>NC_141227.1:21128149-21728149 GCF_054856515.1 Filicampus tigris | reverse complement strand
CATCCGCCAGGAGTTGCGTAACTATACTGTGCGTGTGTATGCATCTGACCATGTTTGTAATTGCTGATATATTCCGTACATTTTTTCATGTAGTGCCTGCCCACTGTGGGCCTGTTGTGTAGGGTTATGGATCACTTTCAGGTGCAGGTGGGAATGTGACCAGATAACTAGTCTGTGGTGAAAACAGCATGTGGCTCACTAGGCAAAGTTGGAAAACATTGCCACAAGAGCAAGAAATAACCAAATAATAACACAGACTATTAGCCTAGCATGTTACTGTGTCTTAGCTCTTGACGAGGCAGTGAACCGCCGCTATTTGCAAGGGACACGAAATGAAAAGGTTTTTAGTTGGCGATAGATGCCACACGATGGCAGCAACACACTTTTTTTTCCATTAAACAAGACTATGGCTTGAAGAAATGAGTCTCTTCCCCTCATGTCAATGTGGTTCCTTGGCACCGCCAGATGCCACCAGATTTCATGTGGGGTTTTTTTTTTTCGCATCACAGCCAACAGCCTGATGCAGTGACAAAGAACTACAGTTGTTTTTTGTTAGCATGTTTGTCTCTGACTGATGGTTTCCTGCTGCACCATACCGAAGCAGAAAAACAGCGACCCTAAATCGAGACGATGGAGCTTAGCCAAGCCGGGGAAATCGTCACGGTGGTGTCAACACTAGTTAGCGGATACACGGCACCGGGTGAAATGGAATTTTGGAAGCCGGCCTCTGATTTTTGTGTTGACACACAGGAATGCAGGCCGGGCTCCTGATACTGCTATCAGTGAAGCAAGACACACACACATGCGGAAATAAGATGCCAATTAAAGAGAATCATGTTGTTCTTGCTGCTTCCACATAGATAGGGATTTCGTGCATCTCGGCTACCTCGGTACACCAAGCAAGCAGGCTAGTGAGCAGTTCTTCAAAAAAGAGCTACCTCGGTACACCAAGCAAGCAGGCTAGTGAGCAGTTCTTCAAAAAAGAAGCCATTTTTTTTTTTCATTTTAATTGCCATTCCCAGTTGAAGTTTAAACATAAAGTTAAGATGATTACACGTTTTTAACCCGAACCACATAATTTAGGAGCGTCCGCTAGCGTAATGCTAACACACGATGCAAAACTCCATAGACTGGGTAAGAAAACTAGCATCGATACAGTTTTTGGCAGCGGATATTTGATCACAAATGGGCGCAGCAACACGTCGACAGACGTTATAGCAGTACTCACATTCGTTATCATCTGCAAAAGATGACGAATATTACTGCAGCTTACTACGGCACTTACTTGTGACTGTCTTTTACTGTGTGTACGTATTTATCTGTCTGTTAAAATGGGTTGTCTGTCTGGTGGTCAAGGCACACTCACCAGAAGGAACATAATAGCAGTGGGCATTGAAGAGTGAAATCATGACGCACCAACTGCTTAATAGTCTACTATAGAGCGCTCTTATGAAAATCAACACGTTACAAAAAACACTTATGTTGGTGTTGATTATGGGGCTGGAACGAACTCATGAAATGGCCATTCATTTCAATAAGGAAAAAGCAATTGAGAAAAAAAGTGTTTTGATTGTTGCCATTAATTTCAATAAGGAAAAAGCAATTGAGAAAAAAAGTGTTTTGATTGTGGTCACGGACCAAAATCAACTGATAGGCACCGCTGTATTATATCTGAACTTGTCTAATCCAGCCTCTCTCTCTCTCTCTCTCTCTCTCTCTTTGCCCACAGATGTTCCTGACAGTTTACCTCAGTAATAATGATCAACATTTTACTGAGGTTCCCATCACTCCGGAAACGCTATGTCGGGACGTGGTGGACTTGTGCAAAGAGGCGGGAGAGGCCGACTGTCACCTGTCAGAAATGTGGCGTGGCTCTGGTGAGCGGCTGAGTTATTAGCTTGTTGATGTGGTTTTTGAGGAGGAACCCAAATGGATATTAGCGGTGTGCTCCGCTGCATGGCGATTTCTTTTTGAAGGCCTCTTGACTGTCTCAAATGCAAATGGAAAACCGTAATCCCCGCAACAAACTAAAGCACGCAGACCCCTTCTAGCATCTTATCCAAGCATTCCCATTTGGAGCTGAAGGAGGTAGTTGCGTCTGTGTTTCCATGGTGACGCTGTGCCAATTATCATGTTTGAGGAATTGCGCAAGTAGCGTGAAGGGGAACTGCTCAGAAGCCATTTCGCAGTGCAGACTATTCTCTCCTTTTTCGACATCTGCTTGACAGCAACGTGTTATGCTATGGAACGTCTTAAATCAATTATTTCCTGAATGGGTAATGAATTATTTGGCTCTATATCGGCAAGACTAATTGACCGCGCTTCGATCATACACTCGGAGGTCATTTGAAGCGTAGGCTGAAGACAATGATGGCTTTGATTTTGTCACCATACTGAATTAATGCGACATGTCATTTACAGTCGTCATTGTGTTTGTGGAGTATAAATGTTGCTAACCTCCGTGTCGCAGAGCGAGCCGTTGGGGACGGCGAGCGGATGCTGGATGTGCTCCAACGAAGGGGACAACACAGGTCGGAGGTGCGCTTCTTTCTGCGTCACAACCGTGTCCCAAGTAGGGAATCTGGTAAGTGTGCTTCACCCCACAAAGGTGGAAAATTGCCGTTTTCATCCTGTCAAGTATATTCAAAATACCTTGTTTCAGTATCGGTACACATGCATCGAAACTGCATTATAAATGTCCAATGTATTGAAACACTCATATTTATCCATTGAAAGGAGAGTAATTATAACGAATCCATTCCAGCCTGCCAAAAGGAACTCAGAAAAAATATTTGTCTTTTTTTTTTAACTACAATAGCAGTCTATAATATTGTACTTTGCAAAAACAGTACTGACATAATTAAATAGAATGTAGAGAAATAAAAAAATGTTGGGCACATTTTAATAAGCCCGTGGCCACATGAGGGCAGTATAATAGGCATATGGATATACAATCAGTAATATTAGTCATTCCTTGCAGAGGATAAAGAATAAATGCATGTTAGTATCGTTATATTATCTGTCTGCATGTGCTGCTTCAAGGTTTATGTTCAACTATACATTGCTTAACGGGTTTTACCACTGACATCGATTCTATTAGTTCCCCTGTCTGTGGCATCCCCATTTTGCGTGAGCATTAAGCTAGCAGAGGTCAAGGCAAGTTCTTTGTTTCATGTTAGTTGACAGTAAACTTCAACTCACAGTGGCAATAAACACCTTACAGCAAAAACTTTGTCCAAATCAATGGCCTGTATCCCCGAAGACTCGGAAGCGGGGTCAGGCGTATCTCAAGGCACCACCGTACTTGCGGTACCGGCTGAGCGGGATTAGAACACAGGGTCTCCCAGTCAAATTGGCATAAGCTCGTTACCTGTCTGTTTTCCATAAGAACAGAGAAAACCCAGAGTATTTTTGGTGGTCTGCGATCCTCTCAGCCCTCAGTTGCGTAACTAAGCCCCTTTTGCCCCCTCACCGCTTGAGTCTGGCCTAGAGATTAGACGCTTGTTTTCTCTTCCTGTTATCTTAGCCCCTCTTATTTTCCCACAGTTGGCTCACCTCTTCCTTGGATTTATGTCACTGTCCCTTCATGCCTTTTCCTCGTATTTTAAAGGTAATTCCATTGTGTTGGAGTCGGTGTCATCGATCCTAACCTAGATATTGGATTATTTACCTGGTTCTGCAGCTATCACCAAGAAGGCAAGGAGTTTAATAAAAAAAAGAAAAAAAAAGAAAACCTATTTAACAGGCATAATAGTATGTCAAGGGTCATCAAAAGCCATTATGCAAGCTGAAGGGCTTTGGTCATGGGGCAGGGCTTTACAGGATCTAGACTGCAAGTCCCCCCCTCCCCAGCTGTAAAAAATGTAAGCAACCTGTTCCGGCGCTCCGCAGCTTCCTCACCCCTCACGGAGACGAAAGCGTACTTGCTTGACCCTCCCACCAGTCGCTCGGTTATGTATGAAGATCAATCCCGAGACTGCCGGTCACAAAGAATGCGCTTGTTTCCCAGAGGAGGGGAGATCGTTGAGCGGCCGCCAGCCTTTTGTATCGCTTCCTACTGATGTGCATCCAGTACTGCAGCACCTGCGAGATAACACGGAAAGGCGCCTGCATTACTGTGTATGCGCCTTTGTTGTAGGGACTCTCAGAGCTGCCTATAAAGAGGAACAATTACCGTTATTATTATTATTATTATAGTTTTATTTTATTTTTTACGCACTCATGTCTGACTGGGTGTTCTACCATGTTGCTTCCTTAGGGGGGTCCAGAGGTTTAGAGCCAAAGAGAAATGGGGTGAAGGGCCCCTCAGACAGAAGGATGGCGAATGGGGTAAGTGCCTGAATCTATCACACTTTAAAAAAAAAAAAAGATACTAAGAAGGACTTTGTTTTGCTTTGGGGGAGTTAACAATCGAATAATTGTAATTTAAAAAAATGTATATACATTTTCGAACCTATGTTCTACCCTCATTAAAACCACATTGGCGTCAGTGTCTCATTGGGGTTTTATTGACTTGCCGTTGTCTTTGAAGCACATCATGTAAACAAAGTATGTGACCCACTATCTTGTTTCTCTATGCAAGGGAACTAATTAATCCTGAATATAAATGCAAATCAGAAATTAAATGGGTGCGTGTGTGCAAAGACTTGCTTGTTCATGTTGACTTAACCTTCAAAGTCTGCGTGACTTTCAAGTAATTTCATAAGAACATCAAAATGTGCGCAAACATAGCCTTGAAAAACACTGCGCACAAATGAATGAATGTCTTGTCATTGGAACGCCATGCACGCTTTTAAGTGGCTTTTTTTTTTTACAGCCATAACTATAACTATCATACACGTGTAAATGGAATGTAAACACTGTTTCATGAAACTAAAATTAAGTAACCCCAGCAACCACAAGTCCCCCTCCCCCCCTGTATTCTTTTATGCTTATGGTTTGAAAGGGAATCTTGTTTAATGACTTTGGACTACCACTTTCCCCTGGGCACTAAAAATCAAAAGGTATAATACACGTAATATATCGCTGTCTTCAGGCCAAAACCACCTACATCACAATTAGGAGCATTTTGCCGACGCCAGAGAGATGTTCATTCATTACATGTTTGCAATTGACATTTTTGCCCATTTTTTTTTTTTCCCCCAGATGTCAACTCCCAGGATGGACATGACTTTAGCCGAGCTACAGGAGATGGCAGCCAGGCAGCAGCAGCAGATCGAAGCCCAACAGCAACTCCTCGCTTCCAAGGTACAAACCAGCACGGGAGAAGGAAGATGAAAGGCCAGACTGGGGCTGGTAGAGATGATTGGATATGGGGGATGAAGAGCTTAAGTGGTGGCGGTGACGGTGATAAAAGTAACAGCAAGCGGATGGAAGAATAGTGAAAGGAGCTTAAAGGAGGACGGGGGTAAAAAAAGAAAATGACGATTTAAGATAAGGAGGTTGTTCTTTACAGGTAGGATGAATCGCTGCAGGTGAATTGTTTGGAATTTGAGACGCCTGAGACACTTCCTCCCGTGCACTCTCATGAAACGTGTTGTTTTAATGCGCTCAGACGAACCACAGTAAGATAGAATTAAATATAACATTTAATATTGCACCTTTCCAAATAATTCCCTTCCGCTGTTACAGACTGATGTGCGGGTTTAATAAACCTTCAATTATCTCTCCCCCCCCCCAATCCGCCATTGGTGTGCGCATAAGACAAGGAATGTACCTTGAAGCAATCATCAGCACTCGCACGTCAACTAACAGGAATTACCCATCGGCACTCATGGCCTCAAACTGTCTCCGAACTTGTTCCCCTCTCGTTTCGAGCTGGGAACAGCTGCTTTATGTCAAGGTGGAGGGTGCAAAAACATGCGCTTGATGCTGGTAAATCTCATTCCTCGTCGCAATTTGCGCTCCTCCTCAATGTACATAAGTACATGTTTCACATATTTGGCCACAAGTGGGATTCAGGATAGAGTGTGTTGTTTTGTGCCAGCCTAAAAAAAAATCACCAGATCCTGGCATTCAAACATTCTGCATGTAATTTGAAAAACTTACATGTAAGGTGTGTATTTTCAGTTATTATCTAACTTGAGACCACCACCAGGCCAATGGTGGAACAGCAGCCGGCCAACGTAAGGTGTCACTGAATAGGCTTTTGTTTTAAAGAAAAATATTTAATTAAAAAAAGTTTAATCATTGGATATGTTCAGCACTTTTGTTTCTGCTCCGTTTTTTTTTTTTTTTTTTTTTTTTTTTTTTTTTTTTAGGGCTGTATAAATTCAATTGAGTGAATTTAGCATATTTCTGTTACTCATTTATAATGGTAGAAAAGATACGGGAACTCTGTTTTGCATGAAAGTCGCACCAACTTAGTCTTAATATGATTTTTTTTCCAGTATTCTCATGAGATCACATTCGGAGAAATTTTTATCAAGTTATCAAAAAGGATATTGTATATGATTGGGAAAAACTGTAACTTTGTACTAAAGTACTCTTCCGAGCCTTTTTATTTTAATCAGCACTTCTCCTTTTTTTTTAATTCGAATTTTTCAAATATTTTTGAATACAGTATTAATATCTGTACTTCTACTTGAGTACACAGAGTTGAGTATTTTTGCCACCTGTGGCTTCAGGAACAGCGACTGCGCTACTTGAAGCAGCAGGAGCAGCGTCATCAGCAGCAGGCCTCAGAGCAGGAGAAGCTGCAGCGCCTGCGCGACAACATCGAGAACCAGGAGGGTCGCCTCAAAAAGGTCCGAGCCCTCAAGGGCCAAGTGGAGCAGAAGCGCCTCAGCAACGGCAAGCTCGGTAAGCTCCCCAAACCAACAAATGTGTTATAGCGTGCATGAGAATCTTTTTACATGAATACACTATTGGAATACAATTGGCTGGTCTTTCATCAACCCTCTTTTTGTGTGCAGTGGAGGAGATCGAGCAGATGAACAATCTCTTCCAGCAGAAGCAGAGAGAGTTGGTGATGGCCGCGTCCAAGGTGGAGGAGCTGAGCCGGCAGCTGGACTTGCTCAAAAGTGGCAAAGTGGACAACTTCCACGACAACCAGAGCTCCGTGGCTGAATTGGAACGCCTCTACAAGGAGCTGCAGGTATGCGCTTGGGGCAAAAAAAATGAAGACAAATTTTTAACTGGGCAATAAATATATTTTATCAACGTGTTCAAATGAATAAACAGGACAATTTGAGGATGGTTTTGGTTTTGCGGCTTCCCTAGTTACGGTTTACAAAAGCACAGGCTTGCCCACATAGCATTTTGTTTGCTGTATTTCGCAACTTTACCGACAGCTCGAGCGAATATTTTTCAAGAAAGTATCAAGCGGGTTTAATTCCCAGTTAGAGACAAGAGACAGACATAAGCAGAATCATTTTCACATCGTTTTCATGTGACAAAAAACAAGCCCGATGGAAGGCAAGAGCAGCGATTTATCTTATTTATCTTATTTATTTATGTGTAGTCCATGACAGATAATGAAAAGTCATTCTAAAAAACTGAATATAATTTAAAAAGAGAAAATTGACGTCGGACATTACGGTGTACACTGACGGATTTAAAACATGTATCATGCCGGCTCATAATAAAAGACAAAAAAAGGATAGTAATGTTAAAATAACTAAAATGTGTAATTTTAGACTCACAAAAGCATGCAAAGCAGATGCAGTGACAGTAAAACCACAACAAAAGACATGTGAAATCATTTTGTTTTGAAAAAAAGTGGCCATTTTTCTCAAATGAACCCCTTATTGTCACATGATCTATAATAGATAGATCATTTCTGTGGAAATTGATGGTAGGTTCAGAAAAACGTACTTGAAAAAATTATTTTCAACACTTTTTTTGGTAGATCAGGACAAATAAAAGAAATCCCAGTTGGATAAAAACAAGCAAGACCATTTTGAATAACGTCATTGCCGCTTGCTTGTCGAACTCGAGTTCAATCTGAAAATTAGATTTTGGTGAGAGAAAAATCGAGAGACTTTATTTTACGACCGCATCAGTGGAGTTTTAACTTGGAACTCTTTTGTGTCTCGTCAGCTGAGGAACAAGCTCAACCAGGACCAAAACTCCAAACTGCAGCAGCAGCGCGAGAACCTGAACAAGCGCAACCTGGAGGCGGCCGCCATGGACAAGAGAATCAGCGAGCTCCGCGATCGGCTGTGGAAGAAGAAGGCGGCGCTGCAGCAGAAAGAGAACGTACCCGTAAGAATCGCACGCATCACTCAACCAGTTTTAATCTAGGTCAATAGTTGACCAAAATCTAGGAACTCTTGTTTGCTCCACTCACATTCCACTTCAGCTTGTCTGTTCAGTCCCATTTGAAGGGCAACAACTCCCGTAACATGTGAGCAGACTTACAAGTGTGCTGCTGACATTGCAGACGAGCTGTAATGTCAGGGGAGATGTTATCTTCTCTGGCTTGCAACAGGAAAAGGGCGAGATCGACTACTTTTCCGTAAAGGGCACACAACCATCTTTTTTTTGAAAAAGGAAAACAAAAACACTCTAGAAAGGCTTGGTGGAGAAATGAACATGTTCACCACACAGCTATTTAAGGAAATTGAAATAGAATTCACCTTTTATTCGACCAAAAAGAAAATATTTTTTAATTTTGTCAAAACGGCACGGTTGATGAATGATTTGATCTTGATCCTAACACATTATCATTTATATTTGATTTTATTTTTGTCCTATTTTGCATGAAATCTAAACCAATGTGATGATTATGAAGCAGTTATGAGGCAGGAAGAATTTTAAATATTAACCCTTAGTTATGTTACGGGTCAAATTATAACACATTTAACGTTTTCTAAAACAGATTTTAAAAAATGATAATTATAGATACATCTAGTCGTTATGATTGACTGAATAGTTAGTAATGGTGTTCTGGTGTGGTTATTTTTTTTTTGTTTTATTGGTCACTAAATACCCACATGGGTCACATTGATTCACCAACATGAATGCAACAGAAGCGTTAATGACAGGTGCATGTCCAAAAATGTGATTATGTGAAACCCAAAAAGTGAAGCTCATATAGGCTCACTTCACACGTTGAAAGAATTCATGATTATCTTACAACTAATATAAACTTCACCATCTCAAGAACTTAGAGCACTGCACAAAAAAAAAACAATCAAAATGATTTCTAAAATTGAAATGGCTTGGAATTTTGAAAAGTATCTGAAATGAGTTTCTTTTTTTTTTTAATTCACCTGCTGAAATGGCATTTTCTATGATATGCTAATTTCTTGGGATGCATCTGCTCCATTCTACCGGACCACTCCAAAGTATATTTTTGTCCTCGAAAAGGCCCATTTAATTTTTCGCTTGCGCAATAAAGTAGGAATAGTGTCTCATTTAGACGGGAGGTCCAAAAAAGGTTCTTGCGAGGAGGTGATTCACCCACCCTGCCCGGAATCACAATGAGCGGGCCTTTTTCACACCCACACAAAGACTTGTATCCATCCCAAGCCGCTCTCTCCTCCAACCCAACAACCAGTGTCTGGCTGACGTAGAACACATCCAGCTCACTAAAGCCGGTCTTCCCTCTGTGAGTCACAGAGTTCAGCAGAGCCCAAGAGCGGGGCTAATACTTCATAGGAACTCAAAAGAGGGGCAGTGTTGGCTTTTTTTTTAATTTTGAACTGCTGTTGCATGTTTGTGCTTTTGTTCTCCCAAGAATGGCTATCCCAGTAAAGAGAGGGCTTCAAAAGACACACATCCTCAGGTAATCAAAACTAGCGTCGGCGGGAACATCTGTTCCCTATTTTCTCTGATATATGCAGTTTGACTTTGCACAGGTTATATTGGCTCTTATACAGAACGGTGATAGGTGGAGTGAGTCACTTAGGTCCAGTTTTTCAGGGGCAGCGCATGATGGCGCATCGCGCGTTGACATTTTAATGTTGGTGTACTAATCCTCTCGCGTTGAAAGTGAAAGTATTAGCATTTCCTTACACAGCAGTGAATAATGGCTGTTTATTGGGGCGAGAAAAACTAATAAACTGGGGTGCTCGCAAACCAAGGTAGCACTGTACTGCTTTTTCCTTCTTTTTCTTAAATTGAACAAATGTACATTTGACATTTTGCTTAGCTAAAAGAAATGTTCATTTGTATTTAATGGCAGTCCGCCTCAGCATGCTCCACATGTTTCTTTGCTTTTAACCTAAACACCTAAAATAGTGTCATTCTGTTTTATGTTTTGGGGTGTAAAACATTTTGTTATGGCTATTCTTCTCTTCATACAGTCTATGCGAAATTCTAATCACATTTCTTCTTTATTTTTCTTTCCCCAGGTGCCTTCAGATGGCCCAGCCAGTCAACAGCAGTCAGGTGGTCCGTCTCGTGTGGCAGCGGTCGGCCCGTACATCCAGTCGTCCACGCTGCCCCGCGGTGGCTCGGGCAGACACGAGCTGCTTGTAAAACCAGCCTACCCGGACGGCACCTCCACCCTGCCCACGCACGATCTGCAGGGCAAGGCCGGAACAGGTGAGTTGAGCACTGCATGTATTGTAGATTTTAAAGACCAAACCACCGGTGTCCCTCCTTCTCATTCCCAAAATAGCCTCTTAACTCGGGGGTCGACTAATCATGGCTCGTTCTTAAATCTGGCCCACTGACTCTTTACATTGTAACAATGGATATTTACACAGGAAATCTTTGAATGACCTGGTTCTGTCTGTCTGTTGAGAACAATCAAATATGGTGCATTAGTACAAATATTTGCCCACCACTACATCATCAACTAGTCAAAAATCACACGACTATAATAGATATGTAGTCAAGTCAATAACTTGGCATTTGACAAGGCTGCGCTGCCCCCAGCAGGAGCGGAGCGGTGTGACGCTCCCGATGCGTGTGACGTCACTCTGAGCTCAGAAGGTAGCAAGTTTACCTCCCGGTTTGCCGTGTTTGTTCCTGAGCATCAGCTTTCAAGTTTTGCCATGTTTGTTCCTGAGCATTAGCTTTCAAAAGAGCTTCGGGTTTTTTTTCTTGACTTTTTTTTTTTTTTTTTGCAGTGAGTTGTTGTGATCTTTGTAAAAAGGAGCGATCAAATGCTCCTTCATCCATTCTGGTAATTTCTTTTAAGAAAAAAAAATGCGCATTTAAAATTTATTACAGTGTTTGCTCAAATAGCTCCTCTCGAATTGGCGCTGGAAGTGTCAACATAGGCAGACATGGCATCTGTAAAGCTGGATTTGACAGTTCCATTAAAAGAATGTGTTGTTTTGAATTCATTTGTAAACAACACAGAGCATTTCTGTCAAAAACTGCTCTTAATAATTTTGTACTGTACGTATGTGTTTGTATAAAAGACGTTTTACTCATGCCTGATACTGTCTGTATGTTGAGTCATTTAACGGCATAAATAAGGGAATGCGCAATGCTAAAAATTGACCTCAGCATTTTCCAATGAATCAACAAATCAAGCTGGCATGTTGCTTTGATCTCCCGAGCTGTGGATTTGGATTTGACTTTCGTGGCATTTCAGGCCCCTGCTAGGACCAGCTAACAAATGTCCTACTCTAAGGCAATACTGTTTTTGTTTTTTTTCTGAATTCTTTTCCTTTGGAACGCATCTTCCTTAGAAGCCATGTTCTTACTTGAGCCTCTGAAAGAACTTCGAGCCAAGAGAAAAGGTAGAAACAAAGTGTTGTTGGGTGTGCTGCTCACTGGCTTTCTGTTGATATGTTGTTCTGTGAGTGGAGAAAAGATGACTTGATGTTGTCAGGCGATCTTTTTTCGTTGTGTGATTCTCTTTTGATGAGTGTCTTTGAAGCCCCTCTCCCCCACCCTAGTTTCCACATTTCATAGTTCTTGAGTTGAAGTGACTTTCTGTGGATCGGATTATAGCCTGTATGTGACAAGGAGCTTTCAGACTAATTCGTGTAAACCTTCATAATTGATAATTATGTAGTCATTTAACCACTGCGAGTGGTTTTTTTTTTCCCCCGAAAATATTGATCACTGCCACCTTGCCTGATAGAAATGAACAACATCCAAGATACAACCCCAGATTCAGAAAAATTCCAAATATATTCAGTGTCGTATTATGAGATGGCACATGCAAGTGTGCTGAAACTTGAATGAGTGTGCCTCCTCTCCTACAAACTGCCTCTTAATTATTTTGATCCATCTTTTGCTTGTCCTTTAGGGCACCAATCATCAAAACTGGAGTCCAACGGTCATGTCCCAGCTTCTTCAACGCTCCCACGAATGACATCTCACTCTCACAAAGACCAAGGTAGCAATATACACTTGTACAAAGTAGGGCTAGGCTATAAAAGAATTTTAAAGTATATAATTGAATTTTTGCTGGAAAAAAGGTTTTGACGCTTGTTATCAGGACAAATAATGCAAATCCAAGTCAAAAACTAATTTTAAATTTATAGGGAAAAAATTAAAATTGGACCTCAATTTTGGTGGGGAAAAAAAGAATTTCTAAGGTCATATCAACCATGCATACAAAAGGGGTGACTTCCTTTCATCTTAAAATCGCATAGAAACGTCATTGTTTTTTCGGATCTCATGATTAGATGACACCGAGCCCAAGAGGGACAGGAAGGTGCGTCCTTTTTCCATGTTTGAGCCAACCGAGGTTCCCGCCACCTCACTCCGCAAAAACCAGAGTAGTGACGACCTGGTCAGGGATGCCCAGGTGAGAAGCAAAAGCAATTACCATCGCAACCTTTGCAGAAATACAATGCCCAACTGTGTTATCGAATGGCTTTCACCTTTCTGTCATCTTAGTCTGCTCCCAAGGCTCCAATCAAGGTGCCACCGCCTGTGCCCACCAAACCAAAAGGCCCAAATGTCATCCCGTACAGCAAACAGGGCCTCAACACGGGCACCTTCCCCAAAGCGAAGCCGCACAGCAGGCAGCCCCAGCCGCAGCCCGGCCCCGGCCACGGCCCTCTGCCGCCCTCCCAGAGCCAGACACTCCCCCTGCCTCCGAAGCAGGACCCCCCTCCCGCAGCCACCGTGCGACCTTTCACCCCGGAGCTGCCTTCCTCCAAGCCGCAGACCCTCGCCGGCAGCTCCATCTACTCCATGTACACCCAACAGGCTGGCATCCAGGGGGCCCTCAACAGGTCTCAGAGCCGCACCAACGGCTTTGTCAGTGGTAAGCCTGCCATAAAAAAAAACAAAACGCTATGGGTTTGTGGTAAATGAAATCCCCAACACTTGTGATGTTTTGGGCAGCGCAGTACTGGTAAACTGGTTTGCGTTTTGCGTCACACGATGCGGTTGACGGTAGTTTGCTTTTCACCTGCCGAATAGCAAGCTTTCGTATTCTACGGACAATTCAGAGAAGGGATCACCAACCTTTTTGAAATTGAACTGATTAATGTGAAGGGCTACCAGTTTGATACACACTTCTGAAACTGACTCAAATGACCTTTAAAATGCATGTGATTAAAAATGAATGAATGAAAGACACTGATCATGTTAATGATTTTCTCACAATATTTACGAAAAAGAGAAATATCGATCATTTATTCAACATTCCTAGAAAATCGCAGTGTCCCGTCACAGGTGCGCTATTTTAGGAACTGTCCTGCGGGCTACTTATGTGGTCCTTGGTGATTACCTGGCGCCCACAAGCACCGCGTTGGTGATCGGTTTCTTCAATAAATATGTATTCATTGTGCTTGTGGGAGGAGCAAGAAAATGGGCGGGATGCACCATTAATTGCCAGCCAATCGCAACTCACAGATTTTTATTTTTTATTTTTTGGTGCATTCAAGGACCTGCCATTGAATGGCTTCTTATCACTAACACCCGATGTGTTTTATTGGTAGTGTATGGAAAGCCGGTGATTCCCAGCGGAGGCTCCCAGCACCCGGAGAACCCCTACCTGGAACGTCGCTCCCCGGCACTTGAATCGGAGGTGGACCACGGAGCCAACCACGCGGGCCCCAGTCCGTCCGAGGGCGGCCAGCCCGAGACGGAGCGCATCCCGCGACCCCTCAGCCCCACCAAGCTGCTTCCGTTCATTTCCAACCCTTACCGGCACCAGAGCGACGGCGACTTGGAGGCCCTCAGGAAGAAGCTCTGCAACGCCCCCAGGCCTCTGAAAAAGCGCAGCTCCATCACGGAGCCGGAGGGACCCGCGGGGCCCAACATCCAGAAGCTCCTCTATCAGAAAACCACCCTGGCAGCCATGGAGACCACGGTGATCACGCCGACCACTCCCACCTTTCCTGGCGAAGCGGAGAAGGGGGCGGAGGTACCCGTGGGACCACACCTCCCGGCCCACTCGAGTGGTACCGAGAACCACCCGTCGGACGGGGGACGAACTGCGGAGGCACCCCACTTTCCAGGTGGGGACGTTCACATTCCGGCTCCCGGCGAACAAACCGGCCCATCCTCCGCCGTCCTCGACGCGGAACGCATCGTCCCCCCTCCTCCCCCGTCACACCCGGCTCCTCGCCCCGAAGATGCGCTCTTCCCACCGCCGCCGGCCCATGCCAGTCTGGACGAGCCGCTCCCCAACCTCCCCCCGCCGCCTCCGGAGGGCTTCCTGGAAGAGTTCCCCCCGTACCCGCCGCCTCCGTACCCCAGTGGAGCAGAGCAGGACAGCCTGGGAGAGGACACCTTCAACATGAAAGCGCCTGAAGTCACCGGTCAGGTTGCTCTGCCCCCGGTAAGAACCAACGTGCCGTGCCGAATGGCAAGTTGTCATGACATGTTGGCTTTAAAATGACTCTGAAACCTTAATTCTGCCTCGTCTGAAACCTTAAGACAAACTTCAAAGTTTTATTTGAAACCCTACTTCAAAATGCTAATCTGAAAAGAAAACCCTAAATCTGAAACCCGAACTTGTCTTGAGACCCTTCTTGGAAACCTAACTTGAAACCCTGACCTAGGCTTTAAACCCCAATTGGAGACCCGATCTTGAAAACCTAACCTTGAAAAAAAGAGCGCAAAACTAAATAGATACATAAAGGACATGTTTTTAAATCTCTCGACATTTGTTGGCGCCTCAAAATTTTGTTGAGTCAACAACGGTCATGAGCTGGGTCAACGTTATATAATGAAATAATCCCCATCAAGCAATGCTATTGTTTCTTGGAGAAAAGGCTCCTTATTCTACTTTGACTAAGTAGACGTTCAGCTTACTTTTCTCCCACATTTCCACACTCCTCCTTATTTGCCAAGACACACTTTGTGTTAAAAATAAACCACCAGTTTACACGTCCTTGCGATCAGAGGAGGATTTGTGAATGTTTTTTAGAAATCTGAGTTGTGGCCTATTTATCTCGACCTTCGCCCTCTCTTTTCTTTGTCCGGCTAATCAGGTTGCGTAACGCTCAATTAAGAGAGTCGAACTTGTTTCTTAGCGCTCGGCTTCAGTGTGCAAAATCACGTAGCGCCCTCCTCTCTCAGTCGAGCGCGAGCACGGCGAAGAGCGGACGCCTTGCGCTCCACTCATTGCCACGGTCGTTTCTTAAAGGGCAAAAGGACCAACCTGCGCAAGCTCGGCTCGGAACGGATCGACCACAACATGAGAGTCAAGTTCAACCCGCTGGCCCTGCTGCTTGACTCCTCTCTGGAGGGAGAGTTCGATTTGGTCCAGAGAATTATCTATGAGGTAAACGCTCAAACCACAAATGCGCCGCTTTCTGTTTGGGATTCACGCTTGACGTGTTCCGCCCCACTCGCCCCCACTTGCCCCCGCTCAGGTGGAGGACCCCAGCCAGCCCAACGACGAAGGCATCACCGCGCTACACAACGCCGTGTGCGCCGGCCACACGGAGATTGTCAAGTTTCTCGTCCAGTACGGCGTCAACGTCAACGCCGCAGACAGCGATGGCTGGTGAGTTGTAGTTTAGGAACACAAAATGCGATTTCCAATTTTAATCAATTTTCTCCCTTGCTTATCAAAATGGCAAATGACTGTAAGTTTATTCTTTTTTTTTTTCTTTGGGTTTTGCTTTATTTCGCCTGATTGCCAATGAGCTTTGAGCTTTTTCCCAGCAGTAACATTTAATTTTAAGTCCATAAAAATATTAAATATTTTTATCATAATGTAAATACAAAAATGTTTATAATGTATTTTGTCGAATTTTTAGGTATGCATGATTTTTAATATGTTAACATGTATGTATATACCTGTTTCACATTATCTGTGAAGAAGCAAAATGCAAAATTAATAAGTGCTGCCTTAATAAAATTTTCCCCATTTAAAAAGAATTGGAACACCAGTATTCAGTTCCAAACGCCCAACAAACACAAATTTTTGTTTATTTAGTAAAGAAAAAATAGTACTGTATGTACATAATTTAAAAAAAAAAAACTCAAAACCTAATAGAATAAACCATTTTTATATACTTCACATATTACTATAAGTGCTGTTGAATTTTTCCGTTGGGTGTGTGCCTTTAAAAGGGCGTGGCCTAGTGAGTGACATCTAGTGAGAAAAATCCAAATATACCATTTTCTGACCCGGGTCGTTGTTCTTCCTGGACCGCAGGACGCCTCTTCACTGCGCCGCCTCCTGCAACAACGTTCAGGTTTGCAAGTTCCTGGTGGAGTCTGCTGCCGCCGTCTTCAACGCGACATACAGCGACATGCAGACAGCGGCCGACAAGTGCGAGGAGATGGAGGAAGGGTACACCCAGTGCTCTCAGTTCCTCTACGGTCAGTTGGAAATGACTTTAGCTGTTTTTTTTGGTTGACCACCCGCAATATAGAGGGACCATGCAAAACATCATAGACGGCATTTTATGGCACAACATGGTAGTCCACTGAAGGATTAAAAAAAAAAAAAAAAACCTTAAAGTTATGCAATATCGGTTGGTTTGTCAAAGGGCTCATGATGTGTGTACGTTTGCCTGCAGGCGTTCAAGAGAAGATGGGCATCATGAACAGGGGCGTGGTCTACGCCCTGTGGGACTTCACGGGGGAGAATCCCGACGAGCTGTCCTTCCGCGAGGGGGACTGCATGACGGTCGTCCGCAGGGAGGACGAGGACGAGATCGAGTGGTGGTGGGCGCGCCTGGGAGACAACGAGGGCTACATTCCCCGCAACCTACTTGGGGTAAGACACAAATTGAGGCTCCAAAGCCGGTTTTGCTGGGCAACATGAAATTTAGTAGGCGTGTCTATCATAGACCCACAAAAAAAAAAGGATTAAGAAGCCACACCCAAAAAGGCAAAGGAAATTGGCCATTTTGTTTTAACCTCTCTTTGGAGTTGTTTTACAAAAAGACAGTTTTACTTAGCATTATGACATTCTGTAAGATAACTAATGAAAAAGTCTCATATCTTAAGACACACAGCATGTCCGCCATTTTAGTTCAAAGCAGCCAGTTTAGGTTAAATTTGGTTGTTTCCGATATTGTCCTGTAAATCGTTGTGGAGTCACAATGGAGAAAAAAAAAGGCAGGTTGTGAGGTCTTGTTCATTGTTTCTTGCACCCTCAAGTTGCATTGTTATTAATGCTTGGTTGTCATCTTTTTTTTTTTTTTTTCCTCCTGCAGCTTTATCCGCGAATAAAGCCAAGACAGAGAAGCCTCGCTTAAGGATTCCTGCACATTTCAATATACACAAACACTACTCTGTTGACATATCGGGCTTTCGGGTAAAATTTCAGGATCTCAGACCGAAGGACTCACAGAAAGACGTCGAAGTGGTTCCTTGGAAATGTTCATGGGTCAAACACCTGTTCAGCTCCACTGAAACATTGAACAGTTTGACATGTGGCGTTGTAAAGTTTAAGTCGAGGTCAAATTAGATTGATCTCGAAAGGCTGAAATGCATTTTATGTTCATCCTGAAATTTCACACCGTAGCCCAATATCACTAGCTTTTTGTGAGTAGCGTCTACATATAAAGACACACACTGGTTCAAACAATCCAGGAAGAGAAGGAAACTGCTGCAATGAAGAAACACTAAAGCAGAGGTGGGGAGCCTACAGCACCGTATGCAGAGGACCTGTCGGGAAAAAAAAAAAGTTCAACTCTTGGTATTTGTTCATAAATTTAGTAAGGCCCTCCGAGGACTTTTTTGACCAAGGCTCTTCACCAATGCACTCAAATGAAGGATCGACTAATGAACACTTTGTGGCCCAACTGTGGCACTTTTCTCCACAGTTACGGCATTTCTGTCCCGGTTCCACCAATTTTTTTTTTTTTTTTTTTTAATTAAATTCCTAAAGTGACCGAAACTGTGGCTGTAAACGCAACACGCAGTATGTGACATTTTTACGCAGCTGTTAGGTTTCTGGTTCAGTAGTTGAACAGCGTCAAATGCTCAGTTACCGTGACAATCTTTAGCGGAGGCTTCTTTCTAGTCGACTGTGCCTCTCTTTGTATATCTGCACTGGAGCTGGAAAGTCTCCTTAGCGAAGCTAAAAAAAAAAAATAAAAAAAAAATCTGTGCACAATTTGATTAACTGCTGTTCATCACGTGGCCGATGACGCCGGAAAGCCTTTTAAGCATTTATTTGCTATCTTAAGGTCCATGCACAAGTATGCGCTTCGTCCTTCAATTCAACACGCTAGTCGAACGACTCTGCCACAAGTTTTCCACTCCTGCCTTCCACTACTGTCTAACGTTTCTGCACACTAGTAGGACTGCTTCGGCATATTTGTAGGACAACTAGTAAGGTTTTTGAAAAACGCCAATAGTTTTGAGCATTTATTCAATATAAGGGAAACGATTAAATGCTGAAACAGATATGATAACCACCTTGAGGCACTAGTAAGCCAAAAGGCTTTCTACTAGCGCACTGAATTGTATTACGAGCGAGGGTCTAGAGCATATCAGGACATGGACCTTAAGATGGATATCCAATAAATG
Organism: Filicampus tigris; assembly: GCF_054856515.1. NCBI lineage: Eukaryota > Metazoa > Chordata > Actinopteri > Syngnathiformes > Syngnathidae > Filicampus > Filicampus tigris. The sequence goes on along the minus strand of NC_141227.1, from coordinate 21,709,339 downwards.
CTCTCACAGATTACCACATTTGAGCATTTATTAAAAATTTTGACTTGCTAGTAAAAAATACATCGGACATTTTTTTTAGATCTCAATAATACAGTTTGAGTATTGAGCCGTTATCCTTGATGTGCAGCTTAGATATGTACTAGTAGCCCAAAGGTATTACTAGTTTTGGGGGGAAAATGTTACTAGTAAGACACAGTCACTCTACTGGATATCAAGGATATTGAAGAAATTCTCAAAACAGCTTTCCCTAGCCGTTGTGCTTTGGCTGAGATGCCACTAGTAGAAATGTGCTTCTTAGTCCTTAGTCACAAACTAGTGGTTTGACGCCATAGGAGTAAAAATGACTCAAATTCCCAGCCATTCCCCCGCTAATAAAGTAATGTACAGTGACAAGTGGAGCTGACTACCACGAAAGCTAATTAACAAGAAGTTGATGACTTCCCATGTGTTCCTAAATACTGATTGTTTCTCAGTCAAATCTAACAGGATGCAACTTGCATAACTTAACCATGCATATATCACAGTGCAGATATATTTATTTTTGTTACCATGTTTCAGTATGCTGTCTAAGAAGTATAACCTCAAATGTATGTAGTATTTTCAACATTTATAATAAAAATACTTTGTACCACGCCAAGCCATTTGTTGTTTTTTTCTCCCCTTTACTCACATTTCGCCACATTAACTTTTTTAGAGGTAGGGCTGACGAATCGGCCAGGTGGCCGTTTTGTGCCCGCTGCAATATTCATTTTCTAATATTAAATTATAAAGATGGTTTGCATCAAAGTTTTGATTTGTTAAATCAAAACAAAGTGAAATGCAACAAGACTTAAATTTTTAAACCATTTAAATACGTTTGAAATGACTTTTTCACATGTAAAAAATATATCATTTTGTTTAAAAAAAAAAAAAAAGATGACTTAATATTGCAGCTTTGTCATTACCCGCGTAGTGGTGACTTCTTCACTTCATGTCTGTGGGGCTGTATTATACTGGCCCCTGGTGGCCAAGAAGGAGCAGACCAGAAGGAGCAGCGCAATGAATTGAAACGTTAAATCATGATACACAAACTGATTCATTCTTTAAATAACATTCTATTCAGTTATGTTTTCATAAAACTACATTATAGATTTTTTTTTCATTCAGGAACAAAAAATGTCTTGTTTTTTGGGGGAGGCTTGATGATTGCTTGGATTTAATAGCCCTGCAAGATCATGCAAGTTTTAAGTCCAATTTTAAATCTATAGCTGGCCAGCTATAGATCTAGCTGCCCCCCTTAGGTTATTTCAATGGGATGTCTGCACCTTCCAGACTTGCTCATTAAGTATTGAGATAGCCTCAGTGATTTGGATCTTGAATCTGCCTCATCTGCAAAGAAGTATTTCTTGTCTGCAGGCTCGAAAAGAGCCATAAGTGGAATGTGCTACAGTAGATTCCCAATGAGCTTTGCTGTGTTGTCTTTTTATTTTTATTTTTTATTTTACTACGTTCCCTTCGCAACATTCTGACTCATCAGGCCCATAGCCAAATGTTGCTACATTTGCGTCCCTTAATGGCTGAGCCTGCACTTTGCAAAGCCACAGTAATTAGCAACATGTATAACATAGGAGTTGGGAATGTTTGAGGTTTTATTTGCTTTTGCAGTTGTATGATTGGAGCGTATACTAGCTGACTTTGGGCAAGAGGCGGGGAACACCCAAGACTGGTCACCAGACTGGTCATCATAGTGGTACTAAGTGGAGCTACGTTTTTGTTTTTTTTTTGTGGTACGCCTAAAAACTGAGAAACGCAGCACTGTATAATAAAGTTGAGTGTATAGCCTGCAGTTCTGCAAGTGTCCTGATGGTGTCACTGCTGCCCCCCACTAAGGTTTAAACAGACAGGTTGCTCTAGTGCACCTTTTTTGGTTTTTTTTTCCCCCTACCTTCTCTCGTCCACCCGCAACACACTCACTCACTCACTCTCTGTCACACCGTAAACGACGACTCTTCGCCGGGCTTAAAAGCGGCTTTTACGCAAGGAAGCTGATAAGGAGGAAGTAAGAGGTTTTTTGGAACGTACAAGTGTGGGCGTCGTGGGCGGGTTCGCCTTGCTGAGTGTTCCCGTTGGGTGTCTGTTGATATCCAGGACTATCAAAAGGGACTAAAGTCCACTTGGAATGAACAGCTCGAGGAAGACCACACATTTCCTGCTTTTTTTCCGCCCCCACGATTTCTACGCAATTAAGGTAAGCATAAACACCACAAAGCCGACTTTCAAATACCTTCACTCAACGTAAATCATGTTTAAAAAGGCGGTTTTTCCATATCTGTTTTGTTACACATGAAAAATCAATCAACCACTAAGTGATCTAATCAATTGAAGCTATTTTTTCCACATGCTATCACATGTCACTGGAAGATATATACATATTTTTTTAAGCACGGGTGTTAAACTCAAGGACTGGGGGCCCAAATTTGGCTGGCCACATCAGTTATGTGGCCCACTTTGTTTGCTTAAAATGCCTTGCTAAATTGATTTTTAAAATTTTGACAGAAAGTGGCGAAATTGCAACATCCGTCCGCTCAAAGTCCGCTATCATAATGCTAACAAACACAGTGGTGCCTTGAGATCAGAGGGACCTGACAAGTTTTTTTTTTAGATACGAGCCAATTTTGGGGCCCTTTGACATCCGAGCCCATAGTTAAGAACTCAACTCATTCCACAGTCAGCAGCAGTTTGGCAAGTAGTTAACAATTCTTCAAAAAAGTCTCCAAAAAAGGCTATAAGCTTTAGGTTACCGTCTAACTAAACTGAATTATAATTTGACCTAATTTTTGCTTGACAGTCCACTCGCTTGATGCTAACACATAATGGGGAACACCACAGATGGGCTCACGAACAGCATCTTTTTTTGTGGTAGCAATGAAGATACAACACAGACGATGCAGCAACACATGGAAAGACAATATAGCTATTCTCACAGACCTATTCTTTATCCTCTGCGAAAAATGGCTAAAATCACGGCAGATTAGTGACTCACATAAAATAATTGAGAAACTCTTATTCGTTTATGTCAGCATGACTGTACTATACTGTTCCTGGTGGCCAAGTTGTGCACACAAGAATGAGCCGCGATGAATTAATTATTTTAAAAAAAGTTTAATTCTTTACATTGTGTTTTTTGTGCTGTATTTTATTATAAAGTTCAATATAATAGAGTGATATGTAACTTTTTTTTAAAGAATTACACAAATTCTTATTTCTTTTGGAGAGGCAGAGCATAACGGTTGGCATGTCATTTATTTCAATAGGGCAAGATGATTTGAGATACCTTTTGCAGTACAAGCGTGGTCATGGAACAAATTAAACTCGCATCTCAAGGCAAGACTGTGCCTTAATGTAATTTCACCTTAAATTTAGCTTTTAAAGGACTTTGGTCCCTATTTCTTGGTTACTCTCGACAAATTAATCATCGAATAGAGAAGTATTATTTTGGGTGCGCTTGTGGTATAAGTAGTGGTTAAACCTCACAGTCGAAAGGTTCTGTGTTCTTGCCTCAGTTCTCCTGGTTTGGCATTTGCATGTGCTTGTGTAGGTTGTCGCCGGCTTCCTTCGGCAGTGCAGAAAGCCAATACTTCAGACTCACCAGAGATACTGATTTATTGAATGTATTAATGTGTGCAGATTGCAGACGTGTTTTGCCAGCAGAACAGTTTTGCCCTGACCAACCAATCAGCCGCCGGCACACTGGCCCTGTGAGAATGACTTTGTAATGTGATTGGTTAAAGTAAAACTTTCATTTTGACTAACTAACCTAGTTGAAATAACATGGGCCAGCACTACTGATTTTAAAGAGCTTGGGCAGATTAGATTGACATGGCAACACATACAGGCTTACATCTGATTGGACAAAAAGTCAAAATACACATTCCAGAAACAGAACAGCCACGAAAAACACTCTGATGTGAGGAAAATAGACTGTTGAGATCATTTATTACAATGAAATAAACAAATGATTTTTTTTTTGTTTTTTTAATTTAGGTTGTAATTGTTGGTCGGTGCATCTGATGGTGTTAAAACCATCTGAGAAGCCCACCACCGTTGAGAATGGAGTGAATGTGGAATTGCCATGACTGGCGACACATTTGAATGAACCGAGCGGATCAACATGAACATGTTTGCGCTGCGTGTCCGTGGTACAATGTTTCTATTCTTCTCTTGGATATTGGCTGCGTCCTTGTTCCCTTACTCCAAACAAAGGCAGACAATTTGGCCAGTTTTGAGCGTTAGGCTGATTACAAAGCTCAAGCAAAAAGCAAAGTGATTCATCCCCAACTGCTACTGTCTTTTGTCATAGCGGCGCAAGCCAAGTGTTACAAAGTCTACAGTAGACTCAATACAAACAAAAAAGAAAAAAAAAAAAAAAAACGCGCGGTCAAACAAGGAGGCTTACGAAAAGCGCGCAATGCCTTTGACTGTCGTCTTCTCTACCATTTGTCTCACAGAGACACACATGCTTTGTATACAAGCCGAGAAGCGAAGAGTGTCAAGCCTTTTTTGTTCGACTGTTAATGAAGTCGCCTTGTCATATTTTTCAGCTGCTTTGTATACACTGAGGGTGTTCTCGCAGTAGCACGCTTTGGTTAAATCAAATGTTATTGTTCCTTTTGTTTAATCAGGCATAAAACACAGTAAAGTGGAGCATGGTTTTCAAACAAAAAAAGATAAATGTAGGCCTTCATTTTGAGTAGTTAAAACAGAACCTGTAAATCTGGGTACAGATTTTTACAGATTTTTCAATTTACAGGGGCTCGAATACATTTCGACACGGAAATGTTTCTGGCGCGTGTATGAGATTTTTAGCCGGCTAATGAGCATTAAATTAAACGGTTAAGCAATCGGTCAATGAAGGCCATCTAGGCAGCCTCTGCCGTTACTTTTTGCAAACTTGAAGGCGGTTTGCCTAGCGCTAGCTAGCCGGTACGACAGAATTCAGATGGAATTAAAACGTTACTAAAAGCGAAGAAATCCCCTAGCTTCTGCCGTTGGCCAGTTTACAGCGAGGGATCCTGGAGGTTATAGGAAGTTATTTTAAACTAAAAAGGAAAACCTTTCCGTCGGTTGACGCAGCTGTGTTAGCGCGTCAGACGCATTCGGTCTTTTGTGCACGGCAATGTGTTTTTAAAAAGCGAATATGAGGCTTGGTAAAGCACTTAGGACAACATATGTTTGAGATAAAGCGCTATATACGTGCTTTCATTTACCATTATGATCAAATTGTTTTTGGGTGTGAGTCCAAGCTCTAGTTGGATTGTGCTTTTAATGGGCGTAGCCTAGCGAGGAGTACTTTCCGGGCGCTGTTAGAGTGTCAGACAGTATTTTACCCACCTGGCTCGCAGCTTGCGATGCCTCGTGTCACTTCTGGGGCTTTCTTTCTGTACTTGTGTGAAAGCCTCCCATCTTTCTTTCTTAAGACCACATCAGCACCACTTTGGCAGACTGATGGACTGGCCGTCTGAAAGCATGGCGAGGCCATGACAGCCATTTGAGTGTGCACGAGCCAGATAAATGACTCCTGAAGGGCTCCTCAGCGTGCCTCCCCCCCCCGCAACCCGATAAAAGAAGCTTAGACGAGCCTGTAAAGGCAAACTGGCACCTTTTCATTGCAGTTGACAGCTCTCGGGGTGGAAGTCCGTCACAAGAGCAAAGCCACCACAGCGGTAATTGGTGGTCCCAATGTACGGCGTATTTGCGACACACCAAGATATAAAGAATTGGAAAGTCGTTGCGATAAAGTCTCAATAAGCCCGCCTGAAAATAAACAGGAAATATGTTATTTTGGTTCAAAGAAGCCAGTTTAGAGTCATTTGGTCATTTTCAAAATTGGCTGGGGAGCACCACCTTTTTTTTTTTTTTTTTTTTTTTTTTGGAAGAATCAAGCTCACCAAGTTACATTTAACTGAACATGACATTTGATAGACAAGTTCTTTATGAGTAGTTTCACAGAAAAGTCTCAATAGGTCATGTCTGAAAAGTGCACAGAAAGTGTGCCATTTTATTTAGTAAAATAGGCGTTTTACGGTCAATTTGGTCCTCTTCAAAATTGATTTGGCAGCACTCGTCAGAACCTTGAAAATTCAGCCCTCAGAGTCACACATGAGTAGTCCCACAAAAAAGGCTCAAGTAGCCATGCCCGAAAACACACTCGAAGTTTGCCATTTTGGTTGGAATCAGACAGTTTGGGGTCAGTTTGGTTGTTTATTTCTAGAATTCAGCCTTCAAAGCCAGTTTCGCTTATCGACATGGAATTTGGTAGACGGATACATAATTAGTCGACCGCGAAAAAAAAAAAAAAAAAAAAATCTCTAGAAGCCATGCCTGAAAAGACGCAGGAAGACAGTCAATTTTGTTTGAAAAAAAGATTTAAACTACAGATGTTGTCTAATTGGTACCAAATTGTTATCGCTTATACCAGACTGCCGGGCGATGCAAAATTGCGAAGAATTATTTTTTTTACATCATTGTGTGTTGGCCAAGTACGGCAGCAAAGTTTGAGTGTCGTCATGGTACCACTGGATCAGGCATCAGTTTAAATTTTGCTGCGTCTTTGTCGTTTGATGGCCTCCACACATGTGCGAAGGATTATTAAAGCCACGGCACTCAACACTTTACTTCCCTCATAAGCTTCCAGGGTATATGACTATGCAAATATTTTACATTGCACACCCTGAACAGCTGGACAACAGGTGCCTTTAGTAGAACATCCTCTGTGAAAAGCTGCACCATACTTTAGAGCAATACGAGAACATTTACGATTTTGACTGACTACATAATTTAGTTGTTGCTATTTAACATCTCGCACAGGCTTTAAACACATTCAAACTCATTAAAACACTTCAACTTATTAAAACACACTTTTTAAATGACTCATCAGTGCCCGCTCTTTCTGTCGCTGTCAAGAAATGGAGAATCACCCGAGAAGAAATTAAAAGAAGACGCAAGCTCGCACAGTTGTCCAAATGTGAAGCAAAGCTATCAGTTGAAGTTTAGTGTAAAACTGACACATAAAACAAGAGTTGAACATTCAGTATTCAAACACAAAATGTTCAACCAACGTATATAGTTACATTTTAACCAAAGTTCGCTAGCTTGATCCCAACATGAAATGCTATACACAAGCTAGCGGAAATGAGGATAGATGTTACAGTAATCGTAAATCCTAAAACATCTGCTACTTTGACACACACACACACACACACACACCGAGCTCCATGTAATTACGTTTTAATGAAAGTTCTCTAGCTTAATCCCAGCGTGAAACGCTATACATGAACCAAAGGAAATTAGCATAGCTGTTCCGATAATCATACATCTTAAAACAACTGCTACTCTAACACACACAGAGCAGCAACACAAACAAGCAGCGCATAAAACAAAATAATATTCAACATGGATGGATGGATTGTATATTTGAACGCCGAAATGTTAAACCAAAGCACGCAGTCTGTCTCACGAAAGTCTGCTAGCATCATGCTAATACGTAATGCGAAATTGATGGGCCATAAAAAGAACACTTAGAAATGCGGGATATTGGAGACTGGTTGCACGCCACTCTCCTGTGTTGTTGTGTGCATATTTGAAAAGTCAAAGGAGCACTCTCAATATTTACACATGTAGGCCTACGCCTGTGTTCTTGTCACAGTGTCCAAACCCCTGACGGACCTTTGTCACTTTGCGGGACAAACGAATAGTGAGGGCGCATGTTTTTTTTTTAAATTGATTATCTAGGATTTGCTTCCTTCCGGTGTTTATCGACTTAATATTTAAAGTGGTCCATTTCATTTCCCCCACTAGCTAACATGTGTGCTGGGGTTCATTGTGACTCAATTTCTCTTCCTTCAAGTGACTGGTTCACGTTTGTCACTTGTTTCTATTCATGCCTTATCAATGTGGAATTGTTTCGCAATTAGGTTTTATAAATGGTGAATTCAACAGTGCTGTCTTTCCACATCAGTGTTTGGTGAATGATATTTGGAGTCGTGTGTTATGAGATTAAGCAGCTTCGCAGACGTCGTGTTTTGTGTCGGAACGCTGACGGCCCAGTGAGTGAATGAGAGTACATTGTGTGGCTTTTATTTCAGCTGTTTGGTGTCACGCTATCAGAAACACCGACCTTCACATTTACAATCCAAATTCGAATATTTGTTTTGTGAACTTGTATTCATTTATTCCCAACAGTCAAATGTCTTTATTTACATTTCTTTTGTCTGCACTGCTTCCTTCATGTGATGTCATGTCAATTTAATCTGCCCAGGGCCTTCAGAATCAGCCGTGCTGGCCCATGTCACTTGAACTATATTAGCAATGGGAGCGTTTTTTTTTTTTTTTTTTTTTTTTTTTAACCAATCCGATTTGTCGTCCTTGATGACGTCAAAATTTGTCTGTCTTCTGATTGATTTGTCAGACAACTTGTAGTAGCAAAACACATCTGTCGCTGTCTTCACACACTGGTATATTTTTCTGTGATTTTTTTTTTTTTAGTGTGGTACGAGTACCTCTATTAGTATGTATGTCCCTCTAGTGGTGTACGAAATTATCGCTCAAATGTTTGATTTGTGCACGGTACACTGGCTTCAAGTATTATTTTTTTAAATACATTTTAAATCAACATTTAATCATTTGAATATATATGTATGTATATGTACATTATTTAGTTGCAATTCCTATTTGATTTTTATGTGCAATATTGAACAATTAGTCCCGTTTTTTTCCCCGCTAAATTCAAGCGCAGCGTTAATGTTCAAACAGTGCCGCAATGGCTAACAAAAATACAAAAATATAATTTTTAGAAATAAAACTACTGCCTTTCTTGCTTCCGTGCTCATATTCACCTTGATTTCGATGTAAAAACCCTCAAATTAAAGGTCTGATGGTAAAGCACATCCCATTCGTTTCATTTCATATCCTTTTTGTGCTGGTGTCTTGAGCATTGAAAATGATGTCCATGTCCCAATTTATGGCCCCGACTGTATGCATATGTTGGTATTATAGTTATTATTAAGAGTTCCAATAATACTGAGGTGCTAGTGGTGGTATTAAAAGGTCTCTAATGACTTCATCTAGTCCCAAACTCACGGCCTTCAAGTGTGAGTTTGAGTGTTGCTTTATTGTCCCTGCCGACTGATGGTGGATGCGTTTTCTCTTCTTTCAGGTCCTTGCAGTGAACCAGGCAGCCAGTGTGTGAATATGTTTGTGTGAGCTTTTTTGCTGCTGCATGCACCCTGCTCACCAAGTGTGTGTGTGTGTGTGTGTGTGTGTGTGAGTGTGCGTGGAGATGAAGGCGGGCCGCTCCTCATCACTGCGGCTCCTGCTGCTGGTTAGCTGCTGTGTGTGCGTGGCGGCCGCCTACCAGTTCAGACCGCCGCCGGATCTCGATGTGACTCCGCGTGTCACCGTCTTGAGCAACAGTAAGCGTGTTACGTGTCACTCGCTCACCAAAGGTGCTCATTAACCACACCAACTAGGTGCACCCGTACAGTTTATTGCCACGCCCAGGCGAAGTTTGCCGTCAAACTGACTATAAAATAAAGAGAATGACATATTTTGTAGTTAAAAAATAATCACGTAGCCTAGCTTTAAGCTTAATGCTAATGTTAAATAGCCGTTTAGGCAACGGATTGAACACAAAAGGTGACGAGCAGTGTAACAGTACTCACAGTCCTATTCTTTATCCTCTGCGCGGAACGGCTGATATTAGTGGTGTACTGATAAGAGGAGAGGAGTAGAGATCTATCCGTCTGTCTGTCTGTCTTATACTGCCCCCAGGTGGCCAAGATTCACTCACCAAAAAGGGCAGCACAATGGCGGCTCAATGCATGCAGTGTGACGTAAACTTTTTTATTTTTTTATTTTAATTAAATGATGTCAACACTGTATTTTTTATAGAGTACAATATTATGGAGAGAAATGTTTTTGTGGGGAAGGCTCGAATATGTATCTATTTGTAATCATGTGAGATTCAGTCTTTTTTCGGTGGTCTTTTTTACCTCTTCATCATGTTTTCAGCTTTCTTGATTTCCTTGAACTGTTTGCCCCCCCCCCCCCCGGTCTCGCCGCTCTTTTGATGCAAATCTTCTCTTTATTCCTCCCATCCCGACATCTTCCTGCTGGTATTAACGACGTCTTTCCACCGACTTGCATAGACGCGCCGTCTGCCGTGGCGCTTTGTTTCTAAAAAGTCCTCCCGCTCGGATCCCCCGCACAGACCGGCGACGTCTCGTCGTCTTTGAGGGAGGCGCCGTCACCATGGCGACTGTCCCGCTCGACGTTACCTGTGCCGATACGTCATTTTATCGATTTGCCGCCTGCCGCGTTCACCTGACATTAATGCGGTGGTACCTTGACTTTTGAGTTAAATTCAAAACACATCTCAAATCATCTTTCCCGAAAAGAATTTGCAATGCCATTATTCTGTTCCAGCCTCCAATGAAACACCAACAATTTTTAAAAATGCTTTTCTTGTTAAAGAAATTGTCACGCTACAGTATTGTACTGTACAAAAACGTACAGTAATAACGTTAAATCAAATGTAAAGAATTTTGACAATTTTTGCATCATGATTTCATACTTTAACTCATTAAAACATTTTGCCGGTCCTTCTGCAGTGCACGTCTTGCCCACTAGGTGTCAGTATGATACATACTGTACATACTACATTCACGAAGAAGATAGTCACAGCACTCAGCTGATAACATTAGTCGTTTTTCACGGAGCATAAAGAATACACTGTATTTGTTCAAATAACTTTTTTGTTTTGGGTCGTTTTCTAACTACTTCTCCATTGATGCTAGCTTAATTTGCCCTATCTGTGGCGTTTTGAATCGTCTGTTAGCATTAAGCTAACAGACTTTAGTATTTAATAAATTATGTGTTTGGTTAAAAACAACATCTAATTCTCTTTATGTTTAGTTTTCTAGTAAATGCATGCCGAGATTGGCAAGAAAGAGGTTGAAGCAAGGCCTCTCATTTGAGAAGTCTTTGCTATCCGCTCAACGGCTGCTTCTTCTTGCGGGGTTCCCTGCCGCCATCGAGCAGTCGCAACTGGAATCGTCGCCCGCAAAAATCGTTCAAAGTCGTGAGGTCTCCCGCGAATCGAGATAGCGGCTGCCTCCTCTCGCCGTCTAAATCCGGGCCGGTGTGCTCCGGCCTTGCTCGCGGGTTCTCCTGCGTGACTCGCCACGGCTGCAACAATGCAGCTCTAATCTACAACCCGCCTCAGTGCCTCCAACTCTGTTTTCTCTTCATTAGCGCGCACTTTTCATGTCAAAAAGTCCTCCTCGAGTTAATTGACCTCCCTTCTGCGTGAAGGCTTTCATATGGAAATACCGCCGTCCCTGTCATCCAGTTGCTTAGTATCTTAGCAACCTAATGAAGGTACAGACCCCCGGCCAGGTGACTAAATCACCTGTTTTTGCATTGTGAGCTGTTCAACCAAAAATGCCGAGGAAAAAAATAGCTCTAAAATAGCACAATCTAGCAAAAAGAAAAAAAAAAAAAAACTCGTCTTGAATGATGCAACGTTACTTAAAATATCACCGGTGATGAATTTAGCATTCCACAAATGTGCCACATTTTGATGCACAGCTATAACCTTCCACTCCAGTATCTTGGGATGATGTAGGCTTGTCTTGCCGCCGCTTATTTTTCTACCCCGAACAGCGTATTAAAAGGCGCACTTTCACCTCCAATCCCGAATGCAGCGGCTCTACGTGCCTCGGCTTGTTATTCCCTCATCGTATAACGTTAATGTAACCCTGACCGAACAACCCCCCGTGTTGCTCTCCCAGCGCCGGTGCTTTCGCTAACCCAAATGTAGGGTTTTTTTTTTTTGTTTCCTATAAATATGAAAACATCAGGATTTTGACTTGGCCCTTCAAAAGTAGCTCTACACCAAAACGAAGCCACATAACTGATGAACGTACGCTATCTTAATGCTAAGGCTGCAACTTATGATGTTTTTAAATAGTTGATAAAACAGTTGATTATTCAATTGGTTAGTTGATGAACTGGAATTAAAAAAAAAAAGTTTTAATTTCCATCCCTGTATTAAAAAACATGGCGTTATTTCAAAATGGTAGTCTAGAAAATGTACAAACATAAAGATTAAGATTCGGTTACTGGGTTGTTCCGTAAAATTTCAGAAAACTGTCAAAAAGGTTGATCACTGTTTTCTAATGTAAAAGGAGACGTTTCCAAATGTTTTATTTGGATTCAATCTGAGAATATTTATTGTTGGGAGGCTGACATTTTGGACAGTTTTGAATTAAACAATGGCTCCAAAGAATTATCAAAATAATTACTGAATAATTTAATAAACGATTAGTTGTCGATGAATTGTTGCACCTCGACTTTAATGCTAACATACAATACAAAACACTAATGAAACCAGCATTCATACATTCTATTTAATTAAATTACATTGAAAATATGCTGGTTTGTCAAGGTAATAAATAGGACCTGGCCAATATGGCTTTTTTATTAGGCTGTTGCAGATGCCGGTGCTCGGCAGAATATAATTAATCGGTCACTTAATTAAAAAGAAAATATAATGAACAAAGTACCGGTAACTTCTTTTCTGGTCCCTGAACGCTGGCAACTATAAACATAAGAATTACAGGCAAAATGTTTGACTGATTTCACACTACTTTGTCATTTATTATCGGTTTAACTTTATAACGGTGAGAAAAATCGGCAAAAATCGATTTATTTATGTATTTATTGGGGGCGGGGGAATTTTTGGGGTTTGATGTCATTAACTTTGTTTTATTTTGTAATGTGTAAAAAAAAAAAACAAAAAAAAAAAGAATATCTGATATTGGCTAATTATATCAACCGTCTGATAACCGATAATCTGTCCGGCCCTAGTAATAAAGATAGTAGAATGTTTTAATTTATTTCAGAAAAAAATATAAATACCCCAAAAAGATAACTTATAGATAACTTATATTCACAGGAAGTAATAGAAACCAATCCCAATTTGCATTTGCCGCAAGAAAAATATAAGGTGTCATGATGTTGTGATTATACAGCGGAATCTTCCGGGTATCGTCTCGGCTTGGCAGCATTGTGTTCGCCCACGGTGAGCCGCTCATAGTGTGCGCACTCACGTAGGCAAAGTTATTGTCCAGGAAATCCCACGCAGCCATCCGCTAACACTCCTCTTCCTCCCGCTGAGAGGGAGTGAGCACACAATCAGCCAGCAGGAATGAAACGCGGCGCGTCTGCAAATAAAACGCGGCGCGTCGGCAGAGGTAGGTGGAAGTTACAAGTCATAAGTAAAGTAAATCCCGAGTTACTGTCGAGCAAGTCGGCACTAAATTTCCCGCAAGGCAGGTTAAGTCATTCCAAATTTAGGAGTTTACTTTCAAACTAAACTCTGAACAAAGAGAATTGCACATTGTGTTTTTAAAACAACCGTCGTCCATTTAGCTTATTGCTAACATGCAAGAAAAAATTCCATACGGGGGGGCTATCGCTGTGTTAGCACCTTTTACGCAACGGGTATTTGAATTCAAACAGTGGGCAGGTAATATAACAATACTCACAGGCATCTATTCTTTATCCTCTGTGTAGAATGAATTCACTGCAGGTTACTGAGGAGTGATGGTCTTACCGTTTTTTGTTAAAAACATTTTTAAAATGTGTTTTTTTGGGGGGGCAGATTAATTACATTTCCATACGTTTCAGTGTAATAGGACAATTTGTAAGTGTGGTCACAGACACTGGTGAAACAATTGATTGCTACAAGAACACATCAAAGAAAGTGCTTCTGGAGAGATAAATCAAAGAAAGAACTGCCACAGCCGATGAGAATCTCAACTGGCACGGGGAGGTGATTTACGGTACTCGGTGGCCATTAAACACTTGAAAGTGCATATTGCTTCCTCGTGAGTGGATGGATAGGTATTTAAAATGTAAATCGGTAGCATAGAGCGAGCCAAAAGCCGCTCACCTTCCGCTGATACCTGCCCACTTCATACGCCTGAATTCACATCATTCAAGCGCGCCGAGTGTAACCTAACCCCCGCGCCAAATGAGTTCACGATAGCTTTTTTTTTTTTTTTTTTTTTTTTCCAAGTTTTTGTCTGATCCTGCTCGTCAAACATTCTCCCTCGAGACGTCCGTTGGATGTTGCTGGGCGGTTGCGGTGTCGTTTACTCAAGTCAAGTTGACGCCCTGATAGACGATCCGTTTTGCATCCGCAAGCATCGTCACAGGACTGGCGAGCGAGAACCTTTCGCCAATGCGACATCGCTTTGCTCCGCGCTCGCAGAGAGTCAACCTCATTCTAATGAACACGTTTGCTGTCGCATAAAGTGCTGCGGAAAGCGCCGACTGAAAAGCCCCTTTTCATTTTCTTTTATTTCAGTGGAGCGCCATATAAAGTATGAAGATGCAGCCTTGTTTTCTTAGCCCGGCCGACTTTGTCAGCGCGGCTGCAGCGCAGATTGAATAGAGAGCAATATAATGGAGGGGAGCAAAAAGGCCGCCTCACCGCATTGCGCGACTATTCCAAAGTCGCATACACTCAGTGATGCACGCTGCGAGATGTGTCGCAGAGGAAGAGTACGCATCCAAACGCATTCAGTGACGTGTCCCAATGAGCTTGCATTGATTTTAAACACGGCATTTCCTCATATAAAGTGTTCATGTGCATTTAGTTCATCGACTGCAGAATGGTGGAGGCCGTTTTTTTTTGATGAGTAGACATTGTTTCCGGTATACAGTTACTCCACTATATCTGGGGGTTTTTTTTCTTCAGTTTTTACATTATATTAACTGTAGTCCCCTCACTGATGAACTTTCAGCCATTCATTTTTTGGGACAAATACAAAATGACAACACTCACAAAGAGCTGCTGTAGGCCGCAGCTTGCGCGCGGATGCTCACACGCAGACTAAACAGACATTTGTTTTCACGTTTTTTCCAATATTTACAAATATTGGAAAGAGTGCATTTCAATGGGTGTCAATTATATGTGCATTTTGTTGCTTATATAAATGAATATATGGTCCATCTTTTGATTGGATTGTTGATCGGTTATGGTGGGTTTTTTTTTTTTTTTTTTTTTTTCAACTTGGTGATCGGCTCCAAAATCCTGATCGTGTCAAGAATTGTTTTTTTTTGTTTTTTTTGGGGGTGGAAGTGGTCAGAAACAGATTGATGGCATTTCAATTAATATCAGTGAGTAAGTTTAATTCATTCTGTGATCAAAATTTTCAAAACCATCTCTCACCATTGAAAACTAACGGAAAATCCATTAGGTCATATACTTAGCCAACCAGAAAAAAATATTTTTAATCAGAAAAATCCACCCATCCGAGAATGAAACCATTTTGGCCCTAATTTCTGATTCGGTTCACTGGACATTGTGCCGCTCCTTCCAATGTATGCCTTGGCCAACTGGGGAAAGTACGATACGGACGTACACACACATACAGCTGACTAAATACACTGCAATAATGTAAGAAATAAAGAATATACGCCTACGGGTATTGTTATAGTGTCTGTCAACATGTGCGTGCAAGTCAAGATAGCCTTGTATTGTGTTGAAAATGTCATTACCTCTCTTTTCATCTCCCACACGTGGTCCGGTGTCACTGCAGCATGAAGTAAGAGATTGCGTTGCCGATATTTTTCTGCGCGGCTGTGAACAAATGGCTGTGCTTGTGCCCGCAGATCTGCAGGGCTGCAGGCGCTTCAGCTCCTCCTCGGCCGTCGACTACAGCACCATGTTGCTGGAGGCTGACAGGCGGCGCCTCTACATCGGGGCCCGAGGGGCCGTGTTTGCACTCGACGCCGCTGACATATCGGCCGGTCCTACGCTCACTGTGAGTTTCTGTGCTTCGGTTGAAACCGTTTTTTAGTCGGCGTTTCGCCCTGTTTTTGAAGGGTCGGGGGGTCTTGCGGACGCTCGTGTAAGCATTTTTGAAATGCCAGAAACCGAAATGACATCGTTTGTATTCAGTAATGCAATTATGGAGCTTGTGAGTGCTTTGAGGTCTGATTTGGAGCCAGTCACAAGAAGGAGTCATGCTGTATAATCGATGGGAAAAACTCTGCGTCAGCGCATTTTGACAATTGAGTAATTTTCTCGGGTATGCTGTCCCAAGTTTTAAATGCGGTGTTACCCAGAATGGTCACTCTTGGCAAGGGTTGTTATTATCAGTTAACCAAAACAAACGAAACAACTGAAACGCAAAATAAAACTAAATAGTCATTACAGAAATAAAATAAAAACAAGAGTGCTTGCTTTTGAAAAATCGCTAACTATAACATTTATAAAATGAATTGAAAATGTTATTGTGAAAATGTCCCTCATTTTCATCTTTGCCCCTGATTTTCATACAGCTAGCTACAAAACTAATACTGAAACTTACAAAGACTAAACTAAAATGAAGTGTTTTTGAATAAATAAAAATGAATACAAACCAGGGTTATAAAAGTTTTTGATTTTTCATCAGTTAGTGTTGATTTTGTTTTGACGTTTGTTGGGTTTTTTTCAATTTGTTAGTTTTGTTAGTTTCAGTTTTGAGAGCAAGTTTGATATTTTTTTATATTTTTGACAATGCCTTGTTTATTTTGTATTAGTTTTATTTTTTTCCGGAATAGATTATTTGATAAGCGAAAGATAAAAAAAAAAAAAAAAAAAAAAAAAGTATGCTTTGTGAAAACTAGCTGTACCACCTAAATCACTAAACCTGCTTTAGTGGCCCCTGGGTTTTAGCATGAAATAGCATGATAGCCACAGTGCCTCAACCAGTCTTTCCAGTATACTGTGCATCTGGAAAGAACTCAGCGCTTCCCTTTTTTTTGCTCAATACTTTGTCGATGCGCCTTTGGCAGAAATCCCAGCGCCAACTCTTTTGGAAAATGATGCCACAAGCTTGGCACACCTTCCTTTGGCCGCTGTGGCCCATTTTCCTTGGCAGCGTGTTCACAATGACCAAATCACATTGAAACCCACATTAAATGGGAGTCGGCACACGCTTGCCATCATTTTAAAGTGCTTTTGATACACCACAGATAAAGTTCAGATGCTCTAGTAGGATTTTCCTGCCATTTTTTTTTTTTTTTTTTTGCTTGAGCTACATTGTTGCAGTTTTAATCTGGCTGTGTTCAAAATAAGCAATCAAACCCATGTTGTGAATGGCGGTCAGCACGCACCCAGCACCATTTAAAGTGCCTCTAATGAACCTCAAATAAAGTTACGATGTTCTAGTAGGCTTTTCCTGACATTTTTTTTTTTTTTTTTTTTTTTTTTTTTACATTACTACACTTAGAAACCGGGGATGTTCAAAATGAAACAATCACGTTCAAGCTCGTGTAGTCAATACACAACTCAAATCAAGCTCAGATGTTTTAGTAGGCTTTTCGTGACAATGAATACTTTTGAGGCGGGAAATGACTTGAGTCCAATTTGCAATGCGACTCTAATATCAAATGTGTGAAAAGTAAAGCGCTGTAATAATTATTGGCGGATGCGCTCTATTTCCTTCTGTTCAATGCAATTCACTCTCCAAAGAGACTTACTGTATAGGCGCTAAAAATAAAAATAGTGTTGGTTTAGGTAGACTGAAAGGCAGTCTTTGAACTCACGGGCAAAAAAAGGTGACCATTCATATAACAATCGTCAGTGCCGTGGATCTTCCTGTTGTGTCTGACTGTGTGTTTTGTTACGTCAGATTGAGTGGGAGGCCTCCCCAGAGCAAAAACGCCAATGTCTTCTCAAGGGGAAAGACAACAAGGTAGACATTTAACTTTTCCCTCTTTCCTTTTGCATTCATATCCCCACTGAATCTTTTTTTTTTTTTTTTTTTCCCCCCCTCGTCTTCCACCAGACGGAGTGTTTTAATCACATCCGCCTCCTGCAGAGGTTCAACTCCACGCACCTCTACATGTGCGGAACTCACGCCTTCAGTCCTCTGTGTGCATATATAGTATGTTCAACCCCTGCTTTCTTGTTGCATTTACATTCATATGTCGCTGATTTAGTGAAGCAGACGCGCTGCGATGCCTTCACTATATTTCCCGTCGTCATTGCCTTGATTTGGTTTATTTGGATTTTTCTCCACGTTCCAACCTCGAAGTTAACAAGGTTACATTGCTGCGCATCTGTGCTCCGTTTCAGCCTTGAGCCCGACAAGGCCATGGACCCAGGTGTCTGGTTGTTATGACAACACAGAGCTTAACGAGGGAACGCATGTGTCAGTTAGGAAACGCGTGGCTCAAGTCAGCATTTTTGAAATATTTTTTCACAGTATACTTACTGTAATGCCCCCCCCGCGTGTGGGAAAGGAGAGCCACAGTCAACCTCTTTTGAGCGATGGGAGAGCAGTAAAACACTGGACTCATTCACTGCCGTTGACAAATTTACTTGTCTTTTCACAGTCCAGCCGTTCAATCCCAGGAACTAATTGATATTTTTTTTTTCCAATTTTTTTTCAAACATTAGGGTAAAAGAGGGTCTGAAAATTTCTGGCAGTGAATGAGTTAAACAGAAACTGCTGTGGACCACGGCTCGCGCCCAGACACTCACTCGCTGACGTTCCAATATGCGCACAATGTTCAAAACGTGTTTTTAAAAACCTAAGTTAGCTGTAATAAATTAATTTATTTTGCTCTATTTTTAAAACATGTACATTGCTAAAATGTTTTTTTTGTTTTTTTTTTTTTATGTTCCATCTATATGTCGGGAATTTTCACCTATTGCGGAGGAGTAGTTATTTTGGTCGTAAGTTAACTTATTTGTAAATTTGTATGGTCATCATGAATGAGCGTTAAACAATTTTTTTTTAGCATTGATTTCATTCACTTTACATTTTAGCCACTCCATCTCATGTCCTTTTTTTATTTTTTATGTTTTTATTTTTTTTTTTTTAACAGGATGCTGAGAAATTTGTGATGTCTCCGCGCGAAGAGGGCCGAGACAAATGTCCCTACAGCCCGACGACGGGCTACACCGGCCTCATCGTTGGTAGGGACTTTCGACAGATACTAAGTTGTCACCCCCCCCCCCCCCCCAAAAAAAAAGAACACCAAAACCTCATGTGACTTTGGCTGTCTCTCAGACGAGGAGCTGTTTACCGCTTCCCAATATGAGTTTCGAAGCTTCCCGGATATCCGACGCAATTCTCCCACTCTGAAGACTGAGGATGCTCCCACGCGATGGCTGAATGGTGAGAAGTCACATTCACGATCATTTTTTGGGGAAAAAGAAATCAAGTGTAGCCGTGCAGTGGTGGGCCCAACAAGCATTTAGCCTTGTAATATTTATTGCTTTAATTTATCTGGTTCTTCAAATATCTATTGATAGTAATGCATACTTTCATTGATTTATCTCATTATAATGATTCTCTTAATCATTTTATGTAAATAAATAAAAAAGCTATAAGAAATGTAAAATCAACACGTGCAGGTAACCATATTCAAAAGTATTTTATTGAATTATTGGCTTTTTTAAAATGAATTGATTATAAATAACATTTTTAAAGAATGATTGTCTTATCGTTAAAATAAACAATATTACATACCGTACTCATCTTTTAATGTATTTTACAAATAATTGGTTTATTAAGAATTATTTTGTAAAAAAAAAATGAATTTCACATTTACATATTACACAGTTGTATTGATTTCATTAACTAATTAGTTACTAAATTACAATCCAACTCTAAAATGATTCTTTTTTTTTTTTTCTTTGTATCGTGACAATCTATTTCACATGCGCATTTTACATTGACACTTTTTTTTTTTGTAACCACACCTCCAAATGACCTGACCCATATGTTCAATGTCAAAATCCAAAGCTTGCGTACCCCGAATCGAACCATGTCCACATGAGGCAGGATAAATCCGTTTTGTGTGTGTGGGGTGGGGGGGCCTGAAAAGTTTAGCAGTGCTTGTCTCCATTTCATTGGATATTTGCCAAGCCTACTGAGTGAAACCTCATTATCGGGCCGTGCATCTTAATGCGTGTTTTCTAACAAGCGGGATCAGCAAGAGCCTCTCGTGTTGATGTCAGTGACTTCGCTGAGACCATGCATAAACATGAGCTCCGGATAGAATTGGGTCTCCTTCTCAACAGGGAATAAAAATCGGTCCTTCCCGGTAGCGGGAAGTAGTACAGATAATTTCTTACTGTACTCCCGTAGACATTACAGCGGTCTGTACTTTACCTGCGTATTTACTTTCCTGAAAACTTAGTATCGACTTTTACCGCCTAAAATTGAAATCGGACATCCGTCCTTTGTTAAAGCAGCCTAGCTAGTCCTCTCTCTCGCTTCACTTCACTTAAATTTGAGCTCCGCCCCAAAAATATAACTGCTTAACTCACATTTTCAGACCCTCTTTTACTTTAATGTTTGAAAAAATGTGCAAAAATTATAAATTAAAAAGAACAAAAATTGTATTATTATACTGTATGTACAGTAGTTGACCTTATAAATGGTTTTCTTACCTCTTAATTTTGTACGGGAGTACATTTCAGAGCCTGCGTTTTTATATTTACTTAAAAGACTCGAAGCAGTAAGTATTTTTACTTCACACTCCCCTTGTGGCCGTCCCCCTCCCTGCTTCCAGAGGCCAACTTTGTGGCCTCAACGTTGGTTCGGGAGAGCTTGAGCAGCAGCATCGCCGGCGACGACGACAAGATCTACTACTTTTTCACCGAGGGCAGCCAGGAACACAGCGCCACCTCCGGCGGCCACAGCAGGGTGGCGCGAGTGGCTCGCATTTGCAAGGTGAGCCGAGCCTTGGCTAAGGCGTACCATAAGGCATGACGGAAGGCATTTGTTTCGGGGATCGTTAGCGGAGAGGATAAATGATAAGGATGGAGAATGGAGATGGTGACAGATTGTGAAGCATTCGTCGCCTTCTTCACTGTAACTTATTTAATGGGTTTTTTTTTTGGGGGGGAAAGAGCAAGTTGGAATGTTGTGCGCTATGTAGAGGAAAGTATTGGGACACCTGGATATTACACAGGAGGTCAGAGGAGGTCAACCCAAACATATTTGTATTCAAGAATGTGTTCTATGAAGGCCCACTAGTTGAAACAAGGCAATATGATTAATATGAAATATGAGTTAAGCGGCAAAATCCAGCCGTTTTTAACCATCTCAGGGGGGCGGCCATTTTGTCACTTCTGTCGACTGAAAATGACATCACAACTACCCAGGGGCTCAGGGAACGACCAATCACGGCTCACCTGTTTTCCGAAGCTGAGCTATGATTGGTCATTATCTGAGCCTTGAGCAACTGTGATGTCATTTCCAGTTGACAGAAGTGAATAAATGGACCCCCCGCCCCCCTGAGATGGCCAAAAACGGGTGGATTTTGCTTTTTAACTCATATTCCACAAACACAATATTAATCAAAATGCTGTGTTTCAACTAGTGGGCCCGCATAGAACATATCCTTAAAAAAAGATATGTTTATTTTGATTTCCACTTTAAATACACTTTTTTTTTTTTTTTTTTTTTTTTTTTTACAAACCCAAAAGATTCTTTAGAAAATGCAGATACATATTCAGTTTATGTTTTTCACAAAAAATGGGCCGTTTGCTGTTCAGCAATTTTTTACCATTCAAAAAATGATTCAAAGACTTTAATCAAAGGTATACCTTTTTAGATTAAAGTTGAAAGTCCTTCAACGCATAACAAGAGTCTCATTGCCTTGATTCAACCTCCGCGAACCTCTCAATCGGACGTGCGGCAGAGTTGTGCATCTTTGGATGCATTCAAACGACCTCAGTATGATTCCCGTCGACCTTTTCGATGGTGGTCTTAGCCACAGGTGACCATAGCCTTTTCCTTTTTTGATTTTCCATGCCATCTGTTGCTCTCTTTCCGTGTGCCAACTGTAGCCTAGCATCTGTTTTTTTTTTTTTCTTGTATCTGACCCGCTCTCTCCACCTGTTCCTCTTCAGGGAGACCGAGGAGGCCTTCTCACTCTCCAGAAGCGCTGGACGTCCTTCCTCAAGGCCCGCTTGACGTGCTCCCTGCCCGAGTACGACTTCCACTTCAACGAGCTGCGCAGCGTCTCCGTCGTGCCCGGAGACGCGGCGCGGGACACGCTCTTTTACGCCGTCTTCGGCCTCGGCTGGTGAGTAGCGGGGGAGGGGCAGGAAGGTGTGATGAAAGTCACGGATCGATATGTTAAGACAGTCGGAGCGAGATGAAAGGTAGGAAAGGAGGAGGCGGCGAGGACGGAAAATGTGGCGGAGAATCGATTTAAAAATGCAGATTTGAATCTGGTTCATTGGGAAAAGACCGTTTAGAGAGAAGTCAGCTGCCGTACAGTGAAACCTCACAATATTTTATTAAAAGCAATAGGAATGCCATTAAAGCACTACACGAACAAAAATATTTGTGGCGTACAGTATTGTATGCAGGGTTGTAATGGTTTTGGATTTTTCAATGCAGTTGATTTCGTTTTGACTTTTAACTTTTTTATATTCATTTAATTGTAATTAGTTTGTAGAGGAGGGTTGTTATTTTTTATTAGTTTTATTTGAGTTTTTGAAAATGCTTTGTCGCAGTTTAGTTTTTATTAGTTTTAGTGTTAGTTTTCGTTCTTTGAATATATGGAGTATTTGTCAAGTGCAAGATGGAAAAAAAAAAAAAAAAAACAACCGAAAGGTCACTAAGTATTGTGTAATAAAGTAAACTGCAGTTTTCAAACCACTGACCTTCCTTCTGCAGCTACTGACGTACAGCAATACTGAAGGAAATACATCTCAAATGAATCCCGAAGTCTCGTGTATGACGTTGATTGAAAAAGACAAAAAGGACATTTTCACTCTAATTAGAGTTCATTTTAGTTAGTTTTATCAACATAAGATGTCATTTCAGTCTTTTTCAGTCAGTTTTCGTTAAATATAAATAAAAACCAACGGTACTTCACATGATTCTATATTCCACATTCTCAACTCCTGCTTCTCACCTCTGACTGCATTTTCGACACGTCTTGCCTCCTACTCTCTAATCTGCTCTTCACATCTCTGCCAGAACTCCTCCTGTGCCTTCCCTCCTCTTCCCTCTTCCCATTTATCTTATTTTCATCTTTTCAACTAGGTGCGCCACTGATCTACTGTACTTCTACTGTGGTTGCCACGGTAACGCCGGGTTTATCGCGGTTGCCGCTCACACTGCGCGCACTGCATGTATGTGCCTGTTTGTTTCTGTTAAACATTTTTTTTTTTTTTTTTTTTTCAGGAAAAACATTAAGGCGTCTGCATTGTGTCGCTTCTCCCTGTCTGATGTCCAAGAGGCCTTCCGAGGCCCTTACATGGAGACGCAGGACTCCAACTGGAAGGAGTACAGTGGAAAAATTCCTGACCCGCGACCCGGAACGGTAAACACTCACACACACTCACAACTGCACGTGTAAGTGGCACCTTGGCTTTCGAGTGCACCGACCTACCAGCTCTCCCGCTTCTGAGTCATCGCAAGGTTGATTTTTCAGCCATTTATTAATAGAACAAACAGTCCAGCTTGAAATGAGAGCACTCACAAGGAGCTGCCGTAGGCCACTACTGACGCCTCAGACGCTCACACACAGACCGAATCGCTAATCCATGTCTGCTGTCTGTTATTCACATACGCACTGCACAGTGCATTCGCATTGCGAGAAATTTTGCTCCCTCATCTCACACATACTCACTCACTCATTCACACCACTGGCGGAGCTAGAGGAGGGGCCAGAGGGACTCTGCCCCCCCAAAATATGCTTGCCCCCCGCCCCCCAAGGTGCTAAACCAGATAATTGACTTTTTGACCGATTATCAGCCGGACCGATTGTCGGCGCCGATATTTGACAAATATCAGCATCAACCTTTTTTAAAAATCTGATGGCCGATAATAATCTCTTAATTTAATAAGAGATTCAACTGACCCCGGGAGCACTTTTTGTTGATGTTTGAAATCAAAACAAAGATAAAAGAAATCATAACATTTCTGTCACTGAAATTTTGGAGGACTTTATGTACTGTAGAAAACTATCTGGAGCAATTGTTTTCATTTAACTTTTGAAGACATGCTGATGACCTTGTGAGCCCCCTTTTTGTTGGAATTTTACAACAAACGTGTATATTGGCAAACATTAATAATAATAAAAGTTTTTTTTTTAAAATCAACACTATGCAAATATGAAAAAATGTTCAATAGACATATGCTTGCAGACATTTCAACAAAGTTAAGAGTTTTAATTTTTTTTTAATTTATTTTGACGCAAAAATTTTCCTCCTTGCGGAAAATGAATACCGGCTCCAAACATCGGCGATCGGCCTCCTTGACAACCAATAATCGGTATCGGCCCTGAAGAACGCACATCGGTCTATCTCTCCTACGCGTTCCCTCTCCTCCCCGCCAACACTCGTCTCAGTGTGGCCCACATTCACCTCATCAGGCATAAGAAGCTAAATGAAGCTCCTGCCTCTCAACGGAGATCAAATGAAAGTGATCCTTAGCAGAGATCCAAAAAGGAGGCAGATTACAAGACGGAGGCTGATAACGAGGACGAGTCTGTAAAATGAGGAAGACTAAACCCTAACCGGCTTATACCGGCGAAAGCCGCCTTCAACCTGCAATTAAGTACGGCGTGCAGCTTTGGCGGCGAGCTCTCAGTAGCGCGACAGCCCGGGATGTGGCTCACTTAGCCAAAAGCAGACATTATACCCTGTCGCTCCAACACTTAATTTTCAACTTTGCTATTAAAGGCGAATCGGTCAAGGGAGCGCGAAAGCCGCTTAGATGAGTGGGCCGCGCTCATTTGCCAAAAGGACCCGTGGATGCTCAGTCAGGTGTCTCAAGCTCACTGGCTAAATGGGCTCTCATGTATTTTTGCATGCTTGAATACTCTCGAAGCCTCTTGACACCACCTCACACTTCTAACTAGTAGCGGGAAGTCATGAAGTACTAATACTATATTACTGTACTTAAAGGCGGGAATTAGTCGTTAAAATCATATTTTTGTCATGTTTAAAACTGTCCGTGTGACCCCTACAGTAGAATATTTATCAAATGATAAGGGGGTGTTTGACACCACATTTTTTTTCTAGATCGATCCATCTTCCCGGATAATCGGTCTATATAACGAATATCGGCATCTGCCTTTTTTAAAAATCTGATAAATTATTTAAAACTGTTGAAATCAAAACAAAGATAGGTGGAAGTTTAACAGTTCTGTCATTTTGACATTTTGGAGGACTTCATTTATTGTAGAAAACTATACAAGGGAAAATTAGCTCTGTAAACTCTTGTTTCTTTGTTGTGAAATACAGAATTTTTATAATTTTTTTCCCAGTATGGTGGCTTACAGTATATCGGCAGCTCCCGTGAATATCCGATACCTTGAAATCAGGCGGGTATCGCTCCGGTACCGATACCTGTCATCGGTACTCATATCTCAGTGAGCGGTGAACGCTTGTGAGTAGTTGCGCACGTAGCGAATGTTGTTTTTTCATCAGGGTACGTCAAACCGTTTTAATGGTCGCCAACAATTTGCCTTCGCCGCTTAGTGAGATACCACCTTAAACGGAGACGACAACGCAAACATTTTTTTTTCAAGAATATGTTCCATGCAAACCCACTAGTTCAAACAGGACATTCTGATAAATATTGCGTTTGTGGAATAAGTGTTAATCCACTCGTTTTTAGCCATCTCTGGGGGCGGCCATTTTGTCTTCTGTCGACTGACAACGACATCACAACTGCTCACAAGGACCAATCACGGCTCAGATTCAGAAAACAGGTCAGCCGCGATTGGTCGTTGTGAGCAGTTGTGATGTCGTTTTCAGTCGACAGAAGACAAAATGGCCGCCCCCAGACATGGCTAAATACGAGTGCTTGATTTATATTCCACAAACGCAAAATGAATCAGAATGCCGTGTTTCAACTAGTGGGCCTGCTTGGAACATATTCTTGAAAAAAAGATGTTTGTGTTGACTCTCTGGCCCCATTTTATTCACAAAGATAATCTCATGAAAGCTCGCTATTTAAAGTACAAAAAAAACAAAACATTTTTGCCATCTTTGCCACCTGCGTTCACCAAAGACTTCATCCTCCATATTTCCCATCCCGTCCCGTCAGTGTATCACAGACAGCACGAGGGCCAGGGGCATCAACGTGTCCACCTCTCTGCCCGATGACGTGCTCAACTTTGTCCGAAGGCACCCGCTGATGTCCCGGCAGGTCCGGGCTTTGGAGCGGCGCCCCCTGTTGTTCCGGAGGACCACCGACTACACGCGCGTGGCCGTGAACGTGGTCCAAGGCTTGGATGGGCACGAGTATCATGTATTATACATGGGAACAGGTGGGTAGCGCTGGGAGGCAGCTTGGCATTTTCCAACAGTCACCTCGGTCAGCTATTGGTGGAGTTTGCACCAATAGGGAGAGGGGGGGGGGGTGAAAATTGCAAATAACGGACGGCGGGCTCTGCCGTGTGCCCCTCAGACGAAGGCTGGCTGCACAAGGCCGTCGGCGCCGAGGGTCGGCTGCACATCATCGAGGAGCTGCAGCTCTTTGGGAAAGCGCAGCCTGTGGACGATGTGCTCGTCTCGGTTCAACTGGTAGCGTGGCCGACCGGCGCCCGCGCCCGCGTCGGCTGGCCCCGCCGCGGCGTTTATCGTTCGTCCGTTGTGTCGCAGGCGAGCGTGTACGTGGGCTCGCGCTCGGGCGTGGTGCAGCTGCCCCTGTCCGCCTGCCAAAGGTACGCTTCCTGCTACGACTGCATCTTCGCCAGGGACCCTCACTGCGCCTGGAGTGGAGACCAGTGCGTGGACGTCATGCGCTGCACAGCAGACAAGTGCGTGAGACAGTTAGGGTGAGCGAGTGAGCGAGCGAGCGGGCGAGCGGGTGACTGCGTGCGACTGAATGAGTGCGAGTGAGCATCGAAGCGCATGTGCGTGCGTGCGACTTGGCGCGAGTGAGCGCGTGACTGAGTGAGTGTTGAGAATGAGTGTGTGACTATGCGGGCAAGTTTGCGTGGGTGAATGAGTGTGAGCAAGTGAGTATGAGCGTGCGAGTGAGTACGTGGCCGTGTGTGAGTAAGTGTGTGAATGATTGTGCACGCGAGTGAGTTTGAGCCTGTGAGTGAGTGAGAGAGTGACTGTGTGAATCAGCGCGTGTGTGAGGGAGTGAATGAATGTGGGGTGGAGGCAAGCGAATGAGTGAGTGAGTGCGTGCGACTAAATGAGTGCGAGGGAGCATCTCAGCGTATGTGCGCGTGTGACTGAGTGAGGGAGTGTGTGTGTCTGAGTAAGTGTTGCGAGTGAGCGTCTGTGTGAGCGAGTTTCTGTGAGTGAACGAATGAGTGTGAGCAAGTGAGTATGAGTGTGAGTGAGCGCACTCACTCACTGCTTACTCACATACAATGAGTGAGTGAATGTGTGAGTGAGTACCTGACCGTGTGTCAGTGTGTGTGAGTGAGTGAATGAATGAGTGGTGTGCGAGTGAGGAGGCGAGTGAATGAGTGAGGGCACTCATTTGGCTGCTCATTTTCATGTAGTGAGTGAGTCAATGACTGAGTATGACTATGAGTGAGTGAGTGAGTGAGTACATGACTGTGTGTGAGTAAGTTTCCAAATGAGTAAGTGTATGCGAGTGTGAGTGAGTGAGTGAGCCGTGAGTGAGTTAGCGAGTGTGTGTGTAGCAAGTGAGCGTGAGTGATAGAGTGACTATGTGAGTCAGTATGCGTGAGTGAGTGAATGAATGAATGAGTGTGAGCAAGCGAGTACGTTTGGCTAAGCGCGTGGGTGAGCAGGCGAATGAACGAGTGAGTTAGCGCACTCACTCGGCTGCTCATTCGCATGTAGCGAGTGAGTGGATGACTGTCAGTACGGTAAGCGTGCGAGTGAACGTGTAGGCGAGCGACGCGGTGTGTGCGTGTGTCATTCTTTCCAACGAGCAGCATTTCACAACAGGGCCACTTTGCATTTTAGCCAACGTGAGGACACTTCCTCACGAAGCAAATCATGGAAATGGAAACACAGTCAACATGTGCGGGATAGGCCAGTGTGCGTGCGTGCGTGCGCGTAATCAGGTGAGGCGATCAAAAAGCTGCCAGTCGCCTTTTGACTCAGCTCAAACAACGCTGTGACCTGTCACCGCGTCCTTTCCAAGAAGTATTACGTCATCGCTCTGTTGGCAGAAACAACCGTCAGCTGAAAGTAAACACAGCGCCGCGCGCAGCTGCGCGCTCCACGTTTCCAACAAGCGGCCACAGTTTGTATGGTTTCAAATCGGAAAGTCTTGCCACCTCAAGTTTGCCTCATTAAAACATTTTGAAAATATTGCCCAGCATTTAGCATGAACACAATCAGAAACCTGTGTTACGTCAACGCCGGTGTTCAGCAGTTAAACGTTTTCACCCGTGCTGTCGAAAGATTAATCGCGATTAATCGTATTTTTCAACTAGCTTTTTTTTAACAAAGCTTTGAACCGTTATCTACTTGAGTAAAATCTAGGAATTCATGTGGAAAAAAGTATATTTCAATTCAAAGACTGTACTAATAGCTTTCTTTGATCCTTGAATACGATTCTTTTCCTGTAAAATACAACAGTTGAACGATACACCAAAGATGTACAACAAATATGGTATTTGAATTTGGCTGTGCAAAGTGTGCAAATTATTTTGGATTTCTCCAATGAGCCGTCAAGTAACTTTTTTTAAGCAAAAGTCCGTATTTGCGATTAATCGCGATTAATCTTTTAACAGCACTAATTTTCACACAAGCAAAGCGTCTCGATCAATTTTTTCATTTGTATATTCAAACATGTTCACCGAATCCCAAATTACGTGCACAATGTTGACGTCAGAGCAAGGCGCTTCAAATAACGTGTCCGTGTGTTGTTTTCTGGCCCCACCCTCACAGATCCACGTTAATCCAGGACATCCAGCAAGGCAGCAGGGGCTGTGACAACACTCAAACCGGTGCGTAGAATTCTCCCCAAAAGTTTCCTCTCAAGTGATGAAAGTGAAATTAAAAAGAGTCCGACAAAATAAAAAAAAAAAAAGAAGGATGCTAGTTGGGCGTGGAGAGCCCTTTTGAAAGCTGATTATGCACGCGCTGCTCTCCTCTGTTCTTTTAATCGCATTCCGAGGGAGATCTGCTTGATATTCATGGCAGGCCAACGCTGCCTTCTTCCCCGCACGTTCAATCTGATCAAACGTGGCAGCTCCTCGTTTTGGGCTGTGCTAGGTGATAACATGGCTGAAAGTAACACAAGTTTCAAACTTTGGACAGCCTTTGATATATAATATGCGCCAGATGTCAAGGAACTGTTTTACGAAATATGACACAGAGGACGTTGTCGACGCAAATATTTTACAAAAGCTATTTTTTAAAAAAATGAAACGTTGGTTCACGTGTCTGTCAGATTGAAAGGTGAAGGCATGTACTGAATCGCCATTTTGGGTGTGCACCCAAGGTTATGATAGTCAACGGAAATGAATGAAATGATTAAAATGAAAAAAAAAATCTTCGTTAAAAGGGGGAAGTCAACCCAAACACATTTTTTCAAGAATATGTTTTTCTGATAAATATTGCGTTTGTGGAATAAGAGTTAATCCACCTGTTTTTAGCCATCTCTGGCGGCGGCCATTTTGTCACTTCTGCCAACTGAAAATGACCATCGACCAATCACAGCTCAGCTGTTGTCTGAAGCTCAGCCACAATTGGTCGTTATCTGAGCCCTGAGCAGTTGTGATGTCATTTTCAGTCGACAGAATTGACAAAATGGCCGCCCAATGAGCTGGTGAAAAACGGGTGCATTTTGCTGCTTAACTCATATGAATTTCATAATGCTTACGGGGTTTACTTTAAAAGTATTCGCTCAGGGGTTGTTGACTTTTTATTTATCTTGCTTTTAATCATTTTAATCTAATTATTCTTTGTGATTTCGATTTTTGTAAATCTTAATGTTTCTCTTTCTCTAATGCTTTTGATGTTTTATGTACAGCACTTTGACTTGTCTTGCGCGTGAAATGTGCTATACAAATAAACTTGCCTCGCCTTGCCTTTACTTTTCTTTTCCCTCCTCTTGCACTTGACAAGTACTCCGCATATAGCTAAGACTAATGAAAAACAAACTAAAATGGAGCACTTTTTATCAATGGAAAAACACATAAAACCAATGTCAAACCGAAGTAAAAAGGAGCGACTGTAATAATGAAGAATCCAAAATGCGACTCGTCTGTCTCCCTCTCGCAGACGTGTCCGCGCGCGGCCGCTCGGTGCGAGTGGGCGACGACGTGCTCCTGCAGTGCGAGCTCAGCTCCAACTTGGCGGCGCCGCTGTGGACGCTGGACGGCGGCGAGCTGCGCGGCTACGGCCTGAGCTCCGGCTTCCGCACCGGCACCGACGGCCTGCTCATCATCCGGGCCCGCCGGGACCAGAGCGGTGTCTACACCTGCTACGCCGTGGAGAACCAGATCCGGGTCGCCGTGGTCACCTACAACGTCACCGTGGCCCCCCGGCCGCCTTCGCCGCCCACGGAAGACCCCGGCCGCCGCTTTACCGCCTCGCCGCCGCCGCCCGCCCCCTCCGAGGGGGCCCCGGCGCCGCGGATGCCGCACTCGGAGCTGCTCTCCGCCAAGAACGTGGAAGCCCTCTATCTCTCGCTCATCACCATCCTGGGCAGCCTGTGCGTGGTTCTCACCGTGGTGCTGTTCTACCTGGGCTTCTGCCTGCGAGTGGGCACCCGAGGGAAGTACTCGCTCCCCGCGGCGGCCGCCGCCGCCGCCGCCTACCCGGGCGGGAGGAGAAACCACAGGAAACGGCAGCGCAATTCCGCCCACTTGGAGCTGAAGACCATCTCCAGCAACGGACACGGCGTCCGCGAGCCGGCCAACGGCCACGTCCGCGACGGCGGCTTCCTGCAGATCGTCCCGGGCGAGGCCCGCACCTCGGAGGGCGCCGCCGCCCCGCCCCCGGCCCCTCCGCTGCCCGCCGCGCCAGAGTGCAGCTTCCCCAACGGCTTTTCAGCCACCCTGCCCAGCGTCCTGCGGCGGATGAACGGCAACAGCTACGTGCTGCTCACTCAGAGCGACGCGGAGAGCGCCGCCGCGCCGCTCTGCTCGTCCTTCGCCGACGAGCTCAACAGGATCCTGGAGAAGCGGAAACGCACTCAGCTGATGCCCAGGCCGGACGAGAGCTCCGTGTAGGCCGGGGGACGGCAGACTTGCCTCGGTCAAGTTTTTGGAACATTTTTGGGAGGGGTGAAAAATGGGAATGATGGAGGAGGCGAGGGGGGGGGGAGGGTTTGGGGGGGGACTTTCTACCTCACTTCATTTGTGCCCTGACGGACACGCGCAGCCTTGAGGAGAGGAGCCTCTCGGGAATCGGAGTTGCAAAATATCAGGAACTTTCAAACTTGTCCATGGGAATGAATTCATTGAAATAAAGGGGAAGAAAGTAGTCTGGCTTCCTCCCACATTCCAAAAAGGTTCGGGTCAGTGACAACTCTCAATTGTCCACAAGTGTAAATGTGAGCGGTAGTTTGTCTGACTGTTTCCAAAGTTGACCATTTGTATGTGATATTTTCCACTGAAATCTCGCGGTGTATTTATCTGATCATTTTGGCCAATTGGATGTCTCGAGCAATTTAAGAACAATCGCAGTCGAGACAAAATGCTGCTGATAAATACAAATCGCCAAGAAGACAATTGAACCTTTTGTGCTCCCTCTTCCGTGCACCAGTTAAATGGCTCCAATGGAAGGGCGTTTAATCGACAAAAAGACAATTTACATTTTTATTTTATTTTTTTCCCCAAAGCAGTCCGAATGGGAGGGACTGGCGTTGATTATTAACCCTCGTTCCAGGGTTAAGTTCCATCTAGTGACCAGTTGCCACTGCCCCAAAATTCCCCACCTTAAATTCCCATGGAATTTTACCAGAAACTCCTTTGCAACCCGATGGTGAATAAAAACCCGAATGTGTGGAGACTCAAAATCGCGAGGGCAGCTAGCCAAAGTTTGTTTGCACTAATTCGGTGCAAAGACGGGACCTATGCATTTTTCAAATGTGTCACTCGCAATTTTTTTAGACCCACAAAAAAATTTGAGCACTGGACGGCCGGGGCTCATTCACCGATGGGACAAACGGAAGGTCAACACGACAGCTCACAAATTGTGAGTTGGGCTTTTAGTGGGAAGTTTCCAGATGAACCTTAGAATGCACTATAAGCTTTACACAACCACTTCTATGCCTTTCAGTGACTCCTCCGGTATCTGCTGAGGACACAGAACTCAGCAGTCACTTCACTCTGAGACCAGCCTGGCAATGGCGATCCCTGGACAAAACGTTTGAGAACCGCTCTTCTCTAGGAATAATGTTCAACCCACAAATGCATGCAGTTGCCTTAATTAACAATGGATACTAATGTCTTGAAGGCTTTTCAATTTTTGAACTCCTGACTGAATCTCCTGCTAATAACATTGCATTTGGTGTACAGTAGGCTTTTCTTTTTTTTTTTTTTTTTTAAGATTAAAATTGTTTAAAAAAAAATGGAGTTGATATTAAGTCATGATTGCACAACAATCTGGAAAAAAAAAAAAAAAGTTGTTAAACCCTGTATTGTTTTTGTTTGAAAGCACAATTTTGAAAGGCTCTGAAGGACTTGTCAAAAAAAGGCAGAGGACATTTTGGATTTATGAGGACGTCACACAAGTGCAACAGAAGGACAACAAGGACGTGGGACAATGAGGCAATGTCAGTGTTGCAGCCGAGGTAATTCCGTTTTCTTTTTTTTTTAACTTCTTATTTATTAAATGTCAATATTTGAAACTTTGATCGATTAGTGTTGCCACACCGAATATATCGCTAGCCTAAAAGCGTAGTTGCCTCGTAGACATTTCCGGAAAACAAGAAAACACACAATATCGAAAAAGCATGTTGATATTTTTATTTTATTTCTTTTTATTGATTTGATAACAATACACTGAAAATGATTCGGTCAGTTATGCTATTAGGCTAAGTAACAAGTTGAATATGATTCCTTGACCACATAATATAATAGCATAATTAAATCAGTGGAAATTGAACTGCTCCTTACGGCGTGCCCACCTTGGCCACCAGGGGACAGTATAATACACGCACATAATTAGAATCGGCGTTATTGGCCGAATATGGAAGGAACAAATTGAACTCACGTGTGAAGTTGCTACAGCCGTCGTTTCCCTTTTTTTTTTTTTACCGCTCGGACACTACCTCCAAAAATGAAAAATTGGCAGGTTGACTTTGTCCCTGTCAATTTCAATTCAAGTGTAAAACAAAACGGAAAAGACAGAGAAATGTTGTATATTGTTGTAAAATTGACGTGACAAAAGTAGGAAACACAACAGCATGCAAAGCCTATGCCAGCGCGCACTTCGTTACTTAAAGGGATATTTTACGGCTCAGCTCACGCTAGGTGAGCCGTGATTGGCTGTGGCCTGAGCCCTCACGCGTGATGTCATTTTCAGTCGACAGCAAATTTCGATGTTTTTAAAGGTGTTAATTGTTCAGGAAAAACAATGAAGTTATCAAATTCATTATCGACATAATATGAACTTTTGACTTCTGAAAATTGCTAAATTAGTAAAGTGTCCCTTCAAGTCACTTAGCCGTCTATTCTCCGCACTACACCAATGATCATCTCTTATGACTCAGCTTGTTATTGCCACGTGTTGTTTTTTCTTTTTGCACGTTCCTCCACTCCTGTGTGCCCTTAAGCGTTTTTCACCAACGCCGCAGATGACGGAGTGCTGTTGGCTTCTGTGTTTCACTTCGAATAAACTTTCTACTTCGACCTTCCGTCTTTTCCTCATTGCTTGTCTTTTACTATTTTTTTTTTTCTTGCGCAATGTCTCGGCGTTGTTTGGTAGCTTCAAAACTTCAGCTTTCTACTACTAGCGCTTGGTGATATGGCTTCAAATTAAAACAATTCATACTGTATATATTTTTTTAATTTAATGTATTTATTTTTTTTTTACCCCTTTGCTTATAGAAACAGCTGACATGCTTCCCCTTGGGAATAAAATGTCACTTTTGGCTACACAGTCAAATATGGCTTCAGTGAAAATAAGTTGAAATTAAGTCTCAAGTTTTGGTTTTTTTTCCACAAAACTGCAATTGATTATTTTTAACCTTCACGCAAATGGCACTTTTGAAAAAGGGTTACCTTACTTTTTGTGTGCTTTAGTTCTTCTGATACTAAACATAAAAAAATAAATAGAAAGAGGAAAAAAAATTATAGAGACTAATAATAGTATAATGCTAGACTTTAAAGATAATGTGAGAATAAGAGTAAAAATTGTGCTTTTTGTTAAAACACGTATGTCATATAATTAACATTTTGAATGTACAGCAATTTAAGATCATAAAATGTGCCGCTCAGAGCCAGAGTGGATCAATCAATCAAACTTTATTTAAAATGCAACATAGCTATAGAAAAAGTGGAGCAACACATAAATAAATACAAACAAATAATACAGCCACACCCACAGTCACGTATTCTTTATCCTCTGTAAGGATCGACTAATATTACTGCAGCTGACTGAGCAATTACCATCTCCTTCATGTATATTTGAATACCCGTGTTATACTGCCCCCAAGTGGCTAAGCAGGCATGCACACAGTACAACATTATAAAGTTTTTGTTGTTGTTTTTTTTAACACATTACAACCTTTTTTTGTTGTTTTAGGGGGGTTATGCAAAACGGATTGATGGCACCACAGCTAACTGATGTCACGTGACCTGATGTTGATGACATTTATGAATGAGTTCGCTGGCAGCGCAACAAAACCCCAATTGCAGTCGTATACATTATACACGCGTGATTAGTCGCGCACGCCACAGCCACGTCTTGTGCTGCCGTGTTATTTATGTCAAGGCGTCTTCCCTTGAACAGGGCCAGCAGGAAGTGCCGGTTCTCACTCGTTTACTCTCACTCTGCAGGCACAATGAGAGTGGATTTTTTTTTTTTTTTTTTTTTCCTCAACCCAACGATTCATTTTGACAGCAGTTATCTGTTTGTGTTCGCCCTCTCAAAGAAACAGCATGTCAATTTTGGGGTGCTTTTAAGATAAAAATATCTCCAGTTTTCTGCAGCAAATTAGCATTTTGGAGAGAGGGGATGGCATCAAAACAGCTCGGCCTCGTCGTGGTTGGTAGAATAAGATTCTGGCGGGGATGAGTGACAGATGAGGGTTAACAAATGGATTTCAAACATCAAGATGAGCTTCAGGGAGGCTGTGCAAAGAGACGCAAGGAGCCTAATTGATGGTTTCTGTTACTTTCAGCTCACTCCCATGCACCTTTTACTACGCAATTGTTTTAAAAAATGGAGGGGATTGATAAACATCGGTGGTCATAGGCCATGTCTGTTTTGTAAAAAAGTAAATGTAAATGATGTGGTCGGCTATTATATGGTGTGAATTCTCATTTTGACATTGAGTCATGACTAAACTTAACTTATTTAGAATTAATTAAAAAATTGTTTACTGCAATATAATAAAAATGTAAAT
Source organism: Filicampus tigris (assembly GCF_054856515.1). Classification (NCBI taxonomy): domain Eukaryota; kingdom Metazoa; phylum Chordata; class Actinopteri; order Syngnathiformes; family Syngnathidae; genus Filicampus; species Filicampus tigris. Next base: position 21,673,793 of record NC_141227.1, on the reverse strand, counting down.
CAAGAACCCGATAATTTAATCAGATAAATGAATAAAACCAGAACATTTTTATTTATTTTATTTGTTTTCTATTTCAATAAATAAGTGGTCAATTCATGTGTTTAATTTCTCTCGCAAGTCAGGTTTTCAAAATAACCATAAAAAAAAAAATACAATAACAATAATGTACTATAGTAATATACTTAGTAAGATTCATGAATTCTGGGTTAGGTTTAAAAACAAAGAATTTAAATCTCAAAAACCGGATGTGCTCGTAAAAAAAAAAAAAGTGGACTTTTTTTTTTTTAAATCAGTCAGAAATATTTTTAAATATGTTTAAACAATAAACAGGAGTAAAATAAACAACTGTAATGCTTTTATTTATTTTACTGATGTATTAGTGAACTGTTTTCTAGAAATTAATCACACATGAAATCATTAAATTGAACAATTTTACAGACATATTTAATCAAAAAAAGTCCAATTCTAAATCTACCATTGACCTGGCCCTGTATCCAATTTAAATCTCAAACTGTTAAGCATCTGTGTTGCTTTGTCAGTGTTTCCATTAATTATTGTGGACGAGCCTGTTTACAGAGTCAACACATCTTGTCACATTGGGACAACGAAACAAACTACAGTGCAAGCATGCTAACCAGCAGCGCTTCTGTTTTTCCCCTCCCGGACCGGTTTGACTGCACACTAGTAGAACGATTTTCCCACTAGTAACTTTTTTACACTTGGCCACATTTGGCATGAGATGGAATGTACCATAACCTTGACATCCACCTGTAGGTCCATCTACTAGTACACTCTTTGTCCTTACTATTAAGTTGATTAAGCACACTAGTAGTCTTACTAGTAATGTTTTTGTAACATTTCCACACATTAGTAAGACAACTTTGGCCATCCTAGTAGGACAACTGTCTACTACTATTGATGCAAAACTGTGCGCTAGTTGCTATCTGTGTGCTTTTAGTGCAGTAGAAGTTAACTACCGGTCGTCCGATTTCATTTTATCGAGTAGCACATCACGCTGTTTGAGCGTTTATTTACACTCAACATTGGTCTCTAGCTACTAGTAAGCTCTTTGTCCTCACTAGTAGGACAATTCAGTGCTCTTGTAGAAAGACCAACGCATACTCGTACAATGACTTTCTTAATAGTAGCTAGTAGTAACTACTGCCACTTTTGGCTTACTAGTTTGACTATGGAAAACGATTCAAGCATTTATTCCTCACTTTTAAGACAATTCATTGCACTAGAAGAACAATTTAGGTAAACAAGTGGAGTTCATACGAGGGGGATGGCTAAATGATACGAGTGAGGCAAAACTTTGCACTAGTTGACATTCGCTTTCTACTTGTACAACGAGTGAAATGCTAAGTTGGGACACTACTCTCTTAAGTCGAGGTAGCGCTGTCATTTCATAACAATGTTTATTCTCCTTGGCAAGCATCCAGTCAAAATGAAAGCGCATCAAAGTTGAAAGATGCTGTCAGTCACACTCTGCTCATTCATTTCAAACTGCCACCTAAAAAGCCACAGGTTTATTATTGTGTTTATTGCCTATCGGCATGTGTGCAAAAGGGGAAGTCATTGGAGGCGAGTGATGCGCCGACTGTGACAAACGCTGGTTGCAACATGCCGCAAAGTGTTCGCTTTTTCCACATTGTGTTAGGTGTAATGTCATATCCTCATCGAAAGAAACGGTGCACTTGTGCTGAAAAGGCTCCACTTGATTTCTTCGGTTTTTTTTTTAATGTTTATTAATAAAATCGCAAAAAAGGTTCGTCAAAACAATTTGAATGCTGCTGTCATGAGATGTTGTGTGGGAAATTGGGATAGAAAATGTGAATTAATTCAATTTTGGAATGAAGCTGTAACAAAATGGGCAGCGTTTGTGTTTAGACCGTTTTAGACAGTGAGACTCGTTTTGTGCACATATGGCGACATCTAGCGGTCATTTCAATTCAAGCTGGTACACTTCCGCTACTGTCCACTGAAGGCCGCCAAAGGCTTATTTATTGCCACTATTGCTCTCTCGACGTCAGATTTCCGACAATAAAAGACGTAGATGATTGGGATTGAAAAACAAGACTCCTTATAAAATGCACTTTTTTTTGCCACAGTGCGTGGAAAGATTCGTAGCACTCCACGACCGAAATGTTTTTGTTGTCGTGTTTTAGTTAATAAAAAAATAGCAACTTCAACATTTGGGAAATTTAACTACCATCCTTGTCAAAATTGCAACAACAACAAAAAAAAAATCCATTTGGGGTTCCTGGTGTGTGTAGGGAAGAATTCCCATCACGCCTGGACTAAGAGGGTTTTTTGGTTGTTTTGTTTTGGTTCTTGTTGTTGTTGTTTTTTGTCTTGAGGAAAATACAGAGCTGTCAAAATGTCAAAATGTTAATTTGAAGATGTGCATGTGGAGTGAAACTGATGTGTGTGTATAATTGAGTTACTGGAGGCGGCTCCAATCCAGTGGATTAAAGCTCATCTCTGTGTGTTTACCTCCCAGTGGACACCCAGTGGTTTGACCCACTTATGTGCATACATACATTCATGTGCACATTCGCCCTGCACTAAACATAACACGGACCAACATAACTTGAAATAATAACAAATGTTGTAAAAAAAAAAAAAAAAAAAAAATGAATGATGGGGCAATTAAGGTCCTGTGATGCCCTCGCATGAGGGCAAGGAGAGCCACAGTCGTCATATATTGAACGGGATCAACAATCACTAGGCCACACCCCTTAAAGGCACCCATCCAACACTCAAACACTACATCTTGTAATTGCTGTTTATAGAACTAGTTTACAGTGAACTCTAAATTAAATTATTAGTGCGTATATGTTTGCTCGTTTGTGATGTCACGTTGTGCTAGCATGTTATTTAGAAGGCTAGCTAATAAAGAGGCTAATCTGTTTGTGCTGAATAATTTGAAGAAATACACTGTCAGTATTGGTGCTTTTTTCTTACAGTACCCCTTCCTTTATAGCAAATCTCTTATGTAATTCAAATTCAGATTTATGCCACACACACACACTCGCGCGCGCTTTAAATAATTTCTCAGGGCGCCACTGTAATAGCGCGGCAATATTTTTATAGCCCTGTTGTGCTTCATAACAGAGAATCCTGGAGTGACCCTGAATTGCAAGGAGAAAGAAGGCTAGGAAGACGTCATTATCACATTTTTCTTGGAATATTAAGACTTTATTCTTGAAGAAAAGCAAGTTTTAGTCTTGAGATATTTGGACATTTTTTGCTTACAAATGACAAATTAATTAATTTTGAAAAAAAAAAAACAACAACAACGCTGTAGTTGAATTATGCTATTATGCTAACTATTCTCAAAAATGAGGCTTTTTCATTAGTTTTTTTCACACGTGTGAAATTAGGGCTTTTTGTCATTCCGTACTTTTAAATTGTAAATTTGATTTTATTCTCACGTCACACAATTTGTTGTAAGATTGTTCTCATAAAATTGCAACTTTTGCTCATAAGTAGCAGCATTTAAAAATCGATTAAACAGCTGACTGTAAAGCCTTTAGGACTAAAGTAAAAAAAAAAAAAAAAGATTAATAAAAAAAAAACGTTTCGGAGGATTTTCTTTTTTTTTTTTTTAAGATGTCCTACTGTAATGCTGATGGGGTCACAAAGTTTAAGTTGTCATGTACAACCGTCACAAACTCCACAGAGGTCATGTGTAGGGCATGGAACAGTTGGCCACTTATTAAAATGTATTAAGAGCATCTGGATGGTGAATAAAGGGGAGGATCAAAGTGGTGGCTGGTGACTGAATATATTACCCCCCCCCCCCCCTACTCCTAATGAGGAGATATGAAATAATCATTCCCTCTCATGTTGGAGAAAGTGAGCCGTCACGTAGATGGACCTCGACAGTGACGAGATGCGAAGCTTCGCTTGTACACAAGCCGCTCAATATTGGATGAGACGCCATCTGAAAGGGAATCAAGCCTTTCATGCTACACTGCACACTCCTCATCAGACCATTATGGAAATATGCAAATAGACTCCCCATGACCATGTGTGTCTCTAATTGATGCTTTTTTTTTTTTTTTTTGTCTTTTTTTAGAGGGACAAAACAATGGCTTCACTATGTCGTTTCGGAGCTTTTCCAGACTCGAAAAACACCAACAAATATGCAAGGCAAGTGTTGGGAAGAATTTGCATTTGGTAATGGTATTTGAAAATTCAGCCCCCGAAAGCCTTTTCACTTAGCAACATGAAATTTGGTTGACATGTCTATGATGGGTAGCTTTACAAAAAAAAAAAAAAAAAAAAGGCTCAAGAAACCATGCCTGAAATGTAACAGGAAGTTGGCCATTTTGGTTTGAAGCAGCCACTTTAGAATCAGTTGGGTCATTTACAAAATTCACCCCGTTTTATTTAGCAGCATGAAATTTGGTGGAGGAGTCTATCATGAGTAGACCTACAAAAAAGTCTCAAGAAACCATTGCCGAAAAGAAACGAGATGTCGGCCACGTTGTTTTGAAGCAGCCAGTTTAGAGTCAATTGGGTCATTTGCAAAATTGACTTGGAAGCATCCCTTGGAAATGATTTGAAAACTCAGCCCCTTAAGACTGTTTTATTTGGCATCATGAAATTTGGTGGAGCTGTCTATCATGAGTAGACCTACAAAAAAGTCTCAAGAAACCATTGCCGAAAAGAAACGAGATGTCGGCCACGTTGTTTTGAAACAGCCAGTTTAGAGTCAATTGGGTGATCTGCAAAATTGACTTGGGAGCATCCCCGGGAAATGATTTGCAAATGAAAATGTGTTATTTACCATCATGAAATTTGGTAGACTTGTCTCTCATGAGTAGACCTACAAAAAAGTCTCAAGAAACCATGCCTGAAAACGAAGAGAAAATCTGTCATTCTTGGTTCGAATCACTCAGGTTCAAGTCAATTGGGTGGTTTCCAAAATGGACTTTGCACGCCGGTGATAAGTCACCATAAAACACAAAAGGCTAATAACTAAGCTCCGCTATTTCCAATTTCCTTCAGACTCTACACCCTCTCATTCAATCCTCCGTTGGATGCGCCTTTCAAATTTCCCACTCGGCCGCGGGACCGCGTGGGTCCATTCAACACTGCCGACCGCGTTTCTTTAGCGATAAGCCAGAAGCAATTACGACTTCAACATGAGGCAGTCAGACTTATTTGTGGTTAGGTTCAAAGAGTCATCCGCTTGGCAGGAGGCGCTGGTTTTTTTTTTTTTTGGTATTTATGAATTTATGAATCATGGCGAGGCAGAAGGCCGGGCTTGGGTCAGGTGTGCGATGGGGGTTGGGGGGGGGGGGGGGGGGGGGGGGCGAAGACCCTGGAGGTGGGCGCCAAAGCCTGAGTGAGTCATATGATCCGCTTCTTCGGCCTTGGCAGACACTTCAGCAAAGAGGATTGGGAACAAAAGCTGAGTGTATTCTTTCTGCAGAGGCGCCAGCAATTCCTTTCAAGGAGACTTTTCATTCCTACAATTGGCTGGCGGTGACTTTTCATTCCTACAATTGGCTCCACAAATGCACGGAGCAAAAAAAGTCTCCATAGTCAATTCAGCTTGAATTTGACTCGAGGAGAGGCAAAAAAAATTCGTAACTTCATTCGAATTGAAATGAAAAGACAGGTATCAGTTTTTCGATCTATTTTTATAGTGCACGATTTGGAATTTGACTAAATATTTGGGGAATATTCATTGTAATGTTACAATTTTAGTCTCATAAGATTGCAAATTAATTCTCGTAATGCTATGAGTTTGTGGTAATATCGCATTTTGTTGTACTGTTGCGACCGCATTCTTATAAGTTTAGAAATGCATCTTTATTCTCCTTAGCAACGTTTTTCGAAAGAAATACATCTTTTGTGTTGTAATATTGTGACGTTTTTTCCCTTATTTGTCAACTGTGCGCATGTGAAGCCCTTTGAGACTTTTCTGTGATTAAGGGCAATATAAATACATTTGTCTTGACTTGACTCTTTACTCATTCACTGCCATTGACGAATTTACTTGTCTTTTCACACTCCAGCCATTCAATCCCAGGAATTTATTAGTATGTATCTTTTCATTTTTTCAAATGTAAGGGTAAAAAATGTCTGGCAGTGAATGGACTTTGGACTTAAGTCAGCAAAACTCATTGGAAGTGAAACAAAAAAAAAAGGTTTTGAGTGATGTTTAAGTAAACTATGACAACACAAACTAATGAACATTGAATTTTGTGAACTTAAAATGGTGTGTTTTGAACTTATTTTTTTGAGTTTTGTCAACTTATTCCGATGTTTTGAAAACTGAAAGTAAAAAAATACAAGTTAAATATCATCCAACTTTTTCGGTTTTGGAAAATTGACTTTTTAGTTCAACTAAAAAAATATATATATATTTTTTTAAAGTTTTTGAGTTCATCTAATTTATTTGGGTCAATGTTGTATAAGTTGTATAAGGGGAGTACTTTGTACTTTGAACTGTAAAAGCTGCAAAAAAACAAATTGATCAATAAACTCAATTGTATTGATAAAACCAACGAAACGTCAGTCCAGAGAAAGATCTGAATATTAATAAAAATAACGAAAGGATCCAGGTGGATTTTTAAGATTTATTTTCCTTAGACCCTTTCTAATCGTCTCCGGCTCGAGACGGGGAAAGAAATTCAACGCCCCACCGCGACACGATGGAGTTGACTTTTTTAGAGGCGGCCCCGGTGGGGATGCGGCACATTTGCACGTTGCTCATTTCAGCTGGAAATCATATTAGCCTTGGCGGGCTTCAAATGAAGCGTGGAGAACATTTAAAGGAGAACAGCTCGGAGGAAGGAGGCGCAAAAGGAAGCCACTGACGGACTGACGGACGCACGCACGCACGCACGCACGCACGCACGGCAAAGGATCAAACGGACGAGACTTGAAGGCATCGGATGAAAGAGAGGCGTCAGTCGCGTCCTTGGACGAGACGCGGGAAAATGAACATGTTCGCAGAGGAGGGGGCGGGGTCACTGAGAGTTCACCATCCTGAACATCAAACCGGTCAAGGTGATGCTCTGATCAAATGGGATCAATCAATCTACCTGGGCTGTAATTGTCATAAATTGAATTTGAATTGAATAGAATTTTTCTTCATGGTTTGACTAGTTCAAAGCGCGTCCCTGCTAACGCGCAATGCTTACACTGACAACATGGCTGCGAGAGTCAGTGTTTAGAAATTGCCATGATGTTACTGTAGCTTAAACTTTTTTTTTTTTTTTTTTTAAATCCTGTACAGTGCATTTATTAAGTAGAGTTCAGTTGTATTTAAAGCGGAAGTCAACCCAAACATTTTTTTTTTTCAAGAATATGTTCCCAGCACGCCCACTAGTTGAAAGACGGCATTCTGATTAATTTTGCGTTTGAGCAGCAAAATCCATCCGTTTTTAGCCATCTCTGGGGGTCGGCCATTTTGTCTTTTCCGTCGACTGAAAATGACATCACAACGACCAATCGTGGCTGACTTGTTTTCTGAATCTGAGCCATGATGACAAAAGTGACAAAATGGCTGCCCCCTGAGCTAGCTAAAAACGGGTGGATTTCTCCTATTCCACAAACGCAATATTATCAGAATGCCTCGTTTCAACTAGTGGGCTTGAACATATTCTTGAAAACAAAATGTTTGCGCTGACTTCCCCTTTAACTTAAGTACAATACATTTGTATTTGATCTTCTTAAGCTTCTATGTGCAATATATTTTAATGTAATCATAAATTGCAGTTTTACATTTTCCTTTTCTGAGTGCTGTGTTAATGTTCAAATTGTGCAAAATGTGACAGTGGCTTAGAATAATATTCGATACTCTACACTACTGCGTTTTAATGATAACTGACATGGTAAATAATTGGCATAAAAATCGCAAGAGGACATTTGGGGGGGTTTCTTATGTGGGCGCATGGAAAATGTTTGACTTGACTTCATCTTTAAGCTGGATATGAAGGATAATGAATATATGCGCCAACAGCTTTAAAGCCAAGGTTGCACCCGACTGAGTAGATTGATAGTTTCTTACTAGTGTACTGTTTTTTTCTGCTCAATAATAGGTCAATGTTGACAACTTGACATACTAGTAGGACAACTACATTTAGCCAGTGAGGCAAATTCTCCAAGCGGGCATTTTGGTGCTATTAGTGGCGTTCATAAATAGTCTGTGACATTTGTACTACAAAATAGTTACTAGTTAGACCTGTTACGAGTAAGACTGTCTTTCAACCAGTGCGAGCTTGTCATTCTACTAGTGTGATGAATTGCCTTACTAGTGGGCACAAAGAGCATACTAGTTCATGGATATTAAATTGGATATCTTGGATATATGTTTAACTGTTTTCCACAACTAGTGTCACTTTTGGCCTACTAGTAAACAATGAGATCTATATTAGAAAACTGCTAGTAAAACTAGGTGGCACTACTTTTCCCTGCTTGTAGCAACAAAATGCCCACTAGATGTTTTTTTTTTTCTTTTCTTTTATGCTAGATGTTTTACTCACTAGGAACACGTAGTTACGTGAAATCCCACCGTTAAGTGTTTTTACTTTGTGGCAGCGCCCCTTGGCGGAGCTCCGGCAATTACACTCAAACGAGCTTTAACCGCGTGACCCCGCCCCCCACATTTTGTGAGCGGGCACCCCGGGTGCGCACACCGAGCAGCCTCAGCCTGAGCTTCTCTTGGCGGACCTTTTCGCCGAGTCGTCTCGAGCTGAAGGAGAACCGCCGGCGGAGGGGACACTTTCGTGGGGCAGACTAACCCAACACAACTCGCTGGAAGAAAGACAAAAAAAGTCGATTTTTATCGTGTGGTTGCCACGGAAGTCGCACTCGGATACGACGAACGGTCGCGGTCAACTGTGGAAATTGTTGTGCGGAGCTTCAAGACATCTTGTTTGAGGTGAGTGCCAAAAGTCGTTGTTTGCGATTTGAATATTGACTTGAGGTTTATTTAACGCTAATGTTTTGGACTGTAGCTCCTAATTGTTTGTGGTTTGGAAAATTGAAGTAAAATATAACTAGTATGGCGCTGAATAGAGAGTAAATGTTGTTTGGAGTTCGTGACAGTGATGCGTGCTTATTTAGGGGTTCTCAAACTCAGGGTTGGGGACCCGAAATGGCCCCCCGGGGTCGTTTTTTGAGGTGCGTGTATTTTTGCGTGCTTTGGGGCTCCAGTTTATGTTTTTAAGATGAAATTTTTTTTGTTTAATTGGTTGACAGCTTGATCGTTTGACTGAAGCAGGGTACACGTTCAAAATTTTTGGAATTGACGTGTTGGCAATTTTTGACCCAAGCTATGTGCAGTGTGCAACCTTGAAATTTCAGGTTAGGGCCCACTGTGCTCCTATTAAAAAAGTTAGTCTGGATCCCTGAGAAGGGACACTTGTTTTAAAAAGGATGGTCTTATTTTTCATAATCTATTAAAGGAAACGGAGAGATTTGTCAGGAGAAAAAAAACAAATCTACAAAAGAGTGAAAACGGAAAGCAATCCTGAATATAGTCATTGTCATTTGCTTTTTTTTCTATTGCTAAAAGGGAGAAAATGGAATTTTGTGAGATTTCATTATAAGGCCTGATCACTTATATTGTAGTACCAAGACTGACCTGTAAAAGGTAGCAAGTTATCCGGACTACTGGAGAATACAAATAAGAAAAAATAAAAGACATTAGGATAATTGTTTGCTCATATACAGTAAATATTCATAAATATTCAACAGTTGCAAATGTCAGCCCATGTTGTTTTTTTTTAGAGCAAAAAAATCCCTCTTAACACAACCCCGACCACAGCGTAATCACTCATTTGTGAGAGTCATCCGACAATCCGGTCATTGCTCACTTTGATCTGAAGGGTGGGAAAAAATACTCCAAATTGTCCCGATTATTGTGTGTCTGTGTGTGTTTGAAATCCACATCATCAGAACGGTTTGTCGTCAATCTGACTTGAAGTCTCTGGCCAACCCCCAGTTTTTTTTTTCCTGTGTTGTGTTTTGAATTAAGCGCTCAGTGTATGTAACCAGACACTATTACCTCCGTTCGCTGCTGTTAGCGTCCACACACATTCATTCTCACACACGACTGTGACTTCTGATCCCCCCCCCCCCCCCCCCCCAGCTGTTTTCTGTTCTTATGAAAGCCAGGAGCACTAATGAAGAGGTTGAAGGTCACCAAAAATGCCGGAGAGCAACGTTTTGTTTTTATGATCCCTGGCCGGCTTACTTTAATATATGGATTACTTTGGAGTTGGGATGGAAGCCTACCAAGGTCTGATTGGATCATAAATAATCCCCCGCAGAGCATCTCCGCTCATCTGCGTTGAACCCACCGCGCTCGATGTGATTGGTCGAAAAGTTAATTTAAAAAAAAAAAAAAATCTAGACAGGCACAGCCAAACGGTCGAACGGAAACAGCGAGGTGGATCTCAAATGACATTTTTCATTGGAAATCAGCGCTGAGTTTGATTTTATTTGAGTTTTTACCCTTCTACAGTCCATTTCAGTCTTAACGCCAACGTGACACGTGCGCCGGAAGTCCTCATCTCGATAGCGTTACATCACCTCTCCGAGGAAATGCTCGAGTATCATTCCGACCCGCTACCGGGAGACGCGATATCATCCTTGGGTTGTAAGAGGCCGATGACGATATTTGTCAAAATGCCAAATATCGTCATCGGCCTTTTTTACAAATCTGACGGCCGATAAAGCTGGTATCTCACTGAGCGGCGAATGTTTGCTAACAGCGAATTTGGGGGTTTTGTCAGGGTTTGTAAAATGATGCAAAAGGTTGCAAGGATGTTCGCAGATGTTTTTTACTTGTTGCAAACAGTTTTTTCTTGTCGCAACGAAATCTTGAACAGGTTTTGCAACCTTTTATGAACCCTGACAAAAATAAAACAAAATTCGCAAGCATTCACCGCTCAGTGAGATACCGCTTAATAGGTAGATTTAAAACAGGGTTAACTTCATGGTACTTTTTATTCACATATTTATCTAAATTGTCACCTTAACTTTATAATAGCTGCTGATACTGGGAACTCTTTTGTGAACTTTTTATTGGCGTTAGAAATGAAAACAAAAACAGGTGATGGTATAACATTTTGGTTATTTTGACATTCTGGAAAACTATTTACTGTCGAAAACTTTGTGGCGCTATTTACTTTTTTAGTTTTTCATTTAGCTTAATGGCATTTTAATATTTTTTTTGTTTTTTTTTTTGTACATTTTGACGCTAATATTTTCACTTTTTACACCAAATGAATATGGACCCCAAATATCGGTATCGGCCCTGAAAAAGACATATCGGTCATATTGTTTTTTGAAAGCATTTCTGCAGCACATTACTATCGTACATGTTGTCTTTGTTAAGGGGGGCGCGCTATAATACAGACAGACCAAAAATACGGGACTGTACACACATCTGTACGGTATAGACGTCCTAGCTCCTCACAGAGGATAAAGAATCTATGGCTGTGGGTGAAATTTAACCAAACTTGTGCCTTGACGCCATGCTGGAAAAGTCCAGAACCAAAATACACGACTTGCGATATGAATGGGTGCATTTTCCAACCGCATTCACTTGAATTTTTGTAACGTGCCGCTAACGTTGTTTGATATTATTCCTATCTGTGTGGACGAGTAAATCTACTCCCCCCCCCCCCCCCCCCCAAGTCCGTTAGCAGAAATGTTATTTTCCTGATGTCATATAGATCATGAATGCCAGGAAACTCCACCTCACACCGGGCTCCGTCCGTGCTCCTCGCGACAAACACGGCGACTCTTTCATGCGAAATAGCGCCCGTGTATTTGTCGATTGCGGGCGTCACGATGAGCTTCATTGTCTCCAATCGATTCAGCGCGCGCCGTTTTGCTAGCTCTGTTCACGGTTCCGGTTGTGCTTCTCAAGTCCCTTCAGCTGTCATGCGTCCAACGTCACGTCACCGCGGACAGCCGTCAGAACATTTTAGAGAAAGGCTCTCTGTGCTCGCGGCCGCACACTTAATGCGACAACTGTAAGCTGCCATTTGTTGCCGCCTGCTTTCGGGGTGACCTTTCCTGCTTTTATGGGCTGGTTCCACACTCCAAATTCTAAGCCTTAATTCCCTCCATACGCTTTTCTGAGTTATATCGTCATTTGGCTAAATAAGGTCATATCAGAATCACCTCCGGTATATTGTTAAAAGCAGAATAATTCTTTTTTTTTTTTTTACACAGTTTGGTTTGTGCGAGAGCAGGTTTACAGCTTGTTTTTATGGCGGGGCATAAATCGCTATTAAGCGGCGGCCGTTTGGTCGGCAGTTGAGTTGATGACGCTTCATTAGGAGCTTTACCGTGTTTTTTTTGTCTTTCAGAGACAGGGCAAATAGTGCTTATAAAGAACGGCGCACATTGCATTTTAAACGCCGACGGACGCAAGATCAAAAGAGAAAAGAGAGGGCGGGCATTTTCCGCGTTTCATTCATTCCCACGTCCACCTTTTGTGCTTTTCGACGTCTTTTTCATCAGCGGGGTTGTGCTCATCCCCTCATTAAAAATTGAAGGCCGTGCGAGGATGTCGAATCACTGATTTGTGTTGTCTGCCCAAGCGACTTCACATTTAGCGCGGCCGCACTGGAAAATGTCGTTGCCAAGCAATAACAACAACAACAAAAAATAAAGGAAAAAAAAAGATGTCAGATGAAAATTCATGTGGCGGACCATTTTTATGAACCAAATTCCATTTTGCGTTTGTTTGACTGACTGAAAGCCAGATGGAATGATACAAAATTTCCAAGGCTCAATAATATTTATTGTCTCCCAATGAAAAGGAGGTGCGGCCGCACAAACTGTTCATGGTCAACGCGTGTCATCGTCAAGAAGTCTTGAAACTCGTGGCACTCTTTTACAAACCACAAGACGGCTAATGAAAGGCCGTACTGCCTGTTGTCGTCGTACATGCGGGAAACCTTTACGCTGTTCTTGACACTTTGACCTTTCTGCTCCCGTGGCGATGGCGTAAGCTGAATTTTTTTTACATCGCGACGCGGCATCATCAGTGACTAGCATGCGCTAACGCAGTAAATAAGATAAGAAGGCTTTTATTGATCGCACAGTGGGGAATTTTTCACATTTTAAACAATTTCAATTTTCAGTAGTTCATAATTGCGGCTAATATTTGTTTGCAGGGTTTTTCCTGCATCAAATTGAGGTGGAGACGGCGCGATTATGATCATTCGCATGTGTGGATATGCCACTCTACCCAAATAGCCCTACACTTTTTTTTTTTTTTTTGCCATACTCACACAAACTTTGTTGTAATGTATTTTTTTTTCTTAAATCATTTTTACTAAAATACAAAATAGAATAAATAGAAACCCCATTCCATATTAAATTAGATATTCAAATGCATTGTGTGAACGCTTAAATGTCGTTGTATGCTCGATTTGTATGTGTTGCTGCGCCGTCGTTGCTAGTAGCGGTCGTTGCGCATTATGTTAGCATTAAGCTAGCAGAGCTTCGTTTTTTGTTTTGTTTTGTTTTTTGTTGTTGAACGGTTTGGTGTTTGGATATCCATTGCTTTCTTTTCTTTTGTTTTGTGTCAGTTTTGCAGTACACTTCAGATGGGAGTGACAAATAAACAGCTGGAAGCGAGCGTTGGAGTTTATTAGGAGAACTGTTGGCAGTCGGCCGAAGGGCGCGCAGCATGTTCAGGGAATAGGTTGGCGGAGGCCGCTTGGAATTTGGCGGAGGCTGCCATCTTCAAATTTGAGGAAATACTGCGGGATGGAAAAAGACTTCTGGGCCATACAACAATCGAATTAAAAACAAAGTTTGGTAGTAATCGAGCATGGCAAACAACGTATGCTTCTTTCCATTGTCACCTTGGAAAATGAAACGTGACTCATTTTTATTTTTTAACCGAATGCAAAAATGACTGGGAACAAGCATTACTCAAGATACGCACGCCCGTGTTTTTCATTTTTGATGTTAGATTTTAAAACGCCTAACGATAATGAGCCATTTTGACGCTTTTCATTTGACAACTGAAAAAAAAGGAAAAGATCGCATTTTAGACAGATTGACAGTATTTCGTCGGCCCTGGTTCATAACCTGGAAAATTTGCCGCCGTGTCGGGAAGCCGGCAAACCAGGACCCCCCCCCCCCCCCCCAGAATGAGAGCGTCTCATGCGCCGCAAGTACAGTAGATGGCAAGTCAATTGCAATCGGATAGCGGCGAGCTCTGAAAGCCTCCGCAATGTGTAATCAAAGCCGGAATGGATGCCGAGCGTGTCATGGACACGAGTGGCCGCGCTGCACATCACCCGGCAAAGCGGCGGTGCTGAAGTCTGCCAACTGCTTCCCCAAGCATCCATTAGTGGGCCAGTCAAAGCGAATTTGCTCAACACAGGACACAGCCGCCGCCCGCCTTCTTTGCTGAAACGGCATCTCGTCCGTCCAGTGCATCCGTCTTTGCCGTCCTACCCTGCACTCGGTCCCTGCCTGCACGCGGTGAGCTAACGCTGTGTCGCCATGTGTCAGGAGGCTGATATACGAGGGCTCGAATGACCCGTGCTGAAACAGCAGACCACACACACACACACACACACACACACACACACACAAACCAGTGCAGACAAAGTTGATGGATGAGAGGAATTGGGCCGGGTATTGGGGCCCGGCACAGGAAGATCCAGATGTTTTTATTTGAGATGCACTGATTTACTGGCCAATATTGTTTTCTGCTTCCTTGGCTTTGCAGTAAAGAACAATGAGTGATACCTCCGTCTGTTGATTTTCAAGACGGATATATCCTCACACGTGGTTGGCTGGGCGAAAAATATGCGAAGGCCCATAAATGCAGCGTGCCAGTAACCCGTTGATAGAAGAGAGCGTTCACGTTTTAGGTTAGTGTTTGACTTTAATAGGCAGAATCACAAATAATTCCCAGACATTTTGTTGAATTGAAGACTCTTGTGTTGTACTTCAGGTTTGAGCTACTTTACGGCTAGCTATGAAGGTGTGTCCGGTTGTTGTCACGCGCGGCCAGAAATCCAAAAGCATCAAATGTACGCTCCCCCCCCCCCCCCCCCCCCCCCCCCCCAAAAAAAAGGTTTCTCATAACTTCTGCAGCTGTCTCCTCTTGCCCGGAATGTTCTTTCCGTTGAAAAAAAAATAAAATAAGATGAGCTGATTCAGCAGAATGAGCTTTTTCGGGATGTTGCGGCTCCTCGGAGGTAACGTAAGCAAGCGAATATCTGTTTGACGCCGTGTTTGCACCTAGGACATTTTTCTAAATCCTCTTGGAGGGGTTTTTGAGCGCGTTGGAGGATGCATCTGCCAGATGACCCCATGGCAATATCCGCACGGGACCCTCCCCGTCGTCGCCCGCCACCCCCTCTTCCTGTCAGCTGACTGCCCTTGGTAAACTGTGGCGGGTTTGTCTTGTAGAATCTGGGAGGTGAACAACAAGGGAGGGCCTGTGAAGTTTTGTGTGCACGTCCCGATTTCCCGCACCAAAGAAAACGTTGGGTTGGTCTGTGCCTTCTTTGAGAGCTGACGTGAGTTTTCATGAGAAACTCATGGCATTCTGTCCCACTACCCTGTTGTGCAAGAGTCCGGCCTTCTCCCCTGTGTGTTCCAAGACATCCCAGCAGACCCTGGATGTCGTCGCAGAACTTTCGGCTCTTGTCGAATATGGTTTCTTGAGCGATAAGCCACGTTTTCACCAGGCGGTCAGTTTATGTATGTCACGTCATGGTATGGTTAGGCTAAGACCTTTGTTTCCACCGCTTCTTGCGTGAGAGTATCTTAAAAAACGTTGGGAAATGCTGCTTTATGGTGTCGGACTAACATACCCGTAAACAACTTCCATCTCTTTACTGGTATTGCCCCGGCATCTTGACATAATCCTGACAGACGTCAACCCCCCGACTAAAGTCAAGAAGGAGCTTTCCCAGCCATGTCCGACCCCGAACAACATCCTGGGAGGAAACCAGATTCCAGCTGTGGTTAGAAAAGCTCCAAAAGGAACCCCACGCGTTGGCATGTAGATAGCATCTACTGAGGAACTCCTTCCTGGCTCAGACGCACCGTGGACCCGATGGAAAACCCTGAACCGTCTGAGGACAAGAACAGGACGATCCAGGGTTGTTCTTGGGACTACAAGATTGGACCGCCCATCTTTGACTGTGGGGAAGCTGACCGCGGCGTGGTGCTCCATGGTCTCATCCGCCCTCTGCTACCCAGTCCCTGTAGCCAGAGAGACTTTGCAGAGTCCAACGCGCATGCAAAGATCTGTGTCAAGAAAGGCAAGACCGCCATATCACACCACCTTGAAGACACGAAAAGAAGAAGAATGTATCCGATAGTCGGGTTTTGTTTTGTTTTTTTGACGGGTAGGTAAAGTTGTGGTGCCGGTGTGGGTTGGACCAACTCTGATGTTGAAGCAGGTTACTTAAAAAGTTTGGAATAGGCGATTCTATGTTAAAATCAAAGTGGTTAATTGCTAACAGCGTTTGAGCCCCAATTCCGTAGCAGTTAATTGACAGTTCCAACGACGAAAGGTTCCGTCGGCCTCCGTGTCTTTGTCGTCCCCGCATTGTCCTGCCGAGAATTGGTTACGGAGGATTGTGTCCGTTTGCTGAGTGGGATTTCTTGGAAACGGGAGGCACGGAAAGGATAAGAAAAATAAATAAATTGGAGGAGGACGATGGGGGGGCGGGTTGTCTTGTCTTGTGTGGGATCAGCAGAAAACTGCGCTGAGTGTGTGTGTTTGTGGGCCGAATTTTCAATGAACTTGAGCAAACAATGTGATTCTTCTCTCATGCGTCGTCTTCAAGGCATTTGACATTGAAAACATGCTATGTCCTCATAAGCCTTTGATATCCATATCATATCAGGCTGGGACGGGGGGGGGGGGGGGGGTGCCTCGCTGTGTTCTTTGGCGTAACATCGCTCAGCCACTGTCCAGCGGACAAAAGTGGGTCAAAGTTTATTGGAGCGTCCTGTCTGAGTTGGGGGATTGGTGAGATTGCGGAGGCTTAAGGGGCTTCCTTCGTACCAGGGACCACCCTCCCGTGGTGGGGGCTTTGCTATCCTATATCAAGAAGACTCAAGTGATTGCAAATCGTCAGTTAGAGGTTTGTCAGTGAAATGTTTACAAATGTATTTCGGTGACAGATTAATTGCTCCAATCGGTCATACACAATTGGTTAAACTTCAGATAACCCATACAGCCTTCTCCTGAATAATCACAATTAGCTATTTGTGACGTAGGTTTAAAGCGGAAGTCAACTAGGGGATGTTTCTTTTTCGCATTCTGTTTGATGCTCTTTTTTTTCTTTTTTTTTTTTTTTTTGCGGGCGCTGAATGTTCGTCCAGTTTCTCCAATGTATGTTTTTCTTTCGTAGATGATGTCGTTGCTATGGTGTCTTTCGGATGCACAAGTTGCCGCCCTAGTTTCTGATATGGTTTTTACTGCAGTATGCATTTGATGTTTTTTCAAGATACGTCGGATGGGTTCCGTACTTCCTCTGACGTATGGAAGTGTTACGATGTCCTTGTTTTCACTGTCGGTGATTTATTTTGTTTTTCGTCTTTCTTGCTTTTTACCGTTGCCGGTTCTGTCTGGCTTGTCGTCTGTCGACTTTTGAGAAAATGAAAGGCTTTTCGTCTGGAAAAATACGGTGCGATCGAGTGTTAATTGAGAAGGAGGAGTACATCTCTGAAACATATGGTCTCTGAAGTCTCCATATCGAGGATTTTAATCCAGCGTGGATATTCTGGAACGTCTCGCCCGTCGGTATCAAATTCAGTTCTTCCAATTACACGACGACCCACTCTTGAACACAGCCACCAAAACCCTTTGAGATGAATGAACCCAAGGTCGTTTTAACACCAACTACATCTGCTGACCCTTTTGCGATCCAAGCATACCTCCGCGGATTACAACCGGGACGTGTCCCGTGATGAGCGGCGGGGGGTCACACGGTGTGGGGTTCGAGTCGAAAGAGCAACGGATATTTGTCATCTGCTGCATAAGGGAGCTCAGATGTTATCTTGGATACGTGGAAGAGCTTCAATACGCCGAGAAGCGGCCGTAGATCAACCTGATGTCGGTGGAGAAGAAATAGAAGAGGGGGGGGGGGGGGGGCAGTGGATGAAATGAGGGCCGTGTCATGCCGTCTCAGTTTTAGGCGCGGGGTTGGGGAAGGGATTAGAATCACTTACATAACACTCACCCCTTCCAATCTCCTCTCTTTAACTAGCCCCCCCCCCCCCCCCCCTCCCCCTCCCCCCTCCTGCCCGCTGCTTTCTCACAAGACCACAAGGTTGCTTTTGACCTGATTGTTAGTCTACCGCAGTGTTAGACAACCTTTATAGAGCCTAAGCACATATTTTACACGAGGGGGGAAAAAAAAACGTCACGGCACAATGCCAAACAAAAATGTCACAAAAAGTGGATACTTAGTTTAATTATGGACATTATGCCACCTAGCGGAAGAGCGTGTAATTGTTCTGTTCACAGCCATATATATATATATATATATATATATATATATTTATATATATATATTTTTTTTTCAAACCCCAGAAAAAAAACGAGTATTCAGTTTACTGAGCTGCTATGACCGTTGTCTTCCGTGTCTATTCCGTGTTTATTCCGTTGTCTATTCCGTGTTTATTCCGCGTTTATGTATTGGGGTTGTCGCTGTCACATCTTGTCGGATTATTTTATGGAATCATCAAGTCATTAGGTGCAATTAGTGCTGTAACACCCTTGCATATGTGGCAAGTCACACCCAACACATGAGTGCTGTGCGTGAAACCTTGTTTTCGTGCTTTCGGCCAAAGCAATAACAGGATCGGTTTGGCGCGGATCAGTTCCGAAGTAGCTGAAAGAAGAAGTAAAACCCCCAAATTTTCTTTACGATGATATGTTCTATGCAGTCCCATTGGTCTAAACTTGATATTCTGATTAATATTGTGTTTGTGGAATACGGATGAAAAACATTTCAGTTGACGGCAAGGGACAAAATGGCCGCCGTGAGATGGACAAAAACGGGTGGATTTTGCTGCTGAACTAATATTCCACAAACGCAATTGCACTCAACATTTTTACTCAAAAATGCGGCGGCGCATTCAACATATTATTCTAGATAAAATGTGGGGGTTGGCTTTGTCTTTCATTTCGACAAAAGTGCTGCCATATTGGGACATCCACAGCCAATTACAGCGCAGTATTAAACCTTTTAGGGTGGCGCCAAATTACTTGCGGACTTTTGTGTTTGTTTTCGGAGCTGTTGAAGGAATGCAAGACGACTTTGGAAGGGTGAGTGTTTGTGTTTGTAAAGCGAGCAGAGCATCAGCTGTGAAGAAAATAAACAAAAATCTGCAAGAGAAAAAAGAGGGAATAAGGAGGAAAAAAAGGGGAGGGGGGGGTGGGGTAGTGTTGAGGCTGGATGAGATAGTCTATTTATAGTTTATCCCCGCTGCTGGGTTAGACCGCCTGGCCCAACGCAGCACAGCTCAGCATCCATGTCAGTCCTCGTGTCAGTCTACATTAGCTTTGCGCGCACACACACACACACACACGAACACACACGATTACTCCGAGGGCGTAAAAACGCCGGTCACGCAAACGTGGGAGCGCTGACCTTTGCCACTCAGATGTGAGTTAAAAGAACCCACGCGGTGTTTGTGCGCCGCCGCGCGCGTGTGTGTGTGTGTGCGTGCGTGCGAGAAGACGATGCCGCGCAACATCAGCGCCTCATCTTCACCGAGAAGCAAAATTACGGAAAGGTTCACTTTTCCGTGGGAATATAAACCAGCAGGTTACAAAACTGACGGATGGATCTAAATAGTGAACTTAGATATGGCTGCGGATGCTAGGGCTGCTCGATTATGGGAAAAAAAATATGAATCATGATTGTTTTGGTAATAGTTGAAATCACGATCATTCAAACGATCATTCATTCTAATTAAATATGCAAGTTAGTTTTGGACCAAACAAAATGTATAAAATAAATAAATAACGTATCATTTCTTTGTGTTAAAAAAACATTAATAATCGTTTTTTCCGATTATGCCAATTTTGTTATCGTGGAGTGTAATAAATCGTAATTGTCATTGAATTTCGATTAATTGCACAGCCCTATAGCGGAAACTATATTTTGGCGTGATTCTGATTCGAGCAACCGGATTTCACGCAACTTGACTCACAAGCACCCCAACTTTTTGGTTGGGGGTTTTGTGTTACAAGCCGAAATTTCAGACACGCCGCAACACCCCATCAACAACGCACATCAAGAACGTACACAATTCGGAACCTGCGGAGACGCAGGAAATGACCTGACGACGAGACAAAGGCGAGTCGTGTCTCCTTACTGAACTTTTTCCACTTCAAGCAGCAAGCTACTCCCTTTCACCCCTTTCTTGTCCACAATCACTTTAAAGCCAGAAACGCCCGTAAAGCTCCAGCCAAAGGTGAACGTCTCCCCCTTGCGAGTCACCACGAACCCATGTTGCATAAATGACCGTCTTCATCCGTTTGATGACTCAGCGCAAGCAAACCATCTTCAGGATCAAAAGCATTAGCTAGCATGCTAGCCGAGCGACGACCTTCCCGATGGCGAGTTGGCCGAGCGGCGCCGGAAAAGCCGTGTCCGCCGCCGTAAGTAGTATTCAAGTGTTAAACAGCTTCTGTTTAAGTCGGTCGCTCATGACACGGCGGCGACACACACACACACACACACACACACAGGTGACACACTCTCGTGCGCTCCGGTCGCCCACGTATTGGACAGAATGTCATCGATTGGCGCACATGCACGTGGAACGCCGTCTGCTTCCCATCCCGAGCTTGTGCCACGTCGCTTCCTCCAAGACTGAAAATGGGATGATTTTTCCACGCGTTTTGGGGACACGGTCAACACGTGTGTGTGTGTGTGTGTGTGTGACTGGCACTCACGGGGGGGGGGGGGCAAACGTGACTTGGCTACGGCTGAATAGTCATGGGCAGCCGCCACTGAAGTCATTTTCAAGTCGTCTGTGTTGAAAGCTCCTCCGAGCCAGCGCAGGCAGACGCTGACAGATGCCGCAGTTGAGCGTGCGTAACAGCCCCATGGCAACTTCATCTGTCCGTTTCATTTGCTTTTTGAGCCCAGGCGTCTGTTCGTAGAAAAGTGTTTGGGAGGGGAGGATAAAAAAAGCTCCAGACAGAGAAAACGGAAGAGATACGAAGGCACGCGAGCAGCTAGACCGGAGAAGCATGAAAGGCGAACAGGAAGCTTTTGACAACGGGGGAAAAAAAAAAAAAAAAGCGCCAATGGAAACGCGCCAGGCGCCTTTCTTGCGAGATTGTTTGTATTTCTCCCATCTCTCTTAATTCTACCGAACGGTCACCTTTTGCTCCCCCGCCCGCCTGCCAACGTCTGGCAGATTTCCCACTGAAGACCCTCGTTAGTCATCTGCTGTCTGAACATGCAAAATGGTTCTCTTTCCAAAAGCGATTTTTCACAGTCTAGCTTTATTTTGGGCTATAAAAGCAGACTTTTATCTCGTCTAATCCGGCCACCAAGATGGAAGATGACTTGGAGGTTGGAAGAGAAGAATGGCGTACAGTATTTCCGTAAACACTGGCTGGGGGGGGGGGATTATTTACTTAACTGAGGAACACTGCGTCAATGAAGTAGCTTTACAGTGATGCCTTGACATCCCTGTTGAAATTGTTGTTGTGGTTTCCTGTGTAAAGTTTGCAGATTCTCCCTGTGCTTGCATTGGTGTTGGGGCCTGACCCCTTAAACGGGAAGTCGACCCAAACATATTTTTTCCAGAATATGTTCTATGCAGGCCCACTAGTTGAAACAAAGCATTCTGTTAAATATTTCATTTGTGGAATATGAGTTAAGCAGTAAAATCCACCCGCTTTTATTCATCTGAGGGGGCGGCCATTTTGTCACTTCTGTCGACTGAAAATGACATCACAGTGTCTCAGGGCTCGGATATAGACCAATCATGGTCGAGCTACAGAAAACAGGTGATTGGTCGTTACCTGAGCCCTGAGTAGTTGTGATGTCATTTTCAGTCGACAGAAGTGACAAAATGGCTAAAAACGGATGGATTAACTCTTTTCCCACAAACGCAATATTTATCAGGATGTCGTGTTTCAACTAGTGGGCCTGCATAGAACATATTCTTGAAAAAAAAATGTTTGGATTGACTTCCCTTTGAAAGAACTAGTCAACCCAAAATTGAGGATAATATGCTGTATGCGCCTCCACTAGTCCAAACACGAGATTTTGATTCATATCGTGTTAGTGGAATATGAGTTAAGCAGCAAAATCCACCCGTTTTTAGCCATGTCAGGGGGCGGCCATTTTGTCACTTTCTGTCGACTGAAAATGACATCACAGTTGCTCAGGGATCAGGTAACGACCAATCACGGCTCGCCTGTATTTCTTACCTGATTTTCAGTTGACACAAAGTGGTAAAATGCCCCCCCCCCCCCCACCCCCTCCGACATGGACAAGAACGGGTGACTTTTGCTGCTTAACTCATATTCCACAAATGCAACATGAACATGTGAAAACTGATCCCGAACGTTGGACATTCTCTCTCTTTTATGCTCTCTTTCCTCCTGGCTGGCGCTTATTGCCATGGTCACCGCAAAATCCCGTCAAATAGGAAAAAAATCTGTAGCATAACATTCTAGGTAAAGTGACTCCACAAAAATTGAACAGGGATACGTTGAATCACGGCTGCAGTGCTCAGAATTTCGCCCTCTAGTGGCTCAAGATGAAAATGCACCAATCCTGACTGCCATTTCTTGTTCAGTGTGTGCTAACCAGACGGGAGTGAAATATAACCTGCAGATAGATCCGTCAGAGCTCCCACACATCTTTTTTTCCTTACCGCCAAGACGAATGGCTCTCATTAATCACGGCCGTTTGTCTTGTGTTGCAAGTTTGGAGGTCAGCGATTAAAAGCCTGTTCTCGGCGCAGTTGCCAACCCTGAGCTCGACGCTCATTCTCTCTCTTTCAAAGGATCACATTTGCGTTCTCTCCTCCGCTTTGCTTCTTCCGATGACTCGGGCGTCGTCTGTCACCTAATCCCCGACGAATAAAAGTCAGCAATTGAAGCAGCAAATCACGTTTTACGTACGCGCGCTTACACAATGTGTGCAGGCTGGAAAAGTGGGCCAAGCATCACACGGGGCAAATTATGACAACAAAGAAGCTTTGCCTTTTTATTTATTTTCTTTCCACGTCACAGCAAACAGCCGCGGAATACATTTTGAGATTCTTGCTAATGTCAATGTAGAAATAGGACACCCACACTACTGTAATGCGGTTGATTGTTTGGTGGTGATTGCTCATCAATCATGTTTTGACTCATTTGAAACCAAATTAAATAATCGGACCAAAAACTTGTGGTTTTGATTTCTGTTTTTTTTTTTTTTTTTTTAAACTTTTATTTTTACTTGACTGTGTAATGTTAAAAAAAAGCTTTAACTTTATTACAATACACTTTTTAAACACATTTGAATACCCCAAAATTGTAAGCATAAAATGTATAGAAAATGTTGCGTGTGTGTTCAATAAACGGTTGAAAATTGCATCAGTGACTTTGGTTCTCCTCTCCCACATGCGAAGGCCTTACAGTAAGTAAGCATACTGTTAATAAACTAGGACTGCTCGATGACGAAAAAAATATTAATTATGATTATTTTGGTAATAATTGAAATCACGATTATTCAAACAATCATTATTTTGGGGTAGAAAACAAGAAAATGTTTTTAAACGTAAAAAATATAAAGACAAATATATGTAAGTAAGTTCCCTTTGGACCCACAAAATTGATCAAATTGGTTATCTTAAAATTTTTTTAAAAAAGGTGAAAATTTATGATTTCCATGTGTAAACAAACAAAGTGCGTTGCAACAAAATTGATAAAATTAGCTGTAATAAAATTTAAAAAAAGGTGTACATTTCCTTGTGTAAACAAAGTGCGTTGGACACAAATGAATTTTAATAATAGTTTTTTACGATTATGCCGATTTTGTAATCCTGGAGTGTCATAATCGGAATTGTAATTGAATTTTGATTAATTGCACAGCCCTACGCCTAAAAAAAAAAAAAAAAAAAAAAAAGCACTGGGACGTGAACAGTAAAAACTCAGAATGTAATTTATGCCCCGTTGTGAGACCTTGAAGCCAAACACGCAACCTCCTTGGAGGAGGTAATGATCGCTCCATCTCCTTGGCACAGGTTCAGTCCTGCCTGTTTGATTGACAGCTCCCACTTTCTCCTTCAACCCTCCACTGGCAGGACGGAGCGGCATAGCTCTGCAAAATGACGGAACACAGTAAAGGCCTCTGCTAACCTTGTACAGTACGTGTGACCCGCGCAAGCGTCTGCGATACGCCCCGAACGAGCGGCGAAACCTTGGTGACCGCCGACGATGGCGGCGGATACTCGCTGTAAGCGCGGTGACCGCTGTGAGGGCATATGCTGCCACGGTGGTGTAATCTATCCAACGCTAGGATTAATAGTCTCACTCTAATCCGCACCCGTGGGTGTTCCCATCAGACCCTCAAGCAGGCACAAGGTTAGGCGTGTTTTGCTCCAAGAGTCACTTTGATAAACAATGCGACGCTTGCATCGCTTCATTGATTATTCAACACATCTCAATAAATGGAATCGCAAACCTTCCAAGATTTTTTTTCACCCCAAGAGACCCCAAAATCAATACTCGAATCGCATCGCTTAGTAGTGCGGCCCGGGCAAAAGAAACCCAGCAATCAGAAGGTCAGAATTTATGGGGACTTGATGCTCAAAATCTAAATGATCTGTCCAATCAATCAATCAATCAATCAATCAATCAATCAATCACTGTGCTACCTGTCTACTATTGGGAAATGTTGAACAAAAAGTGAAAAAAAAAAAAAAAAATCCATCCCGAAAAATGCTTTGGACTTTTGAGCTAACAAATGCCAATGAAAAAACATTTGTGGAGTTGTTCAAATCATCTTACAAATTATCGCCAGGCGGGGGCGGTATTACCCCCTCGCAATCCGCGCCGAGACTCTGCTTACATAATCGTTGTGCTTTTCGTGTGCCCGCAGGCTAGCGGCTGGTCAGAGGAGGCCCAGAAATGAGCTCCGACCTGGGATGAGTCCGTCTGCCATCACTGTGTCTCCGCCGCACCTGCAGGAGGAGCAATTTAAGCAACAGGGTGAGGAAAAGAAAAGAATCAAATCGGAGGAAGCTCCCTGCGTACTGGGTCTTCGATCAAAACGCACACAGGCACACGTTTAGGAATCTTGGGCTTTGTGGATAACATTTCAATTCTCATGGTTCAGCTGATTTGTTCTCAGGGTTTTTAATTGCGTTGTCTTTGTGTAACGAAATAAGTTGCTTCAGAATGCTTCCAGAAAACAGAGATTTTTTTGGAGACTCCTGACAGCAATCAAATTCAGGGACAGTTGTAAGAGCTAAGCGTTACTAATTATTGTTTGAAATAATTGATTCATCTGTTGATTATTCTGGGTGATTCATCGATGAATCGGATATCAGTTATATTCTAAGTTGGATTTTCTTCACTATTACTTTCTTAACTATTCCATCTTAGCATTGTATTTACATACAATACACATTTAAAAAAAAACGAACTCTGGTTAGTTTTGCATTTTGCACTCCAAATATGAGGTGAAAACAACTCAACAAACAAAAATTGTGTTCCCCAGTGTAATCAGTCTACTTTCATGGAAGACAGCGGAAATTGGAGAACCTTTACTGTTGACAAGTTGAAATGATGAGCATTTGAACAATTTCAAATTCAAATTGCCCTCTAAAAACGATTAGGTTAATTTGATCAGCGATTAATAGTTGATTCATTGATTCACCGTCACACCTCTAGACAATTGTGCGCAAACTATCGTGAGGTGGTTTTTTTTTCATCTGAATTGTCACCCAAATGTCAGCCATATATCACAATCTCTGCGTGAGTTGTGTATTGATGGGAAATCTTTGGCCTCTGTCCTTGAAGAAGTCATCGAAAGGGGGATCGGGTTTGGGTATGCGTGTCAAGTTGGAGAGGTCAGGGATTCACAGCTGAGCGGCCGTCTGACACAAAATCACATTTCCTCTCTCCGTGAGCTCGCTTTTCACCTCGCCGCACCTCCGTTTCAATGCGTTTCCCGCTCACAATCTACGGCCCAGAGTTTGTTTATGTTTGAGCCTCCTGCGGGCCATGCGACACTGCGCCTTTATCGTCTTTTTTTGTGGGGGGGGGGGGGGGGAATTCTGTTTCTGCGAAATGAGATAAGCGTGCGCGGACAGCAACAACACAGCAGCAGCTGTCTCCGGATCGTCGTTCCGGCGTTTCCCCATCACAGGCATCCTTGTTTGCTCTTGTCCAGGCCCAGCTGCCCCCGTCCCTCAGTAGACCGGGACGACTTGCACCGCCTGTATTGACACGCTCCCTCTCATAATACAAATGGCTCACTCGCCCTCATTTTTGCTCTGAATTCAACCCCTCCGCAATATTTTGGACCGTAAAAAAGTGAGCGTTGATTTGTGTCATTAGGATTGTAGCTAAGCATCCCCACGTAGCCTTGTAGCATTTCTACTACCTCACTTTTAGCGACAAGCCAACACGCCCCGTAAACAGTTGGGCCAAATAAGAAAAAAAAAAGACGCACTGTATTGTATAAAGAGTGACTGTAAACGAATAAACTGGTTTCATAAAATGTAATTACTGTACGTTTGGACAAGCCAAATGTCATAACAACTGTTGTGTTGTAAGTGTCGCGTAGCCTAATGAGTGATGTCAGGAGCTTAAAGAGGGAAGTCATGTCAGGGGGCGGCCATTTTGTCACTTTTGTTGACTGAAGATGACATCACCGAGCCTCAGGTAACGACCAATCACGGCTCAGCTTCGGAAAACAGGTCAGCCGTGATTGGTCGTTAGCAGAGCCCCGGGTAGTTGTGATGTCATTTCAGTCGACAGAGGTGACAAAATGGCCGCCCCCAGAGATGGCTAAAAAGGTAGCTGCTTAACTTTTATTCCACAAACGCAATATTAATCAGAATGCCGTGTTTAGACTAGCATGCCTGCACAGAACATTTTCCTGAAAAAAATATGTTTGGGTTGACTTCCTGCTTTTAGTGCGGTTGGCCCAATGTGGCCAGTTAGTCTGCGTGTGAGCACCTGGGCAGGAGGTTGCGGCCTACCTTGAAACGTCAACTTTTTCCAGTGCTACCAAAATATATTGTGTGATCTGGCCCAACCCTCCAGAACCGACCACCTGCGACCCGTAATTCATTGCTGTAATTGGGCCAGGTGTGAGTTAGATTAGAAATTCTGCAACGTACATGCCCGGTAGCAAGTGTAGCAGCCGAGAAAGAAGTTTCTTGAGTTTTGGCGAGTAATACAGTACTCCGCTGTGTCTCTTTTTTTTTTTTTTTTTTTTTTTTTGTCTTCATGGGTAGTTTCACGATTCCACTTAAGGTATTATTAGCATCTGTTGCTGGTTAGTTTACAAGGCTGGAAAGAAAATGACAAAACCGAATCCATTTTCATGTCCAAAACTATTTGTTTCTCCCTTTTCATAATAACGGTGTTTTTGCTCGAGGGCCCTTGGGCTGTTACATATGTTTTCCAATAAGTGTGCACTTTTATTCCGAGACATATGCCAACAAAGGCATATGTTGGGGAGGGATTTTTTTTTTTTTTTTTACATGATCGCTGTCATACTGTACACTTTTGTCTTTACGCGTTGCGATGCCGAAAATCAAACGCGCGCGCGCGCGCGCACACGCAGGCGTGCGAGGCTCAAAAGCTTTTCCGTGTCACTCCTCATGGCGAGGTGGCCGCTGTTAATGGCAGCAAAGTGCAGATGGGGAGAGCCGAAGTGAACTTTCTTCTCACTTGTTGACCGCCGAGGGACTCGCGGGGAGTCCAATAAAGTTTAAGTAAAAAATTCAAGTGGAAAACCGGCGCGCACACACTTACACGTCTGCTCTTGTCCAGCATTACTCGGCTCTTACTGGTTGTCCACTTTGGCACGCAACAAGACTCAGCAGTGTGTGTGTGTGTGTGTGTGTGTGCGCGTGTGTGTGTGTGCGTGTGATCTGTAAATAGCCTGATGCTGAAACAGTTGGTGCATTAATCACGTGCATTAGCAGGAGTCAACCTCATTTCAGCATCCCAACGGTGGATCAGGTTGCAAAAAAGCCTCGACGTGTGCTTCTTTTCTCTGCGCATCTTTGCCCGAAAGACATTTGAGCATTTGTTCGTTATCAAGGATATGCGGCTCAAAGTCCATGTTCAGCACACTTGTAGAAAAAAAAAAAAAAACAACAGTTTTACTAGTAACGTTTTTCCATGGCTGCCTTCCACTACTGTATGACATTTCTGCAAGCTACTAGGACAATTTTGGTATACTAGTAGGTCAGCTACGTTACTAGCGAGGCAAAAATACTAGTGGGTGTTTTGGTGCTACTAGTGCATGACACCTAGCTACTAGTTGGGCCTAGTGGTGTTACTAATGTAGCATAGTAATGTTTTAATTGCGTACTAGTAGGCCGAAAGTGTGACTAGTAGCGGGGGAAAAAAAAATGTTTCCAAGAAGAGACAGTCGCTCTACTAGTGCGGTAAGTCGTCTCAGTCGTGAGGACCAAAGGGCCCACTAGCACACGGACGTTAGTCCGCATCTCAAGGATATCGAGTAATTACTGAAAACGTCTTTACATATTTTCACCGGCAACTACGGTTTGCTTGCGAGGGCGGTTAGTTGCCCTCGCTCACCTCCGCACGCGCGATCAAACGTGACGTAATTTATCCCACGTGGGTCCATCAAACCGTGAAGCTCATCATCACCTTATTAATGTTAATAATTTCACCACAGAGTGTCGGGTGCTGATGATTGGATGGAAAGTGGGTGGGGAGGGGCTGTGCGGAGGGGGGGGGGGTTGGTTGGCTCGCCTGTATTCGTGCACAACCTCCCAAAAAACTGATAAATAAAAGACACAATGCTCACAATCCTAGGCAAGAGTGGGTAGAAAGAGAGGTAGGTCCAAAAAGGGGAAGGGAAATTGGAAGGGGGGGGGGTGTTAAAAGATGGAAACAAGAGGAAGAAGAGGGGGGGGGGGGGTTAATGTTAGACAAAAGTGAGGGAGGGAGCGGGAGGAGTGAGGGTGGGCGGGTGTTGTTGGAGGCGGTGCTAAAGCAGACAAGCGAGGAGGGAGCGCAGAGAGGAGAACAGGAGAGCAAAAGAAAAGAGGGGCGTCCGTTTTGAAAAGTGTCAGGACATGAAGAAGCGGCGGAGCGGCGCAAAGGTGAGGCCGGCGCCGCCGGGAAGACGTTGAGACGGCAGCGCCCGCAGCCGCCGGACCCATTTGGACGCACTTTTTTTTTTTTTTTTCTTGCCCAAAAGGAGCCGAGATCCAAGTGGAGGCAGAGATGCCAGGCTCTCACGGGGGTGAGTGTTTGCATAATGTCACGGCTGTGTAGCGTGTGCGCCTCGCGAATGCTCCAAAGTCAGCATCCTGCCGTTTTTGGCCTCATTCGCACGGAGGCAAAAAGTTAGGCGAGACGCTTGAACGCCAAAAGTTAGCTTGGCAGCAGCGCTCAGACATTCCGAATGGACTTAACGCCACTGGAAGCTTCAATCAGATCGCATCTCTGACATTCAATAATGAATGCTGGAAAGTAAAAGCAGCAGCTGGATGCTTGGCTCAGCTGCTCAGCAACTTTTCATTGGAGGGGACCTTTGAACTCCAAACGGACGATAACGGACATTTTGGCCATTGGTTTGTGTGTTGCGAGTGCTTCGGAGCCCGAAATGGTAACAAACTCAAACGTTAGCACGTTTTCTACACCGCCTTTCTGTAATTTCTCAACCTGTATTGCGCTAAGGCAGATATTTAACATGAGAAAAATCTTAAAACAAAAATGTGACAAAAAGTTGGATACACGCGATAGTTATGTGCTTTCTGCCTTCTAATAGAAGGTCATTTAATTGTTCTGCCTGTCATGTTATGTTGCTGGCAACATATCATGCAAACAAAGTGGTTATGAAAAGTCTACACACCCCTGTGGGAAAAAAAATCAGACCGAGATAAAGAATTTCAAAACTTTTAACACAGTTAGTGTGACCCGGTAAAACCGAATTGTAAAGGAAAAGAACAATAATAATAAAGGAAATGAAAAGCCTACCAGAACAGCTCAACTTTATTCTGGGTTATTCGGTGGCACTTCAAATGGTGGCTCGTGTTTGCTGACTCCCATTTAACATGAGTTTGAAGCTAATTGGTTAATTCCGAACACAGCCGCATCCCCAGTTTGTAAACAAGTGACTGTAACTGAGTGAACTAACTGTAACTTAATAAAGACATCAAAATGAAGTGACTGGAAAAGCCTACTAGAACATCTGGACTTTATTTGGGATTAACCCATTCACTGCCATTGACGTATTTATTTGTCCTTTCACACTCCACCCATTCAATCCCAGGGATTTATTTATATATATATTTTTTTTAAATTTTTCAAATGTTAGGGTAAAAGAGGTTTTGAAAATGTCTGGCAGTGAATGAGTTAAAAAGATTTTTAAAAAAACAAACAAAAAAAAAAGAAGCACAACTAATTTCCACATTCTAGCAGGTGACTGGGACAAAAATCGCCTACAACGTCTTTTGCTTAGCACAAGATGTCACCAAAAGCTAGTAAAGATCTTCGTTGGAGTTTACATATATCATATATTTGTACGCTTCGTTTATTCAACTTGTCCGAAGACACCCGTCATAAAGAAAACTACATTTACAATTATAATTTCATCAACCCGTTATGCTACTTATCGCAGCATACACAGCAAGCATGCTAACCTGTTTTCTGGGTTTGCTCGTGTGATGTTTTGAGGCTTTTGCTGTTCGGGTTACAGGTCACGTTAATGATGGGAAATGTTCATCTCGGTGTCTTTTGGCTACGAGATAGCAAGTGACTTGTTTGTCAGTAGTTGTTATAAATTATCCCGACTGTACAAACATCACCATTAAAAGTGATGTTGTGGAATGAGGAGCTTTCTGCGCTGCTCATTAGAGTCTGTTGAGCTATTGATTCGAAATTTCAGCCTTGAAGGACCCCCCCCCCCCAAAAAAAAAAAAAAAAAAAAGAAGCTGGTTTAGCTTACCCTCAGACTGTTGGCCTGTAGGAGGATGTTATTCCATCTGCGCACATACCACACATTGAAGATAAGAAGGCTCAACACACGCTTCAATCGAGCTGTATCAGAACTTGTCGTGTTTCTTTCGGCAATGAATCGCTTTGACACACACTCCAGTGTGTGTGTGTGTGTGTGTGTGTGTGTGTGTGATTACAAGAGCGCTCGCGTGCCCCTGGCCACAGATCTTGGTATGTCAGCAGATATGTTTCTAGACGCCAGAGCGTGCCCTCCACTCTTTGTAGTAGTCACGGTGACGCGTTGACATTTTCCCGCGAGCCAAGGCCCGTCGTTAAGTGGCTCGGCGCGAACGCGGCCGCCATAAATGGCCAGGTGCTGGCGAGCTGACGTAACGTTGAAATGGAAAATGCGGAGGGTGATGAGGTTTGAATCAGAACAAGGCGGGTTACCTCATCCCCTGCGAGCAAAACCGGTGAGGTCAACGTGCGCCGCGGGGTCGCGCGGAACCCTTTTGTCCCCTCCACCCTGACCGCGCTGACTCATATATGGACACGGCACAGGGCAGGCTTCAAGGTTGATCTTTTCTTTTTTTTTTTGCACTCCTCCTCCTCCTCCTCCTCCTCATCTCCCCGTTGTCCTCAGATCCACGTTTTCTCCGAGGCTCCCGTTGAGCTCAACTTCACGAGCCAGGTGTTTATGTAAGCCTAGCACGGGAGACCGAGAGCAAGCGGAGACGGCGAGAGATTAGCAGAAGTGGGCCTGGCTTCTCTTCGCTTTTGCTGAATGAGACTTTTCCAAAACCGGTCCCCCCACCCCCCCACCTCCCCCCTCCTTCCTCGTCCTCCTCCTCCAGCTTTCTCCTCTTTACCAAGCGAGGCGCATTCGAAGCGGCGTCGGTACGCATATGTCGGATATTTTCTTAGATGAGCACAAGTGAATTATACATCAAGGCCGGCGCAGTTGAACTGAGGCGTAGCTGCTTATGCAATAGCGATGTCGTTTAGCGCCGCTCGCTGCCTCAACAAGCGTTAGCTCGCTGCAACATCTTTGCTGGGGGGGGGGGAAAAAACAAAACAAAAAAAACAACAACAGAGTCTGGGTGAAAACGACACGTGATAAGTAAATGAGTAAAGCGGTCACGGCCCACCCCCCACACTTCCACTCGAAAAAGCGGGGGAGTTTAACAGGCCTTTTTCTCTCTCGTCTCTGTGTTGTGCCGAAACAATGGCGTTCCGCTGCGCATAGAGCCAGAGGCTGCAGGGGGTCAAGCAAGGGAAGTTTGGGACGGAAAACTTCTTTGCTGCGCCTTTTTACGCAGCCTGTAAAAGCTGGATTGTTTTTACCGTTTTTTTTTTTTTTTTTTTTTTTTTTCAGTCGTTGTTTTCTATCGACGACATAGAATAGAGGAAGTCTATTCAGCCATTGTATTTTTTTTTTTCTTCTTTTTTTTCATACCGCTTATCCTCATTAGGGTCACGCCTATCCTAGCTGACTTTGGGATAAAGAGACAGAAAGCCAACCTCACTCACATTCATAGCGCCACTGAGTGCGAACTAAATCCACGCCTGCCGGCACTGAAATCAGGCGAGTGAACTGCTACACCATGAGTGGCTAACGTTGATATGGACACAGTTTCTTTAATCCGATCAGAGTTCGGATTCAAATTTGTGATGTTTTCACGTTTAGGACTTGCGTGTTATTTTGACATGCGCAGATTGACCAAATATACCGGAAATAGTATTAGAAGAAGAAGAAGAAGCCGTCGCGACCGTGTCAACAAAACAGGGCGTCGTCCAATTCTACTTGAAGCATTAGCGTTATTTCGCGTATTTTTCCCGTTTGGGCTGTTACGTCGAGTTAACTTCCAAACGGAGCTGCAATGTATCCAGTTCAGTCTTGCGCCCGCCATGGCTTTCGCTCGCTCTATTTCTACTAGCTTCTGGGAATAACGGAAATGTGTATACTGGCGTCTCAGACGTGCACGGTAAAGACGGTTTATTTCGGAATAAGTGTTCTTATGTGTGCCGATCGGATTATCAATCGACATAAACCACCCCTCTCGTTTGGAATAAAATCTTGATCGTAATGGGCTTGATCGGGTCAGAATATTCCAAATGGGGTGTGTTCCTGAAGCATTTTTACTCCGATCCGACTTTTATTCCGAATAAATGTGTCAATGTAAACATAGCCAGTGACTCGGACTCAGAGCGACTGAGTCGACCCAGCAATTTTCCATCTTTCAAGCTAGTGAGCTGCAATAGTAAGGTGTTTTTTTTGCAAAAAAAAAAAACAACGACCATGTATAGTAAGGCATTTTTTTGCAAAAAAAATGACCATGTATAGTAAGGCTAGTAGGGTGGGTTTTTTTGCGAAAAAAAACAACCATGTATACATAGTAAGGCTATAGTAAGCCGTTTATTTTGTGAAAAAAAGGACCATGTATCGTAAAGGTTTTTTTTGGGGGGCGAAAAAAAAACGAGCATGTATAGTAAGGCGTTTTTGCCAAAAAGACGACCATGTACAGTAAAGTTTTTTTTTTTTTTTTTGCGTAAAAAAAATGACCATGTATAATAAGGCTATATATTAAGGCGTTTTTCTTCCTGAAAATAACAACCAAATATAGTAAGGCGTTTTTGCCAAAAAGACGACCATGTATAGTAAGGTTTTATTTTATTTATTTTTTTTGCGAAAAGAACGACCATGTATAATCAGGCGTTTTCTTGGACAGGCCCAGTCAGGCAGACTCGCTGCGTCGACCGCGTGAAAGTTGGTCGTTTTTATCCCAGGAAAATAAATAAAAATGTCCAGGTATAGTAAGGAAGGTTATGGACAATGTGCAGTTTTTCTTTTCAGCTCTCTGCTGGTTGAGAGGATAAAGACGAGACGAAAAAAAACCCGAGAGGTTTCAATGATTATTTCATATTTAGTGTTTTTAAAATGTGTGCAGTACGATAAAATGTCTTGATTGACTTAAGTGGATAAAACCCTAAATATTTCGCAAAGAATGCGTTGATTTCATCGCATTTAATTTTGAAATGTTTGGTTGAGCATGTATAAGGTACACGACGGCTTGACACGGCGTCATACTGGCCCCCGGGCCACCAGGCCAATTAACGTGGGACCCCGTGGGGCCTCATACACCGATCTCCCTTCCCCAGCCTCGTTCTGGGCCCGCCTGAGCTACTGTTACAACTCTGATGCAGCAATTTTCTGGGATCTTTCCATTAAAAGAAAAAAAGAGAGACTCCTGAAATACTGGCCCTCCACTGTGCGTACGTACAGCCTGAGGCAGAGGTGGCGAAGTTTCGGATGGAAAAACCTGTGCTTTCTGCAGACAGAGCACATCTAAATTGAAGTCTCGGATCAATGCGTCCTCAAAGTTAAACATCTCGAGCGGTATCGTTGATTCTCTCGCAAAACAGACAAAAGTCCGCTGCGTCTTTAAAAAAACGACACTCTTGCTATTTCCAGTGTCTGCCTGTCTGACCGCCGTCGGGTGGCTGTCAGCGTCTGGAAAAACTCCTGGAAAACACAACATCCAGCGGATCAGGAATTTCAACCATCTTGCTACTTTTGTAACAGACGCCTCGCCCCGTTTCTTTCCACCTGCGCCAGACGGCATCTGCCCAAATGGCGGCGAAGCCAATCGGCTCCAGGATCGCAAGAAATAATCAGACGGGCCATTCTTTAGATGATCGCGTTTCCTTTCGAGAAAATTGAAGGGTCCAAAGTGCAGGGGACAATCAGTTCACGCTTTCATTTAGCCGATGGAGGCCCGTTGACGAGGCTCCGACCAGATGTTTTGTCTGCTCTAATGACTTTTCCTCGACAGGCCGCGCTCGTAACCTCGTTTTCTTCATCCGAGCCGCTCAGCGGCGACACCGACGGGGCGAGTTGATTCAAAATGAAGCCATAAATAAGCACGCGCTAGACACTTTGTGTCCCCCGGACGGCCGTCTCGTCTTCACGGGACTGCGTGGCCTCTCGCATGTAATTGATGTCAAATGCATCCTACTTTTTGTCGGTCGCCGGCTGCTCTGGCTGTCAACGCCCACAGAGAATTTTGGAGGGCGCCCGTAGGATCCGGCTTTGGTCAGCCGGCACTCGAGAGAGAGCTCTTGCGTTGGAATTGAAGCAGCGTTTCCCACCCGGGCTTGGTTTGCTACGGTGCGGATCTGTTCATCCCGAGCCACATAATGAGCGTGACATTAAAACGGGGAGACTCAAAAAGCGATCTGACATACTGTACAGTCGCTGACGTTAACCGTGAGCAAACTAGGGATAGAGCGATTATCGGCCGGGCCGAATATCGGCGCCGATATTTGGCGAATATCGGCATCGGCCTTTTTTTAAAAAATCGGATCAATTGAAAACTGTGTCGAACTCAAAACAAAGATAAGTGAAATGTTATCATGTCATTTTGAAATTTTGGAGGACTTCATTTAGTGGAGAAAAGTATTTAGAGCTATTGTTTAAGTTTTCATTTAACTTTTTAAGACATGCTGACGAAGCTGCGTGCTCCCAGAATTTTTGTTTTGTTTTTAACAAAAGGTGGATATTGTCAAAAAATGTTTATAATAATAAATAAACATGTCGTCGCTGTCCTGTGAAAAACACATATGTCCATTTTTTTCAATTTTCTAATTGTTATGTGAATGGTGTTTCCGCGTTACAGACACCGCATTACCGTGAAATTTTTTTTTAAATTCAAAAAATTGACAATTTTCCAGGGCAGCGACGATATGCTTGAAGACGTTTCAACAGATAAAAAAAAAAAATCTATTTAAATTTTTTTCAATTTTTTTTTAGATTTTGACGAAATATTTTCCTTTTACCGAAAATGAATATCGGCTCCAAATATCGGTCATCGGCTTCCTTGACTAGAAATAATTGGTATCGCCCTTGGAAAAAAACATATCGGTCTATCTCTAGAGCAAACCACACAAACACTGCAAATACCTCTCTCTTTCTCCGTTGTACTTTTTGAATACAATTTTTTGTCACTCCAACAGTCCACTGTAACACTTTTCCCTCAAACTTGCCGACCGCGATCGGGGGCAGGAATTTGAATCAACATATTTATTCTTTATCCTTGTAACGCCACACTGTCGGGTCCTTCCAAAATCGTTCATCCCAACGTATTTTTTCCTCTCGCGCATGAACAATGCGGGCCCCCGCTTCCTCGGTAACGCTTGCAAACAGAGGGAGAAAAGTAAGCAAACAAATGGACTGTCAAAGATGAGGGAAAAAAAGTGCACTGCATCTGTTGCCAATTACTACCGGTAAACTCTTTTCTTTTCTTTTTTTTGGGGGGGGGGGGGGGGGGGCGCTTATCCCTCCTCCTTCATCTGCGAGAGGCTGCTTAATCAAGTCCCATCCGCCTGGACGCTTGATCTCACAGCTTTTGTTGGAAGTTGCAATCAAGCGTGTTCTGTTGCCAACGTGGACACAAAAAAAAAGAGCTTTGGCACCCGGGCGGCTGCTTGTGATCCCAAACCGGCCCACGGAGAGACGGAGAGAGAGAGAGAGAGAGAGAGAGGCCATGTGGGGGAAGGTGACAGTAAGCAGCCTCTCAGACAAGACAGTCAGTGTTGGAATGGCGGAACAATATAACCTCAAGTCTTCTGGCGGCACATGAAAAGACTCCCCTCGTTGGACCGAGGGGGTGAGGGTGGGGGGGGGGGGTCTTTGTAATCGACATTTCTCGCTGCATGGCAGACAAACAAATGCAAGCGCTAGTGGATCTTTCTTTGTTCCGATGACTCGCCTACTAGCCCGTTGACTACTCTTCGGATTAACGGCTGCCACCCCGGCTGGGAAAGTGGAATATTTCCTCCCATTCCAATGCCCAACTCGCAACTTGACTCCGCATTCTTTCATGACGAAGCTTAACTTGTTGCGCTGTGTGCGACCCGAAACTTCATAGAACGATTATTGGCCGGGCCAACCGATTATCGGCACCGATATTTGGCTTTTTGACGAATATCGGCATCGGCCTTTTTTTTAAAACTCTACTGGCAGATAATAAATCAATTGAAAACTGTGTTGGGATCAAAACAAAGATGTGTGAAAGTTGAACATTTCTGTCATTTTGAAATTTCGAAATGTTCATTTCCTGTAGAAAACTACATGGAGCTATTGTTTAAGTTTTCCTTGATCCTTTTCAAGACATGCTGGAAATCCCGGGTGCTCCCGGAACCTTTTGTTAAAATTTTATAACAGAGATGTAAACAGTCAAAAATGTCTTGTAATAATGATTTAAAAAAAAAAAAAAATCATCATTATGCAAACCTTAAACATTGTCCAATAATCATGCTTAAAGATGTTACAACAAAGTTAAGAGTAAAATTTTCTTTAGATTTTGATGCCAATATTTTCCTTTTTAGTGAAAAAGAATACCGGCTACAAATATCGGTTATCGGCCTCCCTGACCACTAATAATCGGTTGGTATCGGCCCTGAAAAAAAGCATATCGGTCCATCTCTAGTTGCGACCGTCCGTCAAAGGGGAAATATTATACCAAGAGATGTTTTCATGAATGACTCTTTCCGTGGTTCCCATCCGTATAACGCAGCATTTGCCCGTACGGGGTGCCGTGATCCGACAATATTACACTCCCCACCTGTGCCCGCCGTTAGTCACGCTATCCGTGTCGCTGCTCCAGAAGCAGATTGAAAATCGAACCACGCAGATTGGGAAAGTAGTGGGGTTGGGCGGGGGGGTGGTTTTAAGATTGGACAGACGCTTTTCAAATTAATCACGAGCAAGAGGTGTCCTGAAGAGAAATCGGGTTCGTTTCGTCTCAGTACATTTTGGAACAGTTAGCATCTGAGTTTCCGCTGCTGGTTGTACATCATAGCGGCATGACACAGTGTGACAATTTTTGTTCATTTGCATTGTGGGTGTCAGCCAGAAGAAGACAACCCTTTTTTTTTTTTTTTTTTTTTTTTTTTTTTTTTTTAAGGAGATCCGAGTAGAGCCTACATGGAGCCACTACTGTGAGGAATGAAAATGGCAGCATTTGTCCCACTGAAGCAGTGCGAGTAGCAAAATACTCGAAAGTACTGTTTGCAAGCAACATGTTGACGAAAAGCAAACTTTGTAAGATGTCAAGATAATTTCGGACTGGTATGTTAAATGTCCCAATGAGTTGCAAACGTGCAAAGTCTTAGGTCTGATTTACTATCAGACTAAATGTCGAAAAAGCACAAATGCCTTACTTGCTTTAGTATCTGAAAGAAGCAGATGTTTTGGAAGACAGATAAGAAAAGAGACATTTGGTGTTCAGCAAGGGGGGGTGGGGGGGGGGTGATGGTACTATTTGTAATTATGTCTCCCTTCACGATTGATTTCCCCTGCTAGGACATCATAAGGCGTCTGTGTGCTCGCCAAACAGGATTAGTGAGTTCTGCTTTTCCCAAGGCCTCTGCGGAGCCTCTCTTTAGACAAGCAGGTACTGGATGGATGGAATCCTTCTGAACTCCTAAGCCCCTCCCATTCCCCGCCACGACCTCCAGCCAGTCCGCCTTTGTCTCATCACCGCCGAAACCTTTTTTTTTTTTTTCTTTCGCCGTCACGCCGAGCCTCCGGAACAGGCTTGGCTCGGAGGGTTGCGTGCGATTGCGAGGAATGATGTGTTGCTGCGGAATAATTTGCTTCCGCTCTTGGGGATGGGCTGGCGGTATTAACGGTCTTATAATAACGGGATTACGTGCCCATCACGGACCCCGCTAGTGTTACTCGAGAGCTACCTGATAAGCTCTTTCTTCTGTCATCGTCCCTGGCCGGTCGGTAGCACGCGCCGCCACCTTCAAGTTGCAGTAAGTCTGCCTCTGGAGACATTGGGCGTCATTTCATAGTTTCAGAGCGTGAGGATGCGGTGTCAAGTGCCCCCGGGCTGACCCCTCGATCGCTGGCTGCGACTCGATTGGGGTTTATTTTTAAAACGTCGACTCGAATGCCTCGCCGAGAGAAATATCCAGCGAAAAACTATCTGGGCGATTTCAGGCTCTTAAGATGTTTTCTATTTTTAGGGCTGATGGCAAATGTTTTTCTTCTCTCTCCCTTGTTGCGCTCATACCGGGGACGATGCATGAAACGAGGAAAGTGGAGAGGGACACAGAAGTCACATTGCCACCTAAAGTTAGAGGAACCTTTTAGCAGTTTCTGTACGTCAAATATTCTAATCGCGAGGCGGAATGTGTACCTGGTCACCGATAGCGTTCCCCAAAGTCAACTTGGATAGACTCAGGATCTTTGCCACCTTGAACGGGATAAGTGGTATAAAAAGATTGGATGGATTATTTTTTTGTTTGTTACCTAAGAACCCTTTGGTGGTATCCTTTGGACCGTTGGACCTATTGTTTTTAATTTCGTTCTGTGGTAACACATCCGAAGCTGAACGAAGGGTCTTTTTTGTTTGAAGTACTTTCATTTGTGCGTACAAAGGGTATGTACGCAATTGACCTCAGGAAATTTGGACTTCCAGGAACTACAAAAAGATCTGAAAGCTTTAGGTAGACATTTGGATTCAGATCAAAAGTTCCTGGACATTGCCAAAGTACTATCCCTGAGGGTCTTCTATTGGCCCAGATACATTAGCCCCAAGCAAAATTTCTCACAGTCCAAAGTCCAAACACAAGATGGTCTACCACAGGTTTTTTTTTTTTTTTTTAATCTGCTCTGAGGTTCGCGTAGTCCAAATGAGTTGGTCCTAGAACTTTACCCATGGAGGGAAGACTTAAATCACTGCAACATCAGAGGGAGAATTAGCTTTGGGGATTTATTGGCCGAGTGGTCGGAACAAAACCAGACCCTCGGAGGTCACAGCGGTGGGACGGGCAGCTCACATCCACCACATCCACATCCTAGTGCTTGGTCACTAGGTTAGCGCTCGGGGGTGGGGCCACACTTGACGTTGTCAGAGGATTGTTAATTCTGTTATCCCCGCCTGAGAAGTCCTCATCAGGAGCCGGGAAATGAGCGGCGGTCGGGATAAAAAGGATCCAAACACCGGTGGCGGTCACGCCGTGTTATTATTTTGGGTAATCGCATCACGTTAAGCAATCACGCCGCAAATATGTCCTTTAATTGTTGGGGATGATTTGCACACGTGCAGTCACAAAGGCCGCTTCGGAGAAACGAAATAGACACAGTTGGCTGATCAATTCCACCTAATTAGTCAGCCTCATGTTTTTCTTACCGTGGGCCGGAGAGCGCGACTTCCACAATGCCGGCTGCCTTCCGCTAGTTATTTTAGTCTCTTTGCTCATTTGAAAACGACAATAGGTTGTCCAGGAAAGTATTGTTTGTCTTATTTCAATGCCGACATCTGTTGCACAGATCGGCCAGGATTCTTTACACAACTGGCCAACACAAACAACCTAAAGTTGTTAATTTTGGAGAGATAAGATCCATGCTGTCGGGTGAAAACGCTCCACTCAAGACGAGTGATCAACGTTTGGGCTTTTAATCCCGGGTGCCCTTAGGACTGCCCCAACTTTCAGGTTTTTCGAACTACGAGTCGCCACTTGCTTGATTGATTGATTTTTTTTTTTTATGCTATGTGTTATTAGCCAAAATGGCTACGGTACGAGAGGGCTTCGGCAGAACCGGATACGCCGCAGTGAATTGTCACGTCATGTGGTCAAGGAAAAGCACCGACTTGTTCATTAAACGGGACCAAGAGTCAAACGCATTCTTAGAATTTTTTTTTTTTTTTTTTTTTTTTTTTTAACGCTCGCAAGTAGCTGCTGTAGGCCACAACTCATGTCCCGACGCTTACACACATACACAACCCTTAATCGAACTGATCCAACACACAGATACTACGGTCCCATCTAAAATTTCATTACAGTTCCTAAAATCTGTTTATTTCTTCACATTGTCAAATGTCTTACGTTTTTATTCAATACGTTGTTGTTGTTTTTTTTTAAATTAAAAATGCATTCTTTTTGCATGGCTGGAACAGATTCATGACACATTTATTTGATGTACAACTTGTAAGTCAACGTAAACAATAACAGTCACTTCCATCTTTTCCAAGTTTTTCTTATCCTTAAGAAGAAAACACTTCATGGGGATTTTGAAGTTTGACGCAGCATATCAACCAGACATTTTTTTCCAGCGGACCCGACTGACGCGTTCCACGGTGCCACGGTGGCGTTAGTCCTGGCAGACTTATATCTGCTGTGGATTATTCCGCTCGGCCAGACGGAGGATTTAGGCTTGGCGCGACGGGCTGAGGTGTCGACGGAAAGACTTCATCTGCGGCCACGCTTGCGCTTTGAATAGCATCCGCGCGCAGCATCAAGCTAGCATCGTTCTATCGCAATATTGGCATCGGGGTAGGTTAAGTGCTGACTTTCGGACGGTCGGGTTCCGACGGGGACATTCCCCCGAAAATCGCACAGCAGCTGCAGGTGTCGCTGATCGTGACTCATTTGTCGCTAGAGCCAAACTCTTTCTCTCCTCCGGGCTCATTAGCCGAATTAGCAATTAGCAGCAGCCTTGTCAGGGAATGAGGCAGTGGAGATTGGATCCGCTCATCATTTGGTGGCTTTTGTTGCAACGATTTGTAATAGGAAAAAAAAAAATACTTAGTGCTAGCTTGGCTCATAATGTGAAGTCATCACCGATAACCAGTATTGATTTTCAATCGTAGCAAGAGCTCACACTTGCGGACAGACCTCAGCCAAGGCCGAGCAATAACGCCACATTG
Source organism: Filicampus tigris (assembly GCF_054856515.1). Lineage (NCBI taxonomy): Eukaryota > Metazoa > Chordata > Actinopteri > Syngnathiformes > Syngnathidae > Filicampus > Filicampus tigris. The sequence continues at coordinate 21,631,910 of NC_141227.1, read as the reverse complement.
TGGTGGTGCGCTACACTTCGCTTGGAAGCAGTAACGATTCATCGAAAGTCAATTTGAAATCGATTTAAACTAGTTCAAATGTGTATCGAAGTAAAAAAAAAAAAAAAAAAAAATATTTGGATCGCAAATGATTTGTAATACTAACAGTCAAATCTATTGTTTAAAAAAAAATATATTTTCATGTTTAGTTCTGCCACTAACAAAACACTAATTAGACAAAAATGTAGTCAAACTGTCAAATGTATGTTTAGTTTTTTTGGGGGTAAAGTTTCCCACATTACTGTTTGTAACGAGAACAAAATGCAGATGTTAAAATAAAAACATCTGATTGTTAGAAAATGAGGCATTCATTTAAATTTTTTAAAAATCGAATCGAGATAGAGAACTGAAAATCGGAAATCGAATCGTGGCTCGAGTGAATCGTTACATTCATATTATACGTACATAAATGTCGTAGGAAGTAGTAAAATATGCTCAGTTTGTAATTGTTTTCTGCTTTAATTGGAATTTTTTGTCATTGCGTTATATGAAATCGTATATATCAAAAGTACTCGGTATGGGTGAGCACTCACAGTGAATACTGGTACTGGTATCAGTCTGAAAAAAAAGCTGGTATCGGATATCCCGAATGAGTACAGCGCAAGCAAATTCAAAGTCCCTCGCAGAACTCCGCCTTAAATCCAAATGTATTTATTTCTTTTTCTTCTCCTGTCTGCTACCACAGTGTGGCTAACGCCGTCGCGGTGCCATGGCTCTGGTTCGGGCCCTTCCTGCCGCTGAGCAGCCCAACCCCGGTGTCGAAGTCCAGCAGCGCCAGCCGCTCTCCTCGCCGCCCTCGCCGCCGGCCTCCCGCGGCTCGGCCGGCGCCATGGGTTCCGTAAGCAGTCTCATATCGGGCCGGACGTACCAGGAGAGGCGCTGCCGAGCGGCCGGCGAATTTACGGCCAAGCAGCGGCGCTCCACGCCGGCTACCGGCTGCTTCCGCCTTCAGGATAGCGACACCTTGCGCAGCGCCAGCTCCTTGGAGCAGCTGCTGGCCATCTGCAAGCAAACGCAAGAGCAGCACCCTCAGGCGCAGGTTGCGCCGCCGCCGCCGCCGCTGCCCACCAAGAGGCAGCCTCGGCCCGGCAACTCGGCGAGCGCCGCCGCCGCCGCCGTCGCTCGTGCCAACTTGGGCTACGTGAGCAACGAGGTGGCCGTCGGCGACTGGAACGACAACCCGGCGGCGGCGGCGGCGGCGGCAGCTGTGAGTCCCTGCAGCGACTCGGAGGAGCAGCGGGACAGCAGGACTGTGAATGGCAACATTGGAGGACCTCCCCCAAAACTCATCCCCGTTTCCGGGCAGCTTGAGAAGGCAAGTAGACTAAATGATGTTATATATGTTTTTTGTATTTTTTTAGTAGTGAGAACTGTTGTGTTTGCATAAACGATAACCTGGCTGTCATTTTCTACCTGGCCATCAAGTGTTTCTTGGTGTTTCTCTGGATTTTCTGGATTCTAATCGTTTGGGATTTTTCATTGCAGTTTTTATTTCGTTTTGACTTTTTAAAAAGAAAAAAAAAAAAAAAGAATTCGTTTTTAGAGCAGCTTTGTTCGTTTTTATATTTTCAAAAATGCGTTTTAGTTTAGTTTTTATTAGTTTTAGTATTTGTTTTAGTATTTGCTTTAGTATTAGTTTTAGTTTTTATAGTATATGGAGTAGTTGTCAAGTGCAAGATAAAAAAAAAAAAAAAGGATTCTAACGATTCCACCTCCCTTCCGTACAGCAATACCGAAATGAAAACATTTAAAAGCAATCCCAAACGATATTAACTCATTCAATCCCAAAGACATTTTTATGTCTTTCCACAGTCCAGCCCTTCAACCCCAGGAATTTATTCATATTTATTTCAAATTTTTTCCAAACGTTAGGGGGGAAAAAAAAAGGGTCTGAAAATGGCAGTGAATGAGTTAATTGCTCGCTGAGAAAGACGCTTCGTCACTGGGCTGTCAGGATCGAATGGATCATTTGACAGCCGCTCACCTTGCAGGCTCACGTCGATCAATGTCACAACTCGCGTTCATCTCATGGGCAGGAAAACAAGCGCGCGCTTGCACACACTTTGTCTCTGCACTGTGCTACCTTCTTTGTCCTGTAATAAGATTTTCTTTTGCCGCTGTCTGGTTTAATGTTGGGAGGGAAAAGCATCATGCAAATTTCTTTTCTTATTCTTTGTCGCTGCGCTAAAATAGATGTCGTGACTGACCTTTCAAGAATCAGAATATTGTTGTTTTTTTTAAGAACAGAAACTAACAAAGTGAAACATTAGACTCTTCTTTCATCACGCAAAAGTTGAGTTTTAGTGATGCCTCAAACGTGGCCTTTTTCTTCAACAACAATATCACCAGTGTGGCAATTTTACATTTGACAAACCTTGCAAAATAGTTGCACGCTGTTTAGTAGTAATAGTATTTAGTCGCGTGTGGGTGCATCATGCCAGTCGTGTGTGTATGTGAGTACATTATGTCAACGCTTGTACTTACATTTAAATAATCTCCGTCATCGTTTCTTTGTCGTAGATTGTTAACGTGCTCAGTCACGAGCTGCTTGTCATGCTTGAATTTCCAGACACCCAGTTAGAGGTGCAACGATTAATCCACAACTAATCATCAAATTAATTGATTTTTTTATATAACCGATGAATCATTCTGATACTTTTTTTTAATTTTAATTGCCCAAATGCTCCGAATTTCACCCTGTCAATAATAAATAGCATATTTTGCTAGTCCGCCACGGACCAAACCAGAAACTGAATCATAATCAATTTGTGTTCAATTTGAAACAATGTCCTGTTTTTGAATAAAGGGATGGAAATTAAAAAAGATCCATCAATGAAATGACAAAATAATTGGCAGATTAATTGATTATACAAATAATTCTTAGAAGCCCTTTTTTTTTTTTTTTTTTTTTTTTTTTACTGGTGAAAGAAGAGCGTCTTCTGGCACGGCTGAACTTTGATCATTTTGTCCTTTTCAGAACATGGAGAAAGTTCTGATCCGTCCAACGGCCTTCAAGCCCGTGGTTCCCAAGAATGGCCACTCGGTGCATTACCTGTCCCCGCGACCGGGCGGCTGCAGTCTGTCCGAGAGCCAGGGCAGCCTCAACCTCCTCCTCCCCCTCGCCGGGTCCACCTGCGGAGCAAACGCGGCCGGCGGCGGCGCTTCGGAGGAGAAGCGCGACTCGTTCGGAGGCGGAGCCAACGCTCGCGGCAGCCAGTCTTGCTCCACGTCGGACTCCGGGAGGAACTCGCTCTCCAGCCTGCCCACTCACAGCAGCGCAGGCTGCAGTTTGGCCCCCAGTGAGGGCTCCGGCTCCGGGTCCGCCCACCCGGAGCCCGGGCAGGTCCTGGTCAGAAACACTTCGGGCGGAATCGGGCTTCACGGTCACTCGGATAGCGGCCGCTCGTCGTCCAGTAAGAGCAGCGGTTCGGGCTCGCTGAGCGGGCGCGGGCAGCCCCCGTCGGACAGCGGCTGGTGCGGCCGCTCGTCGCCGCCTGTGGAGGGCTACGAGGTGGTGGTGAGGGACCTGGAGGAGAAGTTGAGGGAGCGCGACATGGAGCTTCAGCATCTGAGGGAAAACCTGGACGAGAACGAAGCCGCCATCTGCCAGGTGAGACCCGAAGCTCGGCGAACAATTCCAATTTTCACACGCGGTAATCAAGACCATGTGGTAGGGATGTAACGATTCACTCGAGCCCCGATTGGATTCGATTTCAGTTTTCGATTTGATTGTTAAAAAATTGCTACCGTGCTTGTCTCTGTGCACTAGTGTGCTTCTGCAGCCATTCACGAAACGCGACACGCAATGATGTTTGGCGCAAAAGCATCATTTGATCCACACATTCAAAATGTGATATGCATCCGGGATGAAAAAACGTTTCGAGACATCATTTGCTAGATGAATTTAATCAGCTCAATTATCCGATTAATTGAAACGATTCATTGGGGCGAATCCATTTGAAATCGATTTCGATGAATCGTTCACAAAGGCGATACGCAATGATGTTTGGCGCAAAAGCATCATTTGATCCACACATTCAAAATGTGATTTGCATGTGGAATGAAAAAAGGTTTCAAGACATCATTTTCTAGATGAATGTAATCAACTCAATTATTCGATTAATTGGGGCGGATCGATTCTAAATCGATTTCGATTCATCGTTACGTCCCTACCGTGTGGTACAAGTAGCTCCTCAGTACAGTAAAGCGATAAAAGGTTACACAGTGCATGACCTGAAAACGTGCACGCCGGATGCTTTCCCCACGCAAGGTGTACGAGGAGAAGCAGCGTCGCTGTGAAAGAGAAATGGAGGAGCTGAGGCAGAACTGCGCCACCAAGATGAAGCAGGCCTCTCACAAGGCCCAGAGGGCCCAGCAGGTCTTGCAGTTACAGGTGGGCCACTCGCTTCCTAATGTATTCACCGCGCGTCGGCTTATTCGCCGGCGGGTTTTATTTGGGTGGGCATCGAATTGCGCCAATCTCACGTCCGCCGCTTTGTCGTCAAGATATTCCAACTCCAGCAAGAGAAAAAGAAGCTGCAGGAGGACTTCTCGTCCCTGCTGCACGACAGGGAATCTCTGGAGAGGAGGTGCGCCAGCATCCAGCGGGAGCAGACGCAGCTCGGCCCGCGGCTGGAGGAGACCAAGTGGGAGGTGGGACACTTTTCTTTTCTTTTTTTTTTTCTTTCCTTCAAGGTGATTCCGGGGCAGGGTGCGACATCACGCATATAGAAAAAAAAAATAGTGTGAAGGATTCCAAACTGCGTTCGGGCCCGCAGGTGTGCCAGAAGTCGGGCGAGATCTCCCTGCTCAAGCAGCAGCTGAAGGAGATCCAGTCGGAGCTGAGCCAGAAGGCCGGCGACATCGTGGCGCTGAGGGCCCAGCTGAGAGAAGCCCGCTCGGAGCAGCAGGCCGGCCAGGCCCGCTGCCAGGAGGCGCAGGCGGCCGCGCGCACGCGCTGCCTGGAGCTGGAGGTGTGCCAGAACGAGCTGCAGCGGCGCAAGAGCGAAGCCGAGCTGCTGCGCGACAAGCTGGCGCGCCTGGAGGACCCGACGCCGATGCGCCTCCTGAGCGCCAAGGCCCCGTGCCCGGGCTTGCCCCTCCATCAGGGGCGGGGCCTGCCCGGGAGGGGCGGGCCCAGCCCCTGTGCGTATCGCGACCTGGACGACTGGGGAGGAGAGAGCGATGAAGCCAAGGCGCTCAGGCAGAATGCGGAAACTCTGCTGGGGCTCAGACAACAGGTACCCCGGGGGGGGGGGGGGGGGGGGGGCCTTTTCATCCGTTCGATCATCGGTCAGGGGTTACGATGCACTCGTTCTCGCAGACATTATTCATTTAGAGTCGGAGCTCTAATTTGTCAAATATGCTCTTTCAATGTTCTTTTCATTTTGAGCAGATACCGAAGTCCGAACCGATACGATGCTTTGGCATCATGTGAAAAGTGTAAAAAAAAAAATTTTTTTAATTGAACAATCAAAGAGAAATCGGGAAAAAAATGGATGCATTTTTTGCCGACTTTTGGTTTTTGTTTCAAAGTTTCCATTTTAAAAAGCTAGTATCAGCCGATTCATCGATTGGGCCCTAGTTCGTATGATCTTTTGACTTCCCCTGAGTGTCAATCAACTGTGAACGCAAAATGTTTCCATATCTCATTCTGGGCCTCGTTTTGTGGCCGTTTGGAACATGAGCTTTGGGTACTTTGCATCCGTGGCACATTGTTGCCTGAAGCCAGCTCTTCAAAAAAACACAAAAAAAAACCACCACCAGCAAAAAGTCTTCAGCGTGTCGCAATCAGATGAAAACAGGCCCGATCGGTTGAACATAAATTCACACAATCAGAATTCCATACTTGGAAAGCAAAGTTTTTTTGTTTTTTTTGTGCTACTTGGTGCAAACATTCGAGAAACACCGGTAGAGAAAAATGTGAGATACCTGGGGGGGAAAAAAAATGTGACCACAAAGTTGTTGAAGCTTCCCAAGTAATGTTGCTGGACTCCGTCTCCGAACTGTTTTGTGCTTTGTGCCAGGTTGACAGGCTGAAGGCTGAGCTCATGTACGAGAGGAGGACAAGTGAGGAGCAGCTGTCTCGATTCGAGGAGGAACGCAGGGTGTGGCAGGAGGAGAAGGAAAAGGTACAAAATTGCTTCAGTCTTGCCACGTTTACAAATTGAATACGCATTTGCGCAATAAGGATTAAGATGAAAGACGTTTTTATGCATCTCGGTGGGGGCGGCCATTTTGCGGCCAAAATGGCAGCTCTCCGCTTCATTCTTACACCGCAAACGCAATATTACTACTTAAGTCATATTGAGATATTTTTTTGCAAAGGAAAATATTTGGCTTGACTCGAAGGACCGATGCAAAACAAAGTTGTCTGCGCTTGCCCTTTGGGGACGGACGCTCAGGTGATCCGCTACCAGAAGCAGCTGCAGCAGAACTACATCCAGATGTACCGGCGGAACCGCGACCTGGAGCGCGTGATGCGGGAGCTGAGCCTGGAGCTGGACAACAGGGACATGGACGACTACGACGTGCACAGCGGCAGCAACGACATCCACTTTGAAGAGATCACCGCCACCGAGATATAGACGCCGGACCCTTAAAAAAAAAACAAAAAAAAAAAACGGCTGGCTTACCTCTTGAGCAGCTCCCAAAGGTGCGTTCTTCTTCGTGATCTTTCATACGGTGTTTCACCTGCACTCTCTTTTTTTTTAAGATTTTTATTCCACCACCACAAAGTGAGCACAAAAACATTTTCTTCTGAAGCGGTGAGAAGTGTTCAAATCAGGGAGGAGTGTTTAAAAAAAAAAAAAAAAAAAGGAAAAAAAATGTTGGCCACGCGCACATTTTCTTACGCTTAACAAGGGGGCACAAGCATGCATGTCATGTGACGATAACGTCTGCTACGTAACGTTGTGTTGTGTCTTTCTTCAAAGGGGATATTAGCCTGAGCATGCTAACGTAGATTCCTCTCATCTGGTAGTTAACACTCCAACCCTTGGAGGGCGAGACAAACTGTTCGCGAACGCGCGGTTGCTTTTCCGCCAAGGGTGAGAAAGTGGAGGCTGTGGAGTTAAAACAGCGGCAACGGGCTAAGCTAACGTTAGCGTGTCTTTCATTGCTAGCTCGTGTTTTTCCTTGAATGTTACAATCGAGGCTTGGAACCAGCAGAGACCGCCGAGTACAAATAGTACAGTGAATGTAAACGGTTAGGTTGAATCCAATATGTTAGCTAACAATGCAAAAAAAAAAACCCCCGACAACAGGCTAACGGGAATTATCATAAATGTTACGGAATTATAAACCTTCAAGGAACTGCTACCCGCAACGCATACAAACACCGCGTGCAACAACAAAGAATTACACGTTGTATATTGAAAGACCAAAGTTTTCAACCACGCCGTTTGATTTCATCTCATGAAAGTCAATTAGCTTAATGCTAGCATATAATGCGAAACGCTATGGCTGGGCTAATGGAAATGAGCAAAGCGGTCCAGTAGTTATACGCCTTCAACGAACTGCCGCTACATTATTTACAAACTGGAGTCGGTAAGCTAAGCGCAAGTCTGCCTCTTCTTCTTGCTTTCAATTACGCTGCTTCTCTTTCCGTCGACTCAGTGCTGCCAGGCGTGTTGTGGCACAACGTGGTACTACGCTCAAGGTGCGCAACTCGAAATTCGGACTTGGGGAAGTATTTCATTTCAAAAGATGTTTTCTAAAGATTTATTTGGTTGTGTAATATGACGAACAAGGCACTCCAGGGACTAAACTTTTTTGTGTACAAACATTCGGACGAACAAAACAAGTGCTGCAGTGGGAGAGTGCAGTCAGCAGGATGTTGCCGATTCTTGCTCTCTTCGTCTGCCTCCTTCTCACAAAAAAAAAAAAAAAAAAAAGTATTTTTGGCAGCGTTAAGAAACTAAAAGCGGAGTTTATTAGTCTCACTGCTGCTTCTTCTTCAGGCTGCCGTTTGAACTTGAGGTGGGCTTGGATGCGCAACGGTTTTCCTTTTTGTTCTTTCCAGCGGGGGCTTTATTTAGCTCCACAATCATTTGAACTCGAGTCTTCCAAAGCTTTTGTGAGCCGGAGCCAATCACAAGGCACGCTGTAGACAAAACAACAATTCCTTCATTTGCAACGTCCTTACAACCGTGAGGCAGACGCCATTTTTCTCCAACCGCTGGAAAATGTAAACCGCGTATACAAACGCAGACTTTGGCGGCAAAGTCGCAAACTTTCATTTGCTCCACGAGGTCAGCTTTAATCCCGATTATTTTTACGGCAAGCGAGAGACTAGAGCTTACATTTTCTAGACTAAATAAATATCGAAAAGGAGAGCTATATTATGAAGGTTGTATATTTTTATATACATATATGAATAAAGCACCTACCACTATTTTTTTCTTCTTGTTGTAGCACCGGTATCAGTGTGGGTTTCATATGCCAATTCTATCTATATGAATGTCTATAAATATATAAACAGAAATAAAACGTCAGCGAGAGAGCCCCCCAAAAACGAACCTGCAAAGGATTATAATAAACATTTTGTTCATATTTTTTTTTTTCCATAAAGATATCTAGTACGGCCCTGGGAAGCGATTCCTGACTGTTACTTTTGAGTGTAAATATGTAAAAGAGTTGATAGTAGAACACATTATCTCGGATATTTCATATGTAGCCACTGTGACTATAGACCAAAGGAACCTAACTCATTACTTTTTTGGTTTGTTTTGTTGTGGCTTTTTTTTTTGGTTCTTCTTTTTATACGTTATGTCACACTTGGTTCATAAAGTAGCTGTCGTTCATGTAAATGTGTACAGTTCTTGTATAAATGACTTGTGTTTTTTCAGTAAAGAGCAAGCTGTCACACCTTCAACCTGTTTGACCTTTTTTTTTTTTTTTTTTTGTATCGTGAATGCGGATGAACAATTTCATGTGCTTGCATTTCCTCATACGGTGGCCAGGCTGGCATAACAATAGAAGAAAAGTTTTCGTCCAAATATTTTTGAAGTAGGAGCAAGTATTCAGTGGAACATCTAATCAAAGTACTGAATAACTGGTGAGTAACTTCCTGTATACATGAACGTCAACTAGACAAAAATATAAAACAGAAAAGTGAAAATTTAGATATTTCGTAACATCACTTCAAGAGAAGTCAACCGAAACATATTTTTTTTCAAGAATATGTTCTATGCAAGCCCACTAGTTGAAACAAGGCATTCTGATAAATATTGAGTGTTAATCCACTCGTCTTTAGCCATCTCTGGGGGCGGCCATTTTGTCTTCTGTCGACTGAAAATGACATCACAACTGCTCACAAGGACCAATCACGGCTGACCTGTTTTCTGGATCTGAGCCGTGATTGGTTGTTGTGATGTCATCTTCAGTCGACAGAAGTGACAAAATGGCCGCCCCCAGAGATGGCTAAAGACCAGTGGATTAACACTTACTCCACAAACGCAGTATTTATCAGAATGCCTTGTTTCAACTAGTGGGCTTGCATAGAACATATTCTTGAAAAAAAAAATGTTTGCGTTGACTTCCGCTTTAATTTGATTATTTCAAATATATATATGCGATAAAAACAATTTGACTTCTGCCAATTTACAATTTTATTTTTAGAGCTGTACATTGCTTCTCTCCCTCTTCTTTTTCTAATGTATTCAAAGGCACGCATGAGGAAGACGACCCCGAGTGGACAAAAGTAATACACGCAATTCACATGCATATATTGTATTGGTATTATTGTGCAATAATGCAAAATCATTGTCTGATTGTGCAAATAATTGATCGGACAGTGATTATTAACAATAGTTATTAATAAGGCACTACAGCATGTATTCACATTATACTCCCCTGTTTTTTTTGTTTTGTTTTTTTTCCCCCCAAATCCTCCTCATGTAATTAAAGCTCCAAAGTGGCAGATTGCACCAGAGCAGGCTGCACAAAAATCCTGCGGCGAAATAAATGCCCAGCAGCCATTTTGCAATCATCTCCAGACCTTGGCTTTTGACATCATACATCAGCTTTAATCTGGCGATAAATCTCATGGAGCAGTTTGGGATTATCCCGTGGCCGCATGTTAACTTCATGGATGGCGACAAAAAAAAGAAAAAAAAAAAAGTCACTTTTTTGGTGGCATTTAATATTCCGAATGCAAAAAAACATTGCACAATGCGTGTTTGATGCTAAATGAAGCCCGTTGTTGTAAGTTAGCGTGTTCCCTGACGGCGCTGGGCGGGCCTCTCCTCGGGGACCTTGACCACCAGCACCATGGGCTCTTTGGCCTTGTCGGCGAACGCGCGGCGAATGGCGTCGACGGCGTGCTGGTGAGTGACGCCCTGCAGGCTCTCGCCGTCCACGCGCAGCACTTCGCAGCCGGCCTGTGAAAACGGGCGACGTACACTACTTGATGACACATGCTTACAAACCTCTTTCTTTTTTTTTTTTTTTTTTATCAAAAACACCCAACTATTTGCCTCAAAAGTTCCCTTAGTTAGCTTAATGCTAACAAAGCTAGCAAAGCGTCATAGATCAGCTAACGAATAGCAACGACGTTGTGGCGTTAGAAGGCTTTTTAAGCAATTGCTTTTGAATATGACGGCGACACACAATATAACAATGCTCACCGGCGTACGTTCTTTATCCTCTGCAAAAAATATTCCTGCAGTTTACTATGGTATGGTCTTATTTAAATAACACTGTGCCATTTATCTATTGATATCGTTAAAGTGAACATTTTTATTATAATAATTATAAGACAATTATTTAATGATGATGAATGACACATTTTGTTCCTGCTGTGAAAATATCAAAATATTTCTGTCGGAAAAATATTCATACCAATACGACAACTTTTCCGGTAACAATAAGAACAATACAGAGATTTTTTTTTTTTGTTATGTATTAAATAATTGTATTTGAAATGATTAAATGTGTGTGCATGTGACAAGTAATACATAAATATTTTAGAAAAATTTGATATTATATGTATTATATTCATACAAAAAAGGGAATTAATAGGGGGGGAAAAAAAGTTTGGTGTGCAAAAATGATTAGTGAATTCAATGTTCAAACTGCATCGTGGTGAACATTTCTTTTTATTTTTTTTATCCAGTACAGTTCTACAGTCATTTGATTGTTTTAAACTATTTGTTTTTAAACATTTAGTTAGGCCATTTAAGAAAAAAAAAACTTTCAATCAATTTTAACTGAATCTTAAGATCCTATACACTTGTTGTGCCTGGATAATTCCAATAACATTTATTATACTTTTTAAGACTAAAAACTCTTTGAAGTGAGACTTGGTGTAAAAAGTTTTCGGAACCATTGTGGTGTAAACAGTTTTTTCTGTACGTACTCGCGTTGACAGCGACTTCCTCTGATGTCATCCTCTCTCTCTCTTTTTTTTTTTTTTTTTTTTTAGGATGAGGATGCACCTGTGCGGTGAAGGTTAAACACACACGAACCAGCGTTGTAGTTCCACCAAACAACTCAGCTTCCCTTTTCCTCTGCCTTCATTTGCCAAGAGCACATTTAGACAGCCAAAGCGTTTCATTTGTTTTGATTCCCTCTCTCTCGCTCTCATTTTTTTATTTATTTATTTTTTTTTTTATTTCATGCCGCAGGCCCTCGTGGCAGCGGCCGCATCAAAAGATTTGGATCCATTTACGCAAAGAGGGGATTAAAAAGTGCATTTAAAAAAAAAGTAATTTATTTGAATTAAATAGATGACAACCTAATCTGAGCGCCGTCCCCTTTATTTATATATATATTTATTTAATGCGTTTCAGCATGATTAGGCGGGCAAACTATCATCCAGTAGGAGGACAGTAGTACTCGTCGCAATACTAGTAGTGGCCCAGCAAGCCATTTTAGTGCGCTGGATTGTCCTTGTGCAGGTGCGCTCTCATGTCCTCATTAGTAAAAGGATTCAGGACTAAGGCGCACTAGTACGAATGTTACTAGTGAGGCGCTCGTTGAAAAACGTGTGCTAACTAGTACTACTTCTGACATGATACAAATCTAGGTACTCACTAGTAGTACTATAAATAAGTGTGCAGACGTCAACTAGTGCGGAGGTTTGCCTCGCTAGCAACATGGAGTGGTTCTACTAAAATGTCTTGCTAGGTATCCAAACGAGTAGCGGCTGTAGCGGTTGCAAGTGCGGTTGCTCCCCGTCACGCTAGCGCTGCTACCTTGAGCGCGGGATTCATTGACGCGGCTCCTCCCGGGAAGACGTTCTCGATCTTGATGACGGGCTGAATTCTCGACTCCATCCCTCCAGACACGCTCATACCTGCGCACACACACACACACAATCCACTAAAGTATTTTTGTAACTAGTAGCGATGGTATTTTATTACAGTATCATAATTACTGCCACTGCTGTACAAACTCACAGGACGTACTCAAGCCTGACCTCTGCTGGTCGTTTATTCCTTTTAAGTCACGCTGATTAACCCAAACAAAGTTCAGCTGTTCTAGTCGGCTTTTACTGACATTACTGATTTTGCTTTTGTTACTTGGCGGCAATCATTTGGTCACAGTAACTTAGTTACAGTCAGTTACATGGTGGGTTGGATCCAGTTACTTAGTTACAATGACCAATTAGTTACTTGTTTACAGTTTATTCGAAATGAGGGATGTGGGCCATGTGGCTGTGCTCAGAATTCAGCCAATCGCATTCAAAGGAGCATACACCTGCCTCTGATTACCTCAAGATAAACTTCAGCTGTTCTAGTAGGCCTTTCCTGGCATTTTTGTGGGTCACATTACACAGCACAAGCTGGCATTTGAATCGGGGTGTGTCGACTTTTTCTATCCACCGTATCTTGGCCTAAAGATGACCTCTTGATGACTTTGGCGTGTTGCGTGCTCACCCAGCGACTGTTTGGCTTTGGAGATGGTCAAAGTGCGGACGCGGCCGTCTTGCGCCGTCTGCGAGTGTCCATTCAGCGTGATGGCGGGGGGGCTCTCAAAAACATCCCTCAGGGGGGTCCTGGTCCGCGGCGGCGAGGGAAAGAGTACGCCGACTTCGGCAAAGTCCTGCGGGTGACTCTTCAAAGTGGAGTCTGGGCTCGCCTCCTTCCTCCTCCTCCTCCTCCTCGCAGGGGAGCTTCCTGGCTCGCCTCCTGCAAGGTCGTTGGAGGAGGAGGAGGAGGAGGAGGAGGAGGAGGTGGAGGAGGTGAAAGTGTCCACGGGTACGTCCAGCAGGGGGGGGAACACCTGTGATGGAGACAAAGTCAGTCCCTCCACGCTGTCAACCACGCGAGCGGCCCGCGCCGCCTTCCGCACGGGCTGGAGAAGGAAGCCGCCACGGAAGTCTGAAAACGACACAAATCATTCCAAAATATACTTAAAAAAAAAAAAAAAAAAAAAAGTTCAATTACTGGAACAATTGTATTGAGAAAAAAAATAATTACATTTGATGAACCGCTCTCAAAATGTCAATGAAAAAGAGAGAGAAAAAAAAAAAAAAAGCACGTGAGGGTTTTTTTTTTTTTTGTCGACATGATGGAGCCGCACACTGAAAACGTGTCCTTGACTGACCGCGTCTGGCGTCACCATGGAAACCAGTGTGCGCGCGCGCGTACCTGGGACGGGCGTGACGAGGCGGCGTCGAGGGGTGCCCATGCGAGGGGAGCGTAGAACTGGAGAGAAACCACCCATGCAATTGATTCATTAGTTCGTTTTGTACAGTGGAACACTCAATTTCATTTATTTGTGTCATATTGGTGTATTGTGATCATGATTGTAAACAATATGAATAGAATAACAAAAAGAACAAGACAGTGTAATGTTAGAACATCTTAACAGGGGATCAAAAAAGATTCACTTTTTTAAAAGTGTTTTTGGGGTTTAAAAAAAAAAAAGAAATAAAATAAAGAATCGGTTGGAAAAAAATGATTTGATTTTAATTTTTGGAGCATACTGTATTTCAAAGTGTGCCCTGTAAGCGCTTACATTTTCTTCACAGTGAAAAAAAAACACAAAAAAAAACAACATAAATAGCTGATGAAGAACGTGGCTCGTTTGAGGCCAGTTTTTTTTTAATTTAGCAGAATAAAATAACGATAAGCGATTCATCGGACGCGAGGCTTACAACAATAAAGACTTGAATTACAGGCACAACATTTGACCATTTTGCAAAACTTTGCCTTTAAGTATTTTATTCAACTTTACAACAGAGAGAAAAATGGGCAAAAATTTGCAGATTTTTTTGGTGGGGGATTTTTTGTTTTGTCTTTGTCTTATGTTTTAATGTGTTAAAAAAAAAAAGTCCAGTCTTTGCCGTTTTTTTTAAAACAAGCTAAAATCAGCTGACTAAATCGGCCAGCCTAGTTCAGCATAATTCCTCACCAGCCGGATTCCTGAGAAAATGGTAGGCCTGCACTTCAAAGGGCATCACCAGGCTGTCAAAACGGCCCAAGTCACTCGGAGGAATCAGCATCCTGTCGCAAACACAATTCAGGCACAAAAATGAGGCGCGTGACGTGTGAACACGTCGCGTCACGTCATACCCTACGCGCTTCTCTTTTACACGTGACACCTTATTTCTCGGAGAAGCAGAATTTTCTCTGGCCGGTCCAAGATGGCCAAGAGGGGGCGCACCAAATCCTCCAGAATTTTCTCGGACAAAAACTGCAGGGGAATATTATTTGCGGTTACAGATTTATTTTCGAAATGTGACATAATCGTAGAGCACTTTTTGAATCTTTATTATTATTATTATTTTTTTTTTTTTAAATCGACATTTTTAGTGTCTGCTACATTTTAAAAAAATATATTTTTTGTACTTGAATGGTTGTAATAATTTCAAAAGACATTTTTTTTTTTTTTTTGGGGGGGGGGGGGTGAATCCAAACCCCAAAAGTTTGATATTTGATGGTCATCCTCCACAACCGTCACTAAAGACGCACTGGGTAACTCCCGGAAGCAAGAGACCACCGACCCGCTGACAGTGTCTCATGACAGCGGTCGCCTCGTCCCGGCTGAGCAGCTTGCTGGACACGTCCTCCACGTGGCGCAGGGACGACGGCTCCCCTTTCGGGCCCAGGTGGGACTCGCCGGGGGAGGTCGTCCCACCCTGCCGAGTGTCTAAAGCAAAAGTGGAATATGTATCAAAACGTTTCGATTTAGATTCCAATCCTTTCTTTTTCCACTTCCTGTATGGCCCGAAGTCGAAATACTTTTGTCCAAATCTAGTCTTACTTATTGCGGTTTTCAAGCAAGCGTGGTTATGTGCGACTAATCTGTGACGTTGCGTTACGTGAGCTGACCTTTGGAATGGCTCCTTTCCTTGCGATCTTTCTTGAAAAACAGGTTGAGAAAAGTTTTGGAGCGCCGTAGCTTGACTTGCTGGTCTCCTGGGCTGCGGGGCTCCTTTTCGACTTTCTCCTTCTGCTGCCGCTCCTCTGTGAGAAGAGCGATCAGGAAAACAACAATAATCCCTTTTATTTACACTTTTGTTGAAAGTTAAAAGGAAAAAAAAAAAAAAAAAAATCATTTTCAAGGTACTTTTCTTTTGAATCGTTTTCATTCTTGTCAAATACATTCAATTAAATGATCGCATCTTTAATTGAAAGTGAAATGTTTTATTTTTATTTTTTCATAAAATCTTGTCGCTGCCCTGTGAAAAATGCGTTTGTCCGATTTTGTCTTTTTTTTTTTTTTTCCACGTTAATGGGATGTCTGTAACGTGGAAATCCATTCACATAAAAAATAAAAATAAAAAAAAGGGTCATAAGTATTTTTCACAGGACAGTGACAATTTACAATATTTTTAACAGATTTAATTCTTAAATGATTTCTAAATGTATTTTTGTGGGCCAGTAATCCATTCTTAATTCATTTAATCATCTAAGATTTTTTTTTTTTTTTTTTTTTCCCCCATTTTTCAATTTTTCGTTTAATATTTGGAAGACATTTATAAGCCGACTTGTGCATTCTTTTTTAGAATTTTGGAATGAAGCAGTGAGCACAATGTTCCTTTCAAAGTGGCCTGATGCGCATTGGTGTCGCTTCTTCTATAGTGCACAATAAATCCGCCTGCCTGCGTGTGTGCGTGTGTGTGCGTGTGTATAAGTAATGCTCTAAGGCTGATGAATTGCAGCTCTCCTCGCACGAACAGGCCATCTATATAGAGAGCGCAACATAAGCCAAGTGGCTCGCCCTCTGCATTGACAAATGAGGAGGAAAGGCCAACAAGTCAACAAGCTTCCAAATCATTCTATGTTCATGTAACTCTTTGTTTATGCAAATGGTGGACGGGCGTGTCCATCTTTGCGCGCACCCCTACATGCAGGAAATGATTGTTTTGGAAATGAGGCGGATCCGGGGCACAATTGTGATGTCTTTAAGTAGATGAGTATCATCAATGGGACACATTGAGTTCAATTGTGTTATATGCGTTTAAAAGTTTTTTTTGTTTGTTTTTTTTTGCATCAGCATCTTCATTTTCCATTTAAGGTGATGGAAATTGAATTATTGAAACAGTTTGAAATATTTATGTCTATTTAAAAAAAAAAGTATTTATTTGTTGTGTACATTTTTAAAAATGTGTTTTAGGCATGTAGATTTCTAGAAATCTAAAAAAAACATGTATTAGTTATTATTATTTACTGAATTTCTTAAATGTGTTTTTAAATGTTTGACATTTAAACAGGATCATTTTTAATTGTTTAAAAAAAAATGTTAATCAAAAAAAGGTGCTGTTTTACATGCATTAAAATATTTGGAATACCCTCAAACTATGCTGAAATATTTTTATATGATCCTGAAAAATTTTTAAATTATTAAAAACATGCATACTATTTTAATAGTATAATAAATATGTTTTGTTTTTATTACAATACCATTTCCTGTAACGTATGTTTTTTTAAAAATATATATTTTTTTATATTATTTACATAATTTAGAAACAATATTTCACAGTATATGTTTCAGGAAGTAGCAGTTAAATAATGTATATCATTCTTTTCAAGTATCACGTAAAACGTACATCACCTGACACGGTGATGTGACTCTGGGACCGTCTGATGGGCTTGCGGGGCCTACTGAGGGCCATGAGGACTTTGGTCTTGGGACCTTGGTGCCGCCGTCCTTCACCGGCCCCGCCCACTTCTCCCTCCCCACGTATGACCGTGTCCTTCAGGAGCAGCGTGGCGCCGACCAGGCGGCCGCGGGCGGAGGGGGCCTCCGTCTGTATGGCCGTGTCCGCGGTGGCGCGCGAGCCCCCGGCGGCGGCGGGGGGGGGGGGCAGTCCTCCGCGGAGATGGCCACGTCCAGCATGTCGGAGCCGAAGACAGGAGGAGGGAAGAGGATCTGGGAGAGACCACTGAGGGAGCTCACGGGGGTGCTGGACGACAACGACGACATGGACGAGTGCGAGCCGGAGCCTTGGGAGGAACCCGACGCCAACGCCGACCCGCTCGAAACTGGAACATGCAACGTTAGACACCATTAGGCGCCGACCCACATTTACAGGCGCTACGCTCTTTGTCAGATAGTGAACCAGTCTGTTTGGCTTAATGCTAACAAAACGGGCTAATGAATTGCATCGGCGTCGCGAACGGATATTTGAAAACAAACACTATAACGATGCTCAAAGGCATATATTCTTTATCCCCTGCAAAGAACTAATATAACTGCAGCTGACTGAGTGACCGCCTCCATGTACGTCTGCAATACGCTGCCCCCAAGTGGCCAGGAAAGAGCAGCGCGATGCCCATTGAACTGTGGGGAAACCCGTCGTTCTTTTCGTTCTATTTTATGATGTCATTACGACATTTTTATGAAGTACAATAATATGGATTTTTCTAAATACATTTTTTTTTTAATTGCATTTTTTTGTTTCGTAGGAGTTTTTTTTTTTCTAAAATAAGCACTACTTCTTGAAAAATAAATTTTGTGGTGAAAGGAGACTGAAAGGGACTTAGTTGAATTTTGCCAATGTCCTCACTCTGTGCACTTTGTGGGGATCAGGAGCAGTCCGACCTCTTGTCCTATTAATCCTCTAAGCCTCTCAGACAGTACATGAACTAAGAATGATCTTCATGTATTTCTTTATTTATTTTGGAGTATCCAATATAACTCCTTGAATTGTCACAATCAACTCTGAGCCGCAGATGTTGAGTGTTTTTTTTTTTTTTTTTTTTTTTTGCCAGATAACTCAGCGTGAAGACATTGAAATCATTCCCTGCTTTTTTTCCCCTCCTCATATTCAGAAGCATCTTCAGTATTATCCGATTATATTTGGCAATATTATTTTGCTTTATTGTGGAATATTTCAACATACATTTGTCCAGCCAACCGTACTCTGCCACCATCTCCTTATATGCGGGGTATCGTCCAGCTTCCTGTAACAGCACCAAAAATTATATTGTGAATACAGTATTCAGTTTAAAAAAAAAAAAAAAAAAAAAAAAAAAACAAGCCTCTGCTTAAATGGCAAGATTTTATGATAGATTTTATGATACATATAGATAAATAATTTCAACTCCTTTTCCACCATTAATGTGATCTATAACCTGAACATAGCAGTTAAGAAAAAAAAAAAAAACACTTTTCAATAAACGAGTGAAACAATGACACAAACCTTCGGGGTTCTGCAAGAAATTAAAACAAAAAATGTCAAAAGCTTACTTGCACATCTTCACTTTATTTGTGGCAATGAATGTGACTCGTCCATTGTATTCTACATATGCATTCAAGTAACTATAACCAAAGCAAAGTCGGCAACAAAAAGCGACAGGAAAAGCCGCCTAGAACAGCTGAATTTTTAAAGGGGTAAAACAGAGGCACTTTAAATGGTGGCAGATGTGTGCCGACCCCCATTTAACATGAGTGTGAATGTGATTAATTGTGAACACGGACATAAGCCCAATTATAAGAGGGTGTGCACACTTTTGCAAAAACATTTCGTTTTTTTTCTTTTCAAATTGAGATGTGCAGATCCTAGGCACGTTGTTTGAAATGACATCCGTACACTTTGGGCCCGATTCGGACATTCTCACTTCGGGGTGGAGTCACTTTTGTTGCCAGCGGTTAAGACATTAATGTCTGTTCTGCGTTATTTTGAGGGCACAGTCAATGTAAAGTGTGATACAAGCTGCACACTGACTACCTTACATCGCACCCTACGAAAAGATATACTCAAGTATTCGCAAAAATGCGAGGGGTGTACTTACTTTAGTCAGATATAGCGTATGTGTGATGAATAGGTTTTATACATGGCTGCAACACAAGCAGGAAGCAGCACATCACAGGCCAGTTGGAACCTGATCCGAGACCGCCTATCAATAATGAAACGGACGCGCTGTACAATGCGCAACCTGAAATGTGAGCGGCGCAGCGTGAGAACGCCAGCTCTTGAGCACACTTTGTGACACACTTTGGCCGATTGTGTCGCAACAAAGACAGCCCTCCGTCACAGAGCAAACACACGAGCGCTGTCACACGTCACGTCAGTAGTCACATTGGTACAGTATAAACAAATAAATACATTTAAAAAAAAAAATAATAAATAAATAAATAAATAATAATAAGCACGTTTAGATTTTAGGGGAAATTTTTCAAATGTTACAATGTTTATAATTCCAACTAGCACTGTTCGTTAATGTGAAAACGGATTCCGGAAATAATGTGTATTTTTTTTTTTTTTTTACAAATTAAACGAAAAAAATATACAAAAAAAATGAAATTAAAAAAAGCCATGCTATGAGGAAATGTGTCTATAAAAATATATTTCAGAAATATCTAAAATAGTTGGAATATTTATGAATATTTATCTGAAAATATTAGTCTAATATAGTCTATTTAAAATATTTTAGAATGCAAACAAACAAAAAAGTTAAAATAATTACATTTCCAACTATCACTGCTAACAAGTGAAAACGGCTTCTGGACAAAAATTGCACTTGGAAATCATTTGTAAAATTATTTAAATCATTTACAATTAAATTTTAAAAATGTGATTATTAAAAATTTCCAACTCGCACTGTTATCAAACAAACCCCAGACAAAAAGTGCATTTGGAAATCCTTTTTACAGAGTACTACAAATAAATTTAATTTTTTTTAAATCACAAATACATACATATACATATACATATATATAGATACACATGGTGCAACTCGTAACTGCACTGCTAATAGGCCATTGAGCCCACAAAGTTCTTTCTCACTCACCCTGATGGTTAACATGACGTGCGTGTGGCTCTTCAGGACCTCCACGGCGTTGCTGTGTGTGATGTCATCAAAGCTGACCCCGTTGGCCATCAGGATCTGATCCCCCATTTTGATGCCGTGCTGCTCCGCCAGCCCGCCCGGGTCCAACCTGACCATTGAACACGGACATGAAAAATCGACTCAAATTAAATGGAAAGGAAAAAAAACCCAACTTTTTTTAATGGCGAATCCTTGAAATATTCGTCCAACTTTGACGATAGCTAAATCCCAAACATTTTCTGTCGATCGGTGAATCATGTCGGGGCTTCCGATTACCACAGCTGAGTTTCAGGGTGTTGTGTTCAGGTGCCCCAAAAATAAACGTTTTCACCAGGATAAATTTGTTGGGGAAAAAATACCGAACTGCGATTTCAAGAGGTCGCCAGGTTCTTACTGAAGATTATGATTACTTTGAGACATAAATTCCCAGTCCAAACTCTCGTCCTCCTCGGATGTTGAAGCCCAGGCAGTAGTCGTCGGACGTGGTGAAGAGATGCACGATCCTGCGGAGGGCGCTGTCCGAGCCGGTCTCCGACGGCGTGTGCCCGCCCTCCTCCACGACCATCCTCCTGTGAATCAGGTCCACCCTAATACACGAGCACAAACATACGTGAAACGCCGTGGGCCGTTTTGCATTGCGGGCGTGCGCAGCAGTGCTCCAACTCGTCCAGCAGAGGGTGCTGTGGTGTCACTATTCTTTTTTTGGGACTACTTGGGAACCGGCAGGCGGCATAATGTGACACTAAACCCTAACCGGCTAACCACTGCGCTGCCCCAAATAAGTGCCTTTCGGCTGTTGATCTCCAGCCAGGCACTATCAGATCATCAAATGGCCTGGAGGTGAAAGCTGTAATCCATCCACTACTGCAACACAACACCAAGACGGGAGGATATGGTAGAAGCTAAGATGGCTACCCACCACGTGGTCTTCTCCTTGGAGTAGCGTATGCCGGGGATCTTGCCCACGCGCCGCACCACCATCCTCAGACGGCCGTTTCCTGTCAGGACCTTGACGGCGCTGCTCATGGTGATGCTCTCCAGACTTACGCCGTTCACCTCCACAAGCTTGTCCCCCACGGCCAAGCCAGCCTGAGCTAGACAGATGAGTAGGAGCGTAATCAGCTGGGTCCCATGTGCATTGTATTGCACTAACGCTGTCAGGCAAATGAAATGAATGACGTCGTCCAAGCTAAACCGCATTTTCACAGCGTTTCCTGCTGACCTGCTGAGCTGCGGTCATCCACCTTACTAACAAAAACCCCCAGTCCATGCTCGGACCCGCCTCTGACGCTGAAACCCAGACGTCCATCCACAGTCTTGTCCACCGTCACCGTGTGGATGTCTTCACTGTCGTCTCCTCCTGAAAACACCACCAAATGGTACTGGTGGTGCGCAGATTTCAACAAGTGCACAGTGTTGTGTCACACGGAGTTGGGATTGTCTTACTCACCCTGTACAGGAGCGTTGATGAGGATGACTCGGCCCATGGGCGAGGAAGACCTCCGTCGGTGTCCTTGTTGTTGTTGTTGTTGTTGTTGCCTCTTCAGCATGTAGCTGTGGGACCCCCCGGTCACCCCCCCATTGTGGAGGTGGGGGAGCCCGCCGCCGCTTGTCATCTCCCTCCGGGAGTGAGCCATGGCGTGAGTGCTACAAGCCTTCCCTCAGTCATTCAGATTTTTCAAAGGATAATAGAAGGTCATTTAAGGGAGGAAGTCCACTTTTCAGGACTGTGTGGCTGCCTTTTGGTCCGTGGCGCCTCTCTCTTTCTCTTTGTGGAGTCCAATCTGAAATGCATGGTGCTTCCCCCCGGGCCATGTTTAATTAACAAGGGTGTCTGGTGTAGCAAGGCATCCTGGGAAGATCCTGTGTCTTTTGGAACTTACTTCCTGGTGGTAAAAATCCATTTTACCGCCACCATAGTTGGCCCATTTTATACAATGACTACTTGTCAGTGGCGGGAAGTAATGAAGTACAAATACATCATTACTGTACTTCAGGTACTTAAGTATTTTGACCATCGCATTACTCAGCCATTCCGATTGAAAATGCCTCTTCACGATAGTTTTAAGTGTAAATATGAGTGTGCTCCACCCAGGTCAGCTGTGCAACCGCTAGTCCCCACACTAATGAAGCTAAGAATCAGGTTAGTCGGATTAATGGAACTGCAACTGATGCAATGGAACTTTCATATCCAGTACAAAGGTAGCTATCTTTGCGAGAATCACTGCCAAAGTTTAATGCTTTACGTTTTAAATTCAATACATTTGCATTTGATCTTCAAAAACTTTTGAAAATATTTTTTGTATTTAAGTGCAGTTTAACTTGTGTGTCAAGACATTTTAGTTGAATCATAAAACCTCTGCCTCATTTTTGATGAACACTTTGTTTTCTGCTGTAGTTTACTGTTCTTTGGAGACTTAGTATTTGTTCTTGAGTTGGTACGTAGTGTAAAAACTGTTTGAGAAACCACTACCTTTACAGTGGAGGGCTGTGTCGTGACAACTTGTGAAACAGCACTATCTAGTGGCCAAAACATGTATGGTGCTGTCGGCTTGACTGTTTGTACCACCAGAGCTCTCAATGAGAAAAAAGTGCTGATTAAAACACTGTCCATTCATATAACTGTGCAAAATGTTACAATATGGCTGAATAATACAAGGTCGAAAGCAGCGGTTTCTTTCCGCGTCATTGGAAAAAAGGCAAAAACTCAAATCAGGGAGAGGGGGCATTGGTCTGACCAATCAAATGTCGAGTTGTTCACTCATATGTCCCCGCTGATTGGATTTCAGTCAACTGACCGCGCCCTGAATATGTCTTCGACCATGCTGCGTTTAAGTACATTACAATCTTTCATAATCTGCTACCCCTGATCTTTCATTTCGCTTTTTTTTTAATTTAACGATGGGTTTATTATAAAGGGTTAACTAGCTTCACGATCCCGCTGGTCTCTTTCTGTGTGTATTTCACGGCTGATGAACAGTCGCCATGTATTAAATTCCAAATTCCCAAGGTCACTTGAACTCCGCACGTCTCTCCCATCCGGGTACAGTGATATTGAGGTCAATCGTCTTCAAATTCAGTCTGAACAGGTAACGTTTGGATTTAATGCGCGTTCTTGGCTCTTTGTATATTATATGATAACGCGAAACCTCACCGCCTTGCTTTCCCTCGCGACTCAAACTTGGAGAGCTAGCTGTACGCTGCCCTAGCCGGCTAGCAGCCTGAATGAGTCGTTAACCATAAGGGCGCAGACATGATGGCATTTGGCAAATAAGCTGTTCAGTTGTTTTGCCACCACAATGTATCATTCGATGGGTCGTCGGTTTAGTCAATCCCAAAATTTGCGCATCAGAAAACATGTCACGTTTTTAAATGGAAAAACCTCGAATGCTCGCCGGTGCTCTGCACTGGGTTGGTTCAGCTTGATTGACAGCTCACAGTCATGTGTTAGTTTTTTTTTTTTAAGTGTAACGTAAACGTAATAAATGCCATTTACCGTTCAGTTCGTTGTTTACACAACATACATCATAACTGGAACATGTTGGTACCGTTGAATGCACCATTTCAGCTGTTGTTTATACTGGTTGTCCATTAATCAATGAGAAAATATTATGCTTTTTTTTCAGTTTAGTATAAATTCATTAATTTCGCCCTTGGTGGGAAGGCAGGCACACCAGAAAGCCAACTATTTGTATACAAACATTAAAAAGTTGAAGCCCTAGTAACTGATGCCACCCTAAAAATACTTATACTCTCGTAAATAACCTAAAAGGCAAATGACTACCGTTGTCTCAATGGAATTCCTCACTTCACTTCAACAGTAATTGGAGGTTCCACTTTATTCCTAATAATAAAGTAATAGTATATATATATTTTTTTTAATGCAAGGGAACCCAAGATGTCCGGAGATCTGCCCCTCAACATCAACATCAAAGAGCCGCGATGGGACCAAGGGACGTTCATGGGGCGCGCCAAGCACTTCTTTATGGTCACAGACCCTCGGAATGTCCTGCTGTCCTCCGAGACACTGGAGGAGGCCCGGGTGATCGTGGAGAACTACAGGTAGAAGGCTCGCCATGCTTCGGAAGCAGGATAACAGATTAAAGGAAGAAGCCATTACATTTTCACATCACGAATGTGCACAAGTTGACAGCGGCGCGCTACTCGCACTACTAGTGATGACCGGTTATTATCTTCACTTGTAAATGATACCAAATGAATTTGTATTGCTCACGTTGTACTGAGCAGCCACACCATGTTTTATGTTGCACTAAATTGCATTAAATTCTAATTTTGATTTCATTTAAGATAAAAAAAGATCAAAAATAATTAAAATACTCTAATTTAAAATAAAATAAAATGTAAAATAAACTGAAATTAAAATACAGTTAAACATCCACTGAAAAAATATTAAATATCGGGAAAAAAAATCAGACCGTATATGCTGAGAAATTTTAGATTAGGCAGCACAGAACGTCCCTGGATTGTGTTTGCTCTAATGTCTAACGTGGATTGCTCAATGATGTCATTGATGGAAAATCATGATATATGAAATTAAAACTGATCACTGATTTGCCGATCAGGTCTGTGTAAAGTCTATTTAAAAAAAAAAAAAAATCATTTAACTTTAAACTTAAATAAATGAATTGCAACTAAATGACTTAAGAAAAACACTCCAAAAAGAAAAGTTCAAGTGGATGTTTCCCTCCAGAGCCGGGGTGGTGTCGCCCGGCCTGACTGAGGACAAGTTGTGGCGGGCCAAATACGTGTACGACTCCGCCTTCCACCCCGACACGGGCGAGAAGATGTTCGTGATCGGCCGCATGTCTGCTCAGGTGCCCATGAACATGTCCATCACTGGCTGCATGCTCACCTTCTACAGGTACCGTCTTAATAATCGCGCGTCACTCTCTCTACTCTGTATGTGTTCGTGCTCAATGACGATACATTTCATTTCAATGGATGCATTGAGAGAGCATCACAGACCGGACTCAATTTTTAATCCCAGTTGAGAGTGAAAATCCTCTTTAAGTCTCCCCCACCCCAAAAAAAAAAAGTAATGTCTGAACTTGGGCGGAGGCAACATGTCAGTAGTCATGTGGATAATGATGACCTAGTTTCCATGTGTCAAGTGCTTCATTTCAGTAACCAAATTCAAAAGTGAACTCGTGCTCACATGACGGCTTTGTGACAATGGAGTGCATTGTAAAATTTGTGGCATGTTTACAGAACCACACCGGCGGTGGTGTTCTGGCAGTGGGTTAACCAGTCCTTCAACGCGGTGGTCAATTACACCAACCGCAGTGGAGACGCCCCCATCACTGTCAAGTACGCACCATCTCTCACTCTTACTAACCCTAAAATTCATATTTGTAATATTTTTAGCCTTTTTTTCCCCCGTTGACATTTGTGGTATGCATTCATACATTATAATAAATTATAAAACTAATTACAATTTTAAAATTATTTTATTCTTAAAATAAACCATTTTGTTGCATGATTTAGCAGTTTTCCCCTAAAGTTGATTGGATAAAATAAATTCATGTAGTTCAATTTAATTTTTATTGTAAATAAAAAAATAACACATTTAAATTTTATGAATTTATGTTTTTAAACTAAACTATAAAATAAGAGCATTTATTCTATTATTAAAATATACTATTATATATATATTTTTTTTTTAATACCTAACATATCAAATGCAGTTTGCTTGCCCCTCCCCTCCCTGATGCCTGATTTAAAAAAACAAAACAAAAAAAAAACCTGACATGCTTGTACTTTCAGTCAGCTCGGTGCGACCTACGTGAGTGCCACAACCGGCGCCGTTGTCACCGCCCTGGGCCTCAAGTCTCTGGCCACGGTAACGTCCCGTCAAAGCGACTATTTGGCCAATGGAACGGAAAATGATTTTTCTGCCGGTTTTGAAGTGTGCGCGTGTCACCCTTAGCGTCTCCCGCCCATCGCCAGCCGCTTCGTGCCCTTTGCCGCAGTTGCCGCCGCCAACTGTATCAACATTCCCTTCATGAGACAGAGGTGAGCTCTCCCTTCACCACAGCAAGACTCCTCTTCTACTCTACTTATGCTTCCGTGCCCCCCCCTCAGGGAGTTGAAGTACGGCATTCCCGTGACCGACGAGAACGGCAACAGGTTGGGGGACTCCGCCAAGGCGGCCCAGCAGGCCATCATGCAGGTGGTGGTGTCCAGGATCGGCATGGCAGTGCCAGCTATGGGTAATTACAATTGTGTCAAAACGATCGGGAAATTTATTCTCTCATGGCGGTTTTACTTAGTGAATGGAGAGTTATTACATTTGATTAAAGTGGACATCATTTTTTTTTTTTTTTTTTATCTTAAAATTGATAGATTTGAAGATTCAATCCAAGTGGCCTTAAAAAAAAGTCTTCAATTTCTCCTATTGAGTGAATGCACTTGTGAGGCTTACATTTAATTGACGTGGTGCTTAAAAGTTGTCCCAAAAAAAAAAAAAGGGAATCGACCAAAAATTTGCACTTGCTCCATGGCCTTAAGGCTGTGATGTTGTACGTTTTCTTCATGTAATATTTAGCAAATGAGGTCACAAAATCAAAGTATCCTTGAAGAAACCTAAAAAGTCTTAAAAATTCAACCTAAACATACCCTGTACATCAAAAGAAATTCTGACGTATTCTCTTAGAGGTCATCTTTCGTAAATGAGAGGCCATAAATTTAATTTTAGCTTTCAACTATCCTAAAAGTCTTCAATTTGGCTTCATTAAACCAGCGAATACCCTGCGCGCCTTTTAAAGTTGCACCTGCTGCACCGCCGTAAGACTGTGCAAATGTGTATTCACTCTTAGTGAAGCAGAGGTCTTACAATTGTTTAAAGTGGCCTTAAGGGTGTCCGAAAAGTTTCGATTTGAGCAAAGCGGGGAGCAGTGAACCGAGGGTTGCCAACCGTCCCTTGAAAAAACAGAATCGCCCCCGTATTTAGAAATAGAAGTGCGCTTTCCCGTATTGAGTCGTAAAGGGACGCACTTTCTCCTGATATTGTGAGCGTAAAAAAATAGCCTGTAAAATCTCAATGGAATTAATGAACAACAGTTGCCTTTCTATGACAACAAACTGCAACGGTCCTAGGCCCTCCCCTGCTCCGTGACCAATGAGGTGACAGCACATTCATGCATATCTGGATATGGGATCCGCTTACCTCGTTGCTCGAGGTAATGTTGCTTGCCAAAGTAGATAGCGGAAGTCAACAAAGCAGCACGGATGACAGCACGGTCGAGCGGCAATGCGACCGGCGGCAGCACTGCTCCTCCGGAAAAAAAAAAAAAAAGCAGAAACGATTGCAAAAATACAGACGACTGGCAAAAAAATTCATCATACATATGAATCAATTGCAAATATCAAGACTTTTATCTTGAGGATCGCTACTTAAAATTGAGCACTCTGGATGGGAATATCGATATTTTGGGATCGATACGCTCATCCCTAGTGGAAGGCAGTCAGGTCGGCCGTCCCTGCCGATGAGGTGTCCCTTATTTATTTTTTTCAGGGAGTTGGCAACCCAACCGTACCTCTTGGGGGAAGCGCGGCTATTTCAAGTAAAGGTAGTTGAAGTGAGCTTACACTTGGCGAGGGCTTTATTGGTGTTTTTTTTTTTTTTTTTCTTCTTTTCTCCCCGCCCTTGCAGCTATTCCTCCCGTCATAATGAACGCACTGGAGAAGCGAGCCTTCATGAAGGTAACATTCTTTGCCCATGCAAGGGCCCCGCTAGCATTGGGCTCAAAGGAGTTCTTCCACATTCCAACCTAAACATGTCGCCTCCCTGCAGCGCTTTCCAATTCTCAACGCTCCAATCCAGGTGGGGCTTGTGGGCTTGTGGTAAGTCAACGTTAGGGTTTAAGGTAGTGCCAAGGTTTTGTACTTCCAACAGTCGCAAAATAACCCCGCCCTCTCTTTGATTGACAGCCTGGTGTTTGCCACCCCTCTGTGCTGTGCCCTGTTCCCGCAGAAAAGGTAACGCACCAAAAATATGCCCCGCCCCCCCCCCCCCCAAAAAAAACCACACCAATGTACAAAAATCACAAGTAAAACACATGCACTAAAAACCCCACATCACAAACACAGAACATCCATGCATAACAACAAAAATAATTCACACGCAAAATGTGCACTCTAAAACCATACAAAGAACATGCAAAAACACACAAATGCGTGTAACAAATAAATAAAACCTCCCAAAAAAAAAAAACTTTCAAAACGTCACTCACAAAAAAAAAAACATGTTAAAAAAAAACTCAATTTACACACAAAAAAACATGACATACACGTTTATGTTGAATTGAATTTCAAACTACACAGATAATGTACAAAATAAATTGACTTTGCCATAGTACTCCATTGTTTGAAATGAGAGAATTCTTAACTTTGGCTTGTGTCAGCTTGACTTTTGTGATCAATTTGGAAATCAAGTTTGTTTTACTTTTATTTCCATTTTTCCCAATCTACTTCTACTCAGTAAGACGATGAAATTTGTGTTGGGCCCTCGAATGCTTAGTTCAATTAAGGTTTTGTTTTGTAAAGAAGGGCGTAAGTTGAAGTTTCACCAAGTGCATTTTCGCTTACCTTTTTTTTTTTTTTTTTTTTGGTAATTAAATGACTAATTGAATAAACCTTGCCTACCTATTATATACGACACTGACAAGCACAGGCCAACGATAAAGTTCACACCACACAAAAGCACGCAGTTAAGTAAACAATCAAATTGTCCCACACCCTCACAACTGCCCAATCGTGTCACTTTTGCAGCTCTATGAAAGTGAGCGGACTGGAGGCGGAGCTTCAGGACAGAATACGACAGAGCAACCCGGCCACCAGTGTGGTCTACTTCAACAAGGGCCTGTAGGACCTTCACACGCACGGCACACACAAATGGATACACGAGCGATTTATTTACAATCCCCCCCCCCCCCCGGTGTTGTTTTTGGAACTGCTCCCAAGTCAAGCACACGGCGCAAAGATGTTTGTGTCTGTAAAATTGATCTGTTACGGATGTACCATGAACTTGAATGTAACGTCACCGCCCAATTGTACTGCTCCAAAAGTACTATTATTGATTTGTTTCAACCCCGGTTGTTGTCGTCTACTTCCCTTGTGGTGCACCTTTCCGTTAAGTTAGGGGCGGGCAACCTACGACCTCGCGATAAATCAAAAATAGCGGAAGCCGGAATTTTAGTAGCTTGAATTGAAGGGGTGAAATTCATTTCGATTTACTTGAGTGGAATGATTCCAGATTTTGTGATTTTAATTGTAACTTACAGCTAACAGGAGCCCCTAATTAGCTATCACAAATTCAGAATATTACAGTAAACCTGCGCGTAGTTGAAGTTCGACATTGGTAAATTCACTTATTTGGATTTCCCCCCCTAACCTATGCTCCATTATTTGCAGTCACACCTCTATTCTTTGTTGTACTCAGGCCGAAGCAATAAAAAAAAAAAAAAAAAAAAAATTTCTGTGACGCAACCTGGTGGATTCTTGGTGCCAAGGAAACAATTTGAAAAATGTTTTCCTGGGCACCATGACAGCGTGCAAGTAACATTTTTAGATGAGACGTGTCAGCATTGGATATGAGAATCCGTTCTCGACTTGATGATGAATATGTTAAAATGAGACAAAAGGCATCTATAGGCAATTATAAAGCTTTCCAGACAGGTTGCTGTCCCCATCCCCTGACATATAACAGTTCAGTGTACTGTTTATTACAGAATAATTAATTAATAAATAATTACAGATTTTACTATGTAATTTTAATGATTATAGTACATAGCATACAAAAAAAAAAAAAGCCAAAGAAATTAGACATCATCAAAATAGAAATAAGGTTAGTTTCTCTTTTTTTTTTTGTTTTAATCATACTAAAACAACACTTTTACAATACGGATGCCTGTATATTTAGAATTTAGTATGGCCCTCGGAAGACTCCATACAAACTGGGAAAAAAAAAAAAAAAAAATTCCTCGCCCCGGGTTTGTAAGCGTACTTAAGCCCCGAAGTATTGCAGATAATCAGCAACTGAGTATATGTATGTAGTCAAAGTACTCCGAACGTACTCGTCGGCTTAAATGAACATTTAAAATCGCCAAGACGGCACACTTTCCGCGACACAAGTTGAGTCAGCGGGTGGCACGTGGACCTAAAGTTGTCATTGTAAGCCGACCGCACGTTTCGGGTCAGTCAGCAATAATGAAAGGAGCAGACATTGTGCAGGACGATGTTTCCTCTCTGTGGTTTTATTTTAAAGTTTGAAACATACTTGAAGGTGGAAACTATTTTTTTTTTTGTGTGTGTGTGTTGGACATGATATGGTGTAAGTAGGTGTGGAACATGTTAATAGAATTATATAAATGAATATGCTATATAAATGTCAATGTTTAAATGAAAGCACAGTTGATATTGGTGCTGCCCACATAAACCGTTTTTTGTTGGTTTTGTGTTTGTGGTGTTTTTGCTGTGTTGGCTTTAACAGGGGACAGTTTATATAGTTAGACACACTGTACTGTATTTCCTCAAATAGTGGCCGTACCTCTTATAAAATCAATTTTGGCCATGATGGGGGGGGGGAGTAAGTAATTTAGCTCAGTTCATAAACACCCTCATTCGAATGAAAATTAACAGCTCTGTTGCTAACCAAAACAGCAGCGTTGAGCGGAGCCGCTCTCTTTGTCCAAAACGCTCCTCCTTTCTGCAGTTTCTTAGATGTTTGTGGGAATACAGTTCTGTCATTGTTGGATGTACTGCAAACGATACAAATGTAGGTGATGTTTTTTTTTTTTTTTTTTTGTAAACAGAAATGTGCCTGTGTCCCTGAATGCACCAGCTGACCAGCATTTTTTCTTAACAATCAACTTGTCCTTATTCAGGGTCACAGAAACGTGTTTAAAGAACATCTTTCCGCTTTGCGCATCTGCGTATTTCACACCGATTCAAGAAGTCCAATTGACTCGCATTGTTGTATTCCTGAATGGTTTCACTCCAGCTTCCTCGAGTCTGCAATTGCATCTAATCATTCATCTCGTACCTCACCTACAGGACGCACAACGTTCACTTCAACCTATGCGAGCATTTGTCACTCCTGTCTATAGACTGCACGGAATCATGTTGCCGTTTGGAACAACAATTATCTGTCATGCAGCGAAGCTAAATGGAGAAGATTGTACGCGCTTGCCAAGTGCGCTCAGTTATGAACTTCCGATTTTATATTTGTCTCCCTCGTGAGCAGGTTTAGGTCAGCGCAGAACTGATACATATTGCTGTTACAAATGTATCCAAAGACGGACACAATAGTTGACGAGGTAAAGAGAAATGTTTTTTTTCCCCACAAGCTTTATTGTAAGTGCTTTTGCACCATGTCAACTATGCATAAAAAAAAAAAAAAAACAATTAAAAAAAAAAAAAAAAAGATGTGTCTATTTTAAAGAGCTACATGACATTTCATTGTGTTCGTTATTGATGCCTTCCGGGCACGTCAAGATGGGTACTGAATGGGCACAAATGTTTCCACAATCCATGTTACACTTCATGAATGTTTTCCGTTATGTCACGCTGTCTGCATTTTTTTTTTTTTGGTATTGTATTTCATGATATATACATTACTTGACGTGTATTTTACTCAGTACTACAATAAAAGATGTGACTGGCATCCAATTATGTCGCCATTCCATTTGAAATTCAATTTTTGACTGAATATGGGGCTGATCCTCCAGCAAATTTCGGGATACCTAGAAGCTCAATCATGAAAACGTAATCAGAGAGCTGTACTAGTTGCCTTTTTTTTTTTTTTAAGCAGCAATTGCAGTGCTGTATCTAAACCACCGACGGATTTCTTTTCCTACTGCCAGACCATTTTATGGATTCGGGTCATTTCTTTCGTAACCAAGCAAAAAAGTCACGACTAATGTAAAAACGTCTTAGGTGCTATCTTGGGGCCAAGAACTATGTTGAAGTGAGGTGAACGGCTTCATTCTGTCACACCACAGCCATGTCGGATAGAAATAGTGCTTGTGGCATCTATAGGCCATTGAAAACCTTTTTGGGTGGGTTCAAAAGTCCTCTAGCTTAATGCTAAAGCACGATACTAAACAAAACAAAAAATTACATCATATTTATATGACTATAACTGCAATTAACTAAGTCTGTTAATACAGTAGAGCTCCTATACTGCCCCCTGGTGGCAAGATCATTTTATTTAGTTTTTATTAAAAACAAATTTGTGTGTGGGGCTCAACGGATAACTAGCACTTCCATCCCATGGATTCTAAATCAAGGCACCACTGTACTTTGGACACTTTAGTCAGTTCCTTTTCAAAAACACTCCTGGAAACTACAGACACAAAAAGTCAGGTATTAATTCCAAAAGTGAACATTGGCGCTTGTATTGGATGCCATTACTGTAGGGCGGCTGTCGCGTTGAAACAAAAGTCAAACAGTCAAACGAGGTTGTCCTGTAGTTTTTCTATTTATTGCTTTACTTTACATGCGCAAGTGCACACTACTGTCTCCCGCCCCCGCACTCCAGAGGGCCTCCGAATGACGGCGGCGGCGCCAAGTGAGGAAAACGCACGCGTTGGCTCATCAAACTTGCACCTCTCATTGAAGAGTTTTGTAAGACAAGTCGTCATTGTTACACGCGCAACCGCAGAAGCGCACGCGCGGCCGTCGTGACGGAGGCCATCCGGTGGTGTTGGCGCGGGGGACAAACGAGCAGCATTTAGGAGTACATCGACAAAGCTCAACGGCATAATAATCTCGCGTTCGTATCATCCAGTTTCTATACCCGTCAAGCTTTATAAAGTGTCTTGAGCAGTAACATTTCACTAATTTTGTCAGTTGTACATTTCACAGCTTTTTTTTTTTTTTTTTTTTTTTGTCTCCCTCTAGAGGTGACTCGGTAAACTGGCCAAGACGCCCAGACTGGACGGAGTGTCTATGTAATAATGACTTTCTACATTCACTATTTCATATTCAGTGCTCGAACACACTTATTTGCGAGGTACGATTTTCTTGGCGGCTTGGAGAACATCCGCCACTTCCACTTTGTTGCCGAACTCCTTCTCGCGGTGCTCCAGTAGGACCCCCTGCAGACCACAAGGTGGAGTTTACGCCGGGTGCTTGGTCTCTGGAAAGCCTTTTGAGCATTTATTCTATTTATAATCATCCGTCTTGAGGTCCACGCACTCGTATACCCTTGGTCCTCACTAGTGAGGAATTTCATCGTACTGTTACGACTCTCTCGCTCGTAGCATACAAGTACGTGGACGTTAAGCTACTTGTGCAAAATGGTGCAGGTTTTCCCTCACTAGTAACATGTAGTTGTCTTATTTGTGTAGTAGTGGGAAATATTTACAAGTTGAATTGTTTCGAAGACAACTATTAAAAAAAAAAAAAAAAGAATATGGAATAAATGCTCAAACATCTTTTCTCATACTGCACTGTGTGTTTTCCGTACGCTACCTGTTCTCCCGCGCCGATGACAAAGACGCCCCCCAGGATGAAGCCCTCGCCCAACATGTTGCCCTGGTAGCCGGACCTCCAGGCCCGCAGGAAGTTCTGCAACACGCCGAAGCGCAGCAGCCCCACAGCGCCCATTTTTGCCCCGTAGAAATGTTTCTGTAAGGTGGTGAGTGGCCGTCAATGGGTTGCAGAAAAGCAAATGAAAAGCGCCAGAATAAAATGCACAAGTCTGAGGGAGACCACCTCCGTATTTTCTCTTTTTGACTGGCACGTCACAAATCAATGGCTTTTCAATTACTTCAACTACACATTTGCAGGTACTCACTGCATGAATCATTCAAAGGGGACCCACAAAAAGTTTGGGCTATTTTGTTATGGCATGAAGAGCCTAAAACAAGAAGAACTTATTTTACGTTTTTTTTTTTTTTTTTTTGTGACTAGTCATGTTTCCGCTAAATTGCAGCGCAATTATTAAGTGTTTCGTTAGCCTGCTGCTAGCACTAGATGGCGACTTCTTACTTCTGTATTGAAAGTTTGTCATGGCGTGCGCGCTGACCTGTTGGTCGATGTAAACATCCCCGGCGAAGTACGGTCTGAAGTCCTGGATCTCGGTGCCGACGCGCTCCTTCACCACGGCCACCAGAGGGACCCCGAGCTCTTCCAACTGGGGCTTTAGAGAGGACAGCTCGGAAGCCTCCTGCAAGGCCGCATTTGGACTTGAAATCGTCCTGCGCGCGCAACACGGAAAAGTCCAACGCGTGATCTCACCTCTCTGCACAAAAATCATCCGGGCCGCCGCACGGCCATGATGACGGCGCCGTTCTTCTCCCACAGGCTCTTTGCTTTGACGACCTTGCCATCTGGAGACACACTCGCCTTTACTAACAATCGCAATTTTCATTTGGCAAATTGCTAAAGCAAAAGTGAATCAATATGAACTAAGATGTATACGTTTTGGTTTGATTGTTAGCCTCAAGTGATCGCGCTCCCATTACGCAGACAACGTATCGTGATCATGGAAATTTTCTCGAGATTACAACTTTCTTTTCTTGTAAAATCACCACATATTTTGTTGGCACGGTAATGACAATTCCCTTTAAGCGTGGCTCCGGATGAAGGACCACCAAGGTGGGGAAGAAGTCAGCCGCACCTTCAGCGGTGGAGAGCAGGTCAGCATCGGCGAGAGATTCCAGCGAGGCCTTGCCGACTTTGGGGCGAGTCAGACTGGAGTTGACCAAGAAGATGCCGGCCAGGGCAGCTCCCACAGCTCCCAGACCCAGAGACCACATGCCCATCCCAAACTGGTCGACGTCACGCACTGACGCCAAATCTGCAACACAGATAAGATACCGACTGATTGGCACAATGTACTTTATTATGATCATCAATCCATCCATTATCCAAACCACTTATCCTCTTTTTTTTTTTTAATACAATGAATCCTTCACACTGTGACATCAAATCAAAGTCTGGAACTTCTTATCAACACGACCTTCACTAGCTACGGAGTTCAAATTCGGAGTTGAGAGCAATCTTTGGATACGCCACCGCTCAACTCAAGTGAAGCGGAGGAAGAACAAAACAAAAAAAAAAAAATGGCTCACTCACCCTTTGAAGACAACTCACAGGAAACGAGTGAACAGAAGGCATTACTGCAATACTGCATTTTCTGTATTTCTGCAATGAATAAAGCCTTCTGACAATTGCTTATACTGTATATTGTACGAGAAGTCTGATTGTTTCTGGTTGCTATGGTAATCACACTGTTACATTATCACCAAAAAAAAAAGCCTAAATAAAAAGCTACATTTATACCATTGGAGGTTCCACTAAAAACAAACTCTGCACCAAGGTTATGATAGTTAATGAAAATGGACAAAATAAACTAGAACTGAGAAAACATTGTGTAAATGAACTAAAATAGAAACAAGAGTGTTAAAAAAAATAAATCAATGAACCTGAAATGACATTGTACTTTTATAAAATCTGACTAAAAGTAATAATTACCGCAAAAATAGTTTTACGTCTTGGGTCAAATAATTTCACACATAAGCTTGCAAGGTTGATTTCAAATGTGCTCATGTTGGTAATTGTAGTTTACTTTATTACACAATAGTGACTTTTTTTTTTTTTTATCTTGCACTTGACAAATATGCCATACATTGAAAAAAACTAAACAAAACTAATAGAAAATCAACTAAAATGAAGCATTTAAAAAAATACAAAAAAAAAAAAAAACCCCACTCTAAAAACAAACGAAAACTGAATTTGACAAACCAAAAAGTGAAACAAGAAAAAAACTATAATCATCCTAAACTTTTCTAACCCTGCTCAGCGCAGGTCGAGGGTTACACGCCGTTAACAGTCACACCGGTTCCGCAACAAACTGCTGCGTTTTGGGAGGTGACAGACAACTAAATAATAATAAACGGTGTGAATCCTTGCCTGGAGCGCGTTTGTCTGGCTCGGGACTTTTGTGAAAGTGGGCCGCCGGGATTCTTTCAAAGCGAGCGATGCACGAAGCGAACGCCACGCGGCAGCGGAAGGGAGGGGGAAGAATTCGCCTCAAAGCTTCCAGCATCGGCGCCGTGAGCACTTGACTGCACGTGCTGGAAGACAAACGTACAGGCTTGACGCAAAACATGACGCCTTCAGTGACTCTGCATGACAAACTATTCTTGATACGGAAGTAATCATGCAAAATACAGTTTCGGTATCTAACTTTCCTTCACAGGTGAGCTGGAACCTATCCCAGCTAACCTTGGATGAGAGGCAGGGTAAATTTACACCATGGACTTGTCGGCAGCCAGTCGTAGGGCCGTTCACATTAAAGGGTACATTAGAGACTTCGATGACATGCATCTTTTTGGAAGGCAGGATGAAACCTGACTACCGGGAATATGAAGAGCGATTGTCAAAAAGATAAGAACCCAAAAGTCCTGCTTGTGAGGCAGATGCGCTCACCACTAAACGGCCACCCTGCCCTCTTTTATAACTTCCCACGGTTAAATACTACTCACTGATTTCTCTTGTGCTGAATTCACAATGACACTAAAATGACAGTCTGAGAGCGATGAAGGAAACAGAGATAGATATTTAAATATACTAACTCGTCGCCATTGTTTGCTGTGGATCAGCTCAGTCCAAGACAAATCTCAAAACGCATTTGTGAGGCTAAGTAACATTTCAACAATTTGGAAAGGGCGAGGAGTACCTGAACTACTGACGACTGCGCGCGCCAGAAGAAAAAACAAACAAAAAACACCCGCGAGTGCAACAAGGAAGAGTTTAGGTTGTGTAATTGTGCCACCGGTCATGCTATGTGCACACCATCAAGGTTACGCGTTGATTTATTGCATGATAATAACCCAGGTAAGTGATAACATTTTTTTGCTAGACAAGATGAATGAGTATCTAAATGTATAACTCAATTCACAAAAATTGTGCTTTTGCATTAGCTTGCTTGTGTTATATTTGGACTGGGCAATGTGGACTTAAAATTATTCCACAAGTGGAACCTCACAAAATATTTTCAACTTGGAATCAAATACAAAATACTTTTTTTTTTTTTTACAAAAAATTCCTGACAAATTTCTTTATTAATAATTTGGTTAATTGTCCAGGCCGAGATATCAGGGATGCTTGCAGTAGAACAAGGAATTAACTTATTTGCGACAGAAATTGTAGGCATTTCCTGTCCTGCTTTATACGCATCTCTTAATTTTTGAAGGCAAATGTTCAACTGTTCCAACTTTTTCTACAAATTGCTGTTCTCCAACAAGGAGTGGCATAGCAAAATTCACAGGTCCGAGGCATGAATGGACCAATTGGAATTGAATTGCTACTTAAACATTTATTTTTCATGCTGTTCACAATCTTCTCAGATAGAAGAGTCTACTGACCTTATCAGCAGGTTTTCACAGCAGAGATCCACACAGATTGGCATTAAAGGATGTCCTTGGAAATTAAAAAAAAAAAAAAAAAAGATTGTCGACCAGCTCCTTAATAGAGAACAGGTTATGCAAAAAGTATTGAAACATTGAACAGTTGAATGTGCGCATTCCATTTCTTTTTTTTTTTTTTTTTGAGAAACCCTAAAATCTTCTACACTCAAAAATTTATATAAATCAATATATGAATATATTTATGGACTACTTGTGTACCCTTTTTTTTTGCAATAAAAGGTGCCCAAACAACAGCACAACGAGGCTACAAGTGTTAAGAACATTATAGTTAGTCTATGGGAGATTTTTTTTTTTTTTTTCTAATTGAAGGAAATCATGTCAGGTGCTATATCCCATGACACCATTTACTGCACGAAACCTTCAAAATATCTCGCTTAATCCTTTAAAGCTGTCAACGCGACAGCTAGCTGACATTCTAAGATGGCACCTGCTCCAAATTTATGGATTTATGACATCTTTGTGGCCCAGAGAATACAGGAAAGACAAGCTTACACCGGTAGCAAAAGAGTTAACGAACTTTGAATCAAACCTTTATTGACGCTGCTAGCATATAGCTCGCGTCGATGTTAGCATTTGAGTCGTTAGACATTTAAATGGGGTTTTACTGCTTTTCGGCATTAAATGCTTTATATGCGTGCTGCGGGTCGACAAGTTATAACATTAGCAGCTGTATAAACATTCAAGTTGACTTACCTGATATGAAGCGACGACAAGATAAGCGAAACTGTGCCCACGCATGCGCACTAATACTCCAAAGAGGGATGGAAACTAATCGAGCACAGATGGATCGCTTGCGGAGTGGATGGCGATGGAACGATGGATAGATGGATCAGTTAGTCACCAACCCATTTATTGTTGAATCACGTGTTTAAACACAATTAGCATGGACTGAAACTTTAACAGTTTGTTCGTCCTATGTTGTCAGGCAGGCTGCATGGTTGATTGTGTACAAACATCAGAGCTGCTCCCTCAGAGGAGTTTAGAGTCAGATCATCATTAGAGCACACAAAAAGCCACGACAGCAAACCATAAACAATGAGGCGGCAAACTGTCAAAGTGGCCCATTTGGACACATTTCATAATGACATCATCAGACATTTACACATGCAAATGATGGTCCGCCTTGATTATTATTGTATAAGCCATGATTAGGTCAGGTCTATCTTTTCATCTCATCTCGCATTTTGCGGGCTGTTCTGAGGACGGCCAGCATGTTGACTTTATCCCCAAACTCCTTCTCACGGTGCTCCAGCAGAATTCCCTGGAAATTACAAACAAACAAGAAAATGAAGGCGCTACATAAATACATTGAGGCCGTTTACATGGTGTCTACCTGATCTCCAGGCCCAATGACAAAGACTCCCCCCAGCACCAGTCCTTCCCCTCTCAAGTTTCCTCCGAAGCCCCTGCGGTAGGCCCGCCACAGGTTCCTCCACACTCCAATACGCAGGAAGACGGAGAGGAACATCCAGCGCTCTTGAGGCCCGTAGAAATTTCTCTGTGAGGAAACAGAAAAGCGGCTTAACGGCTTACACTGCGCAAGAGTGAATTCCTGTTCCGCATAATTGGAGACCTTCTGATCCACGTAGACTTTCCCCGTGAAATACTTCTTGAAGCAATCCAGCTCCTTGCCCAAGTTCTCTTTGACCACGGCAAAGAGAGGCACCTCCAGGTCCTGCAGCTGCGACTTGAGAGAGGACAGCTCTGTGGCCTCCTGCGCCGCCATAACAACGACACTTTAAATGCTGACAATAACGCAGCTCCGCTAACAGTTCCACAATCAGTTCCACAATCAGTTCCACACCTCTCTGCACAGCCATCACCCAGGCCGGCGGACCACCATGATCACCGCTCCGCTCTTCTCCCACAGACTTCTGGCCCGGTGTCTCTCGTGGACTAAAAGAAACAAGAACACTGTACAATACATTTTGGCTCAGTTTGCAGTGGTGAAGAACTGCACGTCTGTACCACAATCGCAATTACCGGTAATCTTTATGTTATATTTTATTCTACTCATTATTTCTATTTTCTTTTTTGTTATTTTTTCTTTTCTTTTTTATTCAATTTTTGTTTTATATTTTGATTTTATGTCTTTAATGTTCAATTATATTCTTAATTTCATTCATTTTTTTTCTTATTTTTTGTCTGATTTTATTACTTTTTTGTATCTATTTTATTGATTTAAAAAATAATTACACTGATTCCCACATAAACATAACATATACAGTATATATATATATATATATATATATATATATATAAACCCTCCAATCAAAGCTGAGCTTGTGTATACCTAATGTGTGGTCCATACGTGAAGCAAAGTTCAAATATAAAAATAAATAAAGGTAGCAGTTGCACACGCAGTCCAAAAAGAGAGGTTTTAAGTGTTCATTCCCAGACTTACCACCGCCGGTGGTCTTCAGCTCTGTGTCCCCCAGCACCTGCGGGTCGGCCCATGTCGGTGAGGTCTGGAACCAGTCCGTGACGGAGCTGATGAGCTCGGCCACAAACAAGCCGACCGCCTTCAGGATCGTGTTCACCGTCACCATAGCCGCCTACGTTACACATTTCATTTCGTCAACAATGTCTCCGGCAAAAAGTCCCATAGGGAGGAGACATTACTCACCGGCCTGTGGTCGCCCACGAATGAGCGGGGATCTGCGCTTTAAGCTCTGAAATGAGCCCAATCTGAGCAAAAGCCTTTCTTACGTGAGCATAACAGAAGAGAAAATTCCTCTCCAAGTGGCTGACGTGAAACAAGGCCGCTGTTGAGCTGAGCCCTAAGTACCAGGCACTATTGCTGTATAGTCACCAACACTTTTAGAAGTATTGACCTACAACCTGAAGTGAATTCTAATATATACATGTACAATATGTGGGTGCATATTGGATTTAAAAAAAAATAAGAATAATTTGTCCAATCAGACTTTGATCTGTGTTGCCATGTCAATTTAATCGGCTCAGGGCATTCAGAATGAGTGCCGGTCGATGTAAATGACACTATATTAGCAATGGGGCTGTTTCTTTAACAAATAAAGTTTGAAATTTGTTCTCCAGAGGCTCGCTGATTTTCGATGAGGTTTTGATGGTTTCTAAAATTGCGATGTAATGGCGGAGGTATTCAGAGGTGGATTAAGTTGTGAAGGCCCATTTGCAAATGCACCACCCGCCATTGGTGATGAGGCCCCAGCCCCCAACAAAATATTACATACATAAATACTTTTAATCCTTAAACTTTGTCGTATCGTAAATGTCTTGAAAAGGAACATTTAAAAAAAAAAAAAAAAAATTACATGCAGCCTGAGGTCAATGTCAGTCTTGCAGTGTCTGCAGAGGCCCTGAGCTTGTGATTGTCCTGATTTGGAGCAATGCTGACCCCAGCAGGCAGTTAGCAGTACTGCACATATTATTGCCGATATTGCGGAGGTGAAAGAAAGAAGCTTTGCAAATATGGTTGATGTGATTGTCAAAGCTAAGATGGTTGGGTCAAACCTGACTCCCAAATTAGTCACAAAAGGAGAGAGGGAGAATTTATGGCCGAGAGAGGAGACAGAAGAAATGAGGGAGGAACGAAGCTGGTGACCGGTGCCCATGTGAATGGCTTCTGTTTTGGAACTGTTTAACTTGTAAAAAGCTGTTACTCATCCAAGCACTTTATCTCGAGTCCAGTTGAGTGACAGAGGGGGGAGTGATTGAAGTTGTGTGTCACCAACATAGCAAAGGAATTGTATTCCATTCCTGCTGACGACCGAGGGGAAACATGTAGATGTTGAAAAGGGTAGGACCGAGCTCAGAGCCCTGGGGGACCCCACAGATACCGGTGTGGGAGCAAGATTTAGCGTCCCGCAGGGCTACGAACTCGG
The DNA here is from genome assembly GCF_054856515.1 of Filicampus tigris. NCBI lineage: Eukaryota > Metazoa > Chordata > Actinopteri > Syngnathiformes > Syngnathidae > Filicampus > Filicampus tigris. The sequence continues at coordinate 21,590,321 of NC_141227.1, read as the reverse complement.
TCTTCCGGCAAGGTATGACCGAAACCACTAAAGGGCAGTGCCAGAGACACCAATGTCATATTGGGGGCGATGTAAAAGAATATGGTGATCAAATGTAGCAAAGAGGTCAAGCAGAATGAGCAGGGAAATAAAACCGGAGTCAGAGGTCATCAGGAGGCCATTGGTGACTCCGATGAGAGCTGTCTCAGTGTCTATGGGTAGAACGAAAACCAGGTTGGAATTTTTCGTATAAACTCTTCGATTTGAGATGATTGTGGAGTTGACTAGATCTAATCTTAACAAGCTTCTGGGTCAGCTGCGTTGTATGCTTACGTCATCAAAGTAAGTCGAAAAACATCCTGTCACTATTTTATAACTTTCTTTTAACAGTTTGCAGTGCAGATAACAACTTTGCAGGTTGACGCACCACGTGGGTGATAAAAACTTTTCTCCTTTCTAGGCATTTTAACACCCAATATAATCCACAAAGTCACCTTGTAGTCAGATGGTGACAACTCGGGCATATGATGACGTTTATTATTGCTGTCATAGTTAGCAACAATGTAGAAAGGGACAACAATGTTACAAATATTTGACCAGTTTTACTTTTTAAAAACATTTGTGCATTTCTATCATTTTCCCCTTTATACACATTCCTTTGATACCCTCCTAGCGCAGCGAATTGCTTTACTAGTGAGGCCAAAGCGCATGCTAGCACATTGCGTCGAACGATATCCAATAAAAATGCTCAAAGCGCTTCCCACAAGCGATAATTCAGTAGCAGCCTCACAGAGGAATGTGCTTTGGGTCCAAATTGGCTGCAAGCAAGCTGGGATATAGGATGACAACCAAGCAGCTGCTGCATTCCTTCCGCTCCGCGCATGTGCGACACTAGCGCGCTAAACATTTTACGCAATGTTATGTAAGTTAATATTAAAGGCTCCCATATGCTCAGAATAGTCAACGTGTGTTTTGCACAACTCGGGAGGTTCAGGCGAGGTCTAACGTCGGCACGCATTTACATGAAACGCACACAGCGGCGCTCGGTGGGAGGCGGAGGCGGCAGCCAATGGCAGCGTCGGCTCGGCACCCCGCCTCCCGCGCAGCCGTTGGCGCACAGCCTTTATTGTGAGAGAGCGAAGCCAATGAAAAGAGGACGTGGCCTTCACTTCGCTGGTAATGTTGGTGACAGCGCTTGACTTCCAAGTTGTTTCCAAACTAGCTCGAGCCGTAGGAAGTAGAGGGAGTGAGTAGTTGTGTTCCGCATTGAAATTGTCCGCACACGCCAACATTTGAACGCATTCAACCGTCATACGGTGTAGCAACAAGGCCAAGTCTGTATTCAAAAACTAAAATTAAGACGACTCAAACTATGATGAATGAAATGGAGACGGAACAGGAAGGCGTTTGCAGAGCAATAGTGTCGCCTAGTGGTGTTTTATAAGAATAGCTACAAAAAAAAAAAACGGAATGTTTGCTCACATTGTTAGTCTAATGGCATAGTTGCTAAGTCCTAATGAAAATTTTTTGAAAAAAAACAAAACAAAACAAAATGACCAGCAAACACATCGGTACAGGGGTATTTTTATTGATATCATTAGCCTAATAGCGTAACTGTAAAAGTTATTTTTAACTTATCACAATTTTGATTTAAAAAATACGATTGCACCTGCTAAAATGATGTCCCCCCCCCCCAAAAAAAAATAATTGCTCAAATGTAACCTAGTCAACTATACTATTAGACGACAGAAATTTAATATGAATGTTACGTTTTGCCAACGTAAAGTAGGATTTCAAAAAATGGTTTAAAAAGAAAGAAATATATATACAGAGTGGACACCCCGCTATTCTACATTCAGCCTAAAAATCCTTAAAGGGAAGTCAATATTTTTTTCAAGAATATGTTCTATGCAAGCCCACTAGTTGAAACAAGGCAATCTGATGAAATATGAGTTGAGCAGCAAAATCCACCCGTTTTTTAGCCATTTCTGCGGGCGGCCATTTTGTCACTTCTGTCGACCGAAAATGACATCACAACTGCTCAGGGCTTAGGTAACGACCAATCACGGCTCACCTGTTTTCTGAAGCTGAGCCGTAATTCGTCGTTACCTGAGGAGTTGTATTGTCATTTTCAGTCGACAGAAGTGACAAAATGGCCGCCCACTGAGATGGCTAAAAACAGGTGGATTTTGCTGCTGAACTCATATTCCACAAACGCAATATTAATCAGAAAAAAAACGCTGCATTGTTAAATGTAAATGTCAGTGGCTGGTATCGGCAGCCTCCACGAGTACCTGATATCTTAAAATAAGGCTGGTATCGGCCTGATACGATAGCTGGTATTGGCGCTGGCACCCAAGCTAAAGCACTGCCGTGCCATACTTAATTTGTGAGTCGCCCATCACTCTTTGAACCTCAACAGCTTTTTTTTTTGGCCATAAAATTTGCACATGCCTCCGAAGAAATTTGCACGCTAACTCACTGTCCATAATACATTGGTTGCAGGCCATACGAGCGCCGGTTTTGCATTGGTGGCGTTCAACTGCGTGTCCTTGAACCCTTGAAGGGGAAAGACAAACAAACCTTTTACAACCCGTAGGAGTTTATCTCATACTGTGCGTTCAAGTCAAAATCTCCCCAAACGACACCGCAACCTTGACGACCTCGACAAGGTGTTAGCCTACCTACACTGTGAGGTCACTGTGACACATTTTTAGGATGAGCAATTGCACAAAAAGGGCTAGCTCTCAAACCTGGGTTAATTTTGTCAAATTATATCACTTTGATTTATTTAATACATACTGTATATGTTTTAAGGATATTTTGTGTTTATTGTTTTGCTCAAGAATGGATTTTTCTTATACTCAAATTTAGTGTACAGTTGAATTTTCTGCTCAAATTTTGTGTAATTTTGAAAAATGATCAAATCTTGAAAAATGATCAAATCTTTTTTTTGCTCAAATTTGGTAGTTCAAATGTAGTATGAAGGCATTTTTTGTTAAAATTCCACAAAGTTCAAAATTATTTTTGTGCAATTACTTATAAGTTTACTTAATTTAGTTGTGTTTAGCAATTTCGGTTAATTTGGTGTATGTAGTTTTGCGTGTGTTATTTGCAAGTTGTTTTCGAATTTTTTTATTTTTTATTAATAATTCTTAAATGTTATGTATATATAAATATTTGGAAACATGTAATGTAAGTTCCAATTTAGTATGAATTTTATTTTTGTGTTAAAACTTAGTGTCATTTTAAAAATAAAATGTTGTATATTTTTTGTTAAATAATTGAATATGAAGCATTTTTGACGTATACATGTATTTGTTGATAACATTTCATACAGTTTAAAAAAAAAAGTGTTTATTTTGGTTTCAATTTTGGATTTTTTTTTAGTGCAAATTTAGGACAAGTCTATTTTTTCTTATTTTTTGAATAGTGTAAATGCTCAAATTAAGTATGAATGTAATTTCTGTGCCAATATTTTGTAGAATTTTAAAAACAAAACAAAAATGCATTGTATTTGTTGTACTTCCCCAAATTTAGCATCAGTTGATTAAATTTCATATAGTTAAAAAAATAATAATAAAAAAAGACCAAATTTGGTATAAGTGTAATTTTTTGGGTTAGAATTTTGGATTTTTTTTTTTTTTTTTTTTGCTCAAATGTTTTTTGTTTGTTTGTTTTCAGCCTCAATTGCCACTGCCACTATTATGTGGTACATTTGATGGCTGATAGCAAATAGAGGGTTCTCTCTGGAAGCAGATTAAGGACGTCGCAGTTTGATTAATATGATACACTGTATCGTGTCATGAACCCTTGTCCGGAGTCAGTGTGTGTGTTTGCCACAGAGTAGTTTAATGTTTGAAAATGTTGTTTAAGGCAACACAAAGGTCACCGGGGTTTAATCGTTCCGCTCCCGTCCCTGCGAGGGGCCCGTTGGCACAACTCCGTGCGTCAATCGTCACGCTGGACTTTCAACTCGATCAAGTCGCACTCATAAAGCCGCCTCCACCTCACCCATTCATGTACTTTAACACAAACGCAAGGAGTGAGGCGGTGCTTATGGATAAGACGTTTTCACATCAAATATGATTATTTGCTCTTTACTGTTATTTGAAGTCTGCCTTTACAAAGATAATTCTCAAAGCGGAAGTCAACCCACACACATTTTTTTTTAAGAATATCTTCTATGCAGGCCCATTAGTTGAAACATAACATTCTGATTAATATTGCGTTTGTGGAATAAGAGTTAAGCAACAAAATCCACCTGTTTTTAGCCATTTCTGGCGGCGGCCATTTTGTCACTTCTGTCGACTGAAAAGCGCTCAGATATCGACCAATCATAGCTAAGCTTCAGATGAGCCGTGATTGGTCGTTATCTGAGCCTCTGTGATGTCATTTTCAGTCGACATAAGTGACAAAATGGCCGCCCCCGGAGATGGCTAAAAACGGGTGGATTTTGCGGCTTAACTCATATTTCATATTAATCATATTGGCTTGTTTCGACTAGTGGGCCTGCATAGAACATATTCTTGAAAAAAATATGTTTGGTTTGACCTATTTAATAGCTCCTGGTTGGGACCGTATTTGCTAGCTTTATAGTCAAAATGGCAGACCAACCATGTGACATCTCTCAGCCAATCAGGAATAAAAGGTGATAATTCGAGCCCAATTTCTTATTTTTTCTCTTCTTCTTACTGAGACAGCAGAAATACAAGACTGACCTCGGTTTATTGCTGGATTGGGGTTTTTGTTTAAAAAATAAAACAATAAAAACAAAAATATGTATCAGTGCGCTGCATACTGACAAAAATATGTATCAGTGCGCTGCATACTGACCAACACAGGTGTACCTAATATTGTGTCCGGCGAAGGTATCAGCAATGCAGTATGTATTGGAAATGTAGGACAGTTTGTAGATAGCACTTATCTTTAACCAAAACCAGAACAAGCTTGTCAGGAAAAAGAAAAATAAGCTCATTCGTGGTCAGTCATTAACAAACAGCCAAGCAACACTTCATCCAGAGGTTTTTTTTTTTTTTTTTCCCCCCCCACCTCCAATCGCCATCCAAGACAAATAAGAGGCGGATCACCTGTTACACTTTCAACGGATTCTGTTGGTACCATTCAAGTCTTCTCTGGTTTCATCCGGTTCCTGTGGGGGTAAGTTGCAAAGTCAGAAAAGATACACAAGGGCAACTCAGGGTGCATATAAAAAGTCTACACACCCATGTTCAAATGCCATGTTTTTGTGATATCAACCCCTAGCAAACCCTTCCCACCATTAATGTGAGCTATAACCCGTACAACTACAAAAATAAGTAAATAAATAAATTATAATCTCTCTGTGCACACCTATAGATAGCTTGCAGTAATATTCCATGTACAGCACTGAGAACGGCTGTTCTGGCAGAAAAGGTCATGAGCATTGAGCGTTGTTTCTTCTGATTTGTTTATATGAGCATCCACTTCTCAAAGACATTTTCCAGGATTAGGATGCGATGATGCGGAAATGGTCCCGAGTGTGTGGAGAGCAGAACAGAGCCTGGGGCTGCGTAGGGATGGAAGCAAGCGTTGAGAAAAACAGGTGAATGTCTCCTTCTAACTCAATTATTGCCTCGATGTCATGTAATGGATGCTGTACTCCACTCAGGTAGACATATTGAATTATTACTCTTCTTTTGTGCTCCTTTTTTTTTGGAGTGGTTATCTTTTAAACTTTTACTGAATCAGCCAGTTCTAATGAGGGCGTTTTTGCAATTATCAGAAAGACAGAAGAATAATCATCATAAAAGGTAAGATTTCGAAGACACCAATCATTCCGCTCGCAAAAATGACATTGAATTCAGTTTGTTGCTCACTTCACCGATGTCATCTTCCGTTTCACTTGATTAACTTTCACATCGCTTTAACAAACACCGTACAGGACTATAATGTGAGTTCAATGTTGCCCACTCGGCATCCATTGCAGCCTGATCATCCTGGATGGGGGATTCCCCCGTCTGTGGTCCCTTCTCAAGGTTTCTCACTTTTCACCAGATGGGCTTTTTGGAGTTTTTCCTTGCCCTCCTGGGGGTTAAGATCAGGGGCTGTCGTGTCATATGATCTAAAGAAAACGTCCATAAATAATTTTTTTAAAAATAGAATCTTTTTTTTTTTTGTGGGGGGGGGGGCAGTTCTAAAAAAAAAAAAATGTTAAAATCGCAAAATGAATACAAAGTACATTGAACAGTATTTAGGGTTAACCAAAGGTATTTTAAATGGTGGCAGATGTGCGCTGACTCCCATTTAACATGGGTTCGAGTGTGACTGGTTCATTCTGAATACAAGCGTATGTACTTAATTTGTAACAAATGAAGAAACTAAGTAACTAACTCATTCACTGCCAGACATTTTCAGAACCTAATTTACCCTAACGTTTGAAAAATTTGAAAAAAATATAATACCTGGGATTGAATGGCTGGACTGTGAAAAGACAAGTCAATTCGTCAATGGCGGTGAAATAAATGGTAATTAAGTAACTAAAGCAAATTAAGCAAAATTATGTCAAGAAGAGCCTACTAGACCAGCGTGGGTTTTATTGGTGGTTAATAATTTTAAAAATTAAATTAAATTAAATAATAATTCCTTTATTTTTACTTCCCCTCTCAAAAAGACATTTTTCATATTGAGCTGTTTCTTTTTTTTTTTTTTTTTATAGGTCAGATCAATACAATACACATTTCTTTAAATCACAAAAACCTGGCACTTGAACGGGGGTGTGTAGACTTTTTTTTTTTTTTAATATCAACTAAGGATTTTTTGCATTTTAATATTTCCCTTGCTCCCCACACAGCATCTTGCGGGCCACGAGGGGTTAACGTCGCATTACCACAAGCACTGGAGCGCCGCTCCCCCCTCTTCTCCCGGAATGGACTATCCCACGGATTCACATGACGCACACATGTGTTGGCCCATGCATCTATAAAAGGGAACATGTGGGCTCGGACGTGGAGTTTAGTAGCTCAGAACTTCTATTGGCCGCCTCGATCTCCCGTAGAGAAAAGACAACAAGCAGCAGCGGCGGGAATATAAACTTGTCAAAGATCAGGACTGCTCGCCTGTGGGAACTGAGGAAAATCCTTTCACAAGCCCCCCTCCCCCCCCCTGCCCCGACACAAACACACTGCCCGAAGCTGCCCCCCGTAAGCAAAAAAAAAAAAAGGCAAAATGGGTGATCTGCCGGAGGACGGCTCGTTTATGTTCACGTCGGAGTCTGTGGGAGAGGGACATCCAGGTGAGCTTCGCATTTCACACGCCATGCAAAAAAAAAACGTTTTGGGCTTTATTTTTAAAACTGCCTATTTACTCCCGAGGTAGGCATGCTCGGCATCCCATTCATAGCGCATGTGGTTGAGGCTCACTCGGATGGACCACGCTGGTGGGGGTGACGGGAGGGAGTGGTGGTGGTGGTGGTGGTGGGGGGGGAGTGGGGGGTGTAAGGTTGCAAAAGTGAGTAACTTTAAAAAAAAAAAAAAAAAAGGATTTTTCAAGAGGGACCGACCGATATTACCACATTAATTTTGGGAGATTTTTTTTTTTTTGGCACATGAACACATAACAACATAAGACAAAGCTAATGACATTCAAACATACCCAACACCCCAAAAAATCTGCAAAAATAAAACAGAACAAAAGAAAAATGCAAAACCGACCGATTAATCGGCCGATATTAGCACTTTATTTTTAGGAGATTTTATTTATTTATTTTTTTTTGACACATTAACACCTAACAACATAAGTCAAAGATAATGACATTCAAAATTATCCAACCAATTAAAAAAAAAAAAAAAAATCTGACAAAAGTAAAATGCAATCAATTTTTTCAAGCGGGGGGATTGGGGGGTAAGGTTGCATTAAAAGTGAGCAAGTTAAAAAATGATGCTTATCAGTTGGATATTTGCTCGGTTAAAAATAAGAATATAAAAAAATAAATAAATAAACCAATTTTTTATGCTTTTTTTTTTTTTTTTTTTTTTACACATGAACACATTACAAAATAAGCTAAAGATAATGACATTTAAATATAGCCCACCTAATAAAAAACAAAAAAGATCATTTCTAGCTCTGTTTTAAATTCAAACAAATGCTAATGAAGAAAGTATTGTAAAATAAATTTGGAAAGTAAAATGTTCTGCCTGTAATCCATGTCTGTATTGTTTTAAGTCTCAAGGGACCAAAAATAAGTAACCTTATTCATTAGATATATATTTTTTATTTAATCGGCCCATTAATTAATTATTGGAATTACAATCTTCCACATATTGGAATCGGGGTTGGCCTAAAAAAAAAATGTGTAGCAGATACAAATAAATAAATAAATGTTTGAAAACAAGCAGCTCTAAAGTGCAAAGTTAACTGCAAAGTTAAATAAAACTGAACGGTATATTGGCAGAATCAGCCATAGAGAAGTTGGATGGACGGATGTTGTTTATGTTCCTTACAATAAAACGATGCAAACTTTATCACAACAATAATCATGCCTCAGATTTATATGTCGGTATGTCTCCAGGAACACATTTAGCTAAAATGTGCAATTTACTGCCAAAAAATTAACATATACTGTTGGTAAACTACAACCTTTGCAAAGAAATTGCATGAACAGGACAAAAAAAAAAAAGGCTACATTTTTAATGCCGAGTTACAGTTTGGAAAACTTTCAGAATCCTCTCAAGATGACAAAAGAGAACTTCAAATCGTTCAATTCGTCTGACTTTTCGGATACCCCCCACCCCCTCCTTGCAGCACCTCCCCCCTGTCAATGTGTCATAATCCTGTCAAAGTCCACGTTGCTCCATCCATAATCAGTAAACACAGCCTGGGGGGGGGGGGGGGTAAAACACCTTGACCCGCTTCACAGACACGCACATTATATAATGTGGACCTGGAGATTTTATATATACAGGGTGTCCCATAAAAATGGATACACGCTTTAGCAGCTGATACCAAGTTTGATTTTTTTTTTTCTTCTTTGCAAATGAAACACACTGGAATTAATGGCATGTTCACACGCAGCACTTCTTACTTACCATTACGTTTCATTTCAGTATGATTTTCGTATGTCAAAGTAAGGCAATGCCTGGTTATGGTCATACAAAAATAGAAACAACAATTCTTTTTCAATGAATTTACTGTGTGTCTCCCCCTCAAAAATTTCTGATGTAACCTCTGCGTCGCGTTGCTTCATCATGTTGTGGGTGGTGCGCACAATGCGCGCAAGAGAAGAATAGGGCGCCGAGCGTGCCATTGTCCCGCCGGCGCGCTGCCTGCGCCACACATTTACTCATTTTCAAACTTCTCCCGCGGCCACAAGCAGAAAATATGCAGACACCTGATTGATTAGTACTGTCTGACCTGACACTTGCTTATCCTTCATTGATTTGTGTTCTTCCCCCCCCCACCATCCAGACAAAATCTGCGACCAGATCAGCGACGCCGTCCTGGACGCGCACCTCAAGCAGGACCCCGATGCCAAAGTGGCCTGTGGTGTGTAAAACGGAGCGCTCGGAACACTCTGGCCTGAATTCCATCTGGAATGGAGGTCGCTGGAATATCCAGTGCATTTCTTGCGCTTTCAAGTGTGACAAGGAGATGGACCTTGCGAAGTGGCTGCTCAACAGATGTTGCCAATTCAGTTCATCAAAACACACTTAGAGAAAGTCAACCTAAACATTTTTTTTTTCAAGAATATGTTCCATGCAAGCCCACTAGTTGAATGACGGCATTCTAATAAATATTGCGTTTGTGGATTAAGCGTTAATCCACCCGTTTTTAGCCATCTCTGGGGGCGGCCATTTTGTCACTTCTCTCGACTGAAAATGACATCACAACTACTCAGGGCTCAGGTAACGACCAATCACGGCCCTGATGGCGTGTGATGTCATTTTCAGTCGACAGAAGTGACAAAATGGCCGCCTCCTTTGATAGCTAAAAAGGGGTGGATTTTGCTGCTTAAGTCATATTCCACAAACGCAATATTAATCAGAATGCTGTGTTTCGACTAGTGGGCCTGCTGGGAACATATTCTTGACAAAAAAAAATGTTTGGGTTGATTTCAACTTTGAACATCAATACGTATTCCTTATGGCATGTTCTCTTCCTTTCTCCTAGAAACGGGAGGTCATCATATAACAGCACTTTTTTTTCCAATGCGGAGACACAGCGTGCTTGCTTCAAGCTGCCTAGTTGAAGTTCAGCGAGAAACTGACCCATAAAACAAAAGAGAATTAATATCCAAACAAACTATATCATTCAGTCCAGTAGCTCAAGGCTAACATATAACATAAAACGCTATATACCGGCTAACGGAAATTAGCATAGCTACTTCAAGAGCAGCTACACATAAAAACAGAGCGTAAAATCATCCTAGACATAAATTCTGTCTGCTATGAAAGAACAACAACTATTACTGTTGGGGACTACGGTATTTATCGGGGACCTTCTCTGCCTCTTCTTCTTGCTCTTAACTGTGCTGCATCTTCTCCAGTGGCCTGACAGAAGGTGCTGTTACACTGAAGGCACGCCACTCAAAATTCTTCAAAATCTGTGACTTATCAGGGGCGCAAGCGATGAGAGCACACTCACACAGGATGCTCAGCTGCTGTATTTGTTGAATGTGTTGGGCAGAGACGGTGTGCAAGACGGGCATGGTGCTGCTCTGTGGCGAGATCACGTCCCGCGCCAACGTGGACTACCAGAAGGTGGTGAGGGATGCCATCAAACACATCGGCTACGATAACTCCGATAAAGGTGATTCGTAGCGATACAATAAATCATTATTATTATTATTATTATAAATCATTGTCCTCGACCGAGGTCACTGGGAGAAGTGAAGTCATACTCAAATGTGTCAATTAATGCGGAACACTGACTTAATAGTTGTTGTTTTTTAATCAAGTCTGTTGTAGTCATTGTTTTTAAGTAACGTCCCCCCAATTTTATTTTTAATTGAGAAAACATTTTTAATTAATGTTGATTGTAAAGTGAATTATTCATTATTTTTATTATCGAAAGCTAAGTACTTTTTTTTTCAATTAAGGGAGATTGCATTGAGTAGAAATTGTTAAGTCCACATTGTGTGATCATGCTTGGTCAAGTAATATAAATAAATATGTTACTGAGGGTTTTTTTTGTCCAATTATTCGATTAATCAACAATACAGTGATCGATTCTAAAAATATTTGATAGCGACAGCCCCAAATATACAGTCATTCTTATTTTATTTTTTCGTGACTGACATGAAATGAAAATGTCCGCATTTTTTACCGTGGGCATTCAGCATGTGGCAAAATTGTGTCACTAAGATTCATGCATTAGACATTAAGCATTTTTTTTTTTTTTTACATTTTTGTAATTAAATATTTTGGACGTAGTCCAATGAGCACATTGGACTCACTCATTCTGCGTGTTTTTAAAATGTAATTATTAATAAAATGTACTCATTTTCATCCCAGAGGATCAGCACAACACACTAAAATCAAGCTTGGATTTTGTCATCAAAACGTATGAGGAATTAAAAAAATATTTTAAAATACTTGAGATACTCCACAAATGCGGGGTAAAGTAAAGTACAGGAGGAGCTACTCCTTAACCCAGATTTGCTCCTTGATTTCCCATTTTTCATGTGATCCTGCTACCAAACAAGCCAACAAAAAGACAAAAAATAAAATGATCTTCACTGCGTCGCTGTCAGGTTTCGACTACAAGACGTGTAATGTCCTGGTGGCTCTGGAGCAGCAAAGTCCAGACATTGCTCAGGGCGTCCACGTGGACCGCAAGGAGGAGGACATTGGCGCCGGAGATCAAGTGAGGCTAACAGCTAACGCTAACCGCTCTGACGTCCATGTGTTGCATGTTGAATTATGGCGTCTCAAAAGCATCGAAGCCAACTTGTCTTGACTCACCTTTGTGTCTTCTCAAGGGTCTGATGTTTGGCTACGCCACGGACGAGACGGAGGAATGCATGCCGCTCACCATCGTCTTAGCCCACAAGCTCAACTCCAAGATGGCCGAGCTCAGACGCAACGGCACCATTCCTTGGCTGCGTCCTGACTCCAAAACACAGGTAGGATTAAAAAAAAAAAAATATTATTATTATTATTTATAAGCCAGTAGCAGGGTATGCACTCACCCAATTTAATTAACCTTGTAAAAAAGCACCGCTCTAACTTTCATCACATTTTTCAATTATAGCACCTTTAGCGTATCGAAGTCAATTAAAAATATGAAAAATTGAAATAAATGACATCATACTCACCAGAGATGCTGATTATTACGTCCGTGTGTTTTGCTAGTCGCACTTGACTGAAACAAGTTTTGCTCTGGTCAACCAATTTGAAATGTGATTACTTCAAGAAACGCTGCCGTTGCTAATATCGTTTAAGTTAAGTTGGCCACTATTGTGTAAATCCATTCATTTGTTATTGCCGTTTCTTCTTTCTATTGTTGTTATTAATTCAGCATTATTGATTTATTATGTCATAATACATTTTTCGTTTTGACATTTTCATACTGTCTGCTTACGTTTTTAGGGCTAATGGGCCACGTCAGTTTATTCGACACCTCTTACTACCACAACTATACATTATTTATTGTTTAATTTATTCATAGCTTTATTTACCATTTCTTTACATATATTTAAATTTTATTTGAAGAGCTTCAATAGACCTGCATGCAAATTTAGTCCATTAATAAAGGTAAAACCCGAAACACTTTCATTGTCGAAATACACCCCATTAAAAAATCAAATATAGCTGCAATAATCATAATCCGCGATAAGAACGTCTCACAAATGATTTTATTCTTTTATTGTTATTTCAAGTTGAATTATAAACTTGCACAGAAGGACCCTACGTTGACACAAGGCGCCACAAAGCATGCTCGCAGCAGATAAACAGGCGCGCTTTTTGTCCGCCGATAAAATCCCTCATACAATCACAAAAGTCATAAAAGTGTCAGTACTAAAAAACGAATTCCTGAATGTGTTTGTTCGGAGAGAAAAGTGGAGAATGCGCTCACCGTTTGTCGTCCGTCCCGCAGGTGACGGTGCATTACGACCAGAAAGACGGCGCCGTGATCCCCAGGAGAGTCCACACCATCGTCATCTCGGTGCAGCACGACGACTGCATCTCTCTGGAGGAGCAGAAGAAGGTCCTCAAGGAGAAGGTGGGCTCGGGCTTCGGCTTTCTCGCCTGCGCCGTGGACGGGTGCAGGTGTACCCTAATGAAATGACTCGCTTTCTTCTCACAGGTGATCAACGCGGTGGTCCCCGCCAAGTACCTGGACGCCAACACCATCTATCACCTGCAGCCCAGCGGCCGCTTCGTCATCGGCGGCCCTCAGGTGACGCCCTCGAGACCCCGGCCCGAGCGTCCCCCCCCGTCTCCCCCCTCGGACCATTCCGTTTACCGGTTGTCTTCTGCAGGGAGATGCCGGCGTCACGGGCCGCAAGATCATCGTGGACACGTACGGGGGTTGGGGGGCTCACGGGGGCGGCGCCTTCTCCGGCAAGGACTTCTCCAAAGTGGACCGCTCGGCCGCCTACGCCGCCCGCTGGGTGGCCAAATCTTTGGTCAAGGCCAAGCTGTGCAGGAGGGTCTTGGTGCAGGTAGGTGTTTTTTTTTTTTTGTAGGTTTACACATGATAGACATCAAGACATGTCTGCCAAACCACCTTTGGGGGGCTGAGTTTTTAAAACAATTCTATAGGGTGTTATTGAGCCAAACCAAAATGGCTGATTGTTTTTTGGACAAAGCTTATTGAGGCTTTTTTATGGGTCTACTCATGCAAATTTCATGTTGCTAAGTGAAACTGACTTTGGGGGCTTGGACTCAGGTCACCACGGAACCAAAATGTTTGTTTCAAATCAAAATGGATTTATTCAAATATGTTTGGCGGGACTTCCCCTTGAAGTGTTTTTTTTTTTTTTTTTAGAATGGCTTCTTGAGACTTTTTTTGTAGGTCTACTCTTGATAGACGTGTTCCAAATTTCATGTTGCTAAATGAAATTGCCTGGGTGGACAGGAGGCTAACTAGTTAGTTAGCTAGCAGTTTTAGATGTGACCACATTGCCCCCAAACTGGCTGTTTCAAACCAAAATGGCAGCATTCTTGCGCGTTTTTTTTTTTTTTGCATGGTTTCTTGACTATTTTGTAGGTCTTCCCTTGATAGATATGACGACTGAATGTGCGGTGAAACTGCCTTTGGGGACTCATTTTATGATTCTAGAGCAAAATTGGCACTTCAACCCAAAATGGCTGACTTCCTGTATTTTTGGGGCAGTTTCTAAACTTTTTGGTAGGTCTACTCATGATAGAGAGATGTCTACCAAATTTCATTATGTTAAATGAGACTGCCTTTAAGGCCTAATTTTATTTATTTATTTGAATTCTATAGGACACTTCAAACCAAAATGACTGACTTGCTGTTTTTTTTTTGTTTGTTTTTGAGGGGGGGCATAGTTTCCTGACTTTATTGTAGGTTTCGGTGGGTTTTTGTTGTTGTTTTTTTACGCTTTTGACTTGCAGGTGTCCTACGCCATCGGTGTGGCTCACCCTCTGTCCATCTCATTGTTCACGTACGGCTCATCCAAACAAAGTGAATCCGAGCTGCTGCACATCGTCAACAAGAACTTTGACCTGAGGCCAGGAGTCATCGTCAGGTAAGAAAAAGCCAACAGGGCGTCCAGCAAGGACATGATGTTATGATCATCGGTGCCATCAGAGGGCGCCAAAGACCACCGTTTTACTTCGTGTTGTTTTCCTACAAGTAAGCACCAGTGAAAATACCGTCGTGAGTTCTTAACTTGACATTCGCTCTGCCAACGCCCTCCGCTAGATATCTGACGTCACAGCACTCCCGAGCTAAACATTTTTTTTCAAACAAGTATTACAGACTATGGATGCAATGCATTGTTTATTAATGGAGGATTATAGGAATGGTGCCAAGCGAAAATGGCTGCACAGCAGCGGCGGCAGCCTCTTGGGGGAGGAGTGCCAGAAAGATGGTAGAAGACAACAGCAGGAGCGGGACCATCATGGTACCAATCGGGTTACCGTTGTTGCCTATGGTACCCCTGGCAAGGTCCATTCTGGGAATGGGTGCTCCGCATGCTGAGTAAAGACAGAATATTCCTCAGTCCTTAGACGGGAAATTTTCACATGTATTCAGGCAAGGCACAGATTGCCACAGTTGGAGGAAGACACACAATTTGACTCAATTACTGTTTTAGCTTTAAAGCTATAGTCACTGTTTCAGTAGCCCAAAGCACTTGTAACTTTACAACAATTATAGCGAGTAACCCACCCCCCCCTTCCATCGCGCTGGGTTGCGTTTCAGACCACACCCACAATTAATCAAATATGCAATATAGAAATAGTGGGGTTGAACCGGAATTTTTTTCAGTAGGGTGGCAATATCATAAGATGACGGGGCTACAATGCGCAAATGGCTAACAAATCGTTGTTTATCATACCAACCACAATCAGGGTTTCTCTAAAAAAATAATAAAAATCAACGATTTGTTGAGCTTTAATTTACTAGATAATGCCTTTTTCTTTGCTCTCTTTGTTCCGGCTTCTTTTATGAGTGTGTTGGGCCAGGTCTAAATGTGTACATTTTTTTGCCATGTTTTGATAGCATTTATGCCATTTTTCTAAAGTCTTTTAGAATGATACAAACACATTTAAAATATATCAAGACAAAGCTTGTTTCCCCCCCCCCCCCCTCCCCCAAACTAACAAACTTAATATATATCAATAATTCAAAAAATGATAAGACGAACATACAGCCGTCGCTTTCTGTAGGCATAAAAATCAGGATTAAAGAGGATTTGAGCAGTTCTCCATTTCAGCAAAAACTAGGCTGAGCTTGAAATGCTTCCTGTTTTCAAATTTATGGTCAAAAATTATAGTTTGCTCGTGGAAATACACCAAAAATAAAAAGAAAGCAGAACGACAAAAACAAAATAGCGGGGCCGTTTACTGTACCGTAATGTTTATTAAATTAGGTTCTTACCCACTCTGACGAGAGCCAATAGGATCAATCCTCCCAGCCAAAACTTTATCTTCATTAGTTTGTTGCTGAAGAGAAACACAACATAAGAATCAATCGATAATGGAGCCTTCCAGTTTTACGTGCAAGCAAGCCATTGGTAGTGTCTCTAGTACAATGTCATTATTTAACGCCTCAGATTTCATCCTTTATCAGCTGTGGGGGGGGGGGGGGGAGTAGCGTTTACCACAATGTGATGAAATATACGTCTTTTATGTGTCACTTGACTCCTTTATTAGGTGTGTTCGCATGACATTGGGTCTCGAAAAAGCTTCTTTTCTTGCGGGAATCGTCACTATGTCTGCGTGAGAAGAAGGTCAAAAAGTATCATACAAGCCAATCGCCTTTTAAAAAAAACAACAAAAAAAACATGGCAATGACTAGGCCTGTGCAATTACAATTGCGATTATTATTATTTATATCAAGCGCCCTTTGTTTTTTTTACACAAGGAAAGTCATACTGGAATATATTTGCACCTTTTTTAAAAATGTTATAATACCTAATTTTATGAATTTTGTTTGGTTCAAAAGGAACTTACATAATCATAGTCTTTCAAAGACATGTATTTGCCTTTATAGATCTTTTTTTTTTTTTTTACGTTGAAACATTTTCTTGTTTTGTACCCCAAAAAATAAATGATCGTTTGAATAAGCGCGATTTTAATCATCACCAAAATAATCGCGATTAATAATATTTTTTTTCATAATCGAGCAGCCCGAGCAATGACATACAGTAGTTAAACGGAATGCTAAAAAAAAAATCGACAGTTTTTGCTACGTTTTCGCGCTTTGATTCAGTCGACGTAGACGCGGAAAATATGCCTGTGACTTATCTGTCCACACATGTTCAAGTTTGCCTTTTTTCCATCATGCTTTAGCGTTAAGGTAGTAGACGTGAAGGCAAAGCGTTGTGGTTGCTCCATACACAAAAAGATCCTAAACAGCTTGAATTCTCTTTTTGAAGAGCTTCTCACCAGTGCTAGCGTACGTGAGTTGATATCAGTGCCGCACTGAGGAGCTGAGACAGTCTCCACCATCTGCCTGATACTGAGCAAGGTGGCCAAGCCTTGCATGAAAATTGCGGGTTTGGGTATGCCCGATAAGGTTAAAGACGGCACCGAGTTAGCCGTAGCTAACGTTGCGTGCTTGTTACTTTCCTGTAACGAGCCAAATGATTTCTTTGCAGGGAGCTTCAGCTGAAGAGGCCCATCTACCAGAAGACCGCCACTTACGGCCATTTCGGTCGGTCCGAGTTCAGCTGGGAGGTTCCCAAAAGGCTTGTCCTCTAAGTGCTCCGTGTCCTCGCAGAAAATACTACTGAAGGACCTGGAACAAAGCGAAACCAATCAAACCAAAGTTTTATTATTATATATATATATATATATATATATATATATATATATATATATATATATATATATATATATAAATATAAAAGGGGCCGAGAAAGGAGGTGCGGAGGTGTAACGTGAGTGAAGGATACCTGAGAACAAAGACATCCATCCTTTTAAATTGTTGCTCGGTGCTTTTTTTTTTTTTTTTTTTTTTTTAATAAATATATAATCAGAAACACCTCAATGCTGTGAACGTACAACAACCCCACGCGGGAAATGTTTTTACAACAATTATTTGTGTAATTACTGCTAAAAACCAAAACTTCAATTCTCAGTGTTTGTATGTCATTTGTGCTGCTAGAAAGCTGGTCACGATCATCGCGGTGCTCCACCAAACAGGTCAATAAAAACATGTTCATCTCATCAGAGGCATGTTACAACCAAACGTCAAGAAGAAGAAAAAAAAAAAAAAAAAAAAAGACATTCGGATGTGTACATATGTTCACATTTGGGGACTTCTAAACGGCCACGTATTCTCAATTGTCATTCTCAAAACATAATAAGACCCCAAATGGCACAAATATATAATAATGCCTCGGGGGGGGGGGGGAAAAAGTGTGCAGCTCCTACTGGATGCTAAGTGCTTATGTTTTGACGACGCAATTCTTAAAACAAATGGGACCTAAAAAGCCCCAAAATAGTACAAATGCTCATCATATTTAAAAAAAAAAGAAGAAAAAAAAGCTTTTTGTGCCTTTGTAGTGCAAGCTAGGTGTTTTGTCTTATTCAATGTTTGTTTTTTGCTATGCAGTCCCAAAAACAAGTACAGTAAACCCTAAATTGACAAGTCGTCATAAAATCTCATTCATTGATGTCATAAAAAGTTCCTTCGTGACTTTGTTCATTGTGCGATTGAAAAAGAAATCAGATGTAAAAAGTTCATAATCACATTAAATGTTCTTTAAAAAAAAAAAAAAAAAGTGGAAAACCAATCTTTGTCCAAAAACAAATGAAATCTAAAAAAATATATATGTCCATGTTTAATCATGTTCAAAAAGTGCCTTTGTTTTTGCCATCTATTCCAAAAAAGAAACTTGTCATATTTAATGCCATCAAAAGTTGCCAAGTGCCCTTCATCATGCAACTAAAAGCAAATGAGTCTAGAAAAGTTCTTTAGTGCTTTTGCTTTCATCATCCAATTCAAATGAAAAGTACAAATCCCCAAAATAGTACAAATGCTCATCATAATGTTCTAAAAAGTTTATACAATCAAAAAATTAAGCATACAATCCTAAAAACAAATTAAAACAGACGTTAAAAAAATGGCACAAACACACTCAATTCAAAATTTTGCCAAAATGTTGCCCAAGTGCCTTTGTTTTTAGTATGCAATAACAATTTTTTTTTTTTCATCATCCGGGGTCCCATTTATTTTTGCAAATTTACAAACAATAACATGAGAGTCTTAAAGTGTGTTTTATGGGAATTACAATTTTTTTTTTTTTTTTTTAAAAGCTTTATATGATGTCTTAATTGTATAAAAAGTATTCTTTGATATAGTGATCGGTGTCCTCTCTGCTGTCATCTTTTTGTTGCCTAAGTATAACCGGACTGTAAATAATTACACCACAAAGAAAATTAAAGATGTCAAATGTCTGTGTGCAGAGTGCTGCGTTTTTGTGCAATAAAGCGGGTGGGAAAAAAAATTATTTAAAAGGGTTTATTTGTTGAACAATAAGGCATATAGACACACACACACACAGTATACAATCATCAAAATAGAATTTACAACCTCAAACTCTTTGGCTTTGCTTTATCAAAGTAACAATAAGGCACATAGGCAGCAAAGTTGAATACAGAATATAAACATACAGTATATATCGATTTAATATTTATCAATGTGAGGTTTACAGGTTAGTCTACTAATGATTGCATGATAGCTTTTGCTAATATTTAACATGGTGTGGCTTAGCAGCGCAATGAGCTAATGTTTTTTTTCCTTTGTTTTTCTTTTTTTTTTTTTTTTACCTTGAAGCCAGTTAAAAAAAAATTACATGACGGGTCAACAGCAGAAGGCGACAGAACAGAAGAAAGTGAATTATGTTGTCCTAATGCTTTCCTGAGAACAAATGTGGACTGTAGGCAGCAAAATGATATTGTGGGAAAACAATTGTCTGATTTGCAGAAAAAAAAAAAAAAAACGTGGTATCCCTTAAGACATTTTCTTATGAGCTTATTTCAGTATGTGGCCCTCTTGTGGAAAACAGGAAAAAGGGACACATTTTTGTACCGCATGCTTTGAATGAATTTGAAGGGGGGAAATGGCACCATCTGGTGGACGAATATAAAAAGGTAAAAAAATTCCTAACAAATTCCTATGGTGATGTTTTGTTGGTTTTGGTACATCAATGATGTGATTTCAGAATTGAGGCAGGGAAACGGTACAAATGTGGCAATTTTTTTATTCCCGCATGCTTTGAAGGGGAAGTGGCACCATGTGGAGGATAAATATGAAAATTAAACTGAACAGAAAAGATAAGGCGGGACATTGTTGTACATCAGTGACATGCTTATTTCAGTAGCGTGGCATCACTGTTGCATGCTTTGAATGAGGGAAAGTAGCGCCTTCTGGTGGACTAATCTAGAATTAACTAAAATCTAAAATGTGAAAATGTGGCACATTTTTAGCAACGTACGTTTATGATTTAATTGGCAGGCTAGCAAGCGGAAAACCAGTCGAAGGGGTGTGAGATTTTTGCTCCTGCATGCTTTGGGGAAAACTGGCACCATCTAGTGGATAAATACAAAAATAATTGAACACTGAACTGAAAGAGTAATGTGGGACATTTATTTCACAAAGAAGCACCCTGGTGGAAAACAGCTAATTTTTCCTGCTTCATGCTTTGAATAAGGGTAAAAAAAAATTTAAAAAATGAAACAGCGCCATCTAATAGATAAATATTAAAATTAAATGTTTTATCAATTTTTTTTTTTTTTTGGGGTCACCAGGACCTCTCCTGTGGTTTTTAAGTTTTAGATATACTGTAAATAATACACAAAAAAAGGAGAACAACCTTGAAAATTATATTTCGTTTTTTCCCCACCCAATTGAAAAAAAATGTAAACATACTGGCCTTTAACGGATTAAAAAAAACAACAAAAAAACCCGAAATATTTAATTTTGATATATTTTTCAGGCTTGTTACAACTGAAAGACAAAGTACAGTTAACATTTTTACAGCAGTTTTGTGGCCATTTTTTAAGTGTTTCGGGACAAATGAGTTAAGACATTTTATAGTATTTGGACCAAAAACAGGCTGCAATTACATGTTTTGACCGGTAGAGGGAGCAAGGGACAACAAGTTAGTTCCAGTTGCGTCTCACACATTCAGTGGACTGATGGGGGGGAAAAGAAGCGTAGGTTCACTTATTTATTTTTTCCCCCCATCAGTTGTGGAATGATGACTATGATGAGAATATGAATTAATAAGACACATTCATTACAAGTGCGACAAAAGCTGCATAGGTCATTTTGGTTGACATAACTCGGTAGTACAGCATAGTAGAATGTCAGACTGAGACAATGAACGGACCAAAAAAAAAGATGACTGAAAAATGTTTCTTAAAATACATATCAAGTCGACATTATTAATTTAGGCCACAACATTAGGTACACCTGGAAGTGACAGTGTGATATAAACAATTTTATCAGAAGCTTTTTTTTTTTTTTTTTGCCTTTCATCATGCCCTTTTATGGTCATTTGTCGCCATTTTGTGATCACATACTGGTACAATCGTCCTCCGGAGGCAGTGTCCGATTCGCAACAAAAATGAGACGACAAACGTGTGAAATGGAAATTGAGAATTATCTGACTGTGAGATGATGTGTTACGGGCACTTTTTTCCACAAATTAAAAAAGACATTTTTTTTAAACCTTAAAAAAAAATGTGACTAGACGGGGTTGAAAAAAAATATAAAATGTGTGGGATATATGTCCCAGGCTTTTTTTTTTTTCCCTAACTCATTGTCTTGAAGGGCAGTGGTCCTCAACCTTTATTCCCACCAATTTTTTTGACTATTATGGCCATTCATGATAGTACATATTTCACTGACAATAGTGGGCGGTGGTGCTGATGACGTACATTCCCGATCGGAACGTATATATTGTGTTCTGAAATCCCTTCCTACTCGTCGAGAAATCCTACCAACGCCCAGCGCCCTTGCGGGTTGGGGTTAAGGATATGAGTTTGGTTAGGCATTTTGGCATGAATAGGCTGTCAAATCGGCACTTGAGTTTTTTTTTTTTTTTTTTTTTTTTTAAACTGGAGTCAAGGTAAAACCTTTGTAAACTTTTTACGGACGTGTTTGTGGTGTACCCAATGCTGTGTCCAGCAACATTCTGTAACACAATAGTGATAAAAACGAGTGTACAATATTGCTTTCATGGTATATATATATATATATATATATATATATATATATATATATATATAAATGAAAATAGAGAGAGAGAGAGGCTTGTTATTAGCACCAAGGCCACAGGCACACTGATATTTGGCACACTTTTGACGACAGTAACATCGTCTCTATGAGTAATACTGTAGAAAGTAAGAAGCTTACAGTAAGTGGGTGGAATGCGCAGGACTTGTGGACTCTGCGTCGCATCTACGCGTCTTTGGCGGAAAAATCGTATCGTGATGGAGGTCTGTTGGCAACGTTTGGACAATCAACCGTCTGCCTTGCGAGGCGGCGTCAGTATTTGGAGAACACGAGCACAAACAAACAAACAGTGATACGGATGTCAGTGTGAACAAACAACATTGACTGTATTAAAGGGGGACCTGCTATGCAAATGAGTGAAATTATTTTCGTAATGGGGGGGGGGGGGATATACTTTTGTACTGTAGTGGAGCCAAACAATTGGCATTCCGTTGCTGCTGTAACTGAATTACCTCCATTCATCGGGTGTTATAAATAGAAATGCGACTATTTTGCTGACGTGTGATTTATGGTGAACAAGGAAGGGGGCGGGGGGGGGGGGCCAAATAGAAATCTCTTCTCCTCTGCTCACTTGCCACCTAGTGTAGAACGTAACTAGCGCAATGCCGGTAAACAACACAGGCCATGTTAGTTACAAAGTATGAATCGTAGTGCCGTCATTTGCCGTAAATAATACGCCCCCCCCCCCGCCTTATATAATACGGACAATCAGTAGTATAGCGTAAAATTCCGCAGGGTCACTTTGCAAGGAACAACAATCGTTACAACGGTAGGTGACTCGACAGTATGCAAATGGCCAACGACGTTTCCTTATGTGCTCACAATAAGTGCCGCGAACGACTCGCGGTCAAGGCTAGCGGGCGAATTGACGCACAATGACGCATAAGGACCAAATCCAGGATACGAGCACAGAACACGTACTTCTTTTTTTTTGTGATGAAACCAATACTGAGAAGAACATCAGTGAGGTAAGTAATAAGGCGCTATAAGGCAATGAAGATCTTATTTAGCAGTACTGCTGTGACCGCAGACAACTTATATACATTTTATTAGATACATTTTTGATATGTTGGAATGTATGTATAATTTTTTTTTAAACAATCTGGTAACATGGTAAAGGTATGTTAAATTTTTTGATGGACAATTTTGGACCTTTTTTTTTTTTTTTTTTTTTTTTTTGCAAAAATTGTCAGTCACAGGAAACTACGGTATACGCCGTGGGCAATTTCAAAAGGTCCGTAATTCGGACACCCCTGGTCGAACATGAGTGGATGACTTTTTACCAGGGCTGTCAAAGTTAAAGCATTAACTATGGAGATTAATTTAAATTTGATAACGCACTAAAAAAAATGTACTTAGTTAACTTTTATTTACTTCCTGTAGCAGCTGACCTCTGCTCACTTTGCAGCCAAACTTAGAAGAGAGTCACCGTCGCAATGACGGACTTTTACGTTTTTTTTACTTTAAAAACTAGTACAAAGTAATAGTAATACAAAGTTGCACACTTTGAAAAGCCAAATTCAAATCCGATATTGGTTGTACGTCTTTGGTGTATCGTTCATGTGTTGTATTTTACAGGAAAAAAATGATTTCTTTGTCTTTGAATTTTTTTTTTTTCCACATTAATTCCAAGATTTTACCCAAGTAAATATCAGTTCCAGGCCTCGTAAAAAATTGGAGTTGAAAATGAACGATTAATCGCGATCAATTATGGAAAATGTTGCAATTAATTAATTGGAGTTGAAAATTAACGATTAATCGCGATCAATTATGGAAAATGTTGCGATTAATTAGTTTAAAAAATGTAATCGCTTGACAGCACTACCTTTTTACATAATTGTTCAATATGAACATGATCCCAGACGAACTATGAAAAAAATACATAGCAGGTCCCCTTTTCTCTTTTTTTTTTTCTCTCATATGTAACAGTATTGACGTAACAGTTCTACACGGGTCTGTGGGACAATACGAAGGCAGTTTATTGCTTCCATCCTGACCTTCCTCCTGTGTGGCTACCACGTAAGCAGCAGACAGAACCACGTTGCGCTTTCTACTCTCAGCCGCGGCTGTCCAGCAGCCCCTCGCTTAGCGTTCAGCGCACTCGCCAAATGAAATGGAAAGGCCTCGCTGCAATCACCTGAAGAGGAAATCATCCAAGGTCACTTGTTCAACCGGAGAGGGCGGGAGAAGGGAACAACAGATTTTGCTTAATCTGATGGACCTTTTGGCTCTCCGCTGCTGATACTTGTAACTGAAGGCAAGGCTGGCTGGAAAATTTGGTTTCACACATGTGCAAAATGCAGACAGACGAAAAGCGGGTGGAAAAGCTTTGATGTAATGCCAAAAAAAAAAAAAAAAAAAAAAGCTCTCCGCTGGGGTTTCGCTTTCGCGCAAATCGATTACGCGATTGAGTGACTCAACTGATTCGGCAACCCCGTCTGTCTTGGAAGGATAATCCGGGGCCGGGGCCCGTCCGGCGGCCCTACAGGATGGACATGTTTTCGGGTTGGTGCGGCGGCGGGTGCGGCCCCAGCGCGTCCACCTTGTGCTCCCGTCCCGCGCCCCCCAGGGAGCCGCCTCGGGCCAGCACGGCCACGGTGTCCCCCGACATGCCGGCGAACTCGAAGGCGAACGTGCCGTAGAAGAGCATGATGATGACGCAGAAGACCCATTCGAAGATGGCCGAGGCGTGTTGGAGGACGAAGCTCTCCTGGCAGAAAAACACGCCGCCTGGAAACACTGTTAAGGAGTACGTAGAGGGGCGTGGCGACAAATAGACGTACAACGATTGATTAAAAGTGAATGGATTACGAAATTAATCGATAATTGTTTTTCATAAGTGAATAATCGTTTAGAGACCTTGTTTAATTTTCCAATTGCTTGGAATTTCAGATTCTCAACGGTAAATATTCTTTCATGAAAGCAGCCTGATTAGCTTAACGTTTCTTCATAATCAAACGTGCAAACATCGGCTTTTACTTTGGAAAACAACGATCAACCTTTTTGCTGATGTTCCGGTGGATGTTAGGGACCAAACGAGTCATAGGATCGTGAATCATTTGTTGTCGCAGTTTCGGTGACTGAAATAATATCCAGTTTTTGAAGACTGGGATGGAAATTCAAACTTTTTTTTTTTTTTTTTAATCCGATTTAATTACCAAACTCATGAAGAAATTAATTGATAACTCAAATAATTGTAAGCTGCAGCCAGAGAGATAAATACTGTATCCTACTGGACTCATTGCAGTAGACCCACATTATTCACAACCTTTTTTTTTTTTTTAAAGATTTTTTTTAAAAATTAAAAAATAAATAAATAAATGTGAAATGCTGTAAAAGACGATTCAACACGTATCTCTGGATGGTACATGATCCAACCTGATTTTTTGATTCAAATGCGTTTTCGTTACACCCCCTATTGGATAGGGCTCTGCAATTAATGGAAATTCAATTACAATTACGATTATTACACTCCAATGCATTTATAGCCAACGCACTGTTCACACACAAGGAAATCATTCATGAATTTAAACATTTGCACCTTTTCTTATCCTAACAAATCTTATAAATGTTGTTTCAAAGAAATTTATTTGTCTTTTTGTATTTTTTATTTTTAAACATCGTGTTTTGTACCAAAAAATAAATGATCGTTTGAATAATCGTGATTTCAATTATTAATTGTTTTTTTTTTTTTTTAAATCGAGCAGCCCTACTATTGGATTAGATTTTGGTTCAGGCCTGGCTACGGTAAAAATGTGGATGAAAGCATAATTCTGCAGTTATTCTGGCAGGGCAGGGCACAAAGCGTCGCCAAAGAGGATACTGAGCACCAGGGCCACAAAGGCGAGTAGCGTCATGCAGAGCCGGAGGTGCGCCACGTTGTACTCCCCCTGCGTCTTGGCCAGTCGATAGGTCAGCGCCGACTGCAGGCACACAAACAGCATACTGGTGGGGAAGGCGATGCCCGCTCCGACATAGTGGAGAATTTTGGCATAGTCCACCTATCGGACAGACGCAAGGATGCAAAAAGATTTGTCATTTTTCACTTCACCTCCCCCCAAAAAAAACAAAAAACACATTTGAATGGGCCTCAATTCTAGGAGGATTTTCGCGATTTGTCGACCGGCCCGGTCCCAACCCCCCACAAATAGCTGAGGGTCGACTGGAACTGGGAATGAAGGTTTATCAGCATTAGGGATAGACGATTATCGGCGCCGATATTCGTCATTTTGATGAATATCGGTAAAATCTGATGGCCGATAATAAATCAACTGAAAACTGTGTTAACTTCAAGGAACTACATGTATTTTTTTTTAAATGTTCAGTTAACTTTATTAGAGATTCTCCTGACGCTGGGAACACTATACACCTGTTGTTTTTATTTGAAATCAAAACAAAGATAAGTGAAATGTTAACGTTTCTGTCATTTTGAAATTTTGGATAACAACTATAGGGAGCAATTATTTAAGTTTTCATGTCACTTTTGAAGACATGCTGATGACCCTGGGAGCTCCCTGAATTTTGTTAGAATTTTACAACAAAGATGCATATTGTCAAAAATGTATAATAATAATAAAAAACATCAACATTATGCAAATCTGAAAAAAATGTTCAAAAAACATGCGTAAAGACGCAAAGTTAAGAGGGTTTTTTTTTTTTTTTTTTTTTTTGACGCAAATATTTTCCTTTTACTGAAAATGAATATCGGCTCTTTATCGGCCCCTCGACGACTAATAATCGGTATCGGCCCTGAAAAAAACGCATCGGTCTATCTCTAATAAGCAACCCTGCTCTCCAGACTTCAGATGCTTCTCTGCCTATTTGTCAGATCTCGTGCCTACACGCTAACGGTGTGACCGGGCGCATAATTTCTGCAAGATGATTAGAGCGACAAGCAAGACGCTTCGTGCTTCCAAGCTATTTGCCCGTTGACCCGGCGAGAACATGCCGAACATTCCTGTGCGCAAGCCTAATCCTTGAAGATTTACAGACGCTGCGATATGAACCGCAGGCCTGTCATTTGTTTGCAACGGAAGGTGCAGACAAAAGATGAATCACAGCAAAGTCTTTGCACTGCTTCACAAATGTACGACGCAGTCCAAGCGTCAGGAAGCGGAGACTTTTTTGGAACTGGCACGAGGAATTTCAAAAGAAATTTGATGGGACCCTCAAATTCGCGAATTGGCTGTCGAATAGATTTATTAGGTATTCGTTTTAATATTATGCAAATGAGGTTACCATGTACTAGGGATAAAAACGATTGTCGGCCAGGCCGATTATCGGCGTCGATATTCGGCATTTTGACGAATATTCGTGTTGGCCTTTTTTAAAAAATCGGATGGCCGATAATAAATCCATTTAAAACCGTGTTAACTTCAAGGAACTATTTATGTACATTTTCAGTTAATTTTTTAAGAGATTCTACTGACCCTGGCAACATTCTGCACCTTTTTTTGTTTTTGTTTGAAATCAAAACACAGATAAGTGAAATTTGAACATTTCTGTCATTTTGAAATTTTGGAGAACTTTATTTACAGTCGAAAATATAGGGAGCTATTGTTTAGGTTTTCATTTCACTTTATAAGACATGCTGATGACCCTGGGAGCTTCCTTTTTGTTATAATTTTAATACAAAGATGTATATTGGCAAAAATGTATAATAATAATCAACATTTTGCACATCTGAAAAAAATGTTCAATAAATATACGCTTAAATAGATTTAAACAAAGTTAAGAGTCGTACCCGGTAATTTTTTTTTTTCTTTTAATTTGGACGCCAATATTTTCCTTTTTGCTAAAAATGAATATCGGCTCCAAATATCGGTTATCGGCCTTCTTGACTACTAATAATCGGTATCGTATCGGCCCTGAAAAAAGAAAACACATCGGTCTATCTCTACTATGTACAACCTGTGAAACTGGAGTTTAAAACTACATTTGTAAAAGACGAAAATGAATTAAAAAAAAAAAAAAAAACCATTGAGGACATCGCATGAAGGAGAAACAGCAAAACAGCAGCTTTTCGTTTTGTCGACAAGACAACGCGATATGATAGAATGCATCCGGTTTGGAACTGATGGGCAAGATGAATTCATCTCACACCGACTTGGATGAGCTACTACATAACTGATTCATTGGCGTGTGAATTGAAGCGTGTGCATGAGTGTTTACATGTGAGCCTGCTGCTCGGTGTCCTCGCCCGTGTGACTAATTGCCGTCATTAAGGGAGTGAAGGTGTAATGATGCATAAAGCCTTCGCTGCTCTACTTAGCGAAAGGGAGAGCGAGTGTGCGAGTGCGCGTGTGTGTGTGTATACAGGACGCCAGGTGATGAACGGGGTGTAAAGGGCACAATGATGTAGTGGCAAAAAGGCAGCGAGGACACAAATCAATGGAACTTCAATTTCAAAAAAAAATAAATAAAAAAAACGTTTGAAAAATCTAGCAACAGAAGAGCTGATTTCACAGGTGTCAAACTGAAGGCCCGAGGGCCAGATCCAACCCGCCGCATCACTTTTTGGCGCCCCCATTAAAGCAAACGCAGTGCGTCTGCTTCATGCTTCTTACAAAAATGGATTTGTTCTTTTCGTTTTGGCAGGAAAATCAATTGCAATTTTCTTCACGTTGAACAGATATTACAAGCATTTCCCCCGCGCCAAATCTCTTCTTAGCATAGATTGAACAAAAGAGGGATCGAGTGGGAGACGCGTTTAATTTGTTCCGTGACCGCGCTCTCACCTCAAAATCCTCCTTCCCTATTGAAATGAATGGAAATGCCATTAATCCGTTCCAACCGTCCACCCAAAAAATAAAATGTAATGTGTATTTTAAGAAGGGAAAATAGCACTCTTATGCTATTGAACTTTACAAAAACAGAGTAATGACATGACATATAGAATGTAAATAATCCAACAGTTTTGCCACATTTGTTCCTCTAATTAAGAGCTTCTCAATTCTTTTCCGTCACGCCCCCCCACTAGCAAGAAGAAAACAATTTGCGACCCCCACCACCCACTCTCCGCCGCAACTATAAATAATATTTGTCTATAAAACATTTATAGATAGACTCGAAGGGTTTGTTTACTGCACTTCACGTCGCCAGCTCATTGCAAAACAAACCTACACCGTAGATTTAATACTCAATTAGAGCGCCAGTGCCAACTACTGGAGTGGATGTGCAATTACACTTTATTGTAGTACGGCGGGAAAAAAAAAAATGACATCACAGATTCTGAGCCATGATTGGTCGTTATCAGGGCCCCGAGCAACTGTGATGTCATTTTCCGTCCACAGAAATGACAAAAATGGCCGCCCCCTTAGACGGCTAAAAACGGCTGGATTTTGCTGCTTAACGCATATCCCACAAATGCAATATTAATCAGAATGCCATGTTTAGACTTGTGAAGGCGCAGAAAGCATATTCTTGAAAAAAATACGTTTGGGACTTCCCTTTGATAAAAACAACTTAGATTAAAACACAAGTGGTAGCAACAAATGCAGACAGAGCATCCAACAACACTCACTGGCATAAATTCTTTATCCCCTGCAAAAAAAAAAATCCTAAATATGCTCAGTTGCAACAGTCTTTTGTGTCGCATCATCAAATCTACGAGTAGTTTCTGCATCTATCGCGGCATGATGAAGACTTTTCAAAAGGAGCCGCGCTCACGAGCGACGTGCTTCATCTATTTATGTCCTTCCCTTCCCAAACTGTCAGTCTGCCTGACAGCCAAAGCCCCCCCCGTGGCCGCACCGCAGCTGTCCTGCCAGCCCGCACCTTATGTAACAAACTGCAGCCGGACGCGGCGACAGCGCGGGCCATGTCATCACGCGTCTCCTGCATTCTTGATCCATGTTTTCCTTCGCGCTGTCCAAACTGCTTTTCCCTTTCTTGCGTTCCGTGATGGAGCGTGGCGATTCATCATCCGCCATCATTTACATCTCTATTTCCTTCCCCGCCAGCATGCGGAGGGTATGAGCCAAGATGAAATGAAACATATTTTTTTTTTTCCCAGAATATGTTCCCAGCAGGCCCTCTAGTTGTAACACGGCATTCTGATAAATATTGCGGTTGTGGAATAAGAGTTAATCCACCCGTTTTTAGCCATCTCCGGGGGCGGCCATTTTGTCACTTCTGTCAAGTGAAAATGACATCACAACTGCTCAGGGCTCAGGTAACGACCAATCGCGGCTCAGCTTCAGAAAACTGGTGAGCTGCTCGTTACCTGGGCCCTGAGGGTCTGTGATGTCATTTTCAGTCGACAGAAGTGACAAAATGGCCTCCCCCTGAGATTCCCTTTAAAGCCGAAGTCAAACCAAACATATATTTTTCAAGAATATGTTCTATGCAAGCCCACTAGTTGAAACAAGGCATTGTGATTAATATTGCGTTTGTGGAAAAAGAGTTAATCCACCCGTTTTTAATCCACCTCTGGGGGCGGCCATTTTATCACGTCTGTCGACTGAAAATGACATCACAACTACCCAGGGCTCAGGTAACGACCAATCATGGCTCAGCTTTAGAAAAAAACAGGAGAGCGATTGGTCGTGATTGGTCGTTAGCTGAGCCCTGAGCAGTTGTGATGTCATTTTCAGTCGACAGAAGTGACGAAATGGACGCGCCCTGGGATGGGTAAAAACGGCTGCTTAACTCATATAGCACAAATGCGCTATTCATCAGAATGCCGTGTTTCAACTAGTGAGCCTACTGGGAACATATTCTTGAAAAAAAGAAAAAATATGTTTAAGGGCCTGCATTTGGTTAAAGATGGAGCCTCCGGCGCACGGGTCTCACCAAAAAGCCTCGGCGGTCGATGCCAGACTCCATGAGTCACCCCACCGTGATGAAATGATGAAAAATAACATCTTTGTGCTGATTTCATTGTCAGACCAGCTGTTCCAAGATGATTTTAGAATGTTGCAAAAGCATTTCACGCAGGGGCCTATTGTGCGTTTTCAGTTCATTCCGTTTTGCCATATTTCCGCGTTGTTACGTCTCCTAGCTTCCAGTTTCCACGCGCTCGCAGGTGGTAGTTTCATTTAACACTCCCGCAGCGCTCTCTCCGTCTGCGTGGCCATCTTTCAGAGAAGCGCACAAACGCAGACATCCGTCGAGGCGCGCGGCCAACTCTCCAAATATTTAAACTAAGCAGAGATTCTTTCCAAAGAACAAATATCAACAGAAAATCGGAGAGGACAGAACCAGCTCCGTCAGACAGACTTTATTAACCTTTAATGGACTCCTCCTCCTGAATGTAACATACAGTCAGGGTGTATTCGAGAGAGAGCGGGGGGGGAGGGGCCATGAAGTCAAATTAAAGTCTCCTATATTGGCGATTGACTTCCAAGAAGTTTGGATTTCAAAACCAAAAATGGAGATCGTTTGTTTTCAACTGAAACTACAAAAGAGGAAAAAGTACTTTTTGTGGCTGTCTGACAGACACGGAAGAAAAACATTGGTTGGAAAATCCTTTTTGGAGGAACATTATTTTCATTCCTGTTCCTCTTTAGTTTGTAAACGTGTCATTTGGCTTCGAGCGCCTACCTGGAAGTTGCCCACCATGATGAGTCCAGCGGCACAGATCCAGCCTGTGGAGAGACTCGCCGTGTTGAGGACACAATTTTGGTGCTTCTCAATGACGTGGGCGTAGCGGAGCAGCACGATCACCATAACTGTGGAACAAAGGGCGACATAAATATCGAGGCGGATTGGGCTCGTTCTGGATCTTTTGGTGGATAATCCATTTTCTAATTCATTTACATTAAAAAAAAAAAAAGACTTAACTCATTCACTGCCAGACATTTTCAGACCCTCTTTTACCCTAACGTTTGAAAAAAATTGAAAAAAAAAAAAAGTTCCTAAAAAAAAAACAAGTTCCTGGCTGGACTGTGAAAAGACGAGTGAATCCGTCAATGGCAGTGAATGAGTTAAATGGAACATTTGTCAAGGACAGTTGAGCAGATTCTTCATACACTAAAGAACAAAAAGTTAGGGATCATTTTTGATTTTCAAGTGAAAGGTGACAATGGACCTAAAATGTACTATAAAACCTTTTTTTCCAGACAAAACTTAATTTCCTTTCTCGAAACATTTTGAGTCCAATGCTTCAGTACTTTTTGCACAAAATTCACAGTAGGACAGATTCATGAGTCGAAAAAGTGTGGCATAAGCACCACTAGGACATAGGCTCAAAACTAAAGCACAGGTGTCCAAGTCAAGGCCCGGGGGCCATATCCGGCCCGCAACCCCATTTTATGTGGCCCGCAAAGGCAAATCATCTGCGTCAACTTGACATTTCTTGCAAATTTTCACATTTAATAACATTGCGATATGAGATACTGCAATGTGTTATTTGTAACCAATCCTCCCCTTAAAATAAATAGAAAAATAATTGAACAAACAATTACTTACCGGCTTCTAATTTCAAAACGAGCTATCCATCAATTTGCTGTGTATCTGTGATCATATAAGGCGATAATACATTTATATGGCGGCCCCCCGAGGGACGCCATAACTACGATGTGGCCCCCCGACAAAAAATGAGTTTGACACCTCTGCTCTAAAGGTATGCAAAAGAATCATAGAATTAAATGTTCCAACTGTCCATAGTGCAAATGTAGCTTCAATTTTTTTTTTTTTTTTCAATCCAATATGGTGCATTAGTTAAGTACAATTCAGTTGTATTTAACTTTGAAGTACAATACATTAGCAATAATCATTTAGAACTGCTTGCTTTAAAAAGAGGAGGCACAATTTTTATTTCACTTTGATGTGTGATACAGCTATCCCAACGAATCGTAAAAGCACATTTTTTCCCGATATTTAAGCACGGTATTATTCAGGTTTAAACGCTGCTTCTTGCATAATATTAAATATACCATTTCAGAGAGAAAAAAAACCAGCCTTGTTTCTGATGAACACTAGTCTACTGTGCCACTCTATTTTCATGTTGGACATTATGGTTGTACTTGGAGAAAGTATTTTTTGAAGATGGTACTTTGTGTAAAAACGTTTCGAGAACCGCAAGTACGGCAAATCGAAACAAAAGCAAACACTACAGCATGCACATTTTGTTATGCCATTGAGTCTGGCTTCAATTTGAAATGTTGACTCAAGCGCACAAGAGCGTCAGGCCAAGACGCGCCAAAAAATTCTTGGAAGTTGATTGAAAATTACAGGAAGCGGAATTACTCTCGCAAGGCGGCAAAATGAGACGGCGAGAACGTGTGAGGAGTGTGGGGGCGGGGCCTTACATAAGATAAAAGGTGACGGGAAATGGAGGGGGGGCAGATGACTGTTTGATGGGATAATGGCCTGTGAGGTGGGGGGGGGGGGGGTGATATTGTTCGCGCGCCGCCAAGCAAGCCCCCACTAGTTTGTCTTTGTCTGGAACCTTTGAGGCTCCTCCGCTGCTGACGCGGGCCGAGCAGCCTCTTGGTAAAAGTGGGCCACGGAGGGCGAGATGGCAAAATGAGAGGGGACAAGGAGCCCCCGGTGTCTTGACGCGCAGCCCATATATTGTACTCTCAGACTACACTGTTGTCAGCGTCTCTTTGTGGGAGCAGAGTTAGGAGGGCGCTCGTCGCCGGGGCGCCGTAGTCATGGCGAGCGCGGCCGAGCTGAGGAAACTCTTGGCCGTTCGGAGCCGATGACGCTCAGCACCGCTTTTGGCGGGATGTGGAAATGTCAGAGTGGATATTTCAATGATGGCACGCATGCACTTGACATCACCTCAACAAAACCTTTGGAAAGGGGGGGGGGGGGGAAGTATTCAAGGAAGTATTTATTTGAATTTTCAGTGAATTTTATAAGAGATTCTACTGACCCACATGGGAACACTATGCACCTATTGTTTTTATTTGAAATCAATACAATATCTATTTTATGTTAGAATTTTACAACAAAAATGGCCACACTGGCCAATTATTAAAAATAAAAAAAATCAATATTGTGCAAATCCGAAAAATTGTTCAATAAACATATGCACCAAGATGATTAAACAAAGTTCAGAATTTTATCTGTTTTATTTTGACGGCAATATTTTCCTTTTTAGTGAGAAGGAATATCGGCTCCAAATATCGGTTACCGGCCTCCTAGACTACTAATAATCGGTACCGGTCCTGAAAAAAACACATCGGTCTATCTCTAGATTTGAACGCATCTTTGATCAAAAGTCTCAGTCATAATCAATTCGCACTACATATTTAACGTAGTTGAGTAATCGTTCACAGTCAAGACATGTTAAGATTGTCGACATTTTCGGGCAAACACAAAAACGACAACTTCAATAGTCAAATTCAGCTGAAACAGTCACGGGCAAAATACACCGCAAATCATTTGATAGTCATGTAACTATTAATTATTGTGTTCATCTCAGCTAGCTTCCTCGCATGAGCGGCTGAAAGTCTCGGCAGAGTGAGCTCGGTAACAATCATGGAAAAAGCAGCAGCATCTCCTTGTAAACAATCTTTTTTTTTTCTTTTTTTTTTCCTGCCCTCCTCCTGCATAAAATGAGAAACATGCTGGCTCACCGAAAGGATAAGTAAGTCAACAGCGGTTTATTGCATTCGATTATGGCATTTCTGTCTCTCTGCGGCAGACTGGCCGGCTGTGGACCTTTTCCCATTTTCGACAAAATGAGTTTTTAAACATTACGGATGAGGACGTTTCAGCTTGTTGTAAAAGGTCCGAAATTTGACGGAAGGTGAAAGATAAGAAACATTTAACTGTTGAGATGCATGTTTGCACATTTATTTCGGTGGACTGATTTCTCTTGGGTGTACTGGAGTTCAAGTTATGTTCGCGGGTTACAGATTCCTTCGGAATTCAATGTATGCGTCTGAATAGCAAGCCGTGTGATCGACGTGCATCCAAAGGCTGTGGACAAGCTCTTGCCTTGTAGTCTTAACTCCATTTATTTTATTACAGCAGATACGGTGTCCTGCATGTCGTATAGAACAGTCAAAGTGTAGATTATATTAAAAAATGTTGCTGCGAAGACTGCCGGCAAAAGCACTGACTTACAATTACAACCTAAATTCTAATACTTGGTGCCATGAAATTGTATTAATGTATGTCCAGTAGTCTATTTTTTTTTTTTAATTTCGAGGCCGCACTGCTTTCTGGTACATGTGAATGTACAGATTTTTTTTTTTGTCCAATCAGATTTCAGTGTCTATGCGTTGCTGTATCTGTAAAGGGGCCTTCAAAATGAGTAAGGCTAGCCCATGTAACTTAAACTATATTAGCAATGGGATTGTTTCCGATTCGTCCTCACAAGGCCGAAGAGCTAGCCTCCGATGCTAGCTAGTATTTTTCCAGCTAATGACCAATCACGGCTCACCTGTTTTCTGAAGCTGAGCCATGACCGGTCGTTATCTGAGCCCTGAGCAACTTCGATGTCCTCTTCAGTTGACAGAAGAGACAAAATGGCAGCCCCGCGAGCTAGCCAAAAACGGGCGGA
This sequence comes from Filicampus tigris, assembly GCF_054856515.1. NCBI lineage: Eukaryota > Metazoa > Chordata > Actinopteri > Syngnathiformes > Syngnathidae > Filicampus > Filicampus tigris. The sequence goes on along the minus strand of NC_141227.1, from coordinate 21,554,959 downwards.
TTTCTCGTATCCCGCAAAGGCAATATTAATCAGAATGCTGTGGTTAGACTAGCGGGCCTGCATTAAACATATTGTGGAAAAAAAAATATGTTTGGGTTGACCTCCACTTAAATGGGGGTTTTACAGTACTGGATGGATGCTGGGCAGCAATGAGGTACTAGTAGATGTAGTTGCAGCGTAAATAAGAGCCAGAAGAAGAGGCAGAGAAGGTCCCTAACTACTGTTAGTAGTCCGCAAATTCAGGTATGAAAGCATGCCTTTGGTCGAATCATACTTAACCCGCCGTTACGTTTGGATTGGTCAAAATCGTATCTGATGGCAGTTACAGACATTACATAACCTCCTGTGCGGGAGCAAAGAATGGGAATTATTTGTCGTGAACACACGTGACTGAGCTTTGATCGGCTTCCAAATGGTGATCCTGACGAGATTATACGCCCTCTAACCTCAGGAAACCCCGGTCAGGAAGTGGCGGGCTGACTTCAATGATTCAATAGGTGCTGCTGCAGCAGCACAGACGTACCGTCGTGTGCAACCCTGCTGTCATACATACAAGGAAAAACAAATAAATAAATAAATCAGCAAGCATTACAATTTCACGTTCCAACAAATAAACTGGACCACACCTTAGAGTTAAACAAACCCCAGTGTCCCACACTAGGGGACATGTTCCAGCCCCAAACATTCTCTCCGAAAGGAGGTATGCGGAGAAATAATACAAGCATTGTCTTTGAAGAATTGTATAGACAAAAAAAAAAAAAAAAAAAAAGGCGTCAAATGGAGTGATCTCTTCATGGAGTTAAGACTCGGAGCACATAAATCAATAGGCTAAGAAGCTCAAGCGTAGATTGTTTACAATGGGTTCTTGTACGGCTACATACCACGTCAACTTAGCCTGCTTTCTCTGAGCCATAGCTACCAGCTCGACGACGGGTATTAACATTGCATGTTCTGAACTTGATATCCGACTATAATCAGGGTGATTCAAAGCAATCAAGTGCAGTGGAACCGTTGCCCAGCAAAGTTGGCTCACAGTATTATAGATACATATCTATCTCTATCTATATCTACATTAATCATTTTTCACAGAGAGTAAAGAATGAGTATTGTTATATTGTCTGTCTACATGTGTTACTGCACTGTTTGTATTCAAATATATGTTGCTCAGGATTAAAACACCACAACATCCAGGCTAGTTTTGTTAGCCCCGTCCGTAGTGTTTCGCATTGGGTGTTAGCATTACGATAGAAGAACTTTGTAAGAACGTTTTGTAGTTTGGTTGAATACAACATGTGTAATTGTCGTTGTTTTAGGTTTAGTTTGACAGCAAACTGCATTAAACGGCTCAAAAGTCAGGTCACTCGCAAGTCGTGCTACCAAAATGTCAAGTCAATTACCGGCCATGGTAAAACTCCTATTTCTGTAACTAGCAATGTTTTAAGTGGCGCTATTATAAAACTAAAATAAATAATAAATAAACAACACAGCCTTTGAAGACAACCTAACAAAATGTGTTGGGAGGGGAACAGGAAGGGATTCTCTGGTCATTATTATGCTAGCATACTTGCCAATTTTGAAACCGACTCCCTACGAAAACAAATTTGACTGCCCTTTTTCCCAGTGTTACATCAATCTATTGATTTTTTTTATAGCGCTTGTGGTAAGTTGGAACCTAACCATTAACCGAGCTGACAAACATTCACACTCACACCTATGGACAATTACAGGTTTTCCCAACATAAATAATGCATAAATTACTATTAAAGTACATTTTAGATCATTGTAAAAGCTTGATTTGAGAGTGGCAAGGGTGATCAGTATCATTAAGCTATCATCTGTATGTATTTTTTTTAGCATCTGCTTGGTAAAAAAAAAAAAAAAAAAATGTACCAGCCAGACCCTCACACTTCTTCATTTGTCTCCTATTTGCTATTGCTCAAAAAAAAAATCGAAAGAACAAAACAAAGCAAAGCAAAACACTTGGGTGTCAAATTTTGTTTTCATCATAGTTATGGTTGCCGCAGGTGGCCATTTATAACACAAACATTGTTGTCCCCTGGATTTAGAGTCATGGTTCGTGTTTAAATTTGGCACAGTAATGGAACAAAATGCAAACCAAACCACTGACAGCTTGAAGAAAAAAATTGGTGTGGGGGGGGTGAGGCATCATACAGATCGTCTTAAGGCTGCTTACAGTAAATGCTGAAAAAAGTTGAACTGCTGAACTTCAACTGCACCCCGTTTACCGATTGTTTGTGGTTAGACACAAGGCACTTTACACTTCTCGGCCCTTAGCAAAAAGATAAGCCCTGTATTTGATTCATTATCATTTTTACTTTAGACAACTACTTTTGAACACTGTACTTGCAAACAGGGAAACCCATTCTCAGCGACGGCCAGCTGCGTCGAAAATGATCTGCGCGCACTGTTGATGGAAGGGCTTAACAGCTCACACAACAACGGAGTCACTGTTGCAAATGATACACATTGAACGTAGTAGATAAATGTACGGCTCGGGCAACAGTCCAGTGCCAGCCAATCGCAGGGAAGAGACGGTCCGTAAATAGCGGAATGGCGACTCCTCGTGAATAAACATGGCGAAGAACCAACCCCCGCAACCTCCCCTCCTTACCCTCATACGCACGCACACGCACACACACACACACATATACACACGCAGCATGTGTGTCAGCCACAGCTGGGAAACATTAACTACATGAGGGCAGTCAGAACCAGCACTTAGCAGAAGGAACAGCACGTGTAGACTAACAAAAAAAAAACAAAAAAACGTTTGGACCGGCACATGACTTCATATCATCTCATACGTATTTTCCTTGGCTCTACGAGAGTGCACACTTTTACCGCACGTGTGTGTGTGAGTGTGTGTGGGGCACAGTTGTTTTTCATTCATATGGCGGGAATGAGTTCCCGGTAACATTTATTTTCTTCCTGGTCGTTTGCGAAGCATGTGTAAGGGACACGGGATGATGAGTGCTGAGGGTTCCAAAAGTCTCAGGTACTACGAGGCAATCGTTAAAGCGGCACGATTCATCTACAAAGCGCGCAACGACAGTGGTGATGTCACTTTTTTTTTTTTGTGGAGCAAATAAAGCCTGTCAAGTAAATCTTATTTATGGTTTTTATTTTTAGGCCCACGAGGTGAATAGAGATTGATTACAAATGTGGAGACAGAGCTGTGTACGGTGTAATTGTGTTAAGATAAGAGAGTCATGTGTGAAGTCGGTCCAGGTTTTAAAAGATGTTAAAAATCGTTGTGTGGACCCAGCTTGATTTTGTTAAAGGGGAGTCAACCCAAACATATTTTTTCCAGAATATGTTCTATGCAGGGCCACTAGTTGAAACAAGGCATTCTGATAAATATTGCTGTTGTGGAATAAGAGTTAATCCACCTGTTTTTAGCCGTCTCCGGTGGCGGCCATTTTGTCACTTCTGTCGACTGAAATTGACATCACAGTTGCTCAGGGGCTCAGGTAACGACCGATCACAGCTGACCTGTTTTCTGAAGATCAGTCGTTATCTGGGGCACTGTGATGTCATTTTCAGTCGACAAAAGTGGCAAAATGGCCGCCACTGAGATGGCTAAAAGCGGGTGGATTTTGCTGCTTAACTCATATTCCACAAACGCGATATTAATCAGAACGCCTTGTCGCAACTAGTTGGGCTGCACAGAACATATTCTGCAAAAAAATATGTTTGGTCTGACTTCCCCCCTTTAAATGCTAAGTAGGCCTGTTCATATTCCAGTAAGTAGACTATCATTTGCAATCAGCTGTGTTTGTACTCATGGGGCAGTCAAGGCCATCAATGAGTCAAATATAATAGTGTGAAAGTAGGATACCAAAAAGTGGCACAAGGCATTACAATTCAGAGACAGTAATATTGGTAGGGGACCAATTATGCTATAATGCCAAAGTAATCCCAGCTAGTACATTGAGGTATGCTGTGTATGAACTGTGCTATATAAATAAAGCTGTCTTGCCTAGCAGTATGTAATAGCTTGTGTTTCGGGAAGAATCTAAATTTGGTTTAGGAATGACTGAAACAGACATAAACAAACAAAGCGCTAATGACGGGGGTGATTGAGTTTGTGTAAGCGTGTGCACGTCGTGCCTTACCCATGAATGAGCCTGTGCTGCAGATAAGGCTGAAGAAGCAACTCTCCGGCGGAAGCGTCCCGCATTTACTGCAAAATGAGAAAACACAGACAATGACATTAACGACACGCGCACACAATTCTACAGTGAACCCCCCATTATCCCTGATAAATTCCAGAATAGACCCTACAATCTACAATATGCTGTTTATTTGTCACTTCCAGTTGAAGTTTACTTTAGAATTGATGCTTAAAACATTGGACGAAGGTCCGCTAGCTTGATGCTAACGTGTAATGTCAAACACAATAGACAGGCAACTTAACAATTTAGCATACATTTTACAGAAACTATAGTAACTCTAAAGTGGTTTTTTTTGTTTTGTGGTGTGATACACAAATAAAGTTGTGGTATAGTAATGCATCCCTTCCAGTAAACCTCAAGGACTGGCATAAGGAAATAACACACTGAAATCACCCGACTCTAAAATTGGACTTGCCTGTACATACTGGATTTTTTTTTTTAAATGGTCGCTTAAAAAGAAATTTGTGCTACAGGCGGGGTGCGAATGATGAACCACGTTATTGTGGGATCACTGTATGTGAAATATTGTGATAGAGGCTGCTTGGATCTCATTTTTTTTCTTTTTTTTTTTTACATACGCAGCTTCTCTTTCAGTGAACAGCAATTGTTTTGTTGGTGGTCTGCTCATAGAGGCCGCCTGTCTGTGCCCGGAGCTGCTGCCCACCAAAAGCCAACTCAGCTGACTACAGTCACATGCCTTCTTCAGTTCACACACTCAGATAAAGTTGACACACTTGATTTTTTTTTTCCTCCTTAAAGTGGAAGTCAACCCAAACATATTTCTTTTCAAGAATACGTTCTCTGCAGGCCCACTAGTCGAAAAGAGACATTCTGATAAATATGTTTGTGGAATGAGAGTTCATCCACCCGTTTTTAGACATCTCTGGGGGCGGCCATTTTGTCACTTCTGTCGACCGAAAATGACATCACGGTTGCTCAGGGCTCAGGTAACGACCGATCACAGCTGACCTGTTTTCTGAAGCTGAGGCATGATTGGTTGTTATCTGACCATCTGTGATGCCATCTTCAGTCGACTTAAGTGACAAAATGGTTGCCCCCTAAAATGGATAAAAACAGGTGGATTTTGCTGCTTAATTCATATTCCACAAACGCAATGCCGTGTTTCAACTAGTGGGCCTTGCAGGGAACATATTCTTGAAAAAAAATATGCTTAGGTTGACTTCTGCTTTAAAGAATTAACTCAACAAGCGTGTTTTCGCTTTTTGGCTTTTGGCTTTTTTTTTTGGCGCTACGTCACCACAAATAGAAAATAACTGAACAAACGGGAGGAAATGCATTCAACCTCAAAAGTTTCGTTCTGTAGAATAGCAGCTGACCTATTTATGCACGTTTGTTTATCCAAAACTATGCATTGGAGTGGAATAAAAAGTTGCAATTGCGGGTTGAGAACTTCAACTTTTAGCCCCGCTCTGTCAAAAGGTGCACCTTTGCATTGCAGCTGACTGCTCTGATGTCCGTCTGTCAGCTGGATTACGCAAGAATTGGCAACCTTATTTTCACCAAACCTGGTGGAGTGCCGCGTCACAGGCCAAGAAAAACATGTTCAATTTAAGAGAACTTCAGACAAGCTGCCCCCCCCCCCCCCCAGAGTTTCATCTCTGTTCATTTTGCATAACCCCTTTCTTTGGTCCCTCTTATTATTCATCTTTCATGGCGTGATTAATTGGCTTTTCTTGAAAAGATTTCATCCAGACACGTTACATAAACTGCAAAACTATCGAGGGTCGAACTCGCCTTTCATGTTCAAAAGCCCCAAAAGTTAAACAAAACAGCGAGCGCCTTGGTTTGTTCCCAAAGATGCAAACCGGCTGCTCTTCAAGCGTGTGTTTACATGATCGCATGGGGCCTGGCTCCGCCTCTGTACAGCCGCAGTGGAAGGCAGGATACTTTAGCCCCGAGTCATTTTCCCAACGCGGGCACGCACACGTACGGCGCACGCGGGTGGGGAGAAGTGTCCCCTTAAAGGAGACGCTCACGTGACTTTTACCCACAAGGCGGCGATGCTGGGATGGGGGGTGGGTGGGGGGGAGTATTCAGCGCGAAACACAATGGCCTGGTCTTCCTGTTTAGAATCATCAGATGGACAGACGACAGGGGAGAGGGGAAGACGTGCACGGGTGTGGGTGGGGCAAGCGGGGGGGGGGGGGGGGGGGGGGGGGGGGTCCTCACTTACCTGATGAGAGGTATGTTGTCGAGCGTGCAGCACAACGTCGGTCCGCTCTGCAAATACAGCTCCTCTTCGCACGACTGGTTGTACAACCTGGAAGAACACAGCATGCGTCATTTCGCCACATCCGCCTTGCCTTCAAACAACTGGACGGCGAACAAAATGACCCGAAAATGGCTGCTTTAAAGCGGAAGTCAACCCCCCCCCCCCAAATTTATCTTTATAATATGTTCTATACAGCCTCACTAGTCTAAACACAGCATTCTGGTTGGTATTGTTTGTGGAATAAGAGTTAAGTAGTCAAATCCACCCGTGTTTGTCCACCTCAGCGGGGCGGCCATTTTGTGAAAATGACAGCACAGATGATGACCAATCATGGCTCGGCTTCAGAAAACAGATGAGCCCTGATTGGTTGTCCTCCTGTAGACCATTCAATCAAATTTGGATATAGAGCACTTTTCATGCAGGGGGAATGCAATATTAAGTGGTGTACACGTAATAAACAAAACAACAGGAACAAAACACAACAAATGCGTAATGCACACATTCACTCGCTATTGCATTTGGACAGATACGTGCACAGAAGCAGAGCAACAACATACTTGAAAATATAGTAAAATTAGGAAGTTAAAAAAAAAAAAAAAAAAAGGGAAGCGAAATACGGAAATTTGACAATTCATGTTACTCAGGAAAAAATTGGCCCCCGAATTTTTGCTACAGAGACTTTTTAGGAAATGACCAAATATCCTTGAAAGTGGCCACTTACAACCACAATGGCAGACTTCCTGTGACTTTTTGGGCATACATTCGGAATGTTTTTTTTGCGGGTCTACTCATGATAGAGTTGTCTACCAAATTTCATGTTAATAAGTTTAACTGGCTTTTGGTGGTGATTTTTTTTTTTTTTTTTATTCTTAGGACCCTGCTACTAAGTCTTCTTTGCTCACGAGTGACCAAATTCAAAATCAAACTTTCCTGTCCATTTTCTAGAATGGTTCCTTGAGGCTTTTTTTTTTTTTTTTTTTTTTTTTGTGGTTCTATGCTTGAAAGACAGGACGACCAAATTGAACGTTGCTATGTGAAAAGTGTCTTCTGGGTCTGAACTTGACAAGATTTGAAAGAATTGCCTCATGACATAACAGAAAAGTGCATCAGGTAAAAGAGAAGATAGGTCAGCGCAGCAGAATGGGCATACCAGTTATCCACGGGGCAGACGTGCTGGTTGTACAGGGCCATGGCATACCTGGGGGAGGAGAGCAAGGGTAATTAACTAAAAGCAACAGCCACAATCCACTTCTTTTATGGGGTGTTGTTTCTGTACTTGGCCTTTTCCTGGAAAGACGCTTCTTGATTGGTGAATTCTCGAGTGTCTAGCGTTTGCTCCTACGCCCCCCCCCCCCCCCAACCAATTAGCTTTGCTTTAGGCACGGGCAACCTGCCATATCGTATCACTCCGTCGCAATCACTCAATAAGGCGAAAGACAGACGCACTATGAGAGGTTTGTTTTGAGTCAATCTCGGGTAATCGCATCGCAGCTTCCGCCCAACAGTCGTGTTGACTTTGGTCAGGTCGCTGACCAGCTCCGCCGCTCACAAGTCAACGACCAGCCGATCTGCAAGATATAGACAACGGCTGTTCTCCTGACTGTCGTATAATCCGTCATAGTCCAATTGATTTACACTATATCATTTCTGATCTGCCCTTACGCGCGGCAGCCCCATAAAGCAGCGATGGAACGAACGCGAATGAACGGAATCAAGTCATCAAAAGCACAAGTGGCCTTCTGATCCGCTTCAATACACTTCACAGTATACGTTTGTGTCCGGTAAATGCCTTGTGACTCGTGGTCACCCAGATCAAAAACCGTCTTTTTCTGCAGAGAAGGGAAAAATCAAAGACGCAGACTTTAATGAAGAGCGGTTCAGCAAGAGTTGAAGTGCCAATTAAGAAGTCTTCCATGTCGGCGCCATAAAACGTCTTCTGACATGCGCACCTGCTCCGCGCACGTGTACAACTGCACGCAGCTTGACGAGATTGATTGTGTTGTCACAAGCTGTTAGAAGACAGAGCTCGCCTGTGTGACATACAGCACAGGTTCAATACCCTATAGTCGGAATTACAAAACTATTTTGGGGGGGCAATTTGCCTCTAAGATGGCACAAAAAAAAAAAAAACTCAGTTTGAACCACAGAAAGGCCCGACGCAAAATCTCAGAAGCAAGTAACAATACCAAAACAATCAATTGTGTTTTGCTTGTCCTTTGTCATAAAACTGCAAAGACATTTAAAATCTGTTGAGATGATCTAAAATGAACAAGGCTTTTTTTTTTTAATTGCATGTTGTTAGTCCATTAGCATAATTGATTAATAAATTATGAATGAAAAATTATAGTTAAAAATGATCAGAATTGTATTTATTATATTACTTTAAAAAATTCAAATAAAATATGTATTGAACTATTGAGATGTGAATCATATCTTAACTGTGGTGTATCATTACGGCCCTAAAAATTTTATTGCTCATAATGTACTGAGAAGCTCAGGTGACATTTCCCATCATCAACTATCTTTTATTTTCCCTGTTTCCACCAATCACTGGTGTTTGTTTGCAAAAAAAAAAAAAAAGGCAAAAAGGCCCCAAGAAAAACAAAAACAAACAAAAACAAAAAAAAGGTAAAGCCCCCCTCAAAAAATGAACCCTTTAAATTTACATACAGTATGCAACATTTAACACATTAAGAAAATTTCTTGAAACAGAGCTTGACTATCTTTGGATTTTACATGCGAGGAGGTAAACTATTTGCACAAGTTACAGTCAAGGCTGAAGGCAAGTGCGAGCCTTGAATAAACCAACATATTCGATCAAGGAAGAACATTTTATTATAAATTATTATTAATAATATTATTATTATCTTATGAACCCTCTGGCCTCAGCCAAGTGTGAACGAGAGTCCCCCCCCCCCACTCCCGTTCCCTCAGATTGCTAACACGGACGCGCGTTTCCTGGTTGGAAAAAGTAACATTTGCCTTTGAGGCGATGTCAATCATTATGTCAAAGCGGCATAAGCCACATGGCAGACGGAGGAAACCCACAGGTGAGCGTGAAGTGCGACTGACAGAGCTCCTCAGCTTTTAAATGCCAGCCTAATCGCTGACAGCATCTTGACAAATACAAAAGAGGGTATGACCAAATGCGAGGGGGATTTCCTTCGAAGAACTACATGAGAGGGAATCATGGGTGGCTGACGTTTAGGAATGATTCCACCGGTTAGCTTTTTCTGATGAAAATACTAGCGATGGGGCTCAAATGAAAGTTCTCATGAAGTAAAAATATAGCTTTGTTTACAAAATCGTCTCTCGCGGCTAAGTTGCGGCCGTAAACTTTAATGGTGTTTTTTTTTTTTTTTTTTAATGTACAAATGAAACATGTAAGAGGTTATTTCATGGAAAAATCTGCCACAGTTCCAAAGAACTATGCAAAAAATAACACAGGGAAACCACAGGAAAGGGCGTGTTGCTTGAACTATGAATTCATTTAGGCGCTATAAGCCTATGTGGCTAGTGGGCTATTTCCAGCTATTTTTAGACCAAAAGTTGCAACGTTCTATCACACAGGTGTGAAATTTGACGCTCGTGGGCAAGCCCGGGTTGACACCTCTTTTGATGTGGCCCTGGAAGTGTCTGCTCACTGCCATTTTTGCTTGACCAGTTGCTTTTTATACCACAAAAACCTGCCACGTGAACAGGGGTGTGTAGACTTTTTATATCCGCAGTATCACCAGCCATCTATTACGACTCATATTTACATTATGTAACTGTCAAAAATATCACACTTGCAACTTTGCCGTTTGCACTAATTGTTACAAATATAATCGAATAAAATTCAATGATGGGGGGGGGGGGGCGGTCAAACTTGTTTTGATTTGCTGTTTTGTTATTTTCGGCTTTTTTTTTTTTTTTTAATTGGTGAACAGGAGATTTTGTTTCAAGGCCATACCTTCCAGTCATAGACACAGTCCTATGTCCTAACTCTACCTGGGACTGTTGTTTAAAGTGTTGCGCAATGCATACATGGCCATTGGGTCAGCAGTGCACGCTTTATGTTACGTCCCTGCAGTATTTACTTTACTCCCATCCTGTCGCCTGCGGTGGAAGAACCGAGTTATGCAACAGGTCACACATCCTTTGACATTGCGCTCTTCAGGGGGGGGGGGGGGGGGGGAAGGACCCTTGACTGCTCCTCGAAACAAGGCGCCCTTGTCAATGCGACAGGAATGAACCTGGGTTTTGGGGGTGGTTAGAACCGGTTTCGCCATAGAAAGAAATGTGCGCGTGCATAAATACAGTAGGGGTGGTCTACATACATGTGACCTAGGCTGCCCTCCATTTTTGAAAGGTTGGTTTGAATTACATAATGGTCTGTGATTCACAATCAGTTTTAGGGATTCAAAAATGAGGGATGCACCAATACCACTTTTTTTTTTTTCCAGACTTAGTATGAGGATAAGTACTTACATGTGAGGACTTATATCCCAAGGTAGAAAATAAAACTATAAACGGGAAAACTGCAGGAGCCGAGCAGCAGGTTGGGAACCCGCGACGAGGCACACAAAACTCGCTGCCATCCAATTTGCAGAGCATAATTTACAGTCGCAAAAAAAGTGTCGTCATCACTGTCCTTAAAGTATCTGTGCGTATTATCGGAGTATTTTCGAGTATCGAATACGGTACAGACATACAGTATCAACGCCTTTATATACAATATAAGATACAAATCATGTATCATTCATCTATGAATTGAGTCAGGCAGAACAATTAAATGTCCGTCCATTCGATGGCAGACGGTACATAACATTATTCACACTTTTTGGGCCAGTTGAGAAACCTTATAAACGAAATAAACTTCCTCTTCACACAACTGAACAAAAACATTCTGCACTTTTTATCAGTTCCTCCCTTCTTTTGTGATGTACAAAAAACAATGTGTCCCTCCTATTAATATCTCGTGTTTTAAAGTGGAAGTCGACCCAAACATATTTTTTTCAAGAATGTGTTTCTATGCCAGCCCACTCTTTGAAACAGGACATTCTGAATAAATATTGCGTTTGTGGAATAAGTATTCATCCATTCGTTTTCAGCCATCTCTGGGGGCGGCCATTTTGCGGCTCAGATTCAGAAAACAGGTCAGCATCGATTGGTCGTTGTGAGCAGCTGTGATGTCATTTTCAGTCGACAGAAGACAAAATGGCCGCCCCCAGAGATGGCTAAAAACGAGTGCATTTTGCTGCTTAACTTATATTCCGCAAATGCAAAATTAATAAGAATGCTGTGTTTCAACTAGTGGGTCTGTTGGGAACATATTCTTGAAAAAAATATGGTTGGATTGACTTCCTGTTTAAGGCATTATTTTTCAACCTTGAACGTGATTGACTAGTGCAGGTTGTCATCTGGGAGAGGCTCCAGCTCACTGCAACCCTCAACAGGATAAGCAGTGTAAAAAAAATGGATGAATGGCTACCTTTTTAATTCTTATTTTATTTCAAAAGTCAAACAAATCGAATGTCAATCAGCACTAGGTGACAGACTGCCTTCGACTTTTCATCAACGGTATTGTCCAATTACCTCATCTTTGCTATGTCATTCGTGTACTAGCATGACATTGTGCATACATTAAGTTGCACCATCTGTCGGCCTCCTATGGTTTGCATTCCTCTTCTAATAACGCCGCATAATACCAGAACTGTCAGCCCGAACATGACTGGGGGGGTACTCACTCCGTTTGAGTGTACAAAAAGCGAGAGGTAAGATGTACAGGCTGTCATGCACATTTCGATTCTTTAGAAAAAAAAAAAAAAAAAAAGCTCTTCCTGGAGAGCTAATCCACATGCAATTGCCATGGCTCCCAGGAATTCAGGGTAAACATGCAGCAGCGTTGCTCTCTTGGAGGCAGGAGGAATCACCAGTTTTGTTCATATCCGAGCGGTCCCCAACCTTCTGCGCAGTGTGCACCACGCACCGGTTTCATGTAAAGCAGTATTTTTTGATAGACTAGCATCGACAAAAAAAAAAAAAAAAAAAAAAAAAAGGACAAAAAAATATATATTATGCTAAATGTAGTGGTTGTAATTAGCGGTAGGCCTATGCTTGTTTCTATGCAAGAAAAAGTTGGAAACTTTGCTTTTTCCCCATAGCTTTGATTAAGGTCTTTTAAACATTATGAAGTCAATTTCACAGTAGTACGGGCTTTTGAATCATTTTAGAATGTTTTTAAAGTCTTTTGCTAATGTCTTTAAATGTTGTCAATGTACGTTCTTTTAGTAATTTGGGTAAGGTACTTTTGTTTTCTCTCCTTTGCCTCTGACTGTCGTTAGTTGTTGAGTTTGTAAATGCTTTTAGGTGTGTCGCCTTTGCTTGTGTGAAACACATTGAGCTGTCTTGTGTATGAAATGTGCTAACCTGTCAAAATAAAGCTACCTTTTGCCTACTAGAACATTGGCCTTAAGCTGGATACCGAGGATATTTAAACAAATGCTCGATCGGTTCTCTCTAGGTGATCTTGACTGACTTTTGGGGGCTTATCTGACCCTGGGACAGTGGGTGCATTCTCAGATGACTTCATACAAGAATACTTTGGCCTTAGATGCTTGAAATGAGTGTCTTCACTGCTTTTGTGGTAAATGAATGTGTGGGGAAAGAGGTGAATACTTACACGACCCAGATCCCAGTGATGGTCAGTGCTGGGAGGCTAACAGGCAGGATCACCCAAAGAGACATGGCAGGCACCTCGAACCCTCTTTCCTCTTTTTCCTCTTCGACCACCCGAGCAATATGTGCTCAAGTAGTTCTAACATTTAACTGTGTGGGGCGGACATCTGCACTGACGCCAAATGAGTCATTTTAACAAGTCGGGCACACGGCTTGTTTCAGCTGCTGAAAAGAAGGAGGGAAAGGGCACCATTATTACCGGTACTTTATATCAAAATGTACAGTTTTATATTATCGGGCACAGGGAGACTTAAATCGATCTTACCGCCGCGTATGTTGTTTGACACTACACACGGTATTAAGTCACGTCTTCATTCAGTAGTAGCAATGAATAACGACGAATGCTACGCGGCGTCTCGTGCCGCAAGCTAGCAACAAATAACGGCGTGCATCAATAGCGAACCTGAACACTTTGCTCACCTTCCGCCGCTTCGTTTTCAAGCAAGTGTTTTATTTTTTTCCACCGCAAGAGTCTTCTTGCTTAACTTTGGTGTTCGTCGACTTGTCCTCGCTCCTCTTCAGGTAGCCGAAAAACAGCAAAAATTAAACAAAAAAAAAAGGACGCAGAACCGGTATTTTCTAGTAGGAAATTCCGCTTGGACGATTTAGTGATAGAAGGAAAAAGAAGGAGGGAGTTCGCCTGCCTTCGACGTGTAGTCCGACCTGCATGATAGCCGCCACGAGACAGTCCGGGGTATCCAGCTGTTTGACTCCGCCCCCCGCAACCTGTACCGGCGGAGTGTGCCGAAGAGTAGCGCGGGGGGCGCTGTCGAGTCAACTAAGAGTACCCCAAGAATGCTAATTTAGCAATTTTGTTGCGAGAATTAGCAACAAAAAGTGTACAGTACTCTTCTCAACTAGCATCTAGCTACCAATCAGTCTTTAAAAAAAAAAAAACGATTATTCATTTAATAAATTGTAAACTACATAAAGAAACAACACACAGGAGAAAAAAATAAAAATGACATTTAAAAAATAATAAATAAATGCCAGGGGCCTTAAATACAAACTAAGAAACATTGAAAACATTAAAGTGGAAACACAAGTTCAAGTTTTTGACAGCTTTCTTATTTTTAGCACTAGATATAGAAAGTAAATCTATATATGTATAACTCTGTCAAAGACATACAAATGTGGGTTTTGACGTTGTAAATTTACATTCATGTGGCTGTATAAAACTTTGTAAGAAATATTGGAAGATTAATGAAAATAATATTCTTTTTCAAATGGCGTGTCATGATTTAAGGAACCCCCCAAATTAATACATTCTGCACAGTAAGCTCAGTTACAGAATATGTTGTCCAACTTTTAGCAACAAATTTGTAAAAAAAAAAATTGTTGGACAATCAATTAAACACGAACTCGTTTAAAAAAACAGGAGTTTCACTGTTTTTTTAATTAGGGGAGGTTGTGTGTGGGGCGGGGGCGCTATTGAGTTGTATGCGTTCACAATTCATCTCCACAACAAACATTGGAGATTATTATCCAATTTTTCATTAAAGATAGATGACAAATTTATAAATAAAAAGAACACAAGCAAACCGTGTGCCTGAGTGAGAAGTTATGGTGTAAGATAGAGAAACATGTAAAGCCGTTTAATAAAGTGTGTTTCTGCTGCCCCCCTGAGCTTTCATTTATTATCTTCACTTTGTACGGCACCGCAAGGACTGGCCTTAGTAGCCTGGATAACGAATAAATTAAAATGGTTTAATATCAATATAATTAAAAAAATATATATATTATGGGCAGCATAAAGCCTGAAAATACTGTCCAAAAAATCTGTTCATCTTATACATAATACTGATTGTATTGCCAATCATATTTACATTACAAAGCACATTAGACCCTATTGGGTCTAACATTGGGTTAGCAGCACTGGTTAGCATAGCACTTTTGAGTTCTTGGTTTGATTCTCAGTTGAGGCCAAAAGACCATGGATGGTTGGATGGATGTTTTGATTATCGTCAGCACAGTGGAATTTGGTTAGCACTTCTGCCTCATAGTCCTGAGATTCTGAGTCCGGGGCTCAGGCCCGCTTGTGTGTACTTGCACGTTCTCCCCGTACTTGCGTGGGTTTGGATGTACTGCCTGCATGTATCCTAGTTGCACATTTGAAGACTTGTGAGTTTTAATGATATTTATTAAAGTTGCAGTCATTTCACAAATTCAGATAGCAAAACCTGCTTTGTGTGAGCATCAAAATCCATATGCATTTTTTGGGTAAGAAATGACATAAGCATGTTTATGTAGCTCATATAATACACTTAAACGTAGACGCAATCAAAGTCAGCAAAGGCCCGATTCTGTATCTCTAATGATTATCCTGAGTGATTATCTTGCGATGTATGGTGTGCTACCTCTTACACGTCAGCCTTGTACGCCAGACTTCTGGTTTTGGGGATGGAGACTCGCAATTGTTGATGTAGACAGTTATGTGTGTGGTTGACCTCTAAGAGCCGTAATCACACACTTGTCAAATTTTTTTCTCTCCCACTTTAGATGCCACTCAAGTCAATTCCACTCTCCTACAGTCTAATGGTGCTACCGTAGCCCCATACACTGAAAGCCGGGTACACGGCTTCAGTAAAAGTAGTGCGAACCTGGTACAGAAGCTGCATGGCATCGGACACACTGTAAAACGCCAGCACTCCCGCCACGTGATCCAAGTAGATGCCGACGCGAGACGACCTGGGGACGGGTAGGTCCGTGCTCTTGTTGTTGTGCACAAAGGAGAACTTGGACTGCGAGCAGTAGAGGCTCCAGGATTTGTCGTTCCAGCCCAGACTGCACACGTTGTCGTTTCCTTTTCGGAAAATGCCCCGATAGGTGATGGCCACGTCGATCTCCGATCCCTTCCAACTCACTTCCCAGTAGTAGCGACTCCCGGCCAGGCTTTCTTTGCAAAGCACCTTGAACAAAGGGAAGGAAAGACAATCACCAAACTAGTTAGGAAGTGAACTCAACTTCAACTTCCATTCTATAAAAAAAATAATAAATAAATCCTTTGAGTTGCACAGGTTAAAGGTCAGATCAATGGAGTGGAAAAAAGTTTAGAAATAATTTATCTTAGTCTCATTTTTTTATATCGCAAAAATGTAACATTTGAACAGATGTGTAGACTTTTTTCATGTGAAGTGAGTTGAGGTGCGTCAGGTAGCGCTTTGCCGACATCTTGTGGCATCTTGGTACCAAGGAACTAAGTTAAAGCGAGTTGAGGAGCTTCATGTGGTGTTTTGCCACCATTTTGTTGTTGCGTGAATTATTTGCAGATTGCTGCTATCCGTGGAAGGGGATAGTGAAGGAGGTGTATACTGTAAAAAGCCATATAAAAATATATAATCGTTTAAAATAACACAATCACCTGTGGGCGCCAACGATGAAGCGACCGCAATTTGCGGCGGAACACTAATAATAAATGCCAACCTGCTGCCAGTGGTCAAATCGTTCCGGGTGATCAGGGTAGTTCTTCGGCTCGCTCTTCATTGTGGCGGTGCGGTTGCCCTCGGAGAGGTGAAGGTTGCGGTGCACAGTGTTGACATCCAGAATCGGCTGGCAAGAATCTGAATAAAACAACAAAAGTCGTTCAAGTCAATGATGAGGCCTGAGATTGTGGGGAAAAAAAATTCGAGGGGTTGGCTGAAGGGCTAAAAATGTGGAATGTGGGACACTTGTTGAGATTCTAGCCTCGATATATTTAGATTGATTTTATTTTTAGAACATGGATGACCAATGTTGACATAATATTGAAAGCAGAGCTTGTTGAATGACTCGCTCAAGTTGCTGCAGGAAAACCTTTCTGTACGTTTGCTTTCTCCCACTTCACCAAACCTGTTCTGTTCTGTCACGTGTGTTATTGGAACGCTGGTGTCAGTTCCTACACCACATGATGTTACGACCATCCATGATGAGCTTTTTCCGACGGGACAAATCCCCCTCTGTTCTCAGCAATCTCGTTCGCATCCGACAAAAAACTCTTAACTCGTCTTTAAATGTGAGCAGGTGTGAGATGATAGTTTTCCATGTGTCTTTTTCCAAATCTTCTCAACGTCTTCCAATGTACCCGTAACTTCGTACAGAGACTTGTGTGCATAGAAATGTTGCATTTATATTTTCATTATTTTTGTTCGGTACAACTTACATCTCACGAAATCCTCCCTGGTCTTTGGTTCTTCCATCGTCCGTGGCTCTGTCAAAAACATTGATTCCCTCTTTGTTTTCTTCTCGCTTTCTTGCGTGATGTAGACTTCTTTCACTGGTGACAAAACACGGGGAAAGTGACAGTTTAAGGAGGGAAGACAATTAATGGCGCGGCACGCCAAGCTCAATCTGCCAACCCGCGGAAGAGATTTTAGCCGTCTCTCGCTTGCTGATTTCCTCCACTTGTAATTTCAGGGCAGCGATGGCTCTCTTGGTGGCGTCAAAGGAGTAATTGGGAGCAACGCTGACGTTGTTCAGGTCCTCGTAACCCGAAGGGCCGGACAGAGACTGCCAACTCTGGAAAAAAAACAAAGCGGATGACCACTGATGCCAGGAACATGAATGAAAACAAACTTTATTCTTCGATGCCACTGTTCACATTTTTGTTAAGCAGGGTTGTCAGTATCTCTGCTGAATGTAACTATTAAAGTAACCTGTAATCTAAGGTTTAGTTACTTTTTAAAGCAAGTAATCAGTAAAGCAACTCAGTTACTTTTTCAAGGTAACTGTGGCAACACTGGGGATGAAAAACATCGAAACTAGTGGAAAGTATTTGGCGCTGAAGGGGACCCATAAATGAAGCTCTAAAAAAATGGACAGACCACTACAAAAACATGGGTTTCTCTGATTTTGCTATTTACAGGTACCGGATATGTTTGAGTAAAATATTTTGTATTATTCTATAAAGTAATGACAACATAACCCGCAATTTCCAAATATTGTCATTTTAGAGGATTTATTTGCAGAAAATAAAGTGGAAAAAAACCAGCAAAATGCCAAAAAAAAGGTCCAGCATTGTTTATTTCCCCCAGAAGTGTCTATCCAGACATTATATTTAATACAGAGCAATCCAGGATGTACCACTGCTCCATACCCAAAGTCAGCTGGCCACAGCTCACTGTACACGTGACTAAAGAAGACAAGTGGATAGAAGGACATGAAATAGCAGTACTGCTGTTTTCCTGGCGCGTAGCCTTCATAAATAGCCGGTGCCATAACAATTGCGAGCCTCTTTTTTTTTTTTCCCTTCTCTTTCAAGGTCATGCTCACCTGCAGAAAGTGTATGTGGTCGTCGGTGTGCGACAGCTTCTCCAGGTCTGTGTGTCTCTTCCTCAGCAGGGTGATCTCTTCCTCCAAGCGGTCCAGGAGAATTTCCCCGCGGCTCACCGTGCTTCGCTCGTGCAAGCGGACCATCTCCTTGACTTCGTTGTACTTCCTCTCGATGGAGAGCAGCAGCTCCGTGAAGATCCGCTCGTTCTCTTCCAGGACCGACTCCGCTGAGTGCTGACGATGTCGCAAAAGAAACCAGAGGAACGTGAGTTTCTTGGGATTGGGTGGACATTTTTTTTTCCCGTAAGACAAACAAACGCACCCCTTTCCCCATCAGAACTGTAAAGGTGTCGGTTCAGAGACACTATTGTTGTCACTGATAGTCATTTTGAACTCTGTTGCTAACCAAAACAGTAGCGCCTACAGAGGCACAGGCTAATAAATAGCATCAGTTGTTGCGGTGTTATTACCAAAAGATGTTTAAACGAAACTGGTGGGGTAAAAATGTTGACAGCCATAATAACACTCAAAGTAAAATGTTATAGAGTGCTATTTTCTTATTAAAAAAACACAATTAAAGGCCTCCCCTATCTGAAGTTGTGTAAATAAATAGCCACTATTTGCTGAACAAGGTGATTGAATGCCATCACTTTCACAGCTTCCACAGCCTGTCGGAGATCCTGCCACTTTTTGACCCTCTCGTCAATCCTCTGCTGGGATTTGTGCAGCGTGGCGCCAAGTTGTTTCTAAGGAGGAAATGACAGAACATTACAACATGACACTTTTCTTTTCACAAAAAGTTTAGGATATCGGGCTTCCGGGATTCATTTCAGGAAGAACTCAAGATACGTCACAAATCATTGGAGTTACGTGCTCCCCCTTATGTGTTCTACACTGCAAAAACACAACTTGTAGTTTTGGGGGTTATAAAAAATTTTTAAAATTAAAGCTGGAACAACTTTGAAATCAAAATGATTGACATTTATGCCAATAATTTTAGTTATTAAGCAAGCAAGTCGTTTGATCCAAAACAATTTGCTGAGTAATTTTTCCTTAAATCTTTAGTTTGGGGGGACAATGCAAGGGACAACAGCTCTGTAAACTCTCATTTCTATCTGTGAAATGTGGGAAATCCAAATTTGACTTGCTTTGAATTGCTCAACTTAAAATGTTATCGAAGTTTTAAGTTCACCCATTTTTATTTTTTTTTGAACGGCAAAATGTTGGACACAACAGGTGTTTGATCAAGGAAAATTTCCAAGGACGTCTACTGTTGCACCCTGTTGATGACACTGCTCCTAAACTATAAGTTCAGTTCATTGGCCACTTTCCTCCGAGAGCATCCTGTTTGAAGCAGTTTGAAACACGGCATTCTGGTTAATATTGCGTTTGTGGAATATGAGTTAAGCAGCAAAATCCAGCCGTTTTTGTCCACCTCAGAGGGCGGCCATTTTGTCACTTGCTGTCGACTGAAAATGACATCACAGTTGCTCGGGGCTCAGGTAACGACCAATCGCGGCTCAGCTTCGGAAAACAGGTCAGCCGTGACTGGTCGTTACCCTGAGTAGTTGTGTTGTAATTTTCAGTCAAACAGAAGTGACAAAATGGCCGCCAACAAAGATGGCTAAAAACAGGTGGATTTTGCTGCTTAACTCATATTTCATATTACTCATACTGCCTCGTTTCAACTAAGTGGGCTTGCATAGAACATATTCTTGAAAAAAAATATGTTTGGGTTGACTTTTCTCTTTAAGTACTGAAACAATCGAACATGTCCGTTCAAATGATTCACCAAGTTCACTTGTAAGGTTACAGTGAATTTTAGGTTCATTGCGAAATTCCACACAAAAAGCCAATATAGTAACTCCTCCCACTCACCTGTTTCTCCGTCCTCTCGGTTCCAGCCGGGACGATGTCATGGTGCTTGTGCTCATCCATCATACACAGGACGCACACGGACGTCTGGTCAGTACGACAAAAGGCCTCCAGCAGCTTGTCGTGCTGAGCGCAGATCTTCTCCCTCATCTGGCCAGTCGCTTTGACCAGTTTGTGCTTCATCAGCGCCGGGTAGTCGTAGTGAGACTGGAGGTGAATCTCGCAGTAGGACGCCAGGCACACCAAGCAGGACTTCTCGGCCTTCTGCTTCCTGGTGGTGCAGAAGTCGCAGAGGACCTCGCCGCGTTTGGCCTGCGCCGTCCTGTTCAGGCTGCGGCTTGTGGAGCGACGGTCTCTCTCCGTGGTGTTGTATCGGTCCAAATCCAAAGTGCTGGGGTGCGACATTATTCCTTGCAGTCACAAACGATGTACTGTTAATATGAAAGATTCGAAATCCACGGTTAAACGACAGGTCTTGAGATGCACAGACAAAAACTCAGTAACGAGAGGGATTAAGTTCCTGAAGTTAGCCGCTTCGGTGAAACTGAGCGACTGACGCGTGTGACAGAATGTGAGCTATGTGATCTGTTCACACTGCAAAACCAGTATTCCCAGTCGATGAATGGGCGGGTGGCGCTACCTGAAACTAAGACAAACACATGCTCCTTTACTTTAAATGGACAAGTATTCACGAAATAAGACTTAGCAGCCAGAGATAAAAAGCGTACCAAGATAACGGTTTGAAAACAAACAGTTGTAAAAGGGTTAAATATGCCTAAATGTGAAATACAACTGAACTATACTAACAAACGTACTGTACTGGATTAAAAAAAACAAACGTTTGAGACAATGTAACATAATACACAGCTTCAACGTTTAATTCAGTGATTCTTCCACATACCACTAGAGGGAGCCCACACTTTGAGAATCACTTCCAAACCAATTCATTGTTTCTTTCTACTATTTACCTTTATGATGTCATGGTAGTATGTTGGTGCGCTCCTCGGGATGCTCAGAATAAAGAAAAAACATGTTGTACTTTTTATGCATTTGAAGCTGGCTCCACCACACCTGCAACCCTAACGAGGATCATTAGAATATGGACGGATGGCATTCAACACAGCATGAGACCGTTACGAGTTGTTTTGGTATCTTATTTCCTTTTATTGTTTTTACTTTTGTGACTGTTTGCCTTTTAAATAGTGTTCAGTTTCCTTATGTTTTATGTTTCAAGTTTATTTTTATGTTTCAAGTTTATTCATCTATTTTTGTTGCCAGTCCCTCCCTTTGGAATGACCTCCCGTGAAACGTTAGGCCATCCCCCTTTTTGTCCATCTTCAAAACTCATCTTGAAGCACATTTTTATTCTTTGGCTTTCGACTCTACTTTTGTGTGTGTTTGTGTGTGTTTTGTATTGTGTTTTGTATTGTGTTTATTGTTTTGTTTTTTGTTATCAATTTATTGTTTTAAGTGTCTTTGCTTTCATAAATCCAATTTTTATTTTATGTACAGCACTTTGTATGCATCGTTTTTTTTGTTTTTTTGTTTTAGTTATCTGTAAATAAAGTTGAGTTGCGTAACCAGAGGAGCAAAAATCTGTAATGCTTTGTGAAATCATGCATCTCGCTACTGGAAGAATACTATTATAATAAAGCACATCTGTTCAAAATCATTGTTTTATTGGACATTAATTACGGGGCGGGCGTTAATCCAAAAACATTGATCTGTATAACTCCTGATTGTATAATGTTATAAAGGTTGCTTTTACTTGAAAGATTTTGAGGGCCTGACCCTATGATGTGGCCGTTTTGGTACCTTGATGCGCGGCTCCTCGGCTGCAGGAGGCGATATCGGCCTGGGTGGCGTGTGGAAACGACAACACTTGCTTTTTCGCTAAAGCGCGTCGGCGGTCCAACGTTGGCGCCAGATGAGCACTGTGGCGCCAGCTCGGCACAACACGCTTGTGTACCCCGGACAGTCGGACACCAAGACAAACACCACAAACGAGACTTACAACAAGCCGGACTTTCTTTATCTCGTCTTGTAAACGCGAGCGATCCCTTCGTTTGTCTCTTTAGTTCCACGCCAGAAGAAGGCATAAAGGTGGGTGGGTGCATATGTGTGTGGAACACGTAAACTGTGGCGATATTTTCCTCCTGGTTTGCTTTATTATTGAGGAACGGGCTCATCTTGAGAGGCAAGGGGAGCGCTTAGTTGGGAAATGACGCCGATCCTTGCACGGATGCTCGCCCATATTTGTGCTTTCGCGTTGTAGTTGTTCAAGCAGCCTGCGAACTCTGTCATGGAAAAATACAAGGCCTCGATCCACTATGCACATTGTTGTATTATTGTTTTGATTATTAAAGGTTTTAAACGCGATGTTACCCCCCTCTCTCATTCTCTCTTGACTGTTGATTTTTGTAGTCGTTTTTGCAGTACACTGCTTTAACGACCCCGTCCATATGGAAATGGCGTCTATTCATAGGCTTATGATAATGTGGTCGAACGGTTGGTTTAATAAATAAACAGCTTCGATGTTAAAAGTGGTCACCTGAGGGTTGCGAGGGGAACCAGGGAGGACTGGAGGTGGCTTAGCCGACGGGTTAGCTTGGCACCGCGGCTACGTAGCTCGCACGCTAACGTAGGCTGGAGCTGGTTAGCCAGCAAGGCCGCCATTGAAAGGGGTGCCGCAGTCCACCAAGACCCGGTTTGGTGGTACATGCTATACACGCACCTCGAACCAAGCTATGGTGATCGTGTAATAAAGTTTCGAAACTGGTATTGAATCACAACATGTCTTTGTGGATCTAGCGCGGCAGTTAAGGGGTTCGTTTAATAGCAAAAAGACAACCTTCCCGGGCTTTCCCCTCCGTTTTCATCGCCCTCGATGTTAGTCATCTTTGTCCCTCTTCGGCTACTAGCCCAACTCTTATTAGCTTGCTAACTTTATCATTAGCTTTCAAGACACGGTCGCGTCATTATCATTTTTTTTATGACCGAGAAGATTTTTTTAAGAACACGTTCGTGGTTTGTCACATAGACGCGGGGCGGTTGACTTATTTGGACATGGCTCGGGGCTTTGCTGCTGATCCAATGCGGTTTGGGGAGGGCGGAAGCTAAGTTGGCTTACGTTAGCTCGCGGCAGCCATCTTACGCGAGCATTGTAGTCCTTGAGCTGGCTAGCTGCTGGTGTGGCACAACAAGATGGCCTGTTAATACGCACGCAAGAGGACCATTTCCGTGTCGACAACCGCGCCCTTTAGTCGCAACGAAATACATTTTACCTCCTAATTTCAAAACCAATTTTTTTTTCAACAGCGTAAGTATCACCGCCAGTTTGTTGGCTTCGTCGGTGTGTTCTTGCTATACGGGGCTAGTTAGCGCGCTAAATGGCGACCACTTAGCGGCTAACACAAAGCTGCTGTGGCGTTAACCAGTTTCCCCTCGACCGTAGCCAGCTAACTAGCGGCTACGGGAGCTATTTTTGTAGCCGTTTTGGAGGAGAGGCTAGCGAGCCATCGGTCCAACGTTTTATTATTAAAACTGCGTTTTGACAACGCCTGGGCGCAAAGTGGATATCACGTCGGGTGGGGAACAAAGAGCCGCGCGGGTTGAAAGCGGTTCAGGCCAGTGGGCCTGTCGCTTTGCAGATTAAACTGCACTCGAGAGCCCGATGACGATTTTGGCTACTTTGATGCTGTTTAGCTCGTTATGACTGCTAACCTAGCCTGCTAATTGACACTTAGCCTGTATATTGGCTTTGGAGAGTTTGCTAATCGGATGCGCGTTCGCCTACTATTGATAAAAAGTCAACATCCTTCTGAAAAAGTATGTTTGAATTTATGATGGAGAGGCCCACATCGGTCTTGTAAGGTTAATTTTTAAAATAGCCACCTTTTAGTTCAATGTTGCTTTTTTCCGACCAATTTTTTCCCACTTTGTTCTTGCATGTTTATAAGTTAAGGTCGAATCAGTCGTGTGCCTAATTGCTCGTCAAATTAGATGATAGAGAAGCATTTTAAAGTGGCATTTCGTCTGAGACAGATACTAAAAGCAATAAGCATTACTAGTCTACATTAAAACATGCTTACCACATGTTAAAGTATGTAGGCATTTATAATTGACAGGGCCACATCAACATTGTAAACATACCTCTAACTTAATCTATGCATTTCCCCCAAAATGTATTCACAATTTGCTTACATACTCTTATGTACAACAATATGGTGTGCCACTAATTGACTATCAAGGTTGGTTATACGGGCATTTCCTCTAAATGTATATATGAAAGCAATAAACATTTGTTGCTATACTTAGAAACTCCCTTGCCAGATCTTACTGGTATTTATCATGTTGAGGTCCACATCAGCAGTGTAGGACCATAGTTTAACATAACTACATAGTTTGTTGCTTTTTTTCTCTCACGCTTTGTGATTGCGTGCACTTTTGGACGTTTGGTATGTCCCGAACAGCCTATTAAGACTGCTGAGAGCAAAGTTTTAATGGTGGATTTCCTCTGTGACGATGTATATTACAGTAATAAGCTAAGTCACACAGGTAGCGGGACCTGCAAACAATTGTAATGTTGTTTTTTTTCCCCCCCACATTATGTGCTTGTTTGAACTTGTGAGCCTAATTTAAAGATGGGATGTGTCCCTAATTACTCATCAAAGTTGTTGAGAAGCAACACAAAGGGCGTTTTCCTTTGAGAAGATGTATAGTAAAGCTAGAGGCCAAGTTACAGCCTCCTTGCAGATCAGTGTGTTATCAGTTGATGAGAGACAAGTGACAGTGAAATCTAGAATACTTTCAAATGTGCCTTTGTGACATGACTTTTGTGGTGAGGACGGACTAATACAAGTCTTTGTTGTCAGCTCTTGGTCCTCTTTTGTGTAATGATTTTCCTCCCTTACAAAGATAATTGACACAAACGTCTAAGAATGCATATTAAAGTTAGAATCTTTTACAGATATCTGAGCGTTCCTGTGATCGTCACAGCCGCGGATCTGCCCCTCACACTTTATTCTCGAACAAGCCATCAATTAAAAGACACTCAGGCAAGTATGTCCATTTGGAGTAAAGTGGAAATTTTATATATAAAACCCTGGCACACCCCACAACTGTCTTTGTGTGCTGCACGTCAATACTGGTGTTAAGCAGAGCTGGGTATTTTACTACAAATTGAGGGTCCGTGTAAAAATTAACTCACAGTGCAAGAGAAGTACTATTAAAAGAAAAGAAAAAAAACAAGAGTGGGGATTACCATTCTCTATTCTGTTACAAAGACGTCGCTATCGTCAATGTCTACAAATATCTTAACTATATATCACGTCCAACTGGGTCCACTGGTTCAAAATCCACAAGCGCATCGAGTTTTTTTTTTTTTTTTTTTTTTTTTTTTTTTTCCCCCACTGCTGTCACTTATTTCAGAGCTCCCGCGATTGTCTGCGTCGCCATTAATGACAGAAAAAATTCCGGACATCCTCTGCGGTCTCACGACACAGTCACTTGTATATTCTAATGCGTTTCATTGGCTAAGAGACCGAGAATTGGATTTAAAAAAAAAAAAAAAAAAACGTATCCGCTCTCCTGGCTTTGAAGGTAGAAAGACGGAATAGTGCCCCCGGCTCTAGTGGTCGAAACGCGGTTATGTGCTAAACATAAGTGATTAGACTCAATTTTCAAAATGTAAATTTAACATTTTGCCATTGTCTGACATTTCCGACAAAAAAAAAACTCAACTTTGGAATGTTACTTGAGAAATGAAATGAAATCTTTCGCCGAGTTTCTTGCCGCTACAACACTATAATGGCTCAGCTGATTTCTGAGGTGTAACAGAGGCCAATAAGAAAAAAAAAACGACATACAATCTTATACAAGACTTGGTGGACTTGCTCTACTAAGTCCTTTTGTTTATCGAGTGGTGTCATGTCTCATGTAGCAAGCGACGGCTAATCGTGTCTTGAAGCAAATTGGATAGCGCGATTTAGTTTCACCAAGATTGCGTCCAAGTTTTTTTGTTGTTGTTGTTTTTTTTTTTTTTAAAGAATAACACAGAACGCTAACACTTGTGCAGCACTGTTCTGTTAAGCACAACATTTCCAAGGATCCCATCCCATCCATGACTGACTTTTGGATGAGAAGTGGGGTACACCCAACAACGGTTCACCTACGGGAAATGTCAACCGTCTTCAAATAAGCCATAAAGCATGTTTTTGCGATGCGGGAGGAAGCTAGCTCGAGGAGAACATGAAAACTCCACGCAGGCGGTTCAGACCATAGACCTGACCCCAAAACCTCGCAACTGTGAGGTGAGCATGCAAACCTCGACATCCGATTGAATAAGGTGACGTTCACCCAAAGTCAAATCCAATTTCAAGTAGCCATTCACTTTTGAGCCCATCGTCCGATTGAGCCCTTATAAAGTCTTAACAAGTGGTAGGTTCAAACGTTAACGTGAAAAAGACTCCCAAAACACAAGACAACTAGACCGAGGAAGACGCGTTAAACACCAGATCACATTGACACCGATCAAATATTTTGAAGGCGATTGAAAACAATTGAGTAGTCTGTCCTCCTCATATGTTCATCAGAAGAATGGGAATAGCTTCATATTGTCATTGTGCCACGAGGCAAAAACCAAATGGAACGGACAACCTGTCCAAATAGGAAAAACAATGATCAACAGGGGGATACAGACGAGAGTCCGCCGGGTCGCCCTTTCCAGATGAAAAGAAAACATAAGGAAGCGGCGGGAGGGGGCGGGGGGGAACAACAACAACCCTGTACTGAGCTCCTGTAAGGGAAGCCAACGAAGGTGTTGATGGCGAGAGGGGGACAACAGACGTTGCGTAATAAAAATGACAAGAGACAATGTGGTTAACGTTGCTGTGTTGGCCTCTCTTGCAGGTCTGCTAACTGACAAAAAACAGCACCGGCGCCGCGCTCCTCTAAACCAGGATCAATATACCCCGATTCTTAGTCGAGTTACCGTCCGGCGAAAAAACGGAGGTCGTGGGGCTGGAGTGTGTGCTCATGGCGGAGTCGGAGACTGAATGTGACACACCGGGCCTTGACACGCTTGGGTCGGAGTGTGTCATAGCCCACAGCCATGTCGACCTGCACTACGGAGCCGAGACGGAAATCATGACCGAGGAAAAGCGCGGCCTGGAGTTGGAGATCCACGGCACGGAACTAAAGATCCAAGGGCTGGGGACGGACCTGGGCGCGGTGGCGTGCGTGGACGCCATCGTGGAGACGGACCACGATTACATCAAGGTGGAGCACGACGACATGCACTGCTTCGCCGGCGCCGAGATCAAGACGTCGACGGGCGAGGCGCTGCTCGGCGAGGTGCTGCTCAAAACGGAGAGCGAGCACGAGGTCAAAGTGGAGTCGGATCACGGCGGCGAGCTGACGGTGGAGTCCGAGAACGGCGTCATCATCCACGAGGCGCACGGCCTGCAGTGCAACGAGTGCGGCGAGATCTTCGGCAGCATCTCCGACCTCCACCAGCACTTTGAGATCCACAAGGACCTCAACCCGTACATCTGCGTCCACTGCGGCGAGAGCTTCGCCGTGGAGGCCAGTCTCAAGCAGCACATGAAGATCCACATGAAAGAGAAGCCCTACGTGCCGCCGGGCGTGGAGATCATGGGCAAGGACGTGATCGACGCCTTCAGCCTCAAGTCGCACCAGATGATCCACCTGCCCGACAAGCCGCACCGGTGCACGGAGTGCGGCAAGAGCTTCGCCGCCGCCATCACCCTGCGGGAACACATGAAGATGCATTCGGAGGACAAGCCGTACAAGTGCACCCAGTGCCGGAAGAGCTTCGTCCGCAGGAGGCACCTGAAGAAGCACCAGGAGGTCCACGCCCGGGAGAAGCCCTACACGTGCGGCCAGTGCGGCAAGGGCTTCGCCACCACCTCCAACCTGAAGCAGCACCAGAAGACCCACGCGGCCCACGCCGCCCACGCCGGCGTGGTGCTCACCGACAAGCCCCACCGCTGCACGCAGTGCGGCAAGTGCTTCGCCGCCGCCGCCACCCTGCGCGAGCACCAGCGGATCCACTCGGGCGAGAAGCCCTACAAGTGCAACATGTGCCGGAAGAGCTTCGTCCGCAAGCGCCACCTGAAGAAGCACCAGCAGGTCCACGCCGGCGGCAAGCCCTACACCTGCAGGCACTGCAACAAGGGCTTCAACCACTCCTCTTCCCTCTCGCGCCACCACAAGACCCACCTGCAGGGGCCCGTCTTCTCGCCGCCGCAGCCGGGCAAGCCCATGGCCTTCGGCAGCCCCCCCAAGCAGCGGGTGCACCTGCAAGGAGAGAAGCCCTACATGTGCCACCACTGCGACAAGGGCTTCAACCACTCGTCCTCGCTGTCGCGCCACCAGAGAGTCCACTCCGAGGGCAAGGGCTACACCTGCGGCCACTGCGGCAAGATCTTCAACCACTCCTCATCGCTGGCGCGCCACCAGCGGGTCCACCTGGAGAGCAAGCAGCCGCCGGCGCCGCAGTCGCCGCCGCTGCCCCTCCCGCTGCCCACGCCCGAGCAGTACAGCGCCATCGCCTCGCCTAAGGTCTTCCCCAACAACGCCTTCCCCAAGCAGCACCTCCTCTCTGTGGAGAAGCCCTACCGCTGCTCCCAGTGCGGGAAAGGCTTCAACCATTCGTCCTCCCTCTCCAGACACCACCGAATCCATTTAGAGTAGTGGCGGGGGCGGGCGGGGGGGTGGGGGGGGGGTCCCCGCTCCCACGCAAGTGCTCAACCAATCCCCGGCTTCTCGTGTAACTACTAGCGCCCCCCCTCGCCCCCGCCACAAGACCTTGGGCCGACTCCTATGGATGTGTACCTGGTCAGGTCAGCTGCAGCGAAGAGGACCAGTTGAGGGGAAATGGACAAAGACAAAGACGACATGACTGGAAGGACTGATTGGCATTCGGAGCAGAAGCTGCGGTGAAGCGTCGCTTGGATTATTTGTTCTCGCTTGCGCAGGAACTCAATATTGAACACTTTTAAAAGAAACCGGAAAAAAATGTAACCCCATTCTTTTCTCTATTTTTTTTTTTTTTTTTGGATGAAGCTACTCGGTGGTGAGCGCAGGAGCTTTTTTTCGACTTGGTTCAAGGCTAGCAACACCGGAACTCCAATTAGTCATTTTTCATCCCTGTAACCCACGTGAAGCAAATCCACTGTAAATACTTCTTGATTTCTTTTATATATGTATAGGTGACTAGTGTGCTGTTCCAAAAATATGACATTTTTGATAGTAAGACCCACTTTGTCTCTACTTTTTTTTTTTTTTTTTTTGAGCCCCACTTTCAGTTAATTGTGTTGCGGGTGTTCTCAAGCAGCAGCAGTTGAATTTGCCACCATGTATATTTATGAGCTTATTTTCTTGTATGTCTACCACGACACGGTCTGTACAGAGAGCAATACTGGCTGACAACCTGATGAGAGACGCGCAGCCACAAGACAATTCCTGACAGAGAATAAACACCTTCTGGTTAGCATATTACACCAGTCTCCTTTTGTTCCTTATTCCGGTTCCCCTTCTGAGAATAATTAACGAAATAACTTGTTTATAGACTATAGATAGCAGTTACTCATGTTGACTCTCAGTCTGGTTGAAAGGCTTGTGCATACTAAACAAAAATCTGTGAGAAAAGCTGACATTTTTTCCAAGACTGCATTACGCTTGACTCGTATATGTAAAAAAGAAAAAAAAAAAATCTTTTACAAACGTATTTTTTTAGATATGGCTTGGGTTATATGTAAGGGAGCAAAGAGATGTTTTTATGGGAGGGCACGACAAGCAATATTTTTTAAGTTTCTCCCCATTTGTTTTGCTTCAATCTGTAGCATTTTTTTCTCCTTCCTGTGTTAGCTAGGTGCCTTATTGCATGCTGTGTAGAAATGGATGCTGAGCTGTTAATTGATGGAAAAAAAAAAGTTTTTAAGTTCTCATTCATACCCTTCATTTAATTTGATGTCAATGATACGTTTTATTATTTTTTGCTTTCATGTATACTATCGTGTTTACACTGTATACTGTCTTTTATTTTCTCCCCTCTTCTGTTCTTGTAAATGGCCTAATTCTTGAGAGGAAAAAAATGTAACAGAATCCATGCGGGCTTCTCTTTTAAGGGCAAACCTTGTAACATCTTTTCCCCTTTTTGCTGAGTGGCACATATATGGATAAATAAAGGTCGTTGACTCTCTTCTGGTCTCCTGTAGAAAATGATTTTTTTTACAGCACATTGGTATAGCACGGCGGTTTTACAGATCTGGCGATCAGAGTTCAAATATCTGATTGTTTTTGTTTTCCCTTTCCTTGTGTGAGCTAACTTATACATTACAATAAAAAAAAGAAGGATGTTATTGGCAATTCTTACGTGAGCCTCTTGAGTGAATGGTTGGTTGGCGACCGCAACACCCGTCCAAGGTCTGTGCCGTCTTTGCCTCATTCAGCAGGGACAGTTTCCCCTGTAGAAAATGGATGTCATCAAGCATTAGAACTGATTGTTAATGAATCCAGAAAACTTTAGTCAAAAGTGACAAACAGTTGGCATAAAACAGAAACCTCTTGACTGAAGTGACAGTCGGTGATCATGGGCGTTGCACTCCCTCGGCAATCCTGCAGGTGTCGCTCTTGCCACATGAAATTGCGCTCAGTGACGGGAGGTGTTTCTGACAGCTCCCCCCCACCTTTAACCAATGCAAAGAAGTAGTAATTCTCCCTAATTTACTCTTTCAAACAACACAAGGGGAGGAATTTCTTGGAATTGTCTGTCCCCAGAAATTCCCGGCCTTTTCCCACACTCCGCTTGGGTTTACATTCCTTCAGGCTACGTTGTTGTGGTTCACTCTCAAGGCTGCTAAACTGGCCTGTAACCTTCAGTATTAATCAGTTTTTATCAGCGGTCTGGGTCTAGGGCAGTGTCTGCTTTACATCGTAGATTTTTTTTTTTAAACAGACGCTAAGCTATCAACAAGCTGACCAAGGTCATTATTGATCCAAAAACCAACAAAATAACATTGAAAAAAACATTTTCGGTACCAAAATTAACCAAATATGAAACAAACACTCCACACATTGACAAAAAACAAAAAAATACATGAACCCAATCAAGCATTTAAAAAAACAAACTTGTTCTAATAACTATTTAAACCAGAGCCGTGTCTGGTTCTAATTTGCCTATGTGCATATCCGCTGTTGACTGACGCCCATTTTGTAGGCGATAAACGGGCAACTTCAAAAAAAATAAATTGTCGGACTAAGCATCGTCGGAAGCCCCCCTCCCCGCCCCCGGCTATCGTCGAACAAATTAGAAACGTGCCCTAAATAAGCACACAAGTCAGTTTAATGTATACACTTTTATTTTTGGTTCTGAAGTCCTACAACAATGAAAACGAAGACTTTTAACCGAAGAGAAAACTGTAGATGAACCCATGAACGTTGGTACAGATTTCACAGGTACGCGATGCCGTCTAGAAAACCTATATTGCGTATCATATTAGAAAATATTTACAATAGGGACAAATATACTGTACATGCAACATCTGTACAACCAGCTTTGTCTGTGAACACTTTGCATAGAACTTGAGAATAAAGCGCATGTGAAGATGTGGACATTCTCTTTACACGTTCATGACGGGGGTGAGCTGCAGCAGCGAGCTCTGCGGTCGAATGGCGCCGCTTTTGGAGTGCAGTTTGTCCAGGTTGTGTAGGAAGCCCCTCCTCTTCAGACCCTCCAGAATGACTGTGTTGCTGGAAGCCAAACTAACGTGGGTCCTGCATGGAGAAGGGCGGGGGGGGGGGTGGGGGGGGGGGGGTGGTGATGGACATATTTGATAAAAATGGAATTAATAAGGCGCTGTTTCATACATTCCTACATGGAAAGCTGGCTAGAAAGTTCAAAGCGGTTTGTTTCCTCTGATTGGAAACTTAAGCACGGCGCAGCAATTATACGTCATTACAAAAATCATTCCCTGCTGTCCAAATATTGGACGTTAGCATTCATTACAAGGTGTTTATTCAGCTTTATTGCCGTTTACTTTTTAAGGGAAGAAACGCAAATTGGCGAAAGGCTAAATGCAGTAATGCAGACTGGAGGTGTAACGTCTCACTGCAGTGTTTATTTTTGCCTGACTGACTGCAGTGGTCTTAGGGAAAGCCGTGGGATTGATTCTGGTGTGAAGCTGGGTAAAGCCCGGCTTGCGTGTTATTCAAGCACCGGTTGCGATATCAAGTTTTACCTCTCATTCGGTCTCAGGTTATACCACTTTGAGTCATTTCAGATATCCCAGGTCTCAGAAGCGGGGTACACACAAAAGGACAATTGGGCCGAGCGTTTACCCTGCCTTGTGATCAAAGTCAGCAAAAGCGCAATTATCTGTATGTTTCTAACAACTATCCCGAGGGATTATTCTGTAGTGTGCGGTGTGTGAAGAGCGATTATTTTGCTCAGGAAAACGGTCGGGCCAACCAATCGGAAATGATAAACCTGTTCGATATCTACAATGGCAAATCCTGGAGTGGGTGACCAACAGACTATTGGGTTGAGTCATGGACTGTGAACCCAAATGGAAGCGACCTGAAAGCTTGCGCTGCTGTTGGATGCTAATAAAGACCCCAAAAAAAAATCGGTATGTGTGTACCCCGCTTACGTGAGCTTTGATGTCGAATCATGTCAGCAAAAATAGACAGCCTCTCACCGTGGAGAATCTATTCCGCTGTCTCCTGTGATGCTCTGGTTCTCGACCAGTTCTACCGCCGCTCCACTTTCCGTTGCCCTTAGACCAGATCCTGGGGTCCGGGGAACTCCCCTCTCGTGAAAATCCTCCTCTTGAGCTTCCTTCACCTCCGCCGCCCGGTGGGCCGATTCGCCATCACCCTCATCTGTGGACTTGCGGACAGTCTCTGCCTCCGATTCGACCTCGCTTCCCGGGCAGTAGTCAAATATGCTACCGTCAAAGGCCTCTGGAGGTTCAGGTCGGTCCAACTCAAGACTGGACTTGTGTGATCCTTCCTGGACCAGGGTTTCTTTCCTGTCACTTGGCTCATCTTGAGGCGATACTTCACTCTGCTGAGGATATTGACGTCCCCACATAGTTTCCGCAGGTCTACTGGGGCTCAGAGAAGTCTCCCTCCGGCCGGTGGAGAGTCTGTTGACAGAGGTAACTTGTTGACAGTGAAAGTTGGCGTCGTAATAGTGACCGCTGGACTCCGGACACTTGGATTCGCCCTTGTATTGACGGTAGAGGTAGTTTGGAATAACGTCCTCCTCGTTCAAGCACAGGGAGCTACAGGTATCTTCGTCCTCGTGATGGTCTGTTCTCTGATAGGGTCTGTGGTCATCCTCAAGGTCTGTCACGGAGGGAAGGTCATCAACTACCGGTTCTATCAAACCCAGGGTCCCTTGCTCTCTACTGACAGTGACTGTTCTTGGGTCCTTTGCGTGCTGATGTGTTGAAAGGTCGTCGGGCTTCTGAGAGTCATCCCGTTGTGCTTTGGTCAATCTGAGCGAGTGCTTCCGCTGTAAAGCCGTCTTGGGCCAGACCCGTGCTGGGACTGCGTCGGAATTGGCGTATGGATCCATGTTGGAGAGGCCATCGTTCAAAGCCTGGCTTTCGCCGTCTTTCAGCGGAAGGTTTTCCCGGTTGTCCGCGCCGCTTCCCGCCCTCCGATGTCGAACCTTGTCATCAATCCGCAGCGTGCAGCTCTGTGGGTACGCTGAGCTGTAGTCCGGCGGCAACTCTCCATTGAGCTTCGCGTCTGGTCGCAGCAGACGTTGGCGGTCGCCATCCCTTTCCTGCTCGTATTTCCCTTCAGATGTGGGAGATTTTGCCGGTTGCTCTTCTTCTGCTACACTCAGCTTGGTGCGATGCGCGTCCCACGATTTGGAGCGATGACTCGCTCGTTCCTTCCTCCCCGATGGCCTGCCCTCTTTCGGTTTTCGATGCTCCCGTCCGACTGTTTCTGGAGCGTGGAAAGGGTTTTCAATGCGTTTCTTGTAAAGCGATATACCGTCCACAGAATCTTCCGCTTTACCCGGTTCGTCAATTGGGATTTCCACTCGCAACCGGGTGGGGATCAAATCCTCCCCCTCTGGATAGCCACCGGGACATACAGGAAGCTTATTCCGGATCCTTTCCCTTTGCTTTTCTCTGGTGGAGTGCACCCGCCGTTTGCTACGAGAGCTTTTCTGAGCAGACCTCTTGGCTGACCTGGAGGAGTGGTGGTGCCTCGGTTTTGGACTTGTTAGGATCTCCGTCGACATCCCCTTGTCCACTCCTTTGTCCAGTACCTTGTCCCGCCTCTCTTCCAGCTTCTTCATCAGGACCGTGTGACGGGTCAGGTTGTCGACCGTCAGTTCGGGGTTGATGCGCTTGATGATGGCGTGCTCCAGGTCACGAGGCAAGTTATTGAGATCATCTTCATCTCTGACAGGCCACTCCTCAGGCGGGAACTGCCCGGCGAATGACGCATACTCCTTCTTTGGCTTCTCTTTTTTGCCGCCGTTCCTCCGGAACAAACCGAGACCAAATTTCCTGGCCGGCTTGCTGTCTTTCTCTTTGCGGGCGACGGCGTTGATCACTGCCGCGGGCTTGCCGACCTCTCCCGCCTGGCAGTCCGCCGTTGTGGAGGTAGACTGATTCTGCACCGAGGGCTTGTGATCCGACGCTCGAGGCCACTTTAAGCTCTTGGCCGTGCATTCGCTGATGGAAACGGAGACGGAATGCTGATCGGGAGCCGTGGGCGGCGGGTTAGTGGTCGGCACGCCGGTGGACGTCGGGAGCGGGCTGAAGCAGCTGCAAGACTTGCAGTGAGCCGGCGGGGGCGTCCGAGCGCCCTCCACGCAGATATCGTTGCTCAGAAGGTACGTAATAGGTGGCGGCGAGGGAGGGTCTTCGGCCGAGCCCGAAGTCCACCAGGTCTTCTCTCGGCCCGTGTTGCCGGTGATGAAATAAGTCTGAGGGGTGACGATGAAGTAGCCCTCGCCGGTGTGGTAAATTTTGCGCTCCTTGATCAGGGTGCCCAAGGTATTGTAGAGGATGTCTTGAGTTGGGATGGTTATACCTTTAAAATAGAGAGAGATGTTTTAAAGATCCGCTTGGGAAGTTGAACACTAAAGAGGCTCCTGGTTTACGATTGATTGAGAGGACGCTTTTTCCGTTGCTGGTCCCTCTCTTTGGAATCACCTCCCACTAAACTTTAGGCCGGCCCCCTCTCTACCCATTTTTAAAACTATTCTTTGGCTTTGGACTCAGCATGAGACCCGGCATTTTTTTTGTGTTTTATTGAATTTACCGTCTTTGTTATCCATTGATTGTTTGAAGCGTCTTTGTTTTCACGTCACATTTTTTTTTACTTTATGTCGCGCACTTAATATGCAGCTATGGTTGTTTTTGAAGCGCTCTATAAATAAAGCGGCGCTGAGTTGAGATTGTTTTGTTCCTGCCGTGTTGATGAAACCTCATTTCGTAAATAAGCCAGAACATGCCGTTGTTTATCACCCAAAAAATATGCTTCGCCATAGATAAAACAAACGAAAAACAAGAATTCCAGCAAAACAAAGCTTGCATTCGACTGTGCAAACTAGTTCATTGCATGTTCATTTGGAAAATCATTTGAGAATTTATTCCCATAGCCTTGATATCCATGGAATCTGTGTCCTTACTTGTAAGGCAAGTCAGCGCACTAGTGGAACGACTCTTACTAGTATTGTTTTTGTTCACTACTGGAGCCGGTTTTGGGCTACTAGTACACAAACGTGTGCTCTATCAGTACACCACTAGGCCCAACTAGTAGACGTGTTACGCACTAGTAGCTTCCCAGTCCTGACTAGTAGCACCAAAATGTCAAATAATCGTTTTGTCTCACTAGTAACACGTTGTCCTATTTGTGCATAAATGACCTACAGAAGTAGAAAGCAGTAGTGGAAAAACATTATTAGCAAGAGACAGTCATTCTACCAGTGCGCTAAATTGTCTTGCTAGCAAGGACAGAATTGAATACTTTACGGACCTCAACCTAAACTTATTTTTTTTCAAGAATATGTGCTATGCAGACCCACTAGTTGAAACAAGGCATACTGAAAAATATTGTGTTGGTGGAACAAGAGTTAATCCACTTGTTTTTAGCCATCCCCGGGGGGGGCGGCCATTTTGTCACTTCTGTCGACTGAAAATGACATCACAACTACTCAGGGCTTAGGTCACGACCAATCGCGGCTGACCTGTTTTCTGAAGGTGAGCTGTGATTGGTCGTTACCTGATTGCCGCGCAGTTGTGACTGTCATTTTCAGTCAACGGAAGTGACAAAATGGCCGCCGCCTGAGATGGCTAAAAGCGGGTGGATTTTGCCGCTTAATTATTAACTCATGTTCCACAAACGCAATATTAATCAGAATGCCTTGTCTCAACTCAGTGGGCCTGCGCAGAACATATTCTGGAAAAAAAAAAAAAATGTTTGGATTGACTTTCGGCTTTAAGCTGGTTGTTAAAAAAACTTTCCAACGCGCGACGCCGTTCAACCTCGGAATCGGGGCTGTCGTAAACCGAGGGGCCTCCTTTACTTCGTACATCTTTCCTCAGCTTACCTGGATGTGATTTGCTCATGTGATTGACCAGAGTCTCCTGGCTGACGACGATCTGGGAGGAGTTCATGTCCGAGATGACCGAGCACAACACCTCCGCCAGAGGAATGAACTGGGACTGGGGGACGGGCGACATCTGCAACGGAGACAGGTCGCCTGGAACACATCACAAAAGCCGCGGATTGTCAGATGGCGCTCGCACCTGGATTGGTTACTCTTTCAAAAACAATCCCCGACATTTGTCCACTAACCACTTCTTAAGCCCTGACCACGGTGGTCTATTTATGCAAGTTAGATGAACCGTGAAAGTCTGGCCGCTACGGACATTCCACCAGCGCCAGGACAAACCGCAAAATTCCACCACTCCCACAGCGGTGACCGCAGGCCGCATGCTGGGCGGATCGCATATCTCGCCCCCGTGTATCATCAAGACTCCCATGTCGTGGAGGTAGCCTTGGAAAAACATGAGCACCAAAGTGAGAAAGAACTTGATGACATATTTGGTCTTGTAGTCTTCAAAGCGGTTCCGGTTCCAAATTTTGGCCGCGTCGGAGCTCGGCTCACGGGGCGGACGACATGTCTCGGAATGCGACTGGAAAAAAGCGATTATTATTTTATTATTTATTATTTTATTTTATTCCGCGGTAGTTGCCGTGGAGTTTTCACATCAGCACAAGTGTGTCGGCGGTTTATGACTCGGTTTAGCGGCGTTAAAAGGTTACTTGAAGATTAGTAATGCTCCAAAATAAACCACATCCCAAGTGAATGATTAGACAAAGCCAACACTAAACGTGAACATTCGAAACGTTAACTCCACTTATAGTTACAAGTCTGACTAGTTAATCAATCATAAATGCACTCTGGTATGTGCACTGCATTTGGCATGTAAGAATGTCTAAAAAAAAATATCAGGAAATAATACAAAATATTTAAAAAAAAAAAAACACCAACACAAAAAGACATACAAAAATTACAACAAATACATTTTTTTTTAAAAATAGACAAAAATATTGGGTATGAATAGTGAAAAATGTATTGAAAACAAATATTTTTGGCGCAAAAAATTTGGGGATGAAAATATATTTTTAAAAAAATGTGTTGAAAGTAAAAGGAAACATATTAGCGCTATCCATAATTAGGCGAATAAAATTTATGAAAATTAGAAAAAAATTGACAAAGAAATACAAAATTTTACAAAAACAGACAAGAATACAAAAATACTGTTAAAAATATGAAAACATGTAGAAAAATATTAGAAAATAAAAGAAAATATTTGACAAAAAATAGCATCTGAAAATACACAAAAATCCCCCAAATTACCCCAAAAAATAGAAAATACCAAAAATTTGAAAAAAGTACTAAAAATATAAAAAAAACTTGACAGAAAATTATAATATGGAAAATGTTTTACATTTTTTATATATCATATTTTGCAACCGCGATTAAAATATCCAACTTAAAATTGAGTTATCAGTCATGAACAGTCTAAAGACAGAGCAGGCA
Organism: Filicampus tigris; assembly: GCF_054856515.1. Taxonomy (NCBI): domain Eukaryota; kingdom Metazoa; phylum Chordata; class Actinopteri; order Syngnathiformes; family Syngnathidae; genus Filicampus; species Filicampus tigris. The sequence goes on along the minus strand of NC_141227.1, from coordinate 21,516,579 downwards.
CTACAGGAATCTTTAAATAAGTATTTGTCTTAAAAAGGGACATTTTATTCATCCATCCAATTTTTATTGGATGGGACTGTTTTATGTTCAATTATTTTTTATCACTGATCAACACTGTTTTATCTGAGCTTGTTTTTTCAAAGCACTTCATAAATAACGCTGAGTTGTCTTGAGAAAGTACTTTCATGGCAGCGCCATGGAAAATGATGGATGCTGCTGGAACAATTTTGGACAGATGCTTTTCCTCGCGTTTCCACTCGACTTGAAGCTTAAACATGTGCCACATGCCCCCCCCCCCCCCCAAACACAGCAAAGCTCCCGCTTGATGTAAACGAAACATTTACAGCCATCGCATTTGAGCCACTTATGCACAAGACGGGGCAAATAAACAACACATCACAAACTATCTGTCGCACAAGTGAATGAATAGTGTCTTGTTTTTTTCCGGGGGGGAGGAATTATGAAGTGACATTTTGAAAATAAATAAAGCATAAAACTACAAAGGCATTGTAGAATTGTGTGCACAACACAACACGACACAATCAACAGGACTTGAAGCTCAGAAGGCTCACAGATGGCGGTCTTTTTTAGTCAGACTGATCCTGTGACACACGGTGGGGTTGTTTAAAAAAAAAAAAAACAGAGCCCTTAACCCCGCACATTAACGCCCCCCCCCCACTCGGATATCTCAATCCGACTCTGGGCTCCTCATTGAGCTGCGCTTCCTATAGAAATGATGATGTGATGTTTAGAAAGCACATAGTCAGATGACCAGCCCCCCCAAAAAGGGTGAGAAGGTGGGGGTGGGGGTCAGCAGGCTGGGCTCAGGAGAGGAAAGGCACCAATTAACATCTGAGGGATCAATAATCGCCCAATAATCCAATTTTTTACGAATGATTTAGCGCTGCTTTTCCACTATTCGTTTTAGCCCAACGGGAATTGGAAGAAGCCTTTTACTGCCTTCTACAAACGTGATATAGAATAAACCAAAATTAGGAAAAAATAATGTTAATTAATTCTATGACAAAAACAAACTCAGACAATACATTTTTTTTTTTTTTTAAGTAGAAATGCTTTGGGAAAAAAAGACTGAAAAAGAAAAACTACAGTCTTCAATTAATACTAGCAATAAATATTAACAGAAAATGAGAAATGTGAAAAAATATTGGACAAAATGAAAAAATATATAAAAAATACGACGACAAAGTAAGAGAAATTGTTTTTAAAGAAATATGATAAAAATATAAGAATATCAGAAAAAAATCCCCAAATTTAAACGTGAAAAAAAATTACGTGAAAAAATTATACAGTGATTCAGAATATTTAACAACGACAACAACAACAAAAACTAAAATATATATTTTTTAAAATGGAAATTTTTTAAAAATCAATGAAATATACAAATATAAAAAAAATATGATTTTAAAATATGAGAACAAAATATGAGAAAATATCTCAAAACATACACAAATGTCTGGCAAACTACAAAAATAGTATTAAAAACAGAACTGTGAGAAATAAACTATAAAATGAGAAAAATATTTTTTTTTAAAATTGAACAAACCATTTCAAAAATACAAAAATATTTTTTTTAAAAACAAATATTTGAAAGAATACACAAACATCTTTAAAACTACCCCCCCACCCCCAAAAAAAAATAGTATAGAAAACATGTAAAACACTATTCAAAAATGACAAAAACATATTTAAAAAAAAAAAAAAAAAAAATCTTGGACAACAATACAAAATATTTATACGAATAGAAAAAAAGAAAGTACATACTTCTCATTGTCAGTCAGACATTTGCAGTGTGCGGGGGCCCTCACAGTTTACTACGCTGGTGTAATGCACGCGCCACGCCACGCCGCTCCACTCATTTTGTTATACGCAGCAGGAATACCCTGCTGGCTGGCTGCCATGGCAACAGCAGTGTCACCGGGCAGACAGTTTGGGTATCACGCAGCGGATTACGCACCGGGGACACTTGCAAAATGCTTTGACCTGACTGTGTTTTTGTGAGGGGGTGGAATGGAGTTGCATTATGGGTAATGTAGGAAGCAGATGTTAAAAAGTAAACGTAGAGATCTAATGCAAAAACCAAAGAAGTCTACATAAGTACTTTAATACCGCTACACTGATGAAAAGATAAAAAAGAAAAAAAAAGGCTTGGACTTTCCATGTGAGAATAAAGTGGTCCCTTGAGAGTGAACAGGAAAAATGTCTACCTTCTCATCTCTCTCTTTTTTAAATGTTTTATTTTTTATTTTCTTCTTCTGACCCTGATGAGTGCCACATGGCTGTTTTGCTAGCCAACACATGAGTCTCATTCCATCACTTAACTCCTACAATAAGCCTCCTATACGCTTCAGAAACGTAGATTACACTGACTGGACACAAAAGGATGAAATGACGTGTGTAAAAAAAATAAAAAAATACACACATTAATTTTTTTTTTTTTTATGTGGCAGGGATATTAGCCAGAAAAACACAATTATTAATATATAAATATTAGGGGGAGAACGACAAGTATTAGACAAAACATTGGTGATTAATCGGATTTAAAAATGTTATCTTTTCCATTCCTTTTTTCAAAAACTAAAACTTTCTTTAAAATAAATTGCATAAACAAATTATGATTCAGTTACAGTTTGGTCCATAACATGTAAGGCAAAAATATTGATCATTATGTTTTATTTTGATTCAACAAAAAGAATCCGTCTGCTTTCATGGATAGCTACAATCGGATAATATTTACTGATTTATACAATAAAAAGGTGAAATTCCGAGCATTTGGACAAATTTAATTTTCAAAAAAAGTATCGAAGTGATTACCGGTAATCGATCATTAAAAATAATTGATTAATTTGATAATCGATTAGTTGTCAATTAATCGTTGCACCTCTACTGACATTTGAAAGATAGGAAATATATAAAATAGAACAACAATAAAATACTACAAAAAGTATTAGAAACTGCAAAATATAATATAGGAAACAAAAACATCTACAAACATTTAGTTAGTGTACTTAAACCTTCACACAGAGTCCCGATGCTTTTGCCAACTCTCATGTTTGGTAGGTAGCAGGATTACGCCCGCCAAAAACCTCCCTCCAAGCCCAGCTGTGAATTATCTATATAACGCGCAGGACGTTTTTAGACTTTACGAGTCTTTCACAAGCGCACTGAAGCGTCTTTCGCAGCCAAAGTGGCCTCATAAAAGTCCGAACGCACAAACCACAGAGCAACAACATGGCTCCAGACACAGCAAGCAAGGGTGTACCATCAACATGAAAATAACTCTCAACAGTGAGGTTAGCGCTGATGCTAATGCTAGCGCATCACAAGAGGTGTCCTGGCTGGACCATTGTTATTGGGGGCCACAAAAAAGCCATTTATAGTGGCTATCTTAATGACAATAAGTATTAACCCCAGGCTGGTGTAATTTCATAGTCTAAATTGCTGGGTTGTGATGTTAGCCCCAAAGCCAATGCTAGCGCAACACCAGAGGGGTCCTGGCTTGTTCATTATTAAGAGACCACAAAAAAATGATTATTTTTTTTTTTAAAGGCAAATTATGGTCATAATCTGAATGATTAAAAAGTCCTGAATCCAGTCTGGTGTCATTTCATACAGTGGACATTTCGGAGCAGTGATGTTTGCCCCAATGCTAATGCTAGCACAACATGAGATGTGTCCTGGCTGGTCCATCGTTATTAGACAATGATTTATGAAAGCCATTTATGGCCGGCATGGAAATGGGAAGTAATAATAATACCATCAACATGGCCATGACTGAATAGTGACATTAGCACCAATGCTAAGACGAGAAGTGTCCTGGCTGGACCTGTATGGTCAGAGATCTCTTTAAAAAAAAAAAAAAAAGGCTGAATGATAAGAAGTACTGAATCCAAGCCATCAACACGCACAAACCCCCCCCAAAAAGTGTGGAAAAAACTAACTAGTAAAACAACCCGACTCGAGGAGTTTTGTGTTGCCTACTGTTGCCATGGAAACCTTTAGCGTGGTGGCAACCGAAGCCAAAGAAAAGAGAAGAATGCACAGTAGGCCAGTATTTGTGGCCCCTTCAAACCACACAAGAGCTTTTTAGACTCACTTTGTAAACCATTGACATTATGCTCAAGCCAACTTTAAAGCCATAAAGCAGCTAAATGTGAATTAGGCTTTTTATGAATAGACATTTTTTGGAATTAGAATTTTACTGGCCCGCAATTAAAAGCTGCATGTAGTTACAGAAAAAAAAGCAAAACAAACAGGAAAAATAAAAAATAAAACGTATCAAACTTTTCCTAACATTCTAAAATGAATCAAAAAAGTTACAAGATCTAAAAAATAAAAACTGAAAAAAAATTTTTTTTTTAAATGACTGATGGTATTTTTTTTTTTTAACCATGAAAAAAAAAAAAATCAAGAATTTAAATACAAATATGATGTTACGATATATGCATTGAATCTTTAACCAATCTGATTCCAAATTCGCTGGCCCTCGATGACATCACAATATTTCCGTCCTCTGATTGGTTAGTCAGAACAACAAAAGTGTTCAGCTAGCAAAACAGGTCTATAGTGATCGGCACACATTAATACATAACTCAAACATGGCATGCATCAGAACATTAAATTAAAAAGCAGGAAAATGAGAAAAAAGATTACTTTTAAATGTTGAAAAAAAAAAAAAAAAAAGATGAAAATGTCACTTTTTTTATTAAAACAAAAAAATATATTTTAGAACATTACAAGACACAATGTTTCTTCACCCAATCAGATTTCAAATTCATCCTCACAGGGCCACTTAGCTGGCCCTTGATGACATCAGCATTGCTCCATCATCTGATTGGTTGGTCAGCGCAAAACTTTTGCGCTCGCAAAACGGCCATTTCATAAATCAACCTCCCTTTATTACTTTTTTTTTTTTTTTTTTTTTTTTAAAGATTTGTGTCATGTTATTAGAAAAAACTGCGTTTTGTATAGTATTGATGATTTTTATCACTGCGACATGATATTGGTGATATGATGAAGTACGGTAGGTAAAGTCCCCGGTACCAAATACACGTCCCGCCACCGACTGAAAAACCTGAGACTTGAAACAAGACAGACGTGTCTTTGAGAGCTCAGTGGGAAACGTGATACTAATGCACTAGTGGGGGGGGGGGGGGGGTAGCGGCAGACAGCAGACATAAAGAACTGCCTTCGCAGTGCCAGACATACAAAAGAACTTGATGATGTTGTTGTTGTTGTTGAATGTTTTATCGTTACATTGGACGTCCCGCAGTTTGGCGTCACGATGGCTCTATCGCAAATATGTCCAGAATTCTTTATGGCCTTGGCTGGGAGCAATTATTAAAAAATTCTGACGGAAAGGGAGACTATAAAGAGCGAGGATCAATGAGAGTGCAACCAAGATTGTTAAAAGATGTGGGAGAGGGGAAAAAAGAACAAAAAAACCCAACAAAAAAAAAGCACTGTAGGTACAGTATTAGGGAGAAAAAAAAAAAAAGGAACAGTAGAGGATGAAAGTTGAGATATTACTATTGAAATATTTTTATTTCTAATGAGAATTGTTATTTTATAAGGTAATAAAGTTCAACTATAAGAGCAAATTTTAACAAGAATAAATTTTTTGGTCGGAAAAAATGTCAATATAAAAACAAACAGCATTTTTATTTTATGCAAAAAAATAAAAAATAAAGTTGCAATTTTATGCAAATAAAGTTGTAATGCAATGGGGGGGGGGGAATCAAACAAAATTAAATTGTAAATTTATGAAAAGAAAGATAGATATTTTGTTTTGAAACGTCATAGCTATAAATGACAACCCATGGTAAAATCGGTATTGTGCAAGCTTTTATAGGTCAAACTTAAAAACGAAATGTGAAAATATTTCCAAAAACCCGATGTGAGGAGAATTTTCCATTTTCAAAAAAAACATTTCGGGACAAATCGCCATCTCCGATGAAAAATTTACTGCTGAGCAAAGTTATTCGCCCCTCAGTCAATGATTCCCCGAGTTCCAATTCATTTGCAGCCCGGTCTAACGACTTCCTCGTCAACTTTCTTTCTTTTTGCTTTCTTGGAGGAGTTGCTGAAGGTCAAGTGTGATGTGTGAGGATCATCTTACACCGAAATATTTATTCAGCATTCCCTCTATTTTCACCTCCAACCTGAGCGTTGGTGCGCGAGATGCCGACCACATGCTCCCCCCCCCCCCCCCCCCCCACGCAACCGCCCCCCACCCTCACCCTGTTTAATCAAGAGTGATGGTCCTCATTGGACGCAGATGCCGACCATTTCCTTTGACTTCTACCACCATGATAGCCTCCTTCCAAATGTTCGACGCACTTCAAGTCTGACAAAGTACATCTGTAATCATCATCATTCCCAATTAAAATGAATCCCAATGACATTAATCCGTTTCAGCCCCCAGCAACACTGATTTTTTTTTTCCAACAAAGAAAATTGCACACTATACATAAACTTTCCACTAGGGGGCAGTAAGGACACACCACACATAGATCGGATGATAAAAACAGTAGAACGTCACAAATACGCTGCAAAAATATTTTTCTCTGAGGATAAAGAATATGTTCACTTGTATTCATAAAGAAGCTGTTTTGAAATTTATAACTACTGCGATGGCGATGCTTGTTTCGTCAGCCCGTCTTCCCATTATGTATTAGCATTAAGCTAGCGGCCTTTCATAAGACCGGCCACAGCTATGACGCTTGTTAAATACATACAAAAAAAAAATCCTGAAAATAAATAAAAAATTCGCAAAGCTGGCACTACTCGCCGCGATTCCTAAAAACATACAGTCGTGTCAGTAGACCCCAGCGTGTTTTGACTGTAAATTTACCGTAATATACTGTAGCTGAGTCATTTGTCAGGGGCAGAGTGAGAATCAAAACAAATCCTACGAGGGAAACTCGAGCTGCTGCTGACATGGTGGACAAACTTCTCGGCTGTTTTTATTGGCACCAAAACTGTGACTAATACTACAGTCAAGCCCTTCTATATCGCGGTTCATCCCTCGCATAATAGATGCTGTTCCCACAGATACAATGGATATAAAAAGTCGACACACCCCCATTACCAGACCAGGATTTGACATGATACTGAATACTGAAATATACTACTGAAAATTACATTAATGGTGGAAAAAAGTTTCTCATTTTTTGATATAAAAAAACCAACAAAAAAACACGGGATTTGACGAAATATATCCGATTTTATGGTTTGATGAAACATTTTGGTGTTTAAATATACAATGTTCACTTCTCTTTGGTATTATGTAGTATGAGTGAAATTCAAATGGGAATTACAAACAGCTTGAAGCAAGCACACTGTGCGTCTTATTTGGAGAAAAACGTAAATGTGTGAAACCTGAAAATCTCCCGCAGTAAACAGGGATTCACTGTACAGTACTGGTATTCCCACTGCTTCGAAATTTCCGTTTAACATGTCGGACCGGCAGAGTGGGGGGATGTGTGGGAGTTTCCTTGTCCATGCAGAAAGGATGCAGGATGAAGACAACACGTGCAAGCAATGTGAAGGAGGTCAAGGCTTCCTGTTGCCCGCCTGCTAGCATAAACATTCAACATAGCGCACGAGGAAACGTGGCGGAACATTTGCTACAGCAGAGACGGGCCAAAGACGGCCCGTCGAGCAAGACGACAAAACAAAAACAAAAGGAAGATTTTATATGGTCCACTATGCTTATTTTTACGTGCAGCTAAAAAAATTGAATCCAGAAAAAAAACAAAAAAACACAATTGACTTTAACAGGGCATGGAGCCATATTTGGTAACTTTAATTGATGCCTCACTGTAAAGTAGTAGTTCAATGTTATTCTGAATTCGCAAAAAAGACAAAAGTATTAAAAAAAAAAAAAAAGAAAAAATACCTACCCCCCAAAAAAGACAAGTTTATTAATGCTTCTAATTAGGACCACACACACCTAATATAAAAGTAGTCCACACACTGGATAAGTGTACGTATGTTTGTTTCTGAAGCCACCTGATCCGCGGCAGCTTGTTAGCAAGAAGGCTTTTTGACCTTTGACCTGCACTGCTCAATTAGGACAACGCAAACCATTTTAAAGCCCAGCGGGACACTGTGGGAGGGCATCGTGGTTAATAAGCTAACATCTGGAAGAATTATGACCACTGCTGGTGCACTTTGAGGATGTGCTCCTCATGTGAAAGTTGAACACCCGAGGAGAGAAATAAAGGGCGGGCAAAGTGTTAACAAAGCATTTCAGGAATGCTTAGCTAAGCTAATTGCTAAGCTAAGCTCACATCGGGGGATGGACGAGGATAGTGTTGCGGTAGGTGGGACACGGGATACCTCATTACACCTCACATCTAAAGCCGCATTAATTTTTCAGCTGGTAGAGGCTAAATAATGCAGAAACAAAGTGCAGCAGCTAGCAGTTAGCATCTAGATGGCTAATTCATTCCACTAGGTTGAGATATGAAAGATGAAAGTGCCTAATGTGTTACTTGTATGCATGTCATCAAGTCCTCAAAACGCTAGCGACAAGATGCTAGCAGAGCAGTAGGCATCAGATATGATTTTCTGATGTAGAAATTGGTAAAAAAAAAAATAATTTAAATTATATATATATATGTAACGCGTTGATGTGACTTGTTGAGGAGTGCTTTTAGTTTTAAAGTGGAGAGACTCGCCTCTGTATGAATCGTTTTTATGTTTTTAACAAAGTTTTTAGTTTGGCCAATATTTTGCTTTGACTTTTTATTTTGCTCACAAAATGTTAAGATACAAGTGCTGTATGGTGACTTAACGCCGTTCTCAACACAGAACAGTTTGGAAGATAGTGAACTATTTAATCAAAAAAGAGGCTTTAAGCAGTTTTTTGAGACTCCCTGTTGAAAACAGTCAGGTAAACTGTTGAAAGAAGGCCCTGCTAGTTAATGCTAACGCTAATCACCATCATTGTTGCAGTGCTTTAACCTTTTCAGCAATGAATTGAACACGATGAACACGTGTTTAGAAACAAATCTCTGAATTCACTTTACTGGGTCTTTAGCTAACTACTGTATTCAAGAAAACAGTGAAACTGTAAAATAAGCGCTAAATCCTCTCTGCATGCCACTTAAATGCATAGACAAACATTAGCATAAACCACTACAGCTTCGGGTGGCTAATAAAAACGATTCTTCTGAGGGTATGTGATATTATTCTTTGAGCAAGCGCAAAAGGGAACAAAAAGGAAGACCCCGAGGTCAACTTCCGTACAACTGAGGCCCGTTCCTGCTCGGATAACCGCGATGCATTAAGTCAAAAATTCCCTCTCTGTCCCACTTTCCCACGTTTTTAAGGTCTAACTGAGACGTCAGTGATCATTAAATTGAGCCGCGTGTGTCAGATGCCATTATGGAAAAGGAAGGATCCACTCACTAACTTTAGTGTCTTTTTTTGAGTGCTTGTTATCATGCTATTGTGTGTTGTGAGGCCACGGCAACGCGACACCTTTCGGCTAAAAACATGAGCCCCTCTTCCTAGTCTGTCAAATGTCAAATACCACATTTACAAGAAAGTGTCAGGTTCTTCTTCTATTGTTTACACAGCGGTAGGCCTGGACAAAATGGTTATTTATTGCTAAGACGGCGCCTTTCCAATGTAATCTTATAGTTGGTATAGCGCAACTAGTCACAACACGTCCCGAAAGCGTACCTCTGGGTGAATTGGCATAAAGGCAGAAGCTGCATTTTATTCCATTCACCGAAGCGCCATGTCTGAAGTGATCGTTCACACTGCTGATGCGGCTAAGTGCACTTAGATCATTTAATTTCATCGCCAAGATCATGATATCGGGATATTAAAATTGCCACGATATATCGTTGTCGTCGTGTCACGATATTAATAGCAGGAAATCCGTTTAAAAGCTCAAGTTGTTTTCCATTTGTCCAGTTCCAGCACCCTCCGGTGGTTAGTTTATTAGTGCAGTTTAATTTGATGCCCGATTGGCCTAGCCTATTTCTTTGTGAATGCTGTTATGTAAAAAAACGGAATATTGCAATGTTTTTTTTTTTTTAACTCGCTGCCAAAAACGTTTTTATAGGTCTTTTCACAGTCCCGCCATTCAATCCCAGGAACTTCATCCATCCATTATCGATACCGCTTATCCTCACAAGGGTCGCGGGGCGTGCTGGAGCCTATCCCAGCTGTTTTCGGGCAGTAGGCGGGGGACACCCTGGATCGGTTGCCAGCCAATCACAGGGCACACAGTGACAAACATCCGCACTCACAATCACACCTAGGGGCAATTTAGAGAGTCCAATCAACTTACCATGCATGTTTCTGGAATGTGGGAGGAAACCGGAGTACCCGGAGAAAACCCACGCAGGCACGGGGAGAACATGCAAACTCCACACAGAGGGAGGCCGGAGCCGGGATCGAACCCACGACCTCTGAACTGTGAGGCGGACGTGCTAACCAGTCGACCACCGTGACGCCCTCCCAGGAACTTATTTACGTATATATATATATATATATATTTATTTTTTTTACAATATCGTGAGCTTTTAAACAGCCGTAGAATGCCGTCAAGCAGACAAAAAACAAAGAAGAGTTTCACATCTAATGTGTGTGACTCAGTAAGCTGCAGTTAAAATAGTTGATTTTCGGAAAGGATGAAGAATATATGCCTGTGAGTATCTCAAGGCACCACTGTACTTTGCGGACCCCCAAGCTACGGCTCGTCGGGGATCCCACTTTGACAACCACTCCTATAGATCACTTAGATCTGCGGCTGCCAAACTGAAGCTCAGGACACCAAATGGCTCCCTGGTCGGTTTTCATTGGGAAGGAACCAAATAGAAAAAAAAATTTGTGATTTAAAGCCAAAGCAAAAAAAACAAAAGGGAAATGAAAATAAAACCTTACAATTAGCTCATATAAATCTTCCGATGGCCTTTGCCTGTTTGTGACTTCAGCCAATTCCTCGTGTTCCCGACTGACATATTTATTGTATAGCGGGACCGTGTCAAGGCCTGACATCAATCTAGCAGTCCCCTGGGCATCAACTAGTCCCGCGGCGGTGGTGGTGGCGGTGGGGGTGGGGGTGGTCACATTAATTGTGGCGGTCAGCCGTTTGGCAAATAGTGATTCAGTAAAGCGGTAAAGCAGCTCATTTCCATACAAATTAGCGCCTGTGTGAAGCCCAGGACGCGTACGAAGATCTTTAGGTCGGCCATGAAAACAACTTGTGTGCATTGCGCTGACATAGCCTGATTGTTGTCTTTCGGAGCACAAAGTGTCTCACATGGGGATGACATGTCAAGCCGCCCCCCCCCCCCCCCACAACCTCCAAGAGGCCATCACATCACACCCTGCCAGTTGTGTGGTCCCCCCCTTCACATTCCTCCACAACCCATGTGTATGTGGGTGATACTGCCTCTAAGACATAACGTTGTTAGCTCCAAACTATTGTTTTGATCATTTGTTAACGTCAAAACGGCATTTTAGAAGATTTAACAAGGGGGCCTCAAAATTTAGTTGTTTTTTTTTAATGTCATTATCATCTAAATGTTAAAAACGGTAGCAACGAAAACAGGTAAAAAGTGGTATATGTGAAAACAGCATTTTCCTGAAAACGCAAACATTCGACAAGGTGGAAGTGAAGGTGGAAGTTCTTATTGTTGGTCATGGTCATCCGTAAAAACAGAAAAAAAATGTTTGTTTTTTTTAAACATGGATGGAAATTGATGTCTTATACCATTGTTCATCTAAAACCAGTAGTCCATGAAAACTAGTCAAAAGCAGTCATTTATTTGAAGCAGAAGTCAACACAAACATATATTTTTTAAGAATATGTTTTATGCAGCCTCACAGCATTCTGATCAAGATTGTGTTTGTGGAATATGATTTAAGTAACAAAATCCACCCATTTTTAGCCATCTGTGGGGGGCGACCGTTTTGTCACTTCTGTCGACTGAAGATGACATCACAGTTGCTCAGTGCTCAGATAACGACTAATCACAGCTCTGCTTCAGAAAACAGGCGAGCCACGATTGGTCGTTCCCTGAGCCCTGAGCAGTTGTGATGTCATTTTCAGTCAACAGAAGTGACAAAATGGCCGCCCCCGGAGATGGCTAAAAACGGCGGGATTTTGCTGCCTAACTCGTATTTCATATTAATCATGTTGCCTTGTTTCAACTACTGGGCCTGCAGAGAATATATTCCTGAAAAACATATGTTTGGGTTGACTTCCACTTTAAGGAAGAAAAAAAACAAAAAGTTTTCAGCCATTTTGACAACTTTGTCATCTGTACATAATCACTAAAAATACGATCCACTTCCTACTTGGTGGTTAAACGGAGCCGAAAAGCCGAGGCGAGGCCTGCAAAGGGACTGATTTACTTCTTCCATATGCGTGACACGCTGAACTTTGAATTCCTGATTGTAACGTCACAAAACATGAACATGAGCAAGTGTGACCACTCACAAAGATATCATAGGGCTAAAATAACACAAGGTCCAACTTATCATTTGACCCGTGGATGGTGATGTCACGCATGTACAACACATGACATCAGGCCACAGCAAACGACATACTTTGGTACTGTTTGGGATGCAATACAAAAGCTGCATTCAAGGACACAAATGAGCAAGTTCCACAAAACATTATTAGCGCGGTGGTTTGCATAACTGCACCATTCTGAGAGCAATTTTGAATACTGCTGATGGTTTGGAAATCACAAGATGGGCAAAATATGAATAGTTAATACTCATAGAAATAAATAATCACATATCCAATAGTTTAAGATTACACAGCTACATGAAGAAGAATTGGGACATTTCATACAGCTGATGACTAGGAATATTGTACTAATAAAGCAATATGTAAAATGATCCTATTAGGGGCAATTTCAGTTGTTAGGCTGAGACAGCATTTCTAATTGTATTATCAAATATGATGCAGCAAATGAATACATTATTACATCTATTGTGAGAATTTTTAAAAAACCAAAAACAGTACAGTATAAAGTATGGGCAGCATGGTATAACACAATTTTCCATACATTATAGAAGGTGCAAGTGTACCTAATGTTGTGACCAGTTGGTGTGTATACACACACACGTTTAAAAATGTTTAGTTTTTTTTCCTAAAAAGGGTCCATTTTATGGCTTTGACACATTTTTGTCAAAGTTGTAAACGCACGTTGAAGCCTCAGTGTGAAGCCTCATAAATGAATAAAACTTGATGGAACTATTTGCTTCTTATAGGCTTAATACGAATGTATGTTCAGTACTATCCAGATAGCGGACTCACATTCAGCACATTTTATAAAACCAATTCCTTTTCATTCTCTTGTATCATGTTTATATTTGTCTAAAATATAGATCTATTTATCTTTAATCAACTAATCCAACAAAAAAGTATGGATATTTGGGGGGCTGCAACGGATCAATGGCATTTCAATTTGTGCCACTAGCGCTAGATGGAGCAGCTAGCTTCACAACTAGCAGCAGTTTAACAGCTAGTGAACGATTCTTCAAAGTTGAGGTTTCAAGTCCCTAGCTGAAGAGCTAGCTGTATATGTCACACATTAGTTGCCGTGACTATTGGTTTGGCAAAGTGCAATACCGCCACATTTACCTTAAGGTAAACCATTTCAAACCAAAAAGAAATCCTTTTCTGTAGTTAGTTTTGAATCCAACCGGAACTCGTTTGCTGCTGTCAACACGATTAGATAACAGGGATTATAATTTTAATATATAAATTGCACCCGAGTCGCAGGACCAGCCCATACAATGACAACAAAGAGACTTATAGTCTGAAAAATAATGTAAATAAGAAAAGAGTTTGCTTCCCTTGATGCTATAAAATGCAAAACTCATAGACGTGCTATAGAAAAAAGCACTGATGATGCGGTGTTATAACTCTTTAAGGAACAGATATTTGAGCATAAACTGTACAGTAAAGCATGCAGACAACAAGCATTTCTTCCTTATACTCTGCAAATAACGAATATTACTGTAGTTTACTGAGAAGTTCTTTTCGCGTATGTATGCATGGATTATACTGCCCCCGGTGGCCGAGGTGCACACACCAAAAGTAGCCACATGAATTCATCATGACACACAAATTGATTAAATCTTTACATTCTATTTGTTATTAATGTTTTTTTAAATTAAGTACAACACTTTAGAGTACTATTTTTCCTTCCTAAAAAAAACAACAACAATAGTTTTCGTTGGCGTGTTATGGGGGGCTGGAATGGAGACTGTTACAGTAGCATACAATATTAAATATTCGTTAACTTTTAAGGAATACAGCTTTGACTTGTTTTTGCTAATTCAGGGGTACTTGTGTTGCTCAGAAAGGTGATACTTGGTGGCAACGTATTTTTAAGCAGGTACTTTTGTGTAAATGAAGACGCATTAGTGTACTGTATGAATGAGTGTGTAAGTTCTTACCCACAGCTCTGATGACCAAGCCCGTGGCTGACTTGAGCGCTCTTCTCATCCAGGCTTCCCTCAGCACCTCCAAGCTAGCCGAGCTTCCCTGGATAAAAAGCACCAAGCTGTCCATCCAGCCCTGGAAGTGCACCTCGCCCATGGCCCTCACCAGCCGTTTATTCCAGAAGCTGCGCAGGTTCTGCGCCTTGAAGTCAGCGAACACCTCCAGCCCGGTGGCGGCGGAGCTCCGGCGGCTCTCCTCCGCCGACTCCTCGTCGTCGTCGGGGCCGAAGACCACCGCCAGAGAGGCGGCGGAGAGCTGCACGATCCGCGGCGGGAGGAGCGACATGTCCGCCGCTCTCCGAACTCCAGATTCAAAGCAACTTCAGTCGACTTGTTGCGTTAAACTGCAGCTTTGTGTCTTGGAAACATAGCCGGGGGGCGAGAGGTCCTCCTGCTGCGAGGGTCCTGACGGGAGTGTGAGACAGAGGGGGCCAGACTAGGCGGGTTACAAAGGAGGAGGGGGGGAAGAGGAGGAGGGGGACACACAGGTGTCCCTCCCACTACTTACAGGTGTGTGCATTTCCCATCATTAAAAACAACAACAATTTATCAATTTCAAAAGTGACGACTTTCTTTCATTTTTAGGCTCAATTGAAAAAAAAAAATACATAATTCAAGACGAAGTCAAATATTTCCTTTATCATATGTTGTTGATGTCCTACTAGCCCAAACACATTCTGATTAATATTGCGTTTGTGGAATATGATTTAAGCAGAAAAATCACCTGTTTTTTACTCCATCCCAGGGGTGGCCATTTTGCCACCTGCTGTCAACTGAAAATGACGTCACCGTTGCTCAGGACTCAGACAACGACCAATCACGGCTCAGCTTGCGAATGTGACGTGACCAAACTCAGAAAACGGGCGATATTTGATATTGGAACATTTTTCACCTGACACCTTTACAGTGGGAGTTTAAATGTTTCAACCAAGGAACTGAATGCAAAACATGTCTTCTCTCCCAATTTTTGATTATATATTTTGATAAACAGAATATAGAGGTGGAGGGATGAAAGTGAAATCGTTAAATATTGAAATAAGTAAATATGGGAATTAATAATGAACCAAATATTTTTATTAAATGACTATAGAAATAATTCATGGTACATTTAATTAAAAAAAAAAGTGTTTTAAATATGCAAATATTTACCTCATAGTATACTAGATAAATGTGTATTATTTATTTTGTATTGCGACAACACTAATATGAACTGCTAAAATGCTATCATACAAAAAAGTCCATTCGAATCTTTGTAAAGGCAAATGACGACTGATGCAGCTCTCAATAGACTGTGCAGATGTAACCAACGTAGTGGCAGAAACATGACCCAAATGGCCGACTGGCCGTCCATATGGCATTAAAATAAAAAGTCAGTCAGTCAAGCTCATTTCCAAATGTCCAACCTTTGCATTTGTTCTCCTGCATCGTACCTCCAAAATATGAACCACATCTCCCCTTTTTGCCTTTTAGACCATGCTTTTAGCGAAGCCCGCAGACGGACGCGCACCTCGTATAACAAACGCTCAGAAAGCTTTTTTGGCTTTACTTTTAAGCGGCGCTCGTACCCCCGGGAGGCCCCCGGGTTCCATTCTGCCTGTTAGCATGAAGAGGCTGCGTGCAACAGGATATTGAGCTTCCTCTGCACATCAAGAATACACCGCCGCAGCCAACACACGATAACTGACTTCATCCCTCCAGAACGATGTTGAAAAGGTCAGAGCGAAGGCGCCACGTGATTACGTTCAATCTGGTGTGCGATTTGAAGGGAAAAAAAAAAAAAAAAAAAAAAACAGCAAAAAAAAAAAAAACAGCACATCAACACAAAGTCACCACAGGTTGACAATTGAGGAAATTGCAACTCACCCGGGCTTGATTTTGCGGGCATGTATGGGGAAATTATACTTATTGACAATTACTGTGTTGGCATAAAACAAAAAGCGTCGTATCACTAAGGCCCACCGTAAACCGAGCAATGGCTGAACACGACAAAAAAAAAGAAAAAGAAAAAAAAAGCAGTGCATATCGACTGGCGTGCTGCAGAAAAACGGAGACCCTGGATGCCATTTTGAAGCTCCATATACAAAGCACTGTACTGTGCTGTATTAGTTCTTTACTGAACCACAAAAACATGGTGCGATTGTCAAGGAAGAAGCAGATGGCCACTAAGAGAGGAAACGTGTGAGAATAAAGGATATGGTTGAGGGTTATAATTTCCAACTCGGCCACAGTAGCGTGTGGCGCTCGCCACCTGCCTGGGGCCGAATGGACAATTTATATGGGGAGGGGGCGGGGGGTGATATTTTTTAGCTTTATCCCCCCCTTGATCAAAAGCATACATCAACATTTAAAAAAGTTAAATACAACTGATTGTTTCGCATACCGCCACGCTGCTCTCCATACCCGGTGAGCTCAAGTCTCGCACGGTGCTTTTCCACCAATGTGACTTTAGAGGTTCCACTATAATTCATTCTTCTTGACCTGGTTATTTATTCTCGGAGAAGTTGATTTATATCTCGGTTACACCTACAATAAACCATTCCTCAACTCCAACAATTGGTGATTTCCTGCATGGGAAAAGTGTTGCTATTGTAAAAAACTCCGTTCATCAAAAGTAGATCAGATACGCGGTAGAAAAACACACAGCATGCGCGCTTGTATCCATTTTTACGGAATATGCATTGGGAGGAAGTTTGCAGGAGCGTCGTTTGAAGCTAACGCGTTCCAGATGATGTTCTATTTTGATATGACAAATACGGATTGCTGTTGGACAACGGCGCTAGAGCCGCGTGGCAAATGTGAGGTGTCTTTCTTCCCAAATGTTTAGTCTGCCGGTGGGAGTGATTATCAAGAAGCAAAAGTTGAGGCCACAGTTAGCATAATTACGGCAAACCCCCGGCCCGTCCATTTCCATACGCTAAGTAGTCTCAGGTGCTTGCGTGGGGCCGACGGCCTTGATGTGATCAAGGCGTATATTTGGAACGTGATCAGTGTGTGACAAACATCTGGTCCCGCGAGGAGAACTTGGCTCTCGGGATCCAACCAAAGCGCACCAGAGGGCTTCCTCTTTACCGCCGCGCCAGGAATGAATTTGACCCGAATCGTCGTCAGGCAACACACGCTTCGTACACTCTTACCATCTTGGTGCAGTTAAGTGACCTGCCAATATTTTTCCCGATTGGAAGAATGGACATCCCAGTCATCCGTTCAAGCATATTAAACAAAAAAAAAACAAAAATATTGGAATGTGTATTTCAATACTGTTCATTGAGACATCTCTACTCCTCTCAGCTCATCAGTACGACACTAATTCTTTGTAGATAAAGAATATATGACTGTGTATACCATTATAGTGTCCATTTGTGTTCAATCTGTTTAAAGATAAATCTTATGCTTTAAGATTTAGCCTCGCAACATGGTTGCTGTTTATGCTATTTAGCTTTAAGCTAACGGACTGTGTGTGTGTTTTTTTTTTTAACAAAGTGTAATTCCCATTGTTTCATGTTCAATGTGACAAACTTCACCTGGGAGTGGCAATAAACGTCTTTTTCAATAAACGACAAAGTGTATCGGCAACCGTGGATGACCATGTCAGTCTATCAGCACAGATGACAAATTACTGTCAAAGGTCACAGTGAAAAGCTAGAGCATTCATTTTTTTTTTTTTTTTGGTATGATTTCCTACTCAATTCTTGTCCAAACTTGTGGCACTAAGGCGGTGGTGTACAATTACCACCTGAGCCTTAGCAGCAAGGCAAAACATGAAAAAAACAGCTTTGTCTGGCTTAACGATATAACGTTACACTTAGTAAGAATTGCTCAGGGGCACTTTTTTTTTTTTTTAAGCATAATGACAACTCTTGAACATTAGAAACAATAAATCTTCCCAATACTGATGTGATTTACTGTTCTTACAAAGACAATGTATGACTTCAAATATTCTTCATGAGTAAAACTGACTTATTCTTTGAGATACTTAAAAATGAACACATTTCCCCCCCATTAATATCCTTAACGGAATAATGATTTACACTTTATCATTAACAATGGTTATGGTTTTATGTGGGAAGTTTGACCCTGGAAAAGATGACACCATTCCCAATGCTCAATGACAAATTGTTTTCAAAATCGCCCCAAATTAAGTGGTTCAGCCGTGACATCGTTTCTACAGATAGAGATCCTATAAAAGACGACAAAGTCCCGGTTTGGGGTTTCATTCATTGGCTGTTTCCCGCTTGAGTTAACATGTTTTCACCATCTTCCCTGCTAGTCTGTTATTACTATTTCCTCATTTCAGCACTTTGTCTCAGCCTCCGACATCAAAGCAGGCGCATGTGTCACCACGGACGCTGCGCTTCATTCAAGGCAACAAATCAACGTGCGTTTTTGAAGCGAAATTAGACTCAGATTCACCAAGAGTGCTTAAAACCATAACTGTGGATCACCAAAGTCTGCTCTCGAGTCACTCGGGTTTAGTAGGTTGCCAACATGCTTCGGCGAGGGCGACAATCAGGATGGATTTTAAACCTAAAGATGAGACAGACTGAAAGAAAAGCCTTTTTTTTTTTTTTTTTTTTTTTTTTTTTAAGCGCTTTGTAGTCAAGTTTGCGGGCGATGACAGAAGGTTAACACCCATTTCTTCACACACAAAGGCATGAACATGTCACAGTCATGTGCGAGATGTCTGCCAGCTGCACTTGGGAGCCTCCAAATGTCACGTTGACACCGAGTCAAGCCACGCGGCTGTCGGGAATGCTAAAGTGTTCTGGGTGGTGTTGAGCGCGCGGGATGGACGTCCGCACTAGGTAAATAGTCTGAACCGGCGGTGTTAACGGGCTAATAAAACAACAATAGGAAAGAAGCGGTTTGTGTTCTTACAATTGCATTCTCATTGTCGCTCACGAGTGACTAACAAAGACGTTAAGAGAGGTAGCTAGCAGAAGGGAGCCAAGTGTCATTCAGCGGAGATTCTTCGCAAAATACTGCGTAAGAAGTGGAAATCGGTCACGTAGCGTTCGGCTAATCCTGACAGGCCAACTAGCGCTCCGCTTGTAGCGTTTGCAGGCGCAAGGCCTTAAATGCGGGCCACTGAGCCGTAACGGGCGTGTGGCTTAAGAGATCCCATGTGACGACTTTCACGTGACTTTATGGAGCAACGCAGGGGGGGGCCAAAAGATAAAGCATAAGTGGGTTTTATGCCGGACAAAAATCGGGGAATCAACGCGTTGATCGGCTGGTTCATGAAGCAGCATGAGCGCAGCCGGCTGCGTCGCAGGTTCAACGCGCGCGGACGTAAAAATGAAATGGGACTGTGGCGCAAGCGCAACACTGTTTAATCGAGGAAAACAAACCAACTGTACCTAAATGTTGCACTTTGAACGTATTGCACATAAATAGAAACGACAGCAGAACTTTTTCGTATGCCCTTTCTTTCGTACAATTCAGCTTCCGACAGATTTATTCGGCTAAATTTTATCCCGAAAACGGTGCGGATGACAAGTCGTATTCCACAGTGGAATTGGAAGGCAATTAAACCTCCTGGTCCGCTCGGCAACACTCAGGCAACTTTGGTGTAACATCCTGTCCAAGGTACCTTCAAAATAAAAGGGGTTTCTTTGGTCCCTTATTTGGCTTATTTCGCGGTCACACCCAAACAATGTCAGTTTAGTGGGTGTGGCTAAAAAGCTGTAGTGAAACTTATTATAAATTATACTGCATGCTTTTATTTTGAAGGTACTGCCTTGAGATTGTGCTCCAGTCACATTACGTATCAAAAAATAACCACTTTATTTTTAATGAAACTTAAACTGCACTAGAAATGTCTCATTTCATTATCCAATCAAATTTCAAATTCATCGTCACAGGGCCAGAATGAAAGCTGGCCCTCCATGTCAACAATTTTCCGTCCTCTGATTGGTTGCTCAGAGCAAAACTTTTCATAGCCAAATAGCCAAACACATCTGGCGCAATCCAGACAAAATTATACATTTAATGCAAATATAGTCAGGAACATTATCCTATTCCTTCTAAAATTGTTTTTTTTTTTTTTTTGTTTTTTTTTTAGGGAGTTTTACCCCAAACCGAAAACAGATCAAATCAGTTTCAATCAGCTACTGATGGCCGACTGTGCTACCTGCAATATGTCAACCTAGCACCAAATGATGGATCCAGGCAGCCTCTAGCTAAACGGAAACAGAATCTCGAAAGGGCTTTGAAGAGCTTGGCGCTCATGTGACGCGCTGCATATGTGCTTCATTAGTGAGGCGCACTCTGGGCACAGGAACACAAAAATAGCCTGGGCTGGACTAAGCGAACAAAATGTAAATGGACGCAGACGGGTGAGGAGGAAAGGGCTTCCTTTCAGTCAAGGTGACAAAAGCACGCAGGAAATATGTCGCCGCTACTTCATGTTTGCTCTAAAGCTACACCGAGCGAGGAAGTGATGGAAACAAAAGTCGCAGGAAGGAACGCAGGGAAACAATGCGTGAAAACATGTTCTCGTGTGGGCCTGTTATGACCATTTTTCGAGTCCTTGTCATCAATGGGGTCATGGATGGCCAAGCTGCAGCTTTTGCTGATTTCTATTTTTATCCCAAACTTAGTAGCCCAAAGTGTTGTCGTGTTGGGCTCCATTTTACGATCATACACTGCTCAACAAATTGGCTGATTACATTTTGCTGTTGACCAACGCTATTTTAATAATCTCTTCATCTGTCGATTATTTTTTCCAATCAATCGAAGAATCAGATGGGTTTTTTTTAAAGCACAGGGAGAACATGCAAACTGATCTGAGATTTGATACAATACCCTCCTAAATTGTCACGAGAACGGAGATGCGCGCTTGTTTTGGCCCACGTTTGCAAAAATACGCCATAGGAAGTGTTTGTTTCCACTGCCAATCATTATGTTATGTATGCGAATAACGCAGAGGCAATTCACTCATTCACTGCGATAAACGTTAGGCTAAAAGAGGGTCTGAAAATGTCTGGCAGTGTATGAGTTAAAGAATAGCTCCCCCCCCACCCCCCCCCCCTCGCCTGAACGCTGTTTTTGTCCAACTATTGTTAAGACGCCTGAAACGTGACACTGGCTCGACGCTGGTGTGCAGCGGTGTACCGTTGCATTAATTTGTCAAGCAAAGGAAGCGTCTCATCATTCATAGATGACGACGGCCATCGTGAAGGGCAGTGAGGTGAGGCGTCGCTGCCTTTGCGCCGGGGAACGCCCCCGCAGGCACCCTGTCAAAAACAAGAGCGCAACTTTCTCACAGTGAAAGTCAGTATTCCCTGAGAGGTGGAGGGAAGGTGGCGGGGGGGGGGGGGGGGGGTGATCGCTTCCTCGACAACACAACTTTGCAGTGCCACTCCACAGGAAGTAGGCTTCTTGCGTTGAGGTCCTCGCCACGAACAGGGGCCCCTCTCTCTCGGCGCACTCAGCCGCGAGGGACCCGCAAAAGAGCCTCTTATGTATCAATTACCTAAAATACCAAACAGCCCCGAAGAGGGCGGTTGACTTGTTTGTTTGATTGTGGCAACCAGGACATTTCTGGCAAAACCTCTGCCGGTGAACAAAAAGCCAGAGTGAGATTTATGGACCCTAGAGGACGTGCAAGGGATCCTTTTTGTCGGCGTGAATTTGTCTGTGTGACTAGAGAGAGGGCCGATTTTTCACAGTGATGAGTGTAAAAGGGAGCGCTTGATGTTCATGAGAACCTATTTCGGTACAGATGTAAATATTGAAAAGTGGTGGGCCAAGTTCAGAACCCTGCGGAACACCTTTGAGAAGTACTAACGGGTCTACCTGTGTACACAAATCGCCCGTCTCGGTCAGGTCACACGTCGATAAAAACGTATGGCAGAAAGATAGCAAAAACACATAAAGCATTTTTAAAGAGCTTCTTCGGAAAGGCCAAATGATCAGAGGAGGAAACTAACTTTTGAGAAAAGGGAAGTTAGTCTTACTTAAAAGACGGGCTCATTTTGATGATGGTAAAAAATATTTTTTTTCTTTAAACACACTATTACAGTTTAGTGATGCAGCAGTTAAAAAAAATTGTCTTTGCACACAAGCTTCTGTTCTGCCTCATGTAGGCCGGGATTACTATCCTGTTGTCCAAATAGTGGGCGGGGTGACCCGAGACAATTGCGTGGCCTACTAAACACCGACTCCTGACACAAGAGTTGAAAAAGCGACAGCAGGCCGAGTGTGGGACGGGGAGCAGCCTTGTCATGGTAAGTACGACTCTGAACTTTTGACATGCACGCGGGGGGGGGGTGCGATAATGGAAAAGAGTGATTAGGCAAAGTGCTGAGAATGGAGATAAAGGAGGAAAAAAAAAAAAAAAAAAAAAAGACATCAAGGTTCGAGGTTGAACCAAACGCAGTGGCGGGTCAGGCCTTTAGTACGAACTGACCCGACTGAATCCACCTTTGAACACGACATCATCAGTGATATAAAAAAGAACAAAAAAAGTGGAGCAGGTTAGAATCATTTAGAGAAAACATGAGCACGTTTTGCTTCAACCAATCAGAGGACAGAAAAATGCTGAGGTCATCGAGGGCCAGCTCTTTGGCTCTGTGAGGATATTTAGAGGCATTACAAAAGGATTACAATTTTATCCGTTCATTTTTATAGTGAACGGATCACTTCTGCTTTTTTAAAATTTTTTTTTTTTTTTTTTTTAACTAACCTCATCTGGAGTGTGACCCCGCATTGAAACGAGCTGATTGTCAGCCTGCGAGAGGGCCTTTGATGTGAGGGGGGGGGGGGGGCCCAACAAAGGGCTTCTGTTGCAGCCTGGGGAGTGGGCTTACCTGGCCTGCTCGCCGCACTTCATTTCACACGTCGCATGCATACGCATAAGCTCGCAAGTGCAAGAGCTCTGTGTGTTCCTGGGGGGAGTGAGCACAAACGAGATTTGTTTGTCAACTATTCGGCGCTGAGCAGCCGGACAAAAGCAGTCACATAAGCAAAGCGCCGGGTGACAGATCCACATTGTTCTCAAGGAAACGACACAGACAAGCTGCAGGCACTTGCACAGAGATGCTTCCTGTGACCCCCCCCCCCCCTTTTTTTTTTGAATGAGGAATTTCACACCATTCTACAGCAATGTGAGAGGGATTCAAATCGGAATGGGGAACCTGCAGCGTGTGGGGTGGGGGACCTTGATTTGATCATTTCAACATTTCCCCCAAATTATGTGATAACATGCACAATTGTATTGACCAAAAAAAAAAAAATTTGAGAGGGAAAAAAATAAATTGCCGCAGCACATCTTCCACCATTGATAGTGCCTCTCGCTCACCCCAATTAAAGTTCAATTGTTCAAGTAGGCTTTTCCTGACTTCCAAATACATATGCACTCAAATGAAGAAAAGAACGAAAATCGCTATGGAATATTTTCTCAAATTTTAAAAATAATCAATTTTACCCGCGACATAAGAGGTAGGGATGTTCAATACCAATTTTTTCCAGACATATACTAGTGCAAGTATTCACTATTTGAGTACTTATCGATGCGAGTACCGATACCATTAGTACTTTTGATGTTAAAAAAAAAACAAAAAACAAAGAACTTTCTTTCTGACGCAGATGATTAGCAGATGCTTCAAACTGCCACAGTGTAGTGCCATCGTTAGAGAAAAATCTAAGATTCAAGTCTGTGATACAGTCAATCAAATTTAAGATTGCGCAGGTGCACCTAACATATTGGTTATTTATGGCAATGTATGTGTGAGAACACTTGTGAGAGCATAAATAGGAGACAAAAGGATCAAAAGAGAAAAAGATCTAAAAGACTAGCAGCGCCCACACCGCACTTCGCAACACAACATGATTAATATTCCTCATCCCAACCGTGTCTGGCCACACCCGTAATCTTGCTCTTCCAAGCATGAGGATAATATTCCTGATGGACGGTGTGAAATCGTGCCCAGAATGGCCCCAGATAGTGATTACATTTCCTGGCATGTTGCAGTTGAGTGCTTTACAATGTTATTAAAGGAAGTGCATTACTTCTCAAATGGCAAGCGCACGCAAGAATGAGCGCTATATCGACTTTGGGTATTCAGAGCCTTTGCAAGTGCTTGATTGGTTAAAAATGGATTCAGAAAGATTACAGTCCAGTATATAGGTGATGTCTGTTCAAAATATTGCCTGGAGAGCAAGTAAAGATGTCAATACAACAACCATCAGAACCTGGAAGAATTCCCTTAAAAGTCCCAATGGGAAAATACCATTGGAATTTCCATTAGACTTCTGAGTGGTACAAACCTTGTGACGGATTTTTTCAAAAGGGGAGTTTAAAAGGTAATGAACTCTTAAATCATAAAGTTAACAAAAGGGAGGCAGGCACTCACAATTGGGGGCTCACTGCAGTAGTAGAATTCCTTCCAGGAGCCGGTTTGATACCTCGTTGAAGTGCACATCATGCGAGGAATCAAGCCTGGGGCATTTTCAGCCACGGGTCACATTCTTAGCCACTCGATGCTCCGCGTTGAAAGCAAACCTGTCAAAAAATCTTGAAATAAAATATGTTAGAAAGAAGAGGCCACGGGCTTGTCATAAATGTAGCTACTTGCCTCCCTCTGCTGACGAGGAGTGGCATTACAAGACATTCTTATCACTGAGGACATTGTAATCACAAACTTCTTACTGACTTGCTTGGCTAAACAAAGACGATTTTTTTTTTTTTTATTACAACAGAATACACTACACACTTGTGGAGGAAGGACATGCGCATGGTGCGTTCGGGCCAAAAACACCTCAGATTAGTCAAATCAATACCAGGAAATACCCCAAAAAACGTTTGCGTTTATTCAACACGGTTTTCAACAGTGGATGGAGTCTTATTTACAAGACAAGTCAGCGCGACCCTCGTGGAATCCAAAGTTATCGTCATTTAAATATAGTTCATTAGGAATTCTCTTGCACATAAATAAGCATCGGCATTGCCTATTAGAAAAAAAAAAAAAAAAAAAACTATCACACAAACTGGCACAACAGATGGCAAGAAAAAAAAATGTTACAAAGTGAGCTCAATGACAAAGGATGGTGAAAAAATAAAAATATGTACACAGGTCATTAAAGGAACTAATTAATGACTAAACCCACAGGGGGAAATGAGACAAGGTCCAAACAATTAAAATTGCTTTTGTGAATATTTACAATGAGTGTTTTAAGTCAATTGTTATTACAGCAGTAGAGAACCTTTTTCCCCACCATGGGCGATGCAAAAAGTAGGGGGGGAAAAAAACAACAACATGTTTTCATGTCAACAATCAAACAGACTTGTGGGTTTGACATATATTGAAAGTTTTTGGGGGGCTTTTCCTATCGGTTGCTCTGAGGTTTTACTCGTTTTTAGCATTGCATGGCGGGCCACTCCTCCTTTTTTTGGCCCACAGGCGGCACGTTCCGCACTTCTGATTCAAGAGGTGGCTTGTTCGTCAGCGCCGTTCATTTGAAGCGACGCACTTTCCTCCTTGTCATTTCCATCTTGATCCTGGCGGGGGGGTGGCTGGGGAGTAACAAATGAGATTGCGTCCTGTTTTTTTTTTTGCACAAAATCAGTTGGGATACTCGCTACAGTGCGTCTTGTAATGCAGGGCAAAATACTTGGGTCGCTCCAACTAGAGTTTCACATCTTTGTTCAGTTACTCTGCGATTCGTATTTCAGGCAACATTCACATTTGACTCCGCTAAATTTTCAAAATGAAATGTATACTTCAAAACACTGCTACATTTCACTTAACCATATTTAGCATTGTAGGGCAGTGGTCTTCAATCCTGTTCCTGGAGGGCCGGTTTCCTGCATGTTTTCCATCCCTCCCTGTTGCAACAACATGACTCCCATGGTCAGGATTGTTATCCAGCTTCTGCAAACCTTGCCGATTATCTGATCATTCGAATCAGTTGGGTTGCGGCAGCGAGGGGTGGAAAACAACTGAGGGACCGGCCTTCGAGGGACAGGATCAAAGACCTCTGCTGAAATGGAAAATGATTGTCGGTTTACAAAATGCCTGGACTATGGAAGTACATCTTTCCAATTAGAGTTCGAATTCACTAAGTGACAAATTTTACTTTCAATTTTTTTTTTAACAATATTCACTTTCAAAACTGGAGTGAAAATACATTATTCTACATTGGTGACTTCTTCCATTTATTTTGTTTGGACAGGCTACTTGTACTTTTGTATTGCCTTCAAGTACTTTATACAAAACCGGCTACTACCTTTCGAATCACCGCCGTCAGCCCTTTGACCGTGTCTGTCAGAGTCTTGCAGGTCTTGGTGAACTGCTGGTGGTAGATGCTTTTCTGCTCCTCGGCGTCCTTCAGCATCTTCTCCGTTTGCCTCAGGCTGCTTTTCGTCTCATCCAGCTCCTTTGACAAGCACCGGTTGTCTTGTTCCAGTTGTGCTTTCACCTTGGCGTCTTCCTCTGGCATGAGTTGAAGAGGACATTGTGGATTAAAAAAAAAAAAAAAAGACTTTAATAGCTGGGTCTCTGCAGTGACAGCCACCCATCAAGTGTGAAAGTTAACAACCAAAATGTTTCGTTTTATGCCTATTTGTGAAAATGTGCCTGTGAGCAAGACCTTCTTGCTATTGTGAATTAATAACAGCATAGTATTACAGTAGTATTGAAAGAATTACAACGGTCCGACTCTGAACGAAAACGGATAAAATGCCAACAGTTGGCGTGCTACCATATGACTTGGACAAATCCTTATTGATCTCAGGATGCTAACTTTGTGGTTGTGTGCTATTGAGAAACACAGCTCAAATGCTAGCACGCTAGCAGTTGTCGTGCAAACATTTGGCGAGATAACTGACATTTTGACCAGCAGTAGTCACTCACGTTCTGCCACCTGGAAGCATCGTTGCCTCTATTGTTGACAAACAACCTCAAGGGGCCTACAAAAGTTAGCGGTGATGTCACAGTCAGTTGAATTACCAAGTAAAAGTAAGGCGATGTGCCGGTCCACCTATCACAGCAGTCACACAAACTAGAATGCTGAATGAGGTGGAGCGGGGCTTCAGTGTAGCAAAGCTCAAATTGAGGCAAACCATAGTCCGGCCGGAGGTCTGACAGAGAGTGTAGCTTGCGACACGTGAGACAAAAAAAAAAAAACATTCAAACGGGTGGAGTCAAGCCTCAGGTATTTACCCATCTTGGCGTCCTGCACCATGAGCTTGTGCTCGATCTCCTCGCGCGCCTTCTCGCTTTTCTCCAGCTTTTGCATCAGGCTGCCAATGTCCACCATGGCGCCGTTGTACACGATCAGATTACCGGACTCGCTGGTTTCTGACCGAGCACTCAACTTTGGGGCAGGGAGTAAATCTCTGTTGCCTGACGGGAAGGAAACACTTTTAATATTTCGCCTAAGATACTGTTAACTCTTGTGCGGTAAGCGTCGCGCGTTAGCTCACCTAAGAGATTCTCCGTTTGTGCTTCGGCGGGGGACAAATCGGGCTCATCGTTTGGCCTGTCTGTTAGTTTGCGGTAATAACACGACTCTCTCACTACAGGCTTGTTCAGCAGCTTCTTTATCTGAAAAAAAGGCAAGAGAGGCGTTAGAATGAGAGCCTCGAGTGTTTGCGGCGAGCATACAGAAATGTTTGCTGCTCACCTGAGCACGCGAAAGGTGCAGCCCAAGCGTGTACAAGATTTCCTCCAAGTCTTTCTCCAGCAGGTAGCCCCAGTGACTTTGGTCAAAGTAAACAAACGCCATCAGCAGCTCCTTGTTGTGCGTGGCCATCTGCTTCTTGTCCTGAGGGTAAAAAAAAAAAAAATACAAAACACTATAATTACAGTATTCTACTTTTACAGTTACAGTATTTTTTTTTTTTTTTTTTTTTTTTTAACTTAAAGTGGATACTAAGTAAAATATACACTACAGCGGTTACACTTAGCTTTAATGGGGATTTCAACCCAAACATATTTTTTTCAAAGGATATGTTCTATGCAGGCCCACTAGTTGAAACAAGGCAATATGATTAATAATAAGCAGCAATATCCATCCGTTTTTAGCCATCTCCGGGGGCGGCCATTTTGTCATTTCTGTCAACTGAAAACGACCAACCGCGGCTCACCTGTTTTTCTGAAGCTGAGCTATGATTGGTTCTTATCTGAGCCCTGAGGGCGTGCGGTGCCATTTTCAAATCGACAGAAGTGACAAAATGGCCGCCCCCATGGCTAAAAACGGGTAGATTTTGTTGCTTAACTCAAATTTCAGAAACACAATATTAAATCAGAATGCTGTGTTTAAACAAGTGGGCCTGTATAGAACATTCTTAAAAATATATGTTTGAGTTGACTTTCGCTTTAAATTGTGAAAATGTTGCATCCATTTCCTTTAATAGCAGCGTACCTTGTCCTTGAAATTCTTGTCTTTTGGCGATTTGCGATCATCTTTGCGATCTCTTCTCTCCTCTTCATCATCCTTGTCTAAAAGGCGGAAATTGAAATACCTTAAGTCAACACAAAAGTGAACATACTGAATGTGATGTCCGAATTTGAATGATTTCAGCAGAAAAAAGCCTCAGAGAAAGTGGAAATGGAATCCATCACAGTTTCAGAGTGGTGCATGATTTCTCATCATTGGCCACAAATTCAGTTCATGAGAGATTTTCAAATAATTGACGGCGTGCGGACACGAACAAAAAAAACAAAAAAAAACGCATCACCATCGTCGTCGTCATCTTCATCCGCGTCTTCGGCCTCCATGGGGTCGTACTCGTCCGCGTTGGCCGTGCTGCCGTCATCTTCGTTCTCGTCGTCGTCACGCGACTCTTCCTTCTTCGCAACTTTGTCGTCGCTCTGCCCGCGTACACAAATGGGAAGAGTGTTGTGAAAACAAATTTTTTAAAAAAGCCCTCATAAAAGTGCCAGGCAGGCGTGACTCACCTTCCTCCTCTCAATCTCGTCCTCCTCTCTCGATTTCTTCGCTGCCGGCTCGTCGCCATCTTCGTCTTTCTCCTTCTTTACCTCCCGCTTTTCCGGCTCCTTCTTCTCGGCTTCTTTTTTGACCTTCTTCTCCTTCTCCTTCTTCTCATCCTTGGCAGGGATAGCAGCGAGGGCTTTATAGATGCGGTAACCGAAATCTCTCTGCAGCATCTCGTTGAACAGCTCGGCGAAGAGGGAAACCTGGAGGGCAAACAAGGCGTCTCTATGAGTAATCCTCTATTCAGAGAGGAGGGAGAACAGCAAAAAGTAATTGACGCCCACCCAAAAAGGTTTCTAATTACCTATGGCCTGACTAAATGAAGCTCTGTAGCACCAGGATCAACGTTATAGTGTTGGAATTTTAATTAGTTATTTCGTTTTGACTTTTGTTTTTTTACATTTAGTTTTAATTAGTTTTTCGGGGTGGCTTTTAGTGTTTATTAGTTTTAGTTTTTTTTCCCCCAAAATATTTACCATATTTTCCAGACTATAAACTGCTACATTTTCCCTAGGTTTTGAACTATGCGGCTTATATAAAGGTGCGGCTATTCTGTGGATTCTGTCATTCCGGAGTGAAGGAGCGGCAACAGAAAAACACGTCACTTTTTACCTAGCGTTGCGTTTCGGGCTGAGTTAAATGACAGGAGCAGGTGAGCCTTTGCACACAATTGCGCTCATCTCCTAGGAGCGACGTCATTTGGTGACTTTTATTTTTATTTTTAAATTGGCTTCTGCTTGAGGATGTCGCTTCTGTGCGACAAAGGAGGACTACAACTCCCAGATGATTGATCGACCTTCCCTTCTTCCAGCTAGTTTTAGTTTTGTTTTTATTTCGTTGCGAAAAATTCAATTTCAATTTCAATTTTAGTTTTATTTTGTTAGTTCTAACAAAAATAACCTTGACCAGGATGTCAGCAGATGGCGCCAAAGCAATATTTTTATACAGTATTAAGACTTGCTTTGGCCCGAGACAAAACAGCTACCAGGCAAACGCCCAACCGCGAATATCGTCGAAGTCCTGTGAAAAACAATTACCGATATGTCCATTTTTTTTTGTAATTTTCTTGTGTGGTGTTTCCGCATTACAGACATCGCATTAACGTGAAAATGTACAATTTTTCAAAAATTGGACATAAAGTGTTTTTCACGGGACAGCGACGATATGCGAGGGTTCACAATGAAGACAACTGTTTGCAATTCTCACCTCAAACGAGGTCTCCTTGTTGTCCTCCAGCCTGTAGTCCAACAGTACACTGAGGGACATCACGCTGCAGTCAAACTTGCCGTTCTTTGCGGCCCAGTTGGGGTGAACGAGAATGGTGGGCTCATCTGGGAGGATGTAGCGCCGTTCCCGGCGTTGGCGCTCAAGCTCCTCTTGCCTCTTCCTTTCCTCCTCCTGGCACGGAAGGGATATGACGTTCCATCATCTCAAACTCAACTTCCTATCACAGTTAGCGGTGAAACGCCCTCGTGTACCTCTTTGTCCTCCTCGGTGCGGCACGGCTCTTCCTCCTCGGGGGGTTTGACTTCTGGCTTTTCGGGTTCCTTGGACTCTTCCAGCTGCTCCTCCACCTTCAGCTGCTTGGTGAGTCGGGCGATCAGCTGAGACTTTAAGCCCTTGGAGCTCAGAGCGCGACAGTCGAGCTCCTTGCGCAGGTCGTTCACCTGCAGGGCGGCGTTGGGGAAATCAAAGTCGCGAGTCACACGGCGGTATCAAAATGTGAGTTACAAGCAAGCTCAAGGTATGCCGCTGCTGCCGGAAAACAACTCTGGTACCAAATAAGGTGAGGTGATGTCTCAGTCCACCTGCTCCAGCAGTCACAAAAACAAGGATGCTGACTGAGGTTGAACTGTGATTTCATGTAGCAAAGCTCAAATTGAATCAGACCACGGTGCAGCTGGGGGTCTGACTCAGAGTGTAGCTTGCAGCTAAAAACTATCCGACCATGACCGCAAGTATTTACCCGTTAAGTCCTGCACTGTCAGCTTCTGTCCTCTAATATGTTGGGGTGTAAACTAGTTCAATCACTGTGCTTAACTTGTAATGAAATGTCACATTTGTAAATATGAATGAACGCACTACTCACGTTTTTTTTTTTTTATGAGTAGCGTAGAAGACAAGCAAATGTATAAAGCGCTGTTAAGCAGTAACGCAAAGTAATTCGTAAGTGATATATGTTGGATCGGCGTCGACTGAGGACCCACTGTACACCCCCGAGTGGAATTCGACATTTTTTCAGGATTCCTCCATCTTAAGATAGGTTCATTTCAAGACTTGAATTCCTTTAGAAATTGAATTAAGCACCGACTTTGCAAAGTCACCCATGTTGTTCAAAGTTGCCACAATACACAAACGACACGTGTGCGCTCTTAAGAATCCCAACTGAAACCACATGACTGTTTCGTTGGTTCTGCTATAGTGGTTCCGTGACGTTCCCATGAGAGTCATTCGGTAAATAATTTTTTAAAGAATGTAATGTTTATTTTTTTTTAGACTATTTACAATCATATAGTCCTACTTATGTGTTAGACATTTACATTTTAATCAAGGCTCGGTTTTTAGAATCATTGCATTTGAGGACTTTTTAAGGATCTGCTGGAACCCTGTAATTTAAACCCCCCCGTCTCTGAAGGAAAATATAAGATCTGCGAAGTACATTTCTGAGATTGTAACAGCTATAACTTCCACTATCAATTGCAAAAATTAACAACAAAAAAAGCCATGCAATAGTATAAAAATAAAAATCCCCCCTCTTAATGGGGGCAGTATTTACAATTCAACGAAATGAATGCCACCGAGTGCGCTTCAACGTTACCTTCATTGATTTCGGATCAAGTTTGGTCCAGTGAGTCGGGGTGCAGACGTCCTTGGATTCGTCACCATCCTTCTCCTCTTCCTCCTTGAGAAAAGGTCATTGAGTCAGAGAGAGAGCGAGGGAGAAAGAAGGGACAGGACAAAGTCAGCGCGTCGCTTGTGACCCTCGTAAGCTTTCAAGTTGATCCGTGCAAGATCACAAAATGTCCTCTCAAAAAAAAAAAAAAAAAAAAAAGCAACAACAAAAAACAAAAGTCTGGTTCTAGTGAGCTCGACTGTGCTTTAAGTCCACTGCTACTGAGGGGTACACAGGGAAGCTCTCTAGCTCTTTAACAACCAGCTGCCAATCAATCAATCTGCGGAACACAAAAAAAAAATAAAAGTATAAAAAAATTAAAAAATTGAATCAATGAGGTATAGCTGTACCATCAGGAGATCTGGTCTCCAAGAGTGAGGGTGGCCCTAACAACTACCAGCTTTGCCAATTATGGGGGATTTAAGGAACTACATGAGATGTTCATACAACTGCCCTGGAAGCGTCAAACTCTACATGTAGTCCAAATGAAAAAAATAGAAGCCAACAAGAAGAAAAAGACAAGGAACACTCAACTTGGGGATGGGGGGGGGATGGGATCTCTTGTTTCCCAATCAAATTGGTGTTGAGAAATCATATGAAAATAAGACATTTCTACAACAGACATTACCGACATGCAACTGACTCCACAGATTCCAGCAGTAATCCACTTCCGCATGCCAGCGTTAAAAAAACAACAAAACAAAACAAAAAAAAGCAAACAAGCCAACCGACTGGTTGAAATTTAGCAAATCATCTCAGATGAAGAGGACATTGTTTGGAATTGTCAGCAAAGAGCAGGAACAAATTAAAACCGTCGGCCCCCAGATTAGCAGCAAATTAGACAAGCTGGAAGCTGCTTTACCAGTTGCAAAAGGGGAGCGTACACAAACACAAGCTAGTCTCACTGCTTCCACTGTGTGTGTCTGCTGGATGTGGGGGAAGGTGCCAAGTGCTGATGGTGGCATGGAGGAGAAGAGGGAGGGGATAGGTGGAGGGGGAAACAGAGTGCGCCTAGGTGAGGTTGGCTGGAGTCGTAAACTCCGTGTACATGTGTTTTGGTGTGTGGCGTGAGGTGTTGTGTGTCTTATTTTTGTAATTCCTGTGCCTTCCTGTGAGAAGCGGAAATGAGAAGAAGAGGGATTAGCGGTTCAGTGCCTGTTCTCCATCCGCCTCCTTTCGCTCGGCCGACAGCTTCTCAGCCAGCTGCTCCCGGAGTCGCCGCGACAGCGCCTCCCACTCTGAGCGGGTAGGAAGACAATGCCAAACATCCGGAAGAAACAAAACCACTGTCTCCACATGAGCGGGGACTGTCCGCCCCTTGTGTGTCTCCTCCGGCCGGTGATAGCGAATCTCTGCAAAGCGATACCTGTCGCAAAGGAAGAGGGTGCATTGGAAAGAAACATTCTGGTCAGGGCAAAGCACAACAGGCAAGCCTGGCTAGGGCAAACCTCTTAGCTACCCCTGCCTTCACTTCCCTTCCCTTCCCTTCCCCCTTGGGAGTCATCAAAGGACCGTCTAAGTCATTCCAGTCACGCCCCCTCCCTCACACAAAACACACAGGAAGGGCCCGCCCGGTCTGCTGCTTTCCAACGGTTGTCACGGTGATGGGAGCCAGTTTGAGAAGGTTGACAAACATGACAGGATTATCACAACCTACATAGCCCCGCCCACCCCCACATTATCGAGCTCTTGCCTTTAACCTAGGATACTTTTGAATGTGCAAAACAAGAAAAGAACGTGAAAGCCGGATCAATAAATATGTCATATCTAAACAGAGAGAATAGAGGAAGACAAAAGAAAAACACAAAAGTGACAGCGGCGGCGTCGTCGTCGGGCTCCAGGCCGCTGCGTCCAGCCACAGTCCCGTGGGCTTGGTTTGTCACCACGGTGAAATGTGTGTGTGTCAATTTAGAGGGTGTGACAGAAAGAGAGAGCCAAGGCGACAACACACACGGGGCATTTCAACAACAGTAATTAATAAGCGGTTGTAAATGAACACCATGGAGCATGTTCGTATAATCCGTGAGTGTTTGAAAAAAAAAAAAAAAAAAAAAATACGCTTAAAAGGAGAGCTCTTACCACTGAGTGCACAGACTAAGATCTATGCCTGTGAGTGCCTTGCAACAGCGTATAGCTGTCTTTATGAGGACTGAGGGATCCTTCTCTGGCTCGGCTCCGTCCAGAGAGGGAGACCAGTGGCCACCGATGGCCATGGCCTCGTCTTTGCCTCTCATGCCCACTAAGAACTGAAGGTGAAAAAGTAGACAGGGTATAGGGGTGAGCCAAACACTGGAGGTGAGACAGATGAGTGACGAAAATCCATCAAATCCGTAGAACCACGTCACATAGGATCCCTTCTTCCTACTGCTTATCCGAACTGGCCGTGCTGATGTGGTAGGTTAGCTGTTTGGCAGTAGACGCAATGCACTCTCTTTTTTGTAGCGTGAAATGATCCCAAATGTTGGACTTTTTTTTTTTTTCTAGGCTCGGTGCCATTGTGCCAACTTATTTCTACACAGAGTGGTGCGCGTGTAACATTAGTTCGTGGGGAAAAATGATCACGGCAAAGTTTCGAGATAAAATATGCTACAACTTTTTTTCTTCCTTCTTTTTTTTAATAAATCGAATAAAGATAATGTCAGATGAGTTTATTCCACACTGAAAAGAGCGACGGGTACCTTGATGAGTCTTGCAGGATGCTGGAAGGAGTCCCTGACCTCCTGGGAATCTTCTGCGAGAGCACATGACTTGTGATATAACTCCTCTAAACTAGGATTAGCCAGAAGCATCACCTAGGAAACGAAAAAAAGAAAAGCTTGTTACTATGTACGATTACAATATCATGGAAAACAAAATTTCAGTAGATTCACATGAAATTAAGTAGAACTCATAACAGATTCACTACGGATGCAGTACATTTTTAAAATTACTACTAAGGTAAAGCCGTAAATCATCTCAAGAAATTTACCTAAATAAACAATACAAAGGATTTTTTTGTGTGGAGAATTTGTCGGGATTCGCCTTCTGCAAAGCATTTTCCCTTTTTTTTAAAACAAATTTTTCATGTCCTCAATTCCGTTTTTTTTTACTGAAATAAATTAACTATTGTACGATAAATCCCAATGCTTAAAATGTCAGGTGAGGGTTTTTTGTGAAGCCAACCTTAGCGCTGTACGTGTGGTTGGCGTCGGGCGGATCCAGCACTGCTGTATTTTTGACAAAAGGATCCACCTCCTTGTGCAATATGTGGAAGTTACACGCATTGCTGAACTGAAAGGGTCGCGTCAGGGGGAAACCGTCCACCCAGGTGAAGGCTGCGCCAAAAAAGTCGCTGGGAATATACAGACTCTGATAGCGCCGCCTCAGCTCCATCATGTCACAGCTTGAACTGGAATAGTGAGGGGAAAAAAAAAAGCACACATCTTGAGCGCAAACACCAAATTTCCTGCTGTGAACCAGTGCAAACAGTGTTCGACTCACGTGTCCAAACTGAACTTTGAAAACTGAACCGTGTAGCGCGGGGCCACCCTGCGAGGACGCCGCGGTGAGCGCTCTCGCCTTGGGGAGCGCTCTCGGGAGCGTTTGCGCACGGGCGAGCGCTCTCTCGACCGTCTGCGCTCGCGCTCTCTGTCTCGGCTAAAAACGTGAGAAGAGGAGATGCTTCAAAATAGTGACACAAGCGCCACCTGCTACCGTTTAATAGTCCTAGGCGCCGGGGCGCTTTCGGGTGGCAGAATGCAAGTGAAGATGGCTTATAGGGGAAGTCAATGCAAACATACACAAACATAAACAACACTTTTTTTCAGAAATATGTTCTATGCAGGCCCACTAGTTGAAACAAGGCATTCTGATAAATATTGCATTTGGGGATTATGAGTTTAGCGACAAAATCCACCCATTTTTAGCCATCTCAGGGGGGCAGCCATTTTGTCACGTCTGTCGACTGAAAATATCACAATCCCAGCTCACCTGTTTCTCTTAATCTGAACCAAGATCGTTTGTAAAAAGGAGCCTTGAGCAACTGGGATGCCATTTTCAGTCGACAGAGGTAACAAAATGGCCGCCGCGTGAGATGGCTAAAAATGGGTGGATTTTGCTACTTAACTCATATTCCACAAACGCAATATTCATCAGAATGCCGTGTTCCAACTCGTGGGCCTGCATAGAACATATTCTTGAAAAAAATATGATTAGGTTGACTTCCTGTTTAAATTTTTTTTAAAAAAAAAGCCATTTTCCCTATTCCTGTTTTCTCAAATGCTCTGTCAAATGACATGAAAGGGTTCGTTTTCGAGCAAAAAGCTCCGTCTTCTGCCACCAGGAAGTACGGGTGACGTCGTGGTGACCACGTCTATAAACGGTTTGATTAACCGCAATGACCTGCGATCCTCTTTGCTGCGGAGGATGAGCTCCGGAGGGCGGTCGTTGCGAGGAGGGAAGCGTGGAGGAGGCTCAATCCGTCTCACAGGCTGCGGCTGTGGCATGAGTCTCACCGGGGGCTGAAGAAGACCCCCTGGAAACACATCTAGACAACAATGTCATACTGGCTTCGGCAGCTCGGAGCACAAATTTGGTTCCTTTTCATTCAGAGCTCAGCCTAGACCGGCGGGACTTTGTTTTACCTTTGGGAGGCGGCTGCGGCAGCAGAGGCTGGGGCGGGTTTTGGAGGAGAGGGCCAAGCGAGGCGGCAGACAGCTGGGCCTGCAGCAACGAAGGAGGAGGAGCCGGGGGAGGAACACTGAATGTGGTCGGAGGAGGTAGCGACTGAAGGATGGGGGGAGCCTTCATCATGTTGGGAGGCGGAGGATGGCTCTTGGGGGAGAAAAAAGAGAAGAGAGGAAAAACAGAGATTAATACATGTCAATTGATGGAAACTAATGAATGTCTTGAGAATTTCAAAGAAATTGTGTTGAAATCAGAACACAACTTCACACTGTTATAAAGGCACTGACTCGGTCTTATATCTACCTTAAGTGGAAGTCAATCCAAACATTTTTTTTCAGGAATATGTTCTAAAAAAAGACCACTAGTTGAAACAATGCATTCTGATAAATATTTCGTTTGTGGAATAAAAATTAATCCAACCCTCTTTAGCCATCTCTGGGGGCGGCCATTTTGTCACTTCTATCGACAGAAAATGATATCACAACTGCAAGAGAAGTGACAAAATGGCCGCCCCCAGAGATGGCTAAAAAGGGGTGGATTTGCCGCTTAACTCATTCCACAAACGCAATATTAATCAGAATGCCGTGTTTCAACTAGTGGGCCTGCTGGGAACATATTCTTGACAAAAATGTGTTTGGGTTGATTTCCCTCATTAAATATGAGATGGAACATCTGAAAGGAAACGTAGGTTATTCAAATAGACACAAAAATTGTATGGTATCTAGATTAAAGCAGCACCAAGCAAAAACACGCAGTCAAGAGTCCATGATAAGGCGCTATAAAGAAATTTCGGGTGGAACTGGCAACGCAAATACTGTTGAGAAGAGATGTGTGATTATGGAAGTTGAAAATGGAAGCAAGTAATCGAGCGAGCAGAAGAAAAGTGTCTCCAGGATGCCAGAAAGTGTGTGATTTAAGGTCTATGTGGTTACATTTTGTCTGACGTCCGCTGCGGGGTGCATGTCAGAGTAGCGCAGCTGTATCCCTGGCTCATTGTAAAGACTGCCCAGCTGTGGGGAAGCTTGAGGTAAAGGCTGAGGCTGCTGCTGATGCTGGGGAGGGATTGAGAACACAACAGTTAATCGGCAGCAGAAACAGGATTTTTTTTTTTTTTTTTTTTTTTTTTTAATCTGGGGAGAAAAGGATTAAAAGCATGTTAAGGCTTGAAGGGTTCAACTCTCATACGGTGGAATTCGTTCAGCCCAGAGACTGAAAGGAAGGCGTCTTCAAACAATTCTAACGATCATCTGCGGGTAGAAACCGTGAATGCTCTCACCGACTGGTTTGCGAGCTGGGGTAAAGTCTGGATGCGCTGGGCGTTCCACTTGAAGGGCAGGTTGGCGTTGTACACGGCCTCCACCAGCACCCTGTCGCCCACTTGCGGGGTCTTCCCTTTTACAGCGCTGGAAGAGGACAAATGACAACGGAAATTATCTACTTAAACCGATTTTCCCTGTTCCTCTGTGCTTTGAATCAAAATTCATGACCCTACCAAAAAAAAAAAAAAAACAAGCTTGACGCAAGAAGACTTTGCCTCTCTTTTGAGAACTATTAGCGACAGGATCTGCGTGTGCTCTCATTAACCTGAGCTGAAAGAAGACGTCTTCGTCCACGAAGCCAAACGTGTCGTGCAGCTTGTTGACGACGCCGGTGAAGACGCGCTGCTTCTGCGGCTGCTGCTGGTGGCTGGAGCGCGGCGTCGGGTACGAGACGGTGATCTGGGCCGTCTGCTGGGGATTGGACAGGCTCAGGCTCGTGGGCAGAGCCACTGGCGGCTAGCGAGGAGAAGCGGTTAGATTATTTCTTGGAACTACAGGCACAACCAAATGACTATTAGAGATGATTCTCATTGCACTGCAGATTATTGCATGTTACCTGTGACAGCAGTGCCGGTTGAGGCTGTGGAAGCTGGGACAAGAAGCAAAACATGGAGTTAGCATTTAACAGTAATTAGGGATGAGTACAATTATTATTATTCAAACGGCACCACAAAATGGCAAACTCACTATATATTGGCGAGGGAGTGCTTTAGAAAAACATTCCTAGGCCTGACGCAATTTGAGTGCGCCACTTGTACTTGTTAATGAAATTGTCCCTTCAGTATGTTAAGTGTGACACAAAGAGCATTTTTGACCTGATGAGGCACACTGTACAACGGCTGTTGCGGCGGTTGCTGTGGGGGAGGCTGCTGCTGCTGCTGCTGCTGTTGCTGTTGTTGCTGCTGCTGCTGCTGATATTGCTGGAGGGCCGAATTGATCTGCGACTGCAGACACATGTGTGCAGCTGATAAGACGCTAGTGTGCTGTTTGATACACGTCTGCTACTTGCTTCTTGTGCCCTGACCGACCTGCT
Source organism: Filicampus tigris (assembly GCF_054856515.1). Classification (NCBI taxonomy): domain Eukaryota; kingdom Metazoa; phylum Chordata; class Actinopteri; order Syngnathiformes; family Syngnathidae; genus Filicampus; species Filicampus tigris. The sequence continues at coordinate 21,477,224 of NC_141227.1, read as the reverse complement.
GCAGTGCGGCGGCGGCGGCGGCGGCGGCGGCCTGCTGCTGCAAGGCGGCCGTCTGCTGAGACAGCTGATAGGTGGCGGCCGATTGGTTCCCGAGAGAGGCGGCGGCCAAGGCCGACTGCTGGGAGTAGACGGCGGGGGAGGCTCCCAAGAGGGAAGGCTGCTGCACGCCGAGAGCTGCGGGAAGGCGGAACCCAAAGAAAACTTGATGGGGCTCTTCGGATAGAGTCAAAGCAGTGACAAATGCCACTGGTGTTTTTGGCATATAATAATTCACTCTTCAACAGTCATTGCCTTTTCAACTTGGACTTTTCACACTTATTTTTTGAGGTACCAGTGGCAAAGAATTCAGGTTTACTATACTCACAGTGCAAGTTGATGTCAAGAGACTGGGCCGTGTGGGCCGTGTGGCCCGGCTGGGACACGGCCGTGGCGGCAAACTGAGTCGCCCAGGGCGGATTTTTCTGTCCCCCAAACTGGGCCATAACTCACTCGGATGAAAGCTTGTCTCCACTTGCCAGCTTGTTGCTTACACCTAAAAAATAAATAAAAGTACATCAACAAAAATGCAATGTATGAAAACTAGCGCCATCACGGGACTGCTTGAAAAGTGAACGCAACTAAGTATCATAACTACTCACTGTCCTGTTTATTTTTAGAGGCAGTCAAGCACACACTGCTTGCAATAATGGTGAGCTGCACACTTTCAGGCAGAAAGCAAACAACTAGCCTTAACACCGTGAGCACGCGGGTCAAGGGCAACTTCACAATGCGCGTGCGACACAATTTTACCTTTAATTTGACATAAAACGTAAAATGAATTGAACGTGAATCACTTAACACAGGCTTTGAAACGCTTTAATGTAACATTCGTTCCTCTCGCGAAACGACAAACAAGTGGGGAATAAACGTTACTTTTCCTCAATTTGCTGGCGGGTTACCATTTGGGCATCTTACACTAGCTATTTAAATCGCACCTGCTAACACAGCAAATCCCGAAAGCTATCAGGCTACACTTGCCACTTTGAAGTGGCAAATAAATTGCATCAATTAAATGCTGTCAATACAGAAATGAATTCGTATGCTGAAATCTCCGCGGTTGCATGACCGAAGTGTGTCTCGTTCCAACTCTATTTAAAGTTCAGAAACGCTATTATTTAGACACGAACGTTACACGGACCGCGAGGAATCAATAAGCATTAGCACTAGCACTAGCTTCGTGGCTGGAGTAGCCTCGTGCAGGATTTGTTATGGAGGCCTCGGCTAACGTTTTGCTGACACTAGCAGCTGACTCGTTGTCACTCGTGTTTAACACACGCAGCGTAACCAGTGGTAACACACCTGATTGCAAAACAAGTCTTTTCGGCATCTAGCGATAACCAACGAGAGCAAATAATTAAAGGTTATGTTTGCGGGGTTTTTTTTGTTTTTTTACGAGTATCATCGCAGCTTGACTTACCGCTGTCCACTGCATCCGGTCGTCGGAGTGGAGACGGGAACTGCGCAAGTGCGCATGCGCGTAATTAAGAGCTGATATTTTTTTTAATGAGAAAAATAGCACTATATTACCATACTACATACCTTTTACTTTATAAAACATTCAGTAATTACATAATTAAACAGAATTTAACAATTTAAATTTAGTTTTTGGCACACATCATCAATTGAATGGCGATTCTGCTGCTGCCCGTCTTGGCCACGTGGGGGCAGTACTGTATATGGAGCCTTGTACAGTCGGCTCCCCAATTACTCGTAGTTCGTCAACCGCGCATTCACTTATTCGCGTTTTTTTTTTTTGGGGGTGGGGGGGGGGGGGGGGGGGGTTGGGGTGGAGCCAAACATTGGAATTTTCTCAGCATTTTTAACAAATATATTTCGGGTGGGAAAAATCTATACATTTCAGTGTATGTGGACTTTTATAATTCACAGGACAGGGTTACACTGTTTTCTGAATAGGTTAGAATGGGTTAGAATCCCAGAGCGAATAAAAATGCTCCATATAAACACCTCAGTTGGAACAGGCCGAAACGGAATGACATTTCATTCTGTTTTACAGCGGTGTCTCGGGCCAGCCCATGAATAGCATTTTTTTTAAAACTATTTACTTAATAAGCACGAATAAGCGTTTCCATGAAAAACAGGTATTGGCTAGTCTAGATGGCTCAGCTTCTCGCAGAAGATAAAGAATGTATGACAGTACTGTACTGTTATACTGAATGTCTAAATGAGTCGCTGCATCGTTTGTGCCACCGCGACTTCATTTCATTAAATTATCATGCTTTATAATTGAGGGATACAATTAATGGGGGGAGTCAGATGGCTCTAGCAATGCATATAATTGTGAGTCAGTGTCTAGTACTAGTTTGTGAACTTTATTGTGATGCAGTGGACACAACAAATTACAATACAATTGCTTGTGTTCTTTTTAGTTTGGATACTCCTACTTCACTTTAATCTATGAGGTCCCAATAGATCACATGTTTAAATATATAAAGCAGGACTTACATCATCGTCGTTCTGCATTACACTTCTGTGCAAAACCTTCCAAAAATACAGTATTCATACAGCAAAAATAAATACAACACAACATTATAGGCGCAACTTGACAAAATTGGCCATTTTTTGTGGATAAAATATGCAAAGGGTGTATTTTCACAGCACATTAGCCTCCTTAATGTCATGACATTTCTGTGAAGAAAAGTGAAAACAATTATTTTAACTCTAATTAGCAGGCACAGATAAATGCACGCCAACAGTGCTTCTTAGTTTCTCTCCTCCTTTTTCTTGATGATCAATTAGTACATTTGTCGATCAACTTTATGATCACTCTTGTAATTTGCGTTCCAGCTCGGAGAAAACCTTTGTGTTGACTTCGTCCACTTCATCTTCCACCTGCATGGGAATTAAAGACCCAGTAGAGTTTAAAATAGTGCTTGTACTTGATCTTCATATCGCGGATTTCACATATGAACATTGTACGCCGCTAAACTAAACATAAAATATAAGAATTACACATTGTGTTTATCAAATAACACCATAACTTTGATTTACAGTCTGCTAGATTAATGCTAAGACATAATGGGAAAGTCACTAGAAAAGGCTAACCAATAGCATCCTTGTTATAAGCAATAAATAATTGAACACAACAGTCACCTGCTCCACCGCCTTAACTTCAGGAATGTAGAACTGCATCATGTTCTGAATGCCGTTCTTGAGGGTCACCGTGGAGCTGGGGCATCCCGTGCAGGAGCCCACCAGCTTCAGCTGCACAGTGCCGTCCACGAAGCCCTTGAAGACAACGTCGCCACCGTCCTCCTGAACTGTCGGCCTGCGCGGATCAGAGGGGAAATACAGACATATGAGTCCTGTAATAGTTAATGCATTAATTGATTCCCCCCCGTAGTACCAATTAAAATGTATTTATTTGTTTATCTCATTAAGTCATGGGAAACAAAATAGGACCTTACATGTTTCGTATCAGACCGGTGAAGTGGTCCACTTTTATGAGTACTATCCAGATGTACAGTATCAGCACCAGTGTTTGTATCAGTGCATCCCAAATTCTATTAGTTACAGATAATACAAATGAAAAATGAGGCTTCCACATTTTAACTTTTTTTTTTGGCCAAGTGTAAGAATAATAATGTATATCATGATTCATGTGTTAGATTTTGCATGATTAGGCTTGTTAGCTTTATTAGCTTGTGGGTTTGGCTTTAGCTTTTTCCATATCTAGGCCCAACTTGCTTGGTGTGCTTTGCTTCCACCTATGTATGATAATGGCTCACGCATGCATAGACAAAACAAGTTCAAAGTGTTCCAGCTGCTTTCGCTACTCTTTCCCTTAGAGCTGGAACACCTTTGTAATCAAGGACTCCTAAGAAAATAAAAGGGAGGAGGCGCACGAGCCGGGCAGAGGGTTTAAAGAACTGTAATAGTACACTTCCCTGCGCTCTCCTTGCAAGTAAAAAAGACAATATCGTGTCGAGTGTCTTCTCTCCTCGTTGTGTGCGTTGTTTACTAATGTCTCACTTGGTGTGAACCTGACACCAAGCCTATCAGTTTAAAAAGTAAATAAAAAATGTTACCCATGAGGAAAAAACTTTGCCCACCCCACATCAACGCACTGTTTCTTTTTTCTTTGGCTTTTTCCGCAACGCCACCACAGAAGTGTACTAGTCACGACAAAAAGGAAAACCTTTATTGAAAACCGCAGCGTTAATAACGAACTTGCATAAGAAATGGGCGTGTGGCTGCTCATTTCAATACGAGCATTGCCATTCAATCTACCACCAAACTTTACGAAGTCCAACAGTATATCAATACACCACTAGGTGTCAGTACAGCGCTACAGACATTTTCACACTCTCCTCAAATGGCTAGTTTTAGTTTTGGCTTCATTTTAGTGTTTCACTTCTCGTCAGACTTGGAGCGAATGAACTCAATTTTAATTATTTACAGTGGGAGGGGGAATGCTTGAAAATTAATTATAACAACTTGGAAGTTAGCAAATTTATTCTGATCCACTCGCATACGTTTGAAAAAAAAAAATAAAAAATTATAATATATAATCTCCTCATCTCTTATTACCTGATTCTGGTGTCAAGAAGCTCCTTGATCATCAACACCACTTCGTCATCATCTTCAGAGACACCTGCATGGAACAAAGATTACATATGAATAATTTCTTTAGCTAGCTCCTCACTAATCAGTTCTCTTATACTCACTACTTTCTGCATGCACGTCTCCTGTTGTGATGGGGTCGCCACTCTCAAAGAATTTGGCCATGGCCTCCAGGGCATTGCGCTTGATGTCCGTCCACTCCAAGTCTTCGTCTATCTATTGAGAACGCCACAAGGTTATTGAAGTTCTCAATACATTGGGGCCTGAGATATGGGTTTAATACGTTTAAAATGTCCCACATGCATGGCAAACTGATGCAATCCTTACTTTAGTTACGGTGATGAAGTCCGGGCCAAAGAATACACTTTTTACTCCCTCGATTTCAAAGAGGTCTCTGTACAAGACGTGGATGTTGTTAGTTTATTTTTTGCTCCAATGTGATTAATTCAGAGATGGCACAACAAAAGCAAGATTCTGTCAGGTTCGGTGAGTATGAAACAGTAATATGTTAGAAAAAGGAGACATAATCCGAACCTTGCTAAAGATGAACACTCCGTTGAGCTATGAGAAGGAAAATCCAGTGTCCCACTTCCTAAAACAGGTTTATCTGGGAGAAACTTCAAGCTTCTCGGGTTTGGGGTGTCTTCAGTGTGGATGGAAACCTGACGAACTAAATAACGAAAAAAAAGCAAGAGGAGGGTCAAAGTTAAGTTTAAGGTGAGGAAAATGGCCGCCGGTGGTCAAGGGGGGGTCAAATAATAGATTCTCACTTGGGACGTGTGTGCTTCTGGTTGAGGGTTCAGAAGGGACTCTCCTGTGAAAGTGGGTATGGTATGAAATTCCAGTCTTCTCTGGAAAACTTAAAGCAAAGGATAAATGCTCATTAATATACACAAAGGGCTCAAGCCGTGTCATATGTTTTGCTAGGCATTGTTAGCGGTTAGCTTACGTATGCAATTTAAGATTGATCGGTGCCAATGTAATTATAATTCAACCCTGAACGGTTATAGCAATACACTCAAAGAAGCCACCGGCGTTATTATAATGACTAGCTAAAATAATTGATGACTATCGACACAAAGTAAAAACGAAACGTTTCAATTACAAAAGCTGTTTCCTTGAAGCAGTTCGCTAATGAGTTAGCTTGCTATGCTCGTTAGTGCAAGTAACGACACATCTAATTTGACACATTTATCACGCCGGGAGCATAACAATGTTAATAAAAATGATACTTTGTAGTAGTAGTAGGTACTAGGAAGGTCAAACCGAATAAAAGTGGTTTTCGCTGTCCGTAGCAATGGGCACAAAGCCCATCTCGTGTGCGCCGCCATCTTAACTGTTTTGAAAAATAACGATGGTGACGTCACTATTTAATGACGTCGTTTTACCATAACATTAAAAGATTCGCGCCTAATTTTATTTTTATTTTTAATCAACCATGATTATGTTATGTTTGTGTTTAAATGCTAAATCAGATTTTTTTTGTTCTTTATCTTTAATTGAATATGTTAAATAAACTTGACGACAGATTTGCGCCTAATATTTTTTTAAACCAACTAGCATTGTTATTTATGTTTGTATGTAAATGCTAAATTTGATTTTTTTTTTGTTCTTTATTGTAAACTGAATATCTTAAATTAAGTTATTGAAAGATAAATAAACAAACAAATAGACTAACTAACTGACTAATTGACTGACTAAATACTGTATTTTTATTTTAAAAGAATATTTCTATATCTGTTATTTCTTTATTTTTATTTTTTTTATAATTTAGGTTTGCGTTTTATTTACCTATCACATTTTGTTTCAGCAGCGGGGGGTTTTTCCAGACCATGTAAAGTGATCTCAGTGATTTGTTTCTAAATACATCAAATATGTTTGAAGATAAGTTCTGAAAACAACTCAAGACTGAGAAAAAATTAGTTCTGAATTGTTGATATACAGCATCTTTTTAACCATTTTAATTGTATGGCTTTTTGGGGTGTTGTTTGTCTCTGTGTGCCCTGCGATTGGCTGGCAACCAGTTCAGGGTGTCCCCCGCCTACTGCCCAAAGACAGCTGGGATAGGCTCCAGCACGCCCCGCGACCCTTGTGAGGAGAAGCGGTACAGATAATGGATGGATGGATGGATGGCTTTTTGGGGTGTGGAAAACCAAGCCCAAGTATGCACTTGGCATTAATCAGCCCACCCCAGCTATATAAATACTGAGCACTGTCATCCCAAACGACCCTAGCCCGCTAGCCCTGTAGTCTGCTAAACTGCTGGGCCGCTTGACCGCCATATTATGTGGACACACACACGACACCAGTCCATGGGCTAAAGAGCTAGCAGGCTGAGGGGCTAATGGTCCTCGCTAGCCTGAAGGCAGCAGATCAGTGTGGTCCATTCACCTGCTCACTCGATTTTGTGTCGTGTCTGGGGCCACACGAGGCTCGAAATAGGTTGTTTCGCATCGCGGTTTGCTAATCAAAATGATCATTTTGTGCCTCATCAAAACACATTGAATAGCATAATTGATAATGACAGATTTTTTAAATTTTCCAACAATTGAACCGCAGAGACAGTCCCGCAAAGCTTCGCTACTGTTTGCTGCTATGCACAATGTGAATTTAAGAAATAAAAACTGTTGATTAAAAGAAAAACAATTCTTAACTGGAAATATTGTCACATTTTTATTGTTTCATAAAACCCTTGGGATTAACCTACAAAAAAAAATGCTTCTCAAAATTACAAAATTGCTCTTTAAATACAATTATTGGTTACCAAAACCGCTAAGTAAAGAAAAAAAGGTATTTCGAGGCTTGCCACTTAACTGTAATTATGTTTTTTTCCACCTCTGAACAACTGTCCTGTGTAACAATTTTTAAGTTAAAAAAAAGAATGGAAAAATCAACAAACAAGAAAAGGTTTGCTGACTACACCAAATGAACATCCCAAAAGATAATGATTGAACAAAATGTAACAGTGACTGTGATTCTCCAAGAACAAACAAGTATTCAAGTCCGCATGTCCTGCATCACGTTTGTTCTGTCCCATAGGCGAGGTGTGGCAAGCAGGGCGGCGACGAACATAGTAAAACACAAGCCACGAGAACACGCTTGCGACATCTCACACTTGATAAGAAGCATGTAGGTATAAGACCGGCGACAAGAACACTGAAGGGCAGAAAGGAAAGTGACAGAAGGAAATATTCACTTTTTCCTACCTTCCCTTTTCTGAGACATGTGGCTCTGGATTTTCTTTCCTTTGGCCCTCTCGCTGACATCCTTCATTGGAACGTGGGCTGTGTAAGTACACTTGAAATGACTGCTTCTTTAAAGCTGCTGTTTCCAGTTGTGATGCTTTTCACGACAATGCAAATACTCATAAATAATACAGTTTAAACAGTAGGTGGCAAAGGGCAGATGTCCACATACACTATGCTTAAATGTGTTTAGAAATCGATATATTTTTCAATTAATTAAGTTCAAATCGACATTGCAATGTAGTACGATGCAATTTTCTACCTCACTATGCTTGGCCGATAGGCTTTGTTTTTTTTTTATAGTTAGTTAGTGTCCAGATCAGTTCCATGCTTAAGAAGTGCATTAAAAAAAAAATAATAATATAAAAACAATCGCATATTGAATCGCAATATTGAAAGGGGGCGGGGGAAATCGCAGTTGGATTTTTCTTTGAAATCATTCATTCCTAGTTTAAATTCAACTTTGTACATAATTGAAATTTTGTATCATTTGAATGAATTGTGTCAGGGGAAAATGTGAGCCATGAATAGACTGGAGGCAGGAGATGCACTTTGTGAAAACTGAGAGATACACTGGGGGGAAAAAAGGCCAAAATGTAATCAAGTGACGTCATTTTCACCTATTCTCCTTGAAAATAAAATAATAATACGTCAGTGGAGTGTACCACATTTTAATCGTGTACAACACGAAACAGTTCAAATCCAACAAAAATGGCGTCTGCTAAGCAGTGTCCAATTATCATTATTTTTTTTAATCAAATTCATATAAAAATGAAGAGGCCGATATCTGTCCTGGCGCAACTGCCGTCCTCCAAACACATCAGACATCTTGCTTTGTCTCACTACAGTATCAGTGAGAGACAAAGACGGGAACAAGGTGACCATTTTTTATCCTCACACTAGAGCAGCGTTGTTATCATGAACACAATAAAATGTATGTGCAAAGTGTGTATTCATCGGTACAATATTAAATTATTTCATACATTAAGTAATCAACAACTAATCAATTATCAAATTAATTACTAATTAGTTTTGATAATTGATTAATTATTTAGATACCATTGTTCTTTTCAAATTGTCCAAATCCGCAGAATTCAGCTTCTCAACATTGAATATTTTCTGATTAGTCCTCCATGAAAGCCAACCGATCATCTTTGTTTGGAATCAAAATAAAACACCCGCTTTCGCTTTGGAAAACAATGACCAACATCTTTGCCTGTTTTCTGACATGTTATGGACTAAAGCAGTAGCTGAATTCTAATTAATTTTTGGCACATTTTCTACACTGTCACTACCCTTTGTATTTTTTTTTACATCTGTTCACGCTTGTCTTGTCCACTTCCAGATATGGCTTGGCCTACTCCAGCCGACACGTGTGCTCGCTCACCGACTGGTGAGTTTGATCTCACTGCTGCCAACATAAGCAGCGCAATCATAATAACAATTAATTTGAATGTTCTTTCTCAGGTGGGGGAAGAACTTCTGCACAGTCAATCACACCACCGACTGTTGTAAAGTTCCCACCATAAGGTAACAACAATATGCCCAGTGCATCATGTACTGTATTATGTTAACAGAGTTGAATTTGAATTCATGCAAAAACAAAATGTTCAGCACAAGTGGGACTTACGCTCCGGAGAATTCACTTTTCACCGCAATCATCAACGCTGGCTCCTTTCTGTGTGAGTTCACCCGCTCCAGACTTGAGGCAATACACAGTACAGTACAGTACATCTGGAAAGTACTCACAATGCTTTACTTTGTCCACATTTTATGTCACAGCCTTATTTCGCGATGTCATTTCCTGTCAATTTCGACACCACTTATCTTGTGGTTTTAATTAATTGTCCTCCCAAAACTCAACACGCGACACCCCATAATGGCCGCAAATGCTATATTTGTGCCTACAAATAAGTACATTATTATTTTGGGCGCATGATATGCCTAATTCCTCTTCAAATGCGTATTTATTATATCTACTTCATGGCCACAAATTTGTATTTTGTGGTCACACATTAGTTTTTCATGGACTCATTATACCTATTACATGTCCACAAATTAAGTACCGGTACTTTGGTGCTACCAATTTGTATTTTGTGGACATTTATTTGTATGGTTTCATGGCCACAAATCAAAAAACAAAAAAATGTTTTATGATCGCAAATTAGTATTTGGTGCCCACATTTTAATCATTTCGTGGGCACAAATTTTTGTGCGCAATTATGCCTATTTCATCGCCACAATTACATATTTTCTGTCCCATGTCATTTTTGGGGCTCTGTACTTTCCAGACACACTGTATAATTAAAAAAAAAAAAAAAAAAAAAAAGCTAACCTCCCAAAAAACCTGTGTGTTAATATGAGCATCTACTTTTGTAGTTTTCCTCTTCTGTATATTCCACCATGCCCACATCATGGAAAAAAACGCAAATCACGCCAACATGAGCAGGCTTGCGCTGGCCTTTGGCGTAGTGGCCTCCATGGGATCATTCGCCGCCGGAAATTGCAATGTAAGTTCTAGAACAGATTGTTAGCTAGCTGGCTAGCTAGCTGGCTGGCTGGCCAGGTAGCTAGCTAGCCAGCTTGCTAGCTAGACAGACACACTGCAGAAATGAACTGTCTAAATTTAAGAAATAAATGCTTGTTTTGAGAAGATTCAGACTAAAAACAAGTGAAATTATATACTAGAGCAGTAAGATAACTACACTTGATAAGACTTCTTGAAATAAGAAAAAATATCTTTTGAAAAGTGGTGAAACACTAATTCCAAGCACTGTATTAGGTAAATTGAAGTTGAAACTAACCTACCACGCATGTTTTTGGAATGTGGGAGGAAAGCAGAGTATACTGAGAAAACCCTCACAGGGTACAACATCAGTGTTTGTAGTATTGTCACCGGTTACTAGTTACTAGGAGGTTCTTGAAGCTGTTTTTTTACAGCTAAAAGTTCTCTGAAAACATAAACTATAGCATCAAACTGAGACTTTGAGAGTAATGTAGCCGATTTTGCATGTAAACGAAGACAAATAATCTTAAAACTATAATATTAATAATCTTACAAATTCTGCTCCTGCATAGTATATTATTCTCAAAACAAGATCAAAAAAGACTTTTTGGCTTGATATATGATACTGATTTTTGCAGTGCAGAAAAAGAACTCAACCAAAAAAACGTGTTTCTCTGTACCTCACATGTTTTAGGAGATTGTTCCATTCCCGAACTATGTACCCGAGCTTGTTTTGAGCATGAAAAGTCTACAGTTGACAGACTGGAAATGCAGTACAATAAAAGCACTTTTGTATACAGTAATCCTCGACTTGTTCTCCCAGGTAGCAGCGTGTTCCTCAACAATGTGCTTTTCTCAGTTTACCGAAGAGAGAATTACTCACATTGTATGTTCTTGTTCACTATGATGACAAATTGTGGAACAATGTACTCATGATAATACTAGTTATGCATGCCGTGTTGACTAATAAATCCCGTCATGTGATATTCAACATTCATGTAAGAATGCGGTATGATACTACTAACTAGCATTTGTTGCCTGCGCCTTCAGTCGGGGAGTTGCTAGACTTAATCCACCTCTTAATACCACTACTATCAAAATTGTAGAAATGACAAAAATGCACTACGCAATAATATTCATCTCGCAGACCTCTCGTTTATCACACACCCTCGGGGCTCAGATATCGACCAATCATAGCACAGCTTCAGAAAACAGGTGAGCGGGTGATTCATTATTTGCCATTACATGTGATTCTAGTTATGGCGTTCCCGTGTTATAATATACTGTATTAATAACAATGCCATAACATAATAAGCCATATGTATGTTTTTTTTTTTCGACTGCCACCAGCCTGGGTACCTGACCCTGCTGCACCACATGGGGGCTGGGGTGAGCTTCATGTGCATCTGCTGCTACACATTCCTGCTCACCGCACTGACAGGTAGATGTCTGCTGACGGGATATGCGAACTTCCTCTACCCGCTTCGCATCGTGTCGACGTTGCAACAGACCGTCCTCACTCTTTGCTGTATCCTTTTTTTTAATCATGTATATGAGTGATTCTCTAAGTGCGGTCCCTCTACTGGTATGCAAAAGAATCACTGAATTCAATGTTCCAACCGCGTAAACAATAGTATGAAATAGACTTTTTAGGAATTAAAAAAAAACCTCTGCCTCTCCTATTACGCTGCTATATTTGGATGATGGTCGTACTTTGAGAGCTAAATATTTTTTTTGAAGTGGTACTTAGTGTAAAAAGTCGCAGAAGCACTAGTATACTATAATATAGTGGAGTCATAGTGGTGTTGGAACAGGATGTTTAAGGCCTGACCAATTCTGGTCTGAGATAGCGTCATCCTGTTGACAAAGTGGGCCCAGCTACAACAGCGGCACACATTGTCTCACCCAACCTGGGTCACATTTCACCTACAATCATTTCACTCTAGTCTTTTTTTGTTTGCTACATAATTGTTTGACAAGCCCAAACGTGAATGTGTGAACTACTCTTTTTCTTCAAAAATATACAAGTTTTTCTAGAAGAGGATGACATCTTTTGCCAGAAAAAATTCTCAGAAATATAATATTTTTTCAAGAAAAAAAAAAATTAAAAATGTTTACAACATTTTCTGAAAAAAAGAAAATAAAAATTTAAAATGTTATTTAAATGTATGACATTTTTTCTTGAAAAGGAACTACAAAGAATAAACAGCATTTTCTACAAATCACAAAAAATTACAACTTTTTTCTTAAAAAAATAATTCTTAAAAAAAATAATTTAAACTTTTCAAATATACATTTTTATTAAAAAAACTTTTTATAATTGTTTTCTTTTTTTTTTCAGATAAAAACGAATAAATTAGTTCTTGGGAACATGCCACTTTTTTCGACAAGAATAGACACTTTTCTAAAACCAACATTTAAGCTTTACGTAAACTTTTCTAATTAGAAAACTTCTTTTTAATTAAAAAAGTATGACCACTCTTCTAAGATTACATCTTTAAATACCTTCTTTTTTTTTTTTTACTTTTTTTTTCTAAAATACACAAATTTTTCTAAACAGGAAATTCTCAAAAATACAGAAATGTGTTCTCATTAGATTATGTCCTTTTCCCTCAAAATACATAATTTGATCTAAAAAATACATACAAATATATATTTTTTTAAGATTAGACTTTTCATTCTTGTAAAATTATGAAGATGTCTTTTTAAAATATGAAGAAACTCTTTTTCGGATGGGGATTGATACAAAAATGAAAAACTCCAAAATGTGAAGATGCGCTTGTCGCACACTTTATCATGACATTATTACGGGACAACCTGGCAATAAGATTGTGCGTTCCCCTTGAATTCCGAGCCGGAATCCTGTGAACCTTAACCCCAATCCCCCCTCAGACGCTTTCTGCTTCGCCCACCACGACTACTACTACGCGCATCTGTCGGCCGTTTTCGAGTGGATCCTCAGCGCCAACCTGGAACTATTCGAGCTCAGCTACATCGTGGAATTCAGCGTTTTCTCTTCTTACATGCTGTCCAATCTGTACAGCCAACGTGAGGAGGAGAGGCCCTTCATGTTGGCCTGACAGACACACACTTACACTACAAGCGGGCTGCCTGGGTCCAACCGGAGGACGGGCAGCCGGGACTTTGAATATATCGTCGCTGTCCTGTGAAAAACGCACACGTCCATTTTTTTTTTCAATTTTCTTATTTTTTCATGAATGGTGTTAAAAAATTTCCAAAATTGGACATAAGTATTTTTCACAAGACATCGAGGATATGAGGATTTCCTGATGGTTGACTGTTGATGTCCGTATTTATTAATGTCTGAGTTTGCACTGTGAAGATGACTCATGTTGCGTTGACGCCTTTAATGCCTCCAATGCCAAAAAAGAAAAATAAACCTGTAGGGCTGGATTGCTCGGACGTTCCTAACATCCATGTGGATGTCGTCACATTGCTCGTCAAGGTGTGGACAACAACCTGCATGACATCTATGGGCTGAAACAAAACACCCTTTATAGTGTAAGGAACACGAAATTGTTACGTGATACCGTATTCACTCAATATGAAGTGCATAGTGGTGCCCAGGGAGTGACCCGTTACGTGTTTTTGGAGATGGGCCAGTTTTACGCTTTGGCGTGCGAGCAAAAATTTGGGATTAAAGCGATAATGAGTGAGTTTTGGTAGATAGTGGACAATTAACAAAAGAAAGAAGCGTCGATATGTTTACTGCCACTCCCAGCTGTCTGAAGTGAAACTAGCATTCATTTTGGGTTGTTATAACTCTTTCAGTAACGGCTGTTGGAACACAATGGTACAGATAGATATACTCACAGGCCTCTATTCTTTATCCTCTGCAAAGAATGAGTAACATCACTGCAGCTTACTGAGGAACCGAAGACCAATGTCTATCGAATTGAGGCCAAAAAAAAAAAGTTTCATTTCTTTACATTCTATTTAATTATGTAACGACTGTTTTGTAAAGTAAAGCATTACGGGCTGCTATTTTTCACACATGACAGATGTTTTGTTGTTTTTGGGAGGCTGGAAGGGATTGATGGCATTTCCATTCATTTTAATGGGCAAAGCTGCTCTGAGAAATGGGTGTTTTGAATTACAAGCATGGAACGAATTAAACTCATATCTCAAGGCACCACTTAAAACACATGCAGGACTGAACAACTTCACCGGGAATTCAAGTATGTGCTGCTTATTAGCTCATGCATCCAAACAAAACTCACTGCAGCTCTGCCTACCTTTTGGTTGTACCATACAAATGGCTTTCTGTACTCCCACGATGGATGACAGCATTTCAGACCGAGTCATTTTGTTTCACTTGAAAGTGGCTCTGGATCTCCACCCGGCATGAAAACGCTCCTTCACTCTATGAATGCTACAAAAAGTCACTGAAGAAAACATCTGTGGCGGTTAGCAAAACAAACTAAAAGTCAATTTACGGGATTCTGAAGGATAACTGAGCCACTTACAACTTGAATGTGCCCACTCAGTGTTCCACACACATCAAAATATGTGATTAATGTGAAAGCGCTTTTGAGATGTCTACTGGTACTACAAAGACAACACAGGGCAGCGTGTGGTTTTAATGCAAAGCATTTAACCTTTACTTGAAAGAAGATAATATACATCCTGGGGGAACAGATAAAGATACACTATGCAAAGGAAAAAAAAAAAATCATTCCACAATGAATATTATCTTTTAAAGTTGCATCAATAGAGAAAGAGAGATAGCAAGTGTCATTATCTACAATTTGTTAGCGAGAAGACAGTGAAAAGCACACACACAAAAAAAGTTGGGTCAGTATCTTTACTGTATGGTACACTGTAAAAAATGTCATCTAAGAATATGCAGTAGTCCACATTTTCATCCTTGACAAAATAAAAAGGAAAAAAAAAAAAAAAAGTCATTCGACCTCAACTGCAAGGGATACATTATAAATAAATGTAAAGAGGGCAAAAGGGGGAAACAAAGAACAAAACAAAAAATTCTACAAGCAATAATTCACAATTCCAGCATAGCTGAAATAATAAGTGGCCTTAAAAATCCAAACCACTGGGGAACGTGGCCACAGTTTTTTTTTTTTCTGTTTTAATTTATTTTTTTTAATAAACCAAGATATTGTAGATTCTTCAAGACGGCGTGTCAGCTCATTGTGTAACACTTGAGAGAATAAATCAAGTTAAAACTGCCCTTCAACTATTTCAGGTGCATAGAGCCCCCCACTTCCTTTTAACAAAAATAAATTGACGGTATTTTTGCCCTGCTAAAAATCTGAACACACTGAAATTGAGCAGTGGTGCGTTTGATGGTTTGTTCTTTTCGGTGAGAGGGAACAACACTATAGTAGTTGACTCCAACTCAAAATGTTAACATGGTGATGACGGTTTGGGCTTGCAATTGTTGTTAAAAGCTAAACGCAGCCAGTTGGCGTGCCGACGGTGAGGGCCTTTCAAACGGAGTACATGTTCTTGGTGGTGGAGCCGCTCTTGCTGGACGTGTCGTCATGCGACTGGTATCCCAGCATGGCTTTGCTGGGGATGCTCAGAAGTTCCTTGTAAGTTTGCCTGCCAATGAGAGAAAATGGAAAAATAAGGCAGATGCCGCCATCGTGTGCTCACTTTGTTTCCCCCATTACCTGCTTTTTTTTTAAATTATTTTTTTTAAGCAGCTGACAACATTTGGTTTGGCCCCAATGCAATTCTAATTCATAAAATAAACAGAACATTTTTAATATACACGAGTCAAGTTCACATTTCCCAGCTATTTCGGTGTTAAAAAAATATGACATTGGCGCCCTCTGGTGGAATCTTGCTCACCCTATCGTCATGATGGCGTCCCTGTTTTGGCAATTGCTGGTCCAGATGGCTATTTTGTCCGCTTTGTGTCTGACGTTGACCACGGCTCCGCACACGTCGTCGCTGGCCTCGTCGAACGACTCGCCCACCAAACACAGAAGCTATGGAAACACACACACACACACACGACTCAAACATCAGCATGTACAGTGGCGCCTTGGCACTTCTCAGCAGTAATGCTAAGTACAGCATCTTATGTTTTTATTTGAATGTATTTTCGTTTTTTTTTTTTATTTAGACAAAGTATTTTGACGCAAATTTCGACTTTAACGGTGAAATCCAACATACGCCGAAATTCAAGTTACATCGCTACGGAACTCGTTAGTAAAATGAGGACTCCCTGTAGTATGTTTGTATGTGTTACTCTGCCCCCTGCTGGCCACAGTACGTACACACAAAACGCACAATGCCCATTGAAATAATTCATGAAATCAGTATTGAAATATAATCACGGTATTGCTCCGTGCGCACTCTCACCGTCTCCATCCAGTAGCGATCGAGTTCGTTGTGCCGCTGGACTTTATTGAGGGTCATCAGCCACCGCCCCCCCAGTTTGTTGCGGTCGTCCTCCCACATGGGCTTGATGCCATCCTGGAAGGTTAACACACGCGTGTCATCACGGCTGTCTCGAGCAGCAGGTTTGTGAGTTTGTTTGGGGTTGGGCGGGGGGGGGGTAGTACCTTGAATAAGCAATAATCGCAGCCGTAGACGAGCTTGCTGGGCTGCTGTATGTGGTTGTATAATCTGAAAGAAGCCAAACAGAAGATTCAGGAGGGAAAGATACGCTTTGATGGGACCCTCAGGATGGAATTAACCAAGCAATGGCTAAATCGAAACACGAAAAGGAATTTGGATCAGATTTTAACTCCAGAGTTGATTGACGCCTTTATCTTCTTTAGTTAGGTGCAAGTCTCACATTAGTACTTCACACTGACTAATTCGATTGCTGTGGTGGGCAGGGTTGTTCTTGTTTGATTTCATCAGCGGACAAAGTCTGACAAGACCATCTTTCCGCGATAGGAGAAAATGGCAACCAGATGAGACGCTCAGAGGAGTACCCTTGGAAAATAATAGTTTTATGATGGAATCGACTCTTTCAATTTCCATTATTTGCTCTGGGAAATGTTTGTGCAGGCACTATCCTGCTCAGGCGAGATTGTGTTCTCCCCCTCGGGTTCCGATGTTATTATTTTGGGGGGCTGTTCAATGATTAATTTATCATTCTAAATCTTGTTGCTGCTTCATTGATCAGTTACCAGTGGTGGTGATTCACAGGGCGGTGGCGGATGACCAAACCGGAGACAGGCTAATTTACAGTTAACCTCTGATAGTTTGAATCCTCCCACATTCTTTTAACGCAGAAAAGCTGAATAAAAAACACTTTTTGAACACACTATTAATGTAGTTGGAAAAAAAAAAAAAAAAAAATTGGAACAAAAAAAACGCTTACAGTTAAGTTCATCAGCTTGCAAGCTTATCACGTAAGACACATTTGTTTTGATTTACTTTTTGACTCCGATATACCGGCAGAGGTTTAAACAATGTAACAAATTTTGGTTATTTTCCTTGTACATTCATACGTATAACAATTTCAATGAAATCTTTATTTTAAATTGTGTATTATACATGAGAAATGTGATTTTTTTTATTGGAGATCAATAAGTAAACATGCATTTTATTTATTTATATACATTTGTCATCTTAATGCTTCATTTGCCTTTATCATAGTATAAGCACAAAAAAGAAAGAATTTATGTCAAATAAATCTGAATGTTTATTGTGATGCAGATGAATTTATTGCTTGCATTTGTTGAAAAATGCATTAAAAGGACCTCGAAAAAATGATCTCAAAGTAAATCGCGACAAAAATATTGAGGTCGGGCGAGGGATTGGGGGGGGGGGGGTGTACAACTGGATTGTTTTCCAAAACAAACGCTTCGCTATAGCGTGGGAACACCGTACTGTGCAATTCCAGTGAGGGGGGGTGATGGAAAAGCTGATTGGAGTGCACAAGAAAAGAAAACTCACGCCCAGAAGTCCTCCACTGTGTCAAACTTGGAAATGAGACGCAAGTTGTCCGTCCAGCCTTTGCTCTTGTCATTTTTGAAATACCACAGGGCCCATCTGCGACGGGGGGGGGGGGGGGGGGGGGGGGAAACAACAACAAACAGTCAGCTTTGACACGCTCGTGGCAAATAACTTTTGACTAAATTAATGAAGGATCTATAGGGCGGACACGCTCTCTCGTTAGTCTCAGCACGAGAGCGGCTCCCGCCTTCGACATCTTTATTCCCAAGCCCCATCGGCAGCTAATGGGAGCAATAAACGGGGGACGGGGCGCAAGACGACAATGCTGCCAGAATGCCGGGCAAGAGCGAAAAGTGCAGCACAAGTGCAGCCTTTGTCCACGGCTACTGAGGTGATTCGTTTCATTTGTTTGCAGAGTGGGCGGGGCCGGCGGCGAGGCAACGTGGGGCCATCCGCTGAACTCCGTGACTCCCCTTGCTACAATCACAAAGCGGCCGCTCGCTCACCCCGCAGCCGAGCCGTCAACACCGACGGGCTACGCGTCTGCTTGTTTACACCCTGCAACAGTGGACCAGGCGTTAAAGATGCTCATTGTCCACCGGAACAACACCGGGTGGTACTGGCAAACGGGAGGAGCCTGCGCAAGCGGAACGGCCTAGAAACCACTTGGCAAGAGACCCATCCACAAACAAAAACAATCACCACAAAAAGCACGCATAGGTCCCCACAACTCCTGAAGTCTAGTATGACAACTGTGACAATGACTTTCATCCGAGAATTACAGGAAAATTATTTCTCGCTTTTTCCGTCCTTTAGTAATCAGCTGTGAAACATGGGTTGCTTTCACCAAAAAAATAACAGCGTGTGACCCAAAAACGGAGAAAACTAATTTTGTGGCGAATAGAAACGTGTCAAACAGGGGTGGCAGGTCTACTGTACCAAACCAAAGACTACGTCTTCTAAATTGGGTAGCGAAGAATTTGTGTAGCAAATTTGAAATAACATTTTATGCTAAATGCTAACTTTGCTCTCACAGGGTCCTACATTAAGGCTTTTAGGGGGAGTAAGGTGGTGGCCCAGGCAGAACTGGCACTGTAATATTCATGATCCAATTTTATACGTTTCAATGATTATTACATATTTCGTTTCTTTAATTCTGTGTTAATCCCCCCTAAATTCTTTGCAATACGTTCTCTGCGCTTTCACTAGTTTAAACGTGACATTCTGATTAATATTGTGTTCAGAAAACAGGTGAGCTGCAATTGGTCGTTAACTGAGCACTGAGCAGCAGTGATGGCATTTTCAGTCGACAGAAGTGACAAAATGGCCGCCCCACGAGATGGGCATAAATGGGTGGATTTTACTACTTAAATCATATTCCACAAACGTAATATTAATCCGATTTTTTTTTGCATGTTATGTTCTTTTATATCTTGTTCAAGCCATTCATTTTGGAAGTATTTAAGCTGACAGAAAAAACTAAGAATGTTGGCAGTACAGTTAAAACATCAACGATGACTGATCAATTTCATTGGCTAAAACTCAAAGCATTGAACATTACAAAAGTTTTTCCTTTTTTTTAAAATTTTTTTAAACTGGCCCGATTGGGCTAGCGCCAGTGAACTCTGGGTGCCCCGAAAGTAACGTAGTAGCCAATGTAGAGCCCTGTCTCATATCCATTTTTTTATTCAAATTTCTACATTAAACAAAAAAACGGGGAAAAAATGCTATACATTCTAAAATGGGGAGTTATTCATAACTCTGTAGTTACCAGAGAAGCTGGGAGAGCCTTCTACATTTTTCGTATTTTCCATCAGTCCCCAACGCGCTGTGGCACCATTCTGTCCCTCGCACGTTAGTCTTTGTACTACGACAGAAATGCTTGTTTGTTCGTCATCTTGAGTCCAACACACACCAACCCATTTTTCTGCATCACATGTGGGCCCTCACATTTTAAAAACAATTATGACATTAAAAATCAATAAGCGTGCAATCCGCTTTTGATACTGCACCCAAAAATGTGTCTCTAATAGAATCGGCAGTTCTTCTTTGAAAGCAAATACACTTCCGACACTGTCCTCCTTCGCTTAGTTCTGCCATGTAAAAAGCTTCTACTACTTATCTATTGGTAACAAGCTTTATTCGGGATACTTTTCACAAGCACAATCACAGACTGGTTTCATTCTCACTTGTTTTGCAAAGGGTGTTTGATGTACTGTTCCTGGTTTGCGACTTCGCTGTCGGGTTGCGGCTCTTCAGTTTCAGGTGCCTTCTGCAAAGAGATGAAAGGCAAAACACATTAGTAAACTTATATTTGATTTGACATTTGAGTGTATCATTCACTATTTAGTAGCTTAGTCTACCGAATAAAGCCTCCATATTTTTAGTAGAACAAACTATTGGCTGAAAAAAACGCCCCTATTTTATAACTTTGACATAAAGAGAAACAGATTTCAAGTAACAACTTGTGGCGAAGTATAAAAATGCCGTACGCTGGCATTATGCCATGCTGTGCAAATAGAAAGGGTCAACCTTACTTCAGCACAATTACCTTAAGAGGTTTGTCACTAATATACAATACAGTGCTACTTTTCTTAATCAAAAACACTAAACAATGATAGTGGTGGGTGGTTTTGGGGGTCTGGGGGCGTTATAATATCACTTTAATTCACGTCAATGGAAAACGTTGGTTTGATGGATGAATTACAACGCCAACGTTACCATCATTCATTTCAACCTAACTTGTGAAGATGCATTCGCTTGCCTCGTGCTAACGCCTTACTAAGCTTATTCAATGCGTGCCTAGTCTTAAATGTCAATGTGTGAGTTTCAAGACCACTGCATGATCGAAATCAGGAAACTGATCAACCCAAGTTCCCGAAACCTCCACAGGAGAACTGCTAGCATTAACTTCTTCACAACCGATTCAAAACCATCTACAACACTGTCAACTCTACACTCGGTAATTGAAGAAAAATACGTTAGCAAAAGCACGACTGTGAACATGCGATGCAATTATCTTTGTCGTTCATTATGTATCTAATTTGCCTCCGGTGCTAGCTTCGGGGCTAGCCTAGCTTCAAGCTTCCATACACACACGTGTCACAATTTCATTAACGATTCAAGACGACGTTCATTTCAAGCTTATCGAAGTTGCCACGAAAACGTGGACCCGTTACCATTTATGATAGGTAAGCCTGTTAAATGATTTTATTCCATCCCAACAAGTCACTGAATGGAGTTTGAATGATGCGACGCCCAGGCAGCCAAGCCTGCCTCCCTGCCGACAAAGTGAGCCACTGGCTGGATGCTAAATGGTGCTAACAGCTACCCACGCCAACAGACGCCCCTTGCGAACGACTTTTTGGGAAATACTCGATGCCGTTCAAACTGTGTGCTCCTAAATTACAAAGCAAATATGGCGAGGATGCGACAACTTTTTTTTTGGCGGGGCAACCCGGTGGATTTTCTCAGTTAGCGTTGGCTTCACTTACCGGTTCCGATGTCGCCATCTTGACAGTAGAAATGATCTGCCCGTTAAGGCCACTGCGTCACACCGTAGACACTTGCGTACGGAAGCCGGTGCCGCCCAAACATACTTAACTACATCCAGATTATTACAGCATTAAAAGCAATAAATGACCACTCCCTTGCCATATTAACGAATACAATTTGACATGAAGGCAAATATTTACGTTTAATAAATTATAGTGAGCTGATGCACGTTTAGTACGGAACACGATACCGCACAAATATGATCGACCATCACAGGAAACTACTGCATTAATTTGATTAAATGACACTTTAACGCTAAGGTGTTACTATCCTGAAATAAAGTTGAAGTGTATAATGTTATTATTGTGAAATAGTGTAATGTTGTGATAAATGTGAAAAACAAATTCGTGCCAAGTAGGCCTACTATATAAAACGGGAACCCGTACCGCACAAATGGCCGTACGGCACTAGTTTATTGCAGCATTAAATTAAATCAATTCCTACAACCGGCCTTATTAACTAAAATTTAATTTTTGATACATTTTTTTCACGTTTAACATATGGGAATATGACGTATAACGTACGGAAGCCGATACTGCCAAAAAATTACCCCCGTGACCAATTTACGATTGAATGTAACGAATGACGATGGCCCTGTCATTTTACTTATAAAAATTGATGAATATGAACATTAATATAGAACCCGGTGTCCAATATTCTGGAGTCACACTGCATCAAATAAAGTGTGTGACTCATAGTAGCACATGAAGAGAATAAAGTCTAAATTCCACAGCAGTGAGTCAAATGTTAATGTAGTACATCAAGCGCTGTAATGTGTTGTGGAAATAAACATTAAAACATCACTTTTCCAAATGAAGTAAAGACAGAGCCTGTATTATTCAGTAGCCTATAAATGTGACAAAACAAAAACAAAATATTATGACTGAGTCCAAAATATAAATATGATTTTATTTCACAATCCCCAAAGAGATCAGACATCCATAAAAGAAATGCAAAATTTAGTCTCTTCTCAAGTCTAAAATGGATATAATCTTTTTTTTCTTTTTTTATTTGCCACATACAGTAATTCTGTTGCAAAATAAGCAAGAGCATCCATCGTCTACACACAGTACAGTAAAAACAATATAGTTCACATACATATTTACACAGCATTTTAACTAGTAAAAAGTGCCCCCCCCCCCCCAAGTTTTTCAATGCTGGTGATAGTTTGTGGTTGTTGGGAAAACAAAAAACTAAATAAAACAAAAAACCTCTGTCATATTGTAATATGGGCTGATACAATAAGATGAAACCTGTTGGTTTTTTTTTGAATGGAGTTTCCTGTGAATCAACTAATTCCAAACATGCTTACATTCATTTCATTGTGTTTGTTGTTCCGGAAGACATTGGAACTGGACTATGATTTGCATTTAACTTTAAGAATACATCATGATCAATGTGTGTCACAAAAGCATCAAAACTATTTTTGTATAGACTCCAATGCATTTTTTTTCCATTTTAAAAAGAGCACCATCCGTAAGTATAAAACCATGTTGAGTCAGTGAACTAACTTATCCTATTAGCACCAAGAGGAAGTTACTTCGCAAGTCATGTGACATTTGTGCAGCTATTTCTTTCAAGAGTCCTTAATATGACGTTTCGGATTTCAAAATAAATAAAATCACCATATTTAAACTCCATCCAATGCTGTGAAGTGAGTATGAAATTGTCTAAAATTGCTCAAATGAATGATGGTGTCAACAAAACCTGAAGTGAAGGGTACTCATTCCCAGTCAAACTTACTATTTAAAAAAACTATATACTGTATACTGTATATATATTAAAAAAAAATTGGTTAAGATGGTGGAAATCGGCATGTTTGCACCTCGCTTTACAGTCTTTTTGTATGCAAATACAGTACAAACTGGCAATATGTTGGCATACGTGACAAATAGAGGTTTTAACAAGCACCAATAAAATGTACAGCGAGTCAGAAAAAGTTCCAAAATCCTATCATCCCAACTCCGATAATTCCAATTTTCCAAGAAAGTGAACATACATAAAATAAGTGCCACTCATGATAAGCACTCAGTTGTTGACGTAAATTATAATTGCTCTTAATGCTAAGTGTTTTTTTTTAATTGCAAGAACATTGTAAATTAAAACTGTGAAATATATATATATATATATATATATATATATATATATATATATATATATATATATATAAATCCCTATCTGTACATACATAATTAGGCCTAACGTTTGGGACAATTGTTCAAGTGAAGCTTGAGAGAACATGGAAAAAAAAAAAAGAAAAGAAAAAAGTGCTTCTTAGCAACCTTCCAGACAACAAATCATTTCTTTCATTAACAACAGAAACCAGGAGAGCAGATGTGTGAAGCCATTATGCTACATGAGATCCTCTGTAGTAAGATCTGTATGCATGATATATAGTGTGTACAGTGAGAATGGCACTGAACTAGAAACAAAAGTAAGGTACCACTGTCATTCTTTCGATTCGTCAATTCGGATGCAACAGTTGTCATAGAACTCTTGCAGTAAACAGGCTCAACACCGGGAATTAAATAGAAATCAGAAATAAATAATTAGGTTTTTTTTTTTTTGTTCTTTATCGTGTGTATACATGTATACTGTATATACTGTATATATAAAACCAGTAAAAAAAAAAGAAAAATTAAAATGCTTCAAAGCACCATCTCGTTTATAATCATAAAACTCACAGTTAAAACAAAGGGAAAAAAAAGCCCCCAAATATTTTGGTCTTCCTTGCTGAGGAAGACGAGGGAGCACAAAGGCAAGGCGTTTGAGTATTTATTCGATCTCCTACAACTACTGTGTCGTCTTACTGGTAATGTTTTTTTTTCCTATCATCAAACTAGTGAGACGATTTAGCGCACTAGTAGAACAACTCCGTCTTACTAGTAATGCGTTTTCCACTACTGCCTTCAACGGCTGTATGACATTTCTGCACACTAGTTGGACAACTTTGGCATACTAGTAGCACAACTACATGTTTATTAGTGAGGCAAAAACGTGCACTCGTTGACATTTGTGCGATACTAGTATGGAACGCTGTTTGAGCTTTTATTTGACATCCTTGATATCCAGCTTAAGGTCCATGTACTATACGCTTTTTGTCCTCACTAGTAAGACAATTGAGCACACTAGTGGAATGACTGTCTTACCAGAATTTTTTTTCCACTACTAATGCTACTTCAGCTTCCTAGTAGCAACAACCTTAAGATGGATAACAAGAATATCAAATAAACGCGCAAACGGTTTTATAAGCTTCATAGCCAATGTCATACTAGAAGGCCAAAAACGGCTCGTAGCAGTGGGGAAAAACATTACTAGTAAGATACAGTTATTCTACTAGTGCAGAGATTTTTCTTATGAGTGAGGACAAAGTGCGTACTAGAACACGCTGGATATCAAGTATATCGAATAAAGGCTCAAACAACTTTCAGTAAAGTTGATTAGGTATTTATTTGACATCCTTGAAAGCCATCTTGAAGGTCTGTGCATGTACTAGTACACTCTTTGTCCTCACTAGTAGGACAACTCTGGTATACTAGTTGGACAACTACATACTACAAGTCTGTCCAAACTGTGCAGTAGTTGACAATTGTACAGCACTAGTGACGTAATTCCAGTAGTGAACATGAAGCGCTTTACTAGTAGTACTGGTAGTTCATACAGTGCAGAGTTTTGCCTCACTAGTAACATGTAGTTGTCCTGCTAGTGTGGACGAAGAGCATACTAGTTCATGGACCTTAAGATGGATATCAAGGCTATGCAATAATTACTCAAACGGCTTTCCTAGCGAGCAGATGTCAACTAGTGCCCACTTTTGCCTCACTACTAACACGTAGTTGGTCCTACTAGTTCGCCAGAGTAGTCCTATCATGTCTCAAAAGACCTTAAGCTTAATATTAAGGATATTGAATCGACACTCAAGCGGCTTTCTATAGACAGGTATCAGAAGAGCATGATTAAAACCAGGTAGAAAAAAAACAAGAGAAGCAGTCTCAAGTTGATTGAGGTAAGGCATAAATAAGCACAGTGTGTGTGTGTGTGTGTGTGTCTGTGTGTGTGTTGACTAAGTCCAGCTGTTGTAAGGACCCGTCACTTGTGTGAGGGCGTAAGGGGACACGGTGATGACCCCGTCCCTCGGTAGCGTCCACGTTTGCCGCGTGGGGACGTCCCTGGCTTTCCACGCGGCCTCCCCGCCCAATCCCGCCCCCTCCTCCAGCTCCCTTCCTCGTCCAGTCCCGCCTCCCTCCATCCTCAATCTCTCCTCCTCCTCCTCCTCCTCCCTCTCCCGCTCCCTCTTGG
This sequence comes from Filicampus tigris, assembly GCF_054856515.1. Classification (NCBI taxonomy): domain Eukaryota; kingdom Metazoa; phylum Chordata; class Actinopteri; order Syngnathiformes; family Syngnathidae; genus Filicampus; species Filicampus tigris. The sequence goes on along the minus strand of NC_141227.1, from coordinate 21,451,097 downwards.
CCACCTTGGCGTCCCACATGGCCATCCCGTGGCCCGGCTCGTTGAGGGACTTGTGCTGGTAGAAGACCAGGGAGATGCGCGTGGGGTGGCGGCGGTCGGGTTTGAGGATGGGCGTGGTGGCGTGCAGCTCCCGCCGGGCGCACTCGATGAGGATGGAGCCGTGCGACGGCGCCACCGCCACGCCGCCGATGTCGTGGTCCAGGAAGTTGTGCTCGCTGTCCGACCACACCTCCTCCTGCTTCACTTCCTCCTCGAAGCCGTGGAGTCCGTTCAGCCTGCTGTAGAGGCCCTCAGAGGTAGGTCGAGGGGAGAAGGAGGAGGACGGAGGGGCGCTCCCGCTGGTCGAGGGTCTCCGCGGAGGGGAGAGCGCCTCGCCGGGCTCACATTTAAAAGTACAGGGGTAGCCGCCGGGGTAAGCGTTGACCGCGTCGTTCGGGGTCTGATACGGCGGGACCGAGCGGCTCGGTCCAAACGGGAAGCCGGGCGGGTGGTGGTGGTTGGGGGACATGAAGTCCCTCTGTTGGTGGTAGTTGCTGGTGCTTTCACTGTAAGTGCTGGCCTGGCACCGGTCCACGCTGGCGGGGCGAGGCGATACTTTGTTGTAAAGGGCATGTTGCTCTGTTTTGAAAGCAGAAAAAAGATCAATTAAAGACCCTCTATCGTCATTTTGCACGATTTGTTGCTACACACCCAGAACCAACGAACCCCGGATTCAACGGAGAGAACATAGTGTCCAGTCTACTCAAAACACCCCTTTGTTCAGTACCTGTGAAAGTCTATGAGTTCCAGAATTTGCCACAATTGGCCGCAATTCGCAATAGCGCCTTTGAACAGACAGACTTGGTCACGTGTTTCCGGGTTGCTCTGCTCTCTTGTCATACGTAAACAGACGTACAGTAGACTAGAGCAGGCTAAAAAGGTTAAAAACGTGCCATGTCAGCAGAGATGACTGTGTCCCATCCAAGACCTTCTAAAAAAACAGCATATGGTCTTGCTGGGTGGCTGTGGCTCAGTTGGCCGAGTGGGCTGCCCAGTGACTGAAGGTTCAGCTGTTTGAATATTGGCTGTTTCTGTTGTGCTTTTGCTGCTAGTAGCTGGTGACACCAGCAAGTCAAACACGAAAACACAAAACCATGCTAGTCTATGCTGTTTTTTTGGCAGGGAGGTATGGGAAAGCATGGACATTAGCATTTTTAGCCTACGAAAAATTAGAAAACAATATTGTACTGTATTGGATGTTCTTAGGCCACAAAAAAGTACTTAGATGTCACAGACAATCAGCTCTAATGGACGTCCGCCTTCCCACAATTAGTTCATTTAATCAAGGTTCCGGTACATTCAATGTTTGACGCTAAGTGCTAGAAACGTGCAAAAACTGAAAACCATTTAGCTCTAAATTGATGAGTAGCACAATGATGCACTTGGGCTTCTCATGGCATCAGTCTGCTCTCCTTGACTATTTAGTACTGTGTGTCATCATTTCATCTGTGGCTATCTGTCAAAATAATACCGTAGCCCATTTCTACCACTACAGTGTGCAGTTAACCATCTAGCTAGCCCCAACGCCCCAAAATGCATCGTCCCTGCGGTGTTTCGCGCACCTTGCGAGCTGATAGCGAATTGGATGGCTCCGCTGCGAATTGGCTGACTACTCTTGGCTAGTAGCTTATAAATTGCTAGTGGGCTAGCGGACAATCCAGAATTCCACAGCTACGCTCCGTGCGCTGTGCGTAAATCCACACAACAGAGACACTTGGGAAAGTTAACTCTTTCTTGTGTTCGTCAGCTCGCAAGCTAATGAGCTAGCAATCTAACAAGCTAGCGATTGACAGGTGAAAGTTGGCTTCAGCATCCATTCCCTCACAGTCCTAAAGCTGGAAAGACTTCGGAGCCTTATTTTATATAATCCTCTTTTTATTTTGAATTCATCACAATTTGGCCATCTTGTAAACAATAAATAATCTTTGGCTTGTATATGCCATTGCCATATCCTCTTCCTCCCTCTGTGTCACCTCCTGTCTCTCCTTGTTCTGTCCCTGCTTCTTGTGTCTGTATTCCTTTTGCTTCTCCTTCCTCATGCAGTCCTTTTCTACTGTGGCTGACTCCTGGTAGATCCTCTCTTGACTGACTAGGACCTGCCTCCCTGTCATCAGGAATTGCCTGCAGGCCAGGAGGATAATGTTAACATTTGAAATCTTGTAACACTTACTCAGTTTTTCTCCCCGCTGTACAGTTAAGAACATGACGTCAACCAATTATCCCTCGCTCTACTTCACTATAAGGGTCAGCAAAACATAAAATGACATAAAATAATGTCTGTGCAGCATTTACAAGTGTTATAATGACAACAGTTAGACTTTTTATGAGTACTCTAACACATGAAATCAATTACTATTTGTTTCCAGAATTTGACCAGCATCCCCATTATGCATGTTTTTTTTTATCTTAGCGCTTCCACTGTGTACGTACTGAAAGCAATGACTTACCACCTTTGGTGGGGGTTTCTCGCTTTACTTTAGCAGGCGTGAGAGGGCTCAGGCCGAGCTTCTTCTCCAGCTTCTCAGCTTGAGCTTTCAAACGAGCTTCTTGCCTTATCTTGCGGGCTGATTTCACCGGCTCAGCTAGCAGACGCACCTGACGGGAAAAAGACAAAAATAAGGTCGAAAGTCACACCTCATTCAATCATAGCTGTCAAGGCCATCGGAGGATTCAATATCCACTCGCCTCTCTTGGGAAGGATGACAGAACCTGGAGGGCACCGGTTTGGACCTTGGCCCATTGTCCATCAACACGACCAAACTCATCCCTGTCGGAGATCTTGTAGAGCGGAAGAACGTGGAGCTGCTCGTCTTCCGGTATATTCCGAACCGCGCGGTTGTCTTCCTTTGTTAAAGTGCAAACCTGAATGAAAAGAACACGAAGAAGATACCAAGTGTCACCAAGCAAAACAATGAGCTTGGGAAGGAGGTTGGAGCATACTGTATCACAGCATCGCTCACGCTATTTTTTTCACCACCGACTTGATTTTTCAAATAAAACTCCTGTCAGACTTTGATGATCAATAAAATATGTTCTTGTTCAGTTTCTTTGCGGGGCCCTGGACGGAGTGGAGACTGCGGCTGCTGCAGTGTACAGTGTAACTCGCTTACCACGGTGCTGCCGTTATTCATGTTGTGGTTGTCCTTGTGAGCGTGCGCACAAAAGTCCACGCAAGCTGTGACCCCGGAAAACGGACGCCCCTCCCTCCAGCCTAGCCGGCAGCAGTCCCCTTTCTCCTCTTGTTCCACCTAGAGAACAGATGCAGGAACATTTGGTTTGAGGTGATTCCAAAGTAACATGAGTGGTGAGATGAGTGTCATTTACAAATAAATGAAAATAATATATATCACACTGTAGTTGATCGGCAGTCTATAGAAAACCCAAGGGCTAATGAAGAGTAAATACTGGGTATGAAATGTGAAATAAAAGTGTTTTATTTGCCGTACCTGGTTCTGGAAGGCTTCAGGAGCGAGGCACTTGTACAGTGGTGCAAGGTCAGTGGCAAGACTCTGGAGGTTTTTCTCTACCTTTTCCTCCTAAAAGTCATAAAGACGAGATATTAAAACCTAATCATAGGTATTTTTTAGGTGGTACTTGATGTTTGTAAAAAAGCTTGAGAGTCACTACATTGCAAATGGTAATGTTCAAAAAGTACATGGGGTCGCCGATTCACATCAAACTGCTTGCAATGTGTGTATCTGTGATATTTTTGGGTTGACATGAGTTAGTATGATCAGGATAACACTGATAATCGTGATCCTTTTGGTCACGATAATTGTGATCTGACAACAGTCACTTACCTGCTCCCGGTAGTCACCAAGAAGGCGGAATTTGCGTGGCACTTTGCTACGGGCAAACTTGCAGCCATTGAAGTACATACTCCACGAGCAGCCGAAGGAGAAGGACGCCCCGCAGGTATCCGGGTCCAACCCCTGACAGGCGCAGGTCCGACTGTGGAGGGCACACAAAGAGGGGAGCAGGGCAGAAATGGTTGACTGTAAGACCGAGGTATAATGCCACGTTCAGACTACGTTTCCGCTCGACACAGCTCAGACCAGTGAAGGAAAAACTGGATGGATGTGGAACAAGGCAGAGGGAAGGAATCGGCCAACATAACAGGCCGTGATTGCCGTGGATGCCCGGTTATATACACCTTGAGAAAACGTAGCAATACTTGAATATAGAGGAATAAACGGCGAAATTCCTACAACGGTGTAAACGTAGCAAAAGGGCTTACTCTTCATTGAGGGCGCAGCGTCGGCTGGTGGGTGAGCCGTATTTGAAGAGGGTGTCTGTGAGCTCCTGGTACAGGTGGTCCGCCACCGCCCGCGGGACTCCCTCCCAGGCCAGGATGAGGATGACCAGCACGGCGGTGTCACAGTGGTGCCCTGGCCTCTGCCGCACTAAACACAGCAGCTTCTCCTCCTCGCTGCCTCGCCGGACCACCTGTCACGTACCACACACAACTGCCGTTATTCAATTATTCACATTATAGGATATATATACTTGCGCTATATGCACACATACTCTATATAACTATGAACAATATTTACATGTGGTTGTCACATACCCATTTAGCAATTGGGCATCCCTGGGAGCTCTTTCCTTCTTTTCCAGTGTAGACAACAACTTCCAACCGCACTGCATTTCCCTTGGCGCCATATCTGCGACACAAATATGCATATGAGACATGTCGTTGACGTTTCATTAAGTACACCTAATTGCCAAACTCAAAGGCCGCGGGCCAGAGCTTGCCCTCTCCATTATTTTATGCGGCCGTAAAATGTTTGTTTGACTTCTGTTAAAAACTAGCCATAAAATGGTAATAATTGCATACAGCTGTGGAAAAAGTTGAGAGACCCCAAAAAAGACACTGGAGAGAGGCGGTGTTATAACCCTTTAAGCAATGGATATTTGGAACACAGACTGTGCAGCAGCACATGTAGAAAGAAAGAGAGACAGAGAGTATAACAAAACTCATAGGCATATATTCTTTATCCTTTGTGAGACTGAGCTACGACTGTGGTCACGCAATGAATTAAACTCTCATCTCAAGGCACCACTCTACCTAGAAACAGCAAAATCGGAGAAACTGCAGCTATATATTACATAGCTATGGAACAAGAAGTATAACTGCCTTGCGCTCCCGCCACATGCCTCTGTAAACAAACTCAATGCAGCTCAGCTTCTGTCTCGCCATTATACATTGATGTGTTTTCGCTGTTTGCCGATAGCGGTCCCGAGGACAACCATAACTACGACGTGGCCTAAATGAAAACACATTTGACACCTCTAACCGAATGAAGACTGCTTTTATACACAGTCTCTCATGTCGGTTACATCACGGTTTTCCTTGTCTCAACATGTCATGTGTGTTTATGTGTGTACGTGTGTCGTCAAGTGTGTGTGTGTCAGGTGCACATGCTGAGCGTGCTTGCTTTTAATGGCAGACTCCTTGGCGGTGACCTTGCCGCATTCCACCAAGCCCGTACTTGACACGCTCAGCATGTTCAGTGGTGAACGCGCCCACACACATCCAGCTAAACAATAACAATTATCACAGGAGTAGTAGTAGTAGTACTAGTTGCAGTAATATTATTAATGTAGCAAGTTGCTCGAGCATTTATTTGATATCATAGCAGTGAGCTGAACTATGTATGAAACTAGTGCGCCGCAAATAAATGCTTAAATAGCTTTACGGCAAGCCGTTTGAGCATTTAGTCACCGTTTGCTAAATTATGAATGAAACCTGCACACTGTGCATAAATGCTCATATAAATGCCCAGTTACCAAGAGTTGTCTTACTAGTAAGTACAAAGACCGTACTAATACATGGGCCTTAGGATATAGAATAAGCGCTTAAACAACAGAAGGTAGAAGTGGAACAAACGGTTCTTATATGATAAACTAGTGCGCCCTCATTTTTCCACTGGTAAATGGATATTGAATAAACGTTGAAATGGCTTTTCAATTGTAGTGGCGAAGGTACCTGGTCTCCATAAGTTCCCTCACTGCTGCAACACTGGGCCCTGCTCCAAGGTGAGTGTAATAAGGACCTTCTTCCTTTTCAATGATTTGGTCTGTGGCGGGAAAAAGAATCCATTATAAAACGTATCTTGACAGTAGCCCACACAATGGTAATATGTGCATAACAACGCAACATCAGGTAATGTTGAGAATTCTGCAAAGGGTTGTTTGCGACAAAATGGAATCACTAGAGAAGTAACGAAACAGGAGATAATTAAAAGATGACTGAATCAATTGTAAACATGAACACAAAAGGTTCAACTCCTCTGTTAGCATCAACTCACCCACACATTGACAGCAAGGAAGATCAGACAGCTTTTTGGAGGGAGTGTTGAGCAGATTCTTTGTCGGGGTGTCCAGAAAAGCCATGGGCGACTCCAGGAAGCTGTTGACGCTGTGCTTGGATGGAGTCGACTCCGCCGAGTGGCCCGCGTCTCCATCAGCAGATGTAGACAACACAGTGACAGGCCCCGACCTCTCCAGCTTGTAGTAGCTTTGCTGGCTTGGAGGCGGGGACTGCCGAGCACCCGAGAGGCCATTGGCGGGACCAGGGTAAGCGGCGTGGCCGAGGCGAGCCGCCCCGGGATCAGCACCGTGCGGCAGCCCTTTGCTGGGCTGCGCTACCTGAGTTAACAAACACCTTTCCTGCCCTGGTCCTGCTGCAGGATTGTGGTGGTGGAGTGGATTGTGCAGATAAGACAACAGCTGGTTCTCTGTGCCGAGGCTCTGGTTGGTCCTGTAGTGGTGAGTCTGCGCACTGTGATGGATGAGTTGCCTTGCTTCCTCCTGGGCTTCAGCCAGGTACCTCTTCAGATCAATCTGAGCCTGGGGAAGAAACAGATTCCTCCTATGGGGGAGACCTGATTTGCCAGACAGGGGGGGTTTCTTTCCTCTGCTTCGATGGGAGGTATCTCCGTTCGCCATGCGTTTTGAGACAGGGGTCCTGCGGTTGGTTCCGTCCTGTGGTCCCTCGTTTATCTTCTTCCTGGGCTTCGAAGGAGTCGTTTTAGCTTTCTTTACAGGGGTCTTTTTCTGACTGGGGGATAGCTGTGAATGGTAGTTGTATTTGATAGCCGACACGGGGGTCCCCTTCACGTGATTGCCCTCAGACAGCTGGCTCTGACGGGACTGGATGATGAAGGCCAATTCGGCCAATTGGGCGGCCACCTCCTCCTCGTCTCGGTTCCTCATCGTCCTCGGTCTCTCCCGGTCCTCCCAAAAGTGACGCTCGTGGTCTTTGCCGAGCTTCACACTGCCGGGATCCGAGTTGTCGTATTCTGACTTGATGACACGGGAACCAAAGCTTTGGTACGTCCTCCTGCAGGGTGCCCCGTTACCGTCTCCTGTGAAGTCAGTCGGCCTCGTGCCCTGGTAACGCTGGATGACGTTACCCTGTCTGGCCACAGGCGGGTGTATCACTGATGTTTGGTGAACTGGCGGGCTAATGACCGAGACTTTGTTGTAGCGGATTGCCGCCGCGGGTTTGGCTTCTCGCGTTGAGGTCGCTTGCGGGGTGACCGCAGAAACATGAGGTTCACACTTTCGTTCGGCTTTAATAAACACTGGTGTGCGTTGAGGTATAGCTGCCAGTTGAGTTAAGGCCTCAATGGCGATAGCCTGGTCAAAACTAAGATTCCTCTTCTCTGCCAAAGACTGCACGCTCGGCAACAGGTCATTTGAAGGCGGTTCACTTTTGATCGTCTGGGGAGTCCTCAGTAGGCTCCCCTGAGTGTGACACAAGTCATTCCTCAAGTCCTCGGACTCTTTCTTGATTAAGTGCAAATCTGGTGGTTCCGTTTTGATGCACCGAAGAGCGGAAGGACGCGAGCTGAAGAGTTTCTCCTCCAGCCCTCGCCTCTCGGTGACGGAGAGACACACCACCGCCGCCAGCGTGGACAGAGGGTCTTCACAGACATCGTCTTCGTCACTAAAATGCGCGGCGATTGCTTTTTCATCCTCCTCCAATTTGATCCTCTTCAGTGGGCCCGACGTATCATACGGAGGAGTCTTGGGTCCGTTCTGAGCGGGGATGCTGGCGATTATGCTCCGTTGAGGCTCGGAGGCCATCATAGCCCTGTGATATGCAGACTTCAGGTCAGCGTGACACCCGGCGGTCACATTAGCACCGTTAGGCTTAGTCGGGTTTTCTGAGGAACCGTTGTGGAAATTCACAGAAGAGCGTACATGTTGTTGATGTGCAATGTTGCTCAGCTGCAGTCCGAGCTCTCGCTGAATAAGTGCCGGCCGTCCGCCGAGGTCCAGGTTGTGATGAAGCGAGTCGTTGACGGGAGGAGTTTTTGTATGTCGTATGTGGCCTTCCTCCTCCTCGTCCTCCCCTGCCGCCGTGTGGGTGACATCCATCTGTGCCTCCCCTTTGCCATTGAACGACCCACTTTCTGGAACCACCTGCGACAGAAGGAGAAAATAAGAAAGGCGTGATTCAATGTGGTGTGGTGGTATGCGTGACTCAGCATTAGTCAGAAACACAACACACCTCCTCTCAGCATGGCGAGGGATTCTGCCACCTCCACCATCAAGACGGTTGAAAATATTGTGGCAAACAAAGAATCCAACTACGAGGCAACAAAACACTCACGTTCAAGGTCTCGATGGGGGCTCGGCTGCAGTTGTGTCAGACAAAGACTTGTGATTTAATGATTAGAGTGGAGCGAGATTCAGGATTGCATCACGACCAAGAGTCAGTGTGTTTTGAGCATGACTATGCTTTCGCTAGTGTGGGTTTGTACTGTGTTTGCAGATGCGAGCCAGGGGAATACATGCGTGTGTATACCAGCAGATGTGTATATACTCTTCTTCTTCCAGGACTGCATGACAGAACCGCACAAATACTTGGTAACTGTACTTCAGTCGATTTTTCAGGTATCTATACTGACTTTCACTGTCTTTTTCTGACAACCTTTTCTATTTGAAAACAGATACTAGTACTTTCTGCACCTTACTTTGTCAAAATGGCCTCGTTAATTTTTTCAATCTCAAAGTCAACCGCAGTTGAGACCGTGATTGATTGAGATCTTGGGGACTTACTAAAAACAGGCAGAGCATACAAGTACATGAACCAGGGAGCATTGAAGATAACATCATCAAATTTGGAAATGCAAGATATAAGATCATTTTTGATGTTGTCGGCTACAAGAATGATTCGCAGTGAATGTGTTGTGTCCTGTGCCAGCCTAAAAACCTCAAACTTTTATTACATCTAATCTCAAACAACTAGGATCTAATTTTCAAACTATCACTAGCTAATTTCTGCTGTTTTGCTACTCAGTTTAGAACATTAGCAAAGCTATGGAAACACGTTTTTTTGAGTGTGTAAATGTCGAGGTAATGCTAGCTAGCTAAAAGTTGAGGTAACTTGTAGCTAGGTTCTTGGTTTGATCAAATGTGTGCAGTTTGCTTTTCACTGTGCCAAGTTATCCAAACGGCTATTGTGACAGTGCACATTTTTATACTTCTTATACTTCAGCACAATTCAGTCTGGACTTTTTTTTTTACTTTTACTTGAAAAACATGAGTTGAATCAGTGCTTCTACTTTTGCAACTCTCTATCTGTACTTTTACATACAGACTCTTAGTATTTTTGTCACCTCTATGAATATCATAGGGTCAACGGTGTTGATATATGGTGTTATTACCGTATTTACACATAGTGTCCAGGGCTACTTATCTACTGTACAACAAACAGAACCTAGAGTCTGTTTGAAGTAGGACTGTAGGAGATCTTTATTTGAACAAACAATTGTCTAAGGAAGGAGTGACACACGCTTCTGCCAGTTGATATGTTGACACAGAATAGTTACGTGTTGCAGTGGATTCTTAGTTCCTGTAGTGCATAACCCTAAACCTAACCTTATTAGAATATCACGGAAATCTTAATTGATTTCACTAGTCCAAAACGTTAAACTCCAATTCACTACAAAAAGAGTGAAATCGTTCATTTGATTTAATTACAATGTGGAAAATGGCATTGTGTGCTGTCACTGGTTGCTGAAAAAAGTGAGATGAAGGTTTGTTTCAGTGTTTGACAGGGGATTGCAACACGAGATCTCATGAACAGCATGGTTTCGCTCCTCTTTTTACATGGAAGAAACGCTTCGCAAGCTCTATCAGTGTCTAACAGACTCATCAAGTGTAATCATCAGTATCACCAGACCCCAAAGAGCCAACTGACCACTCATGAAACCGTTGCTGCACAGTATTTAGGATGCAAGTATCCAGGGCATAGAAATGAAAGACTTTTTGACGGCTTTCCCACACTGAAAAACTCACCCAAATTTGCAGGCATGCAGTGATTACATAAACTCTACACACCCCTGTTTTGGCAATAACAACGCGGTCGCCTCTCTGAAATCAACAGCTGGTCATTTATTACAGTAAAATAGAAGCGGTGTCTCAAGTCGTGGAAATATTTTACAAAATGAGACCAGTCTATCCTCGAATATGACAAAAATACAAATGCTATGCACGTCAATCTGAAAAGGAAGAAAATATACTGCGAAATGAAGACTAAAACTCACAACAACCCACGTAACACAAGTGCAGGCTTGCTGCAATACATCATTACAAAGCTTCAACAAAACGTATTTGGTAATAATGTGTATTGTAGTGTTAGTTTACTTTAGTTTAGATTTGTGTTGAAGTTTATAAAGTTCAGACTGCCTGAGAGGAGGTGAGGGTATCTGAATGATATTGGATTAGTAAGTGTCTGACTGTGATTGGACTAACGAGTCAGGGGGTGCGGACAGCTTCAAAAAAATCAATGATGTCATCGATAAATTGACGTCGACTCGACTATCGCCACCTTAGCGTCGACAACAACAACAACAAAATCATTGTTCAACCTCAAATTCTTAAGATGCTCAAACACTCTATTTATTTCTTACTGTTGATTTTAGCCTGGCTTGAACGATAAATCCAAAACTGACTCTGGGTTGATCTGCATCAAAAGCTCAGAAACATCCCGGACTGGACAATAACAATAGGTCCAACTTTAAAGAGAGGGAGAGGTCAGTGGAGCGGGAAAAAAAAGTTCCAATGTATGATCGCAGCTGGGAAAAAAACCCACAAATTTTGGCTCATTTTATTCCTCGAGGAAAAGGGCATGAAAAGCAGGACACGGGACAGGAACCAAAGCTCAGAGAGTTCATTTAAATCTGGATTATTACACCCGTGGAGGCATTCAACATTGCTTGTATTCCAGGATACATGTTTTACACTGATGTACTCACAACATGGACTTCACGTGAGCCCACTGAAAAGGTTATAAGAGTTCAACATGATTCCAAACTACAAAAGCACAATGTATGCCACCGGGTATCCTCTAATTGTGATAGTATGGTTATAGAGCTAAGTATCATACAAGTCAAGTTTCAATACCAGCATTATGAACAGTACCCTTGTCCTAATATAACCTAATGCCCAAACCTCAAATGAACTGATATAAAAAGACGCAAAAACATGAAACACACAAACACGCGTAATACTTAAGATAGATCATTGCATCATATTTTTCATAAATTCAGTACAGGCCTCAAAGGACTCTACAAAAAGGAAATGGTCTATGACAGGAAAAATGTTCCCTAAGCGTAGCAGTAAATGTTTTGCCTTTTTCTTTACCACGCACAGACTCAGGAAGAAAGCATAACATCTCACCGCGGATTCGGATAAGCAAACCATTACATTTTGTTATCCTTATGGAACCTCTGATTCCACAGCGGACAGAGTTCTCTCCTCCTTGTTTTTGTTGGCAGCTGGCAAGCGGTTTGTAATGTGCATTATGACCACCTCGAGCTACAGCTTGTCGACACCTTCCACGCACTCTGCTGTTTGACAAATGACTTGAGATTTCAAGTTGCCATACAATAATCCAGTGGAAAACAATAGGGATAAATCCATCTATTCATTCTCTCCAGCATTGATCTGTTTTTAATGTGTTTTTAATGAAGAAAAACATCAATCTGTTATTGTACAAACAATCAAGCAATTAAGATAATAGAAAAAAAATGTACATTTTTTTACTTTCACTCTTAATGAAAGCATGCATAACTTTTTGAATGTCTAGTTAGTTTAACACAGTTGTTTGTAATAAGTCATGTTAATTTTGTGTCTTTACGGTTCCTGTAGCTCGTTTGGATAACAGGAAGTAGGCGCCAGACAACAGGAAGTCAGAGAGTAACAGATAGCAGGAAACCTAATTATACAGTTTCTTTGTTCTTTGCTATAATGGCCGAAAGCGTTTGCCTGTGAGTGTTATTTTAATATCCAGGTATCATACTGTGTACAGCAGAATGTTTAGAAACAGTAGATAACAAGAGATTACATGAATTAATGCATTCGCTAAAATAACATTAGCATTCCCATTCAATTTACCATAGATGTTAGCATTAAGATGGCGGGGCTTTTCTATTGCTGTTTTATATGCTAAATTTAAGTTTTTATATAAGTGTGTTAAGCTATAAAGCATTTTATGGGATGGATAACATACATTTCTATTCTATTCTAGTTTGACAGTGTTTAGAATGGAAAGGAAACTTCAGCTTCTTGGAATACGTAAATCGAGGCACTCTAAATCAAGGTACCACTATTGTTCATTTTCCAGTATCACTTTGTCTGCTTTAGTCCCAGTTATTGGCGATGTGAATTTTCAAATGTGTTTTTTTTCTTCACATTTTAAATATGTGTGGCCTCCCGCAATACAACTGCTGATGCAACTGTAATCCCAGGGATAACCTTTGGAAGCGGATAAGGAAAGATGGGCAACACACAGGGAGGATGGTGCTTAGTATGAGAGGGGTAGTTGGGGGCGGGGGCATCCTCCTGTCACAAAAAAAAAAAAAACTGCTTTCAATGACAAAGCACTGCTGGCCGTCTTCCAACCCTGCACCAGACGCACGCGTTTGCCTCTCTGTATGCTGTGTATCTTTGTGTTCGACATTCAAAGCTCACGTCAAAGTGCAGCCTCTGCTTTTAATTCTCCTCCCTTTGGCTTAGCGATGAGAACAATAAAAATATTTCTTATTGCGGGATGTGAATGCATACTCAAGCGATCGCATTTAACCAGCAGGTCTCTGGGGGGATATGGATGCTGCCTTTGTGTCTGCCTCGGGTCGCCTACAGTCACATGCAAGGTGATGAGGCCGTTTGATGTCATCAGTATCCAGTTTAAGGTCCGTGTCCTAGTATGCTCTTTGTCCTCAATAGTAGAATGACTAGGGCACAAAGGAGAGTGACTGTTTCTTACTCATAACCTTTTTTCCACTACTCCCTTTCACTACTGTATGGCGTTTCTGACAGGTGTTTGCTACTAATTTAGTTTTAACATTTATTCTATACCTTTGATATTAGTTTAAGGTCCGTGTACTAGTATATTCTTTGCCTGCTCTAGTAAGACAATGTGGTGCACTAGTAGAATGACTTTTTCTGATTTGAAATGTTTTTTTTCTACTACTGTATGACATTTCTGAACACAGTAGGACACCTTTGGCTTCGTGGGACAACTACATGTTACAACTAATCAGGCAAAACAGTACATTAGTTGACATCTGTGTGCTACTAGTGAAGTGCTAAATGAACTAGTAGACTTTTATAATGTTACTAGTAGTACTAGTATCACACATTTGTCAAGTAGTGCACAGTTTTGCCTCAATAGTAACGTAGTTGACCTGAAATCTGTTCTACTAATGATGACAAAAAGCTTCAAGACTATGTTCTATGCAGGTCCCACTAGTTGAAACAGGGCATTCTGATTAATATTGCCTTTGTGGAATATGAGTTAAGAAGCAAAAGCCAAACCAAATAATAAATAAATAAACCAATCATGACTCAGCTTCAGAAAACAGGTGAGCTGTGATTGGTCGTTACCTGAGCCCTGAGCAACTGTGATGTCATTTTCAGTCGACACAAGTGACAAAATGGCCGCTCCCTGAAATGGCTAAAAACGGGGTGGCTTTTGCTTCTTAACTCATATTCCACAGACGCAATATTAATCAGAACGCCTTGTTTCAACAAGTGCGCCTGCATAGAACATATTCTCGAACGGTGATATCACAATATTGTGACGTTTGGCTATCGTTGCTTTCCTACGTAGTAGTAGGCCAAAATTGCTACTAGTCGTTCTACAAATCATCTTAGGGAGGGAGACAAAGAGTGTACCGGTACTTGAACCTTATGCTAGATATCAAAGATACCAAATTAATGGCGATATCCTTGAATTCCAGTTTAAGGTCCATGCACTTATCCTCCATCCATCCATCCATTATTCAAGCATCACAATCATATTAGTATGCTGAATTGCCTTACTAGTAAGGACAAAGAGCATCCTAGTACATAGAGCTTAAACTGGATATCAAGGATATTATATAAATGCCCAAAAGGCTTTCCTTATGTGTGTAATGTTTTACATGGGAACAAATGTCCCCTTGGATGTCCCTTGGAAAACTCCTCTGCTTGTTGAAGCGTTTAAGGGTTGACAAAACACTTGAGTGGTACGGCTGAAATCTTTACGCACGCTCAGAGAGGAACCCTAGCAACAGCGGTGTCACAGACGTTTGAATCCTAACAAACCTCTCTCTCGGGGCGACACGTCTCCGGGGAGGTTTGGAGTGTTTCTCGGCTTCTAGTCGCAAACAAACACGCATCACGGCGTGTGAGAGTTGATTTGACGTTACGCTAAAGAAAGCGTGTCCCCCTTTCCTGGCTGAGAGTGGAAGTAGTAGCGGTTTCTCTTCTCTACGCACGTGAGACTTTTTCTTCATTCACTTGAGTGCATTTCCTGCCTCTGTGGTACTTTAAAAAAAAAAAAAAAAAAAAAAAAGAAAAGAAAAAAACGCACCACGACGACATTGAAACTTTAAAGAACCAGAAACCGCGTGGGTGAGAAGGCGGGGGGGGGGGGGGCGAATACTGTTACCCTAGGTGTAGCCTGACAAATGATCGGTTAGGATTACAAAACATGCTGAGCTTGCCAGAAAAACAGCAGGTGCGCGAGTACGGCTCTCGGAAAAAAAAAGCGTCTCTTGAAAGTCATAGAAAATGACGCGGGTCAAGACAAGACAAAAGCGCCGTCGGAGGTCGGAGGTCCTTTAAACCCACCTGGAAACGACAAGCCCAACACCCTCAAGGTCCTCAGCCAGAATAAAAACCAGCTTCCAAATAAAGCACTCCAATCAGCTAAATTCAAGGGATGAGCTCCACTGCAGCTAGACTATGACCACTAAGTCACACACTCAGCCAGCCTTCTTTTTTTTTTTTTTTTTTTTTTTTACCTTATCCGTCCTGGGAGGAAGGCCCTCTGTTTTCGGCAGCATGCCCCTCCACCCAACCAACCCCCCTCCCTCACACGCTAAAAGATATTGGTGGCCATCTTGCTTTGCCTCAAAAGACAGGCTACAGTAGCCGAGCGCAGGGCAAGCTCCCGGGTGTCATGACTAGGGTGACTGTGGTCGGCCGTAGCCAAACGCTGCCACAGCTGAAGGTTACACACACACACACACACACACACGTAGACACACGCACGCACACACACATGAGATGCCTTTCGCAAGGGGCAGACGGGGGCTCATCAGCCAATGGCGTGAGGACCTTAGCGGTTTGTAAATTATCTTCCATGCCTAGACTCTCTTAAACAAAGGATCCCCTATGTGGGCTTTCTACTCCGGCACTATGCGCAGGGGATCGGAGGCAAGCTGTGGAATGGACGCCGCGCACGCGCTGGATCTGGCTCGGAGGACAACAACTCTGTGACTGGGAGAGATTAACCCCTGAGGCGCCACCCGGTGCTACTAAAACAACTGAAGCCGAACGGAACCATTTGGGGGAGATTAGGCGCGGGAATTAAACCTATTTTCCTCGGGTCCACGGTCGAGAGAAATTAAGGATCGATTAGATTGGCGCCTCGGTGAACAGACTTGATGTCCGAGACTCTGTTTGTAGACAGAAATGTTACGCAAATGAATGGGAGTCCAATTTCAGTCTTCCCAAGCCTACTCGAGATTGGCTATTTGCAAATTCACCTGTTTGCTGTTTTTTCTGGGAGCCTATCCACCTAATCGCTCTTCCTCTGAAATGCCAACAAGATGGCGCCAGAGCTCAGATTAAGGAAAAAGTAGTTCTTTAGCACCATCTTATACCTTCTTGGTGCTAAGGAACTATGTTGAAATGAAGGGAGGAGACGGCTAAAGCCCTGTCTAATATAAAAAAAAATAATAATAATGTTAAAGTTATGGGAGGAGCCAGGGTACCAATTGTGCATAAGCGCACAACCCGTAGCGGCAATATTTTGCTAGTTTGTGTGTATTAAAACAAAGCCCGCTTATTCCCCAATGTCCTGTCACGGTTGTGATGTCGCTAATTTGCAGCATTACAGGATCTCTGGAAAAGACGCTTTCGACCTAATTCCGAGCAATAAATGACTCGATTAATCAATTATTATGGCCATGGCTACTTTGACGAGGGACTCATTGTCAAAAAGTTATGTCCGAAGGCTTTCGACATGGCGCATTCCTTGCTCTCACATGACTGTGACACTGAGCCCCTCTCCCTCGAAAACAGCTTCCCCTGACTAAAGTCATGTGATCTATGCTATGAAGTGCAATCGGTGACGATCTGTGACATCACGTCCTTTGCACTCACCGCAGACGACGCGAGGCAGAGGATGCTCACGGCTCTGAAACGCCGAGACAAAGAAGAAAAAAACAAAAAAAAGATGTGAGCGAGCATAAAAGCATCCATGAGGTAAGAGACGTCAGGGTCATATCAGGACAACATGAGAGGAGTTGGCGCGTGTGGCTGCGCGTAACGCTCCAATGAGGCCACCTCAGCTCGGCGTTTGCGAGAGGAGGCAAACAATATGCAAGACACACACAGAGGAAATGATTGCGCCGTGGTTGCGCTTGAAAGAGGAAACAGCCCAAGTTGGGAGTCCGTAAACGTATGGCCTTAAAATGCTTGGTAATGACGCTTTAAAAAGGTGTTTAGCGCCTTTACGCACCACCGCAGTCCGATTTTGAACATTATTGTCCATTTAATCAAGTTAGTAAACAACAGGCGCCAGGATACTTCCAGGTGGCAGAACGCGAGTGACTACCGCAGACCCGAAATGAAACAATGACAAAAATGTGTTGTGTTTGGGGGGTGCGCCGCAAGATATACCACAAAAGGCGCAGTTTTGGGGGGTCAGAAGGATAAATCGAGTGGATGTTGTAAATAATTATATAAAGATGATTGCAAAACTGCCCTGTTACTTTATATTCTTATATTTATGCTGCCAAGACCCAAATCCTAATTGTGCCACTTGAGAGCAATTGTGTCCTTTGAATTTTGAAACTAGCAGCCTAATGCTGTCTCGTGTCAGTTACGGATGAGCCGCAATGAACCTGCGAACTGTCGCAGCTCGTCGAACAGGTTTGACAATGGCAGGAAAGCTACAAAACTACACACCAAGACAAACAACAAGAAGTGGAGGACGATAGATTGCTCACTACCGAAGCCAGAATGTGAAATGGTGTGTACAATACAAGTACTTGGCCACAGAGAAAATCGCTTGCTTCCTAGATGATAGTACAGTAGTAGCTCTTGAAGTTGCACCAAAAGTTGTGCCAATCGAGTAATTGAGCACAAAAATTTGGTGCAAAATTTCAAATCCTCTTTTCCTGTTTAAATGAATGGAAATTGCATTAATCCATTACAGTCCCTCCAAAAAAACTGAAAATTTTAGAGAAAACTAGCCCTCTATGTTGTTGTACTCTTGAACAGGTTTTGTCACATTTTTGCTTCAGGTCAATGAAATATTCATCGCTGCTCCTTCATTAAGCCGTAGTGATATTAGTCTTGGCAAAAGATAAAGAATATATGACTGAGTATTGTTATATTGTCTGTATGCATGTGACAACGTGACACAGGTGTCTGTTAGCATTAAGCTAAACTGTCTTATCTAAAGAAAAGCTATGTGGCTGTTTTAAGAAAATGCTCCAACAGCCCCACTCGTCTAAACACTGCATTTTTTTTGTGGAATTGTTCCTCAAAAAGTTCTCTGTCATTATTAGCACTCATTCTTCATCAAAGCCAACAGAGTGCTCTCAGAGTGTTTTTTAGTCTTATACCTTATATATTGCTCATATTTGTATGACAATTAATACATCTCAAATATTGCTTGAATCTTTTCATGAGCAGTTTTTTTTTACTTCCGAAAATAATTCTGTGCAGATTTTTCTGTGCATCGATTTAGAAAGTCAACCCAAACATATTTTTTTTCAAGAATATGTTCTCTGCAAACCCACTAGTTCAAACAAGGAATTCTGATAAATATTGCGTTTGTGGAATAACACGTAATCCACCCGTTTTTAGCAACCTCTAGGGGCAGCCATTTTGTCACTTCTGTCAACTGAAAATGACATCGCAACCGCTCAGGGCTCAGGTAACGACCAATCACGGCAGACCTGTTTTCTCAAGCTGAGCCGTGATTGGTCGTTACCTGAGCCCTGAGCAGTTGTGATGTCATTTTCAGTCAACAGAAGTGACAAAATGGCCGCCCCCCGAGCTGGCTAAAAACGGGTGGATTTTGCTGCTTAA
This sequence comes from Filicampus tigris, assembly GCF_054856515.1. Taxonomy (NCBI): domain Eukaryota; kingdom Metazoa; phylum Chordata; class Actinopteri; order Syngnathiformes; family Syngnathidae; genus Filicampus; species Filicampus tigris. The sequence continues at coordinate 21,432,446 of NC_141227.1, read as the reverse complement.
CTCATATTTCACAAACGCAATATTAATCAGAAACTAGTGGGCCTGCTGGGAACATATTCTTGAAAAAAAGATGTTTGGGTTGATGTCCGCTTTAAGTATTTTGAACAATATTTTTTAGTGGCTGGAGGAAGGAAGCCAGCGATCTAAATTAAGAACAGGCTGAGCGGTATCAATCTAATGCTTCATCTTGGGTGACAAACAAAACGTACAACTTTCAAGTCAAAAATAAACTTCCACCACCTATCATTGCTTTGGTTTGCTCAATGGAAGTGTTTGCTGGATTAACACTGATTATTTTTAGGCTTTTCACGTTGACGCTGAAGACCCAAATGTGCGCTTTCCTGTTTGCCTGTGGTTGTCACCACTCACTGGCCAATGAGAAGCACATTTACATTAGCTGCGGCATTAATGACAACCGTTGGCAACGGTCGCGTTTGGCTGTGCCGGCCTCCAGTGGGGTTGGCGCTGCCAGATGTTTCGGGACAGTTCCAGCCAGCGCTGTCGAGCGGCTCGCATGTAGCGCATTTGAAGATGATTCATGTCCAAACTACTTCTTCCTAACAAGAGCCAGGCTGCTTGTTCAAGAGAAAAACATGTGGCTAGTTTAAAAGCCGAAAATGAAGGGTGCGGTGGAATATCGGTTACAGTTAAGGCGTATTTTGGGATGGAGGCAAGGAGGAGGAGGACGATGAAAGGGTGAGATGTAAAGTGTTGCAGGCAGTTGTGCTCTTTCATTGATTGATTCGGAGTTCCAATTCGACACCGTTTTGAAAAATAACGTCATTGAGATTTTTTTTTCCCCCCCTAAATATTGCGACTGCAATTTCATTTGCAGTCATTTTTTTCAAGATCAGCACTCAATAATATTGTACTTTATAAAACATACACGTATCGACAAAACAATTTCAATTGTTTTCAATTTCTGATATATTTTGCTTCTGTTCAATAGACATTGTGCTGGTCCCTTGTGTGAGTGCACCGTGGCCACTTGGGGGCAGTATAATACACACATGAATGGATAGGGAGATTGTCACAGCTCCCTAGTAAGCCGCAGTAATATGTCGTTCTTTGCAGCGGATAAAGAATATATAACTATAAATGTCTTTAAGTGTTTAAGAACCTTGTCAGCAAACATTGTTATGAAAATCTCATGAGTAAAAAATACAGGACGGCAAAAGAAAAAAAAATGCACGTGGTAAAGTTCTGTAATACTATTTACATTTCTCAAAATAAAGATTTGGTTATCATTTCAAATACATGAGAAGAGGAACTAGTTAAATTAATAATCTTGAGGGGGGGAAAAATCATTCTTCCCCACTATAAACTTGTTTTCAAATAATTGCCATTTTCGGTTTCCAAAAATCCCCAAAATAACCACTTTAATGACACTTCAAAAAGGCAAACTTTGAGCATTCAATTCTCCAATAGATGCATTTAACAATAAAATGGAAATTAAATATATGTATAAAAGTTTGAACCTTTTCTTTTTAAGAAATTGTGACAGCAGGCAAGTGCAACACTGATAGCTAGATAGCGAGATACCATTTAGCTAGTTAGCTAGATAGCTAGTTAGCTTGATCTATATCTATCGAACTAGATACTGTATCTAGCTATCTGGCTATCTATGTAGCTGGCTAGCCAGCAATGTAGCTATGTAGCTATCTAGATGGATGGATGGATGGATAGATGGATAGATGGATAGATAGATAGATAGATAGATAGATAGATAGATGTTGATTTGTTGGAATTCCCTTAGCTCAAAATGTAAATGTGTGCAAACCATCCCCACCTCCTCCTTGTGAAGGACGCGGAAAAGGTGAGCGCGAGTTCAGTTTACGCAAACGTACGCGTTGACCCACAGACACACAAAAACACACATGCGCAAAACTATGCAGGCAAGCAACTGCCCCCAACCCCCCTCCCCGGCCCCCCGGCCGGGGGCCTCGTGGCTGCTCACGAGGAGAGTGGAAAAAGACTTTTGGAGTTTGTGTTATGGTGAGTCAGCATGTGTGCACATGTATTGAAAGCACAAATACACCATACAAGTGGAGGGGAACCAATGACAATGGCATCAGTTGAGAGAGTGTTGGTTTCGTATACTGTATCACTAACTTAGGTAAACTCATTGTCAGATTTCTGTCGTCTTCCATGAAAGCAGACTGAACGTGTTTTGTTTAGTCGAAATTAGACATTTGCAAACATCTGCCTTTACTTTGGAAAACAATGACCAAACCAGTAAGTGAATCGGTTTAAAAAGGTTTGCTGAGCAAATCAATCCCTTTTGCGTGATATTGCTTGATTCTTGCTTTGTTGTTTTCTTATCACTAAACAATGCCAAGGAAAATGGTTTTGTACTACATTTGAATACAAAATAAAATTTAATCCGATGAATCGATGGAAATAACGATAGAATTATAGATTGTAAAATATTCGATAGCGACATTCCTAGTACCAAGCCCCACTTCTTAAAGGCGCCTGCAACAGACACTACAATACATACAGTATTTTGTATTTATTTTTCTATACACTTGATACTTTCAATTCGAATTTTGTGTTCGAAAGCGTTCACAATGTGTTTAAAGAGTGTTTACGTTTAATTGCCTCAATTCAAATACGTTTAAAGTTCGGGTGGGCGAGTATCGATACCAGGTATCGGCATCGGGCCGAGACGAGCCTTGATTTAAGATATCGGCTACTGTTCCGTATCCGTCTGCACTATTATTGTCTATAGATCCGCTTTTTATCGAAGAAAGAGCATTTCCATTTCGCGCTGGTGGCTTCGGCTGCATCGGAGCGACCGTCCTGACATCTCTGGTTGCCTTGAAGCACGGCGCACGCTAACCGGCACATCTGCACTGATGTTCGCTGCGCTCTGGCAGAACAACTGACAGCCACATTCCCATAAAACAGACATTTCCTCTTCATCTGCTCTTTTCTGGGGTGACTAACCAAGCAGCGTGGCTGTTATTTGCATCTGTCTACCTTACAGGGGTAATTTCCAGCTAATTGGCTTGGAGCGGGTTGAAAGCAAACCATAATAAACTTTGTCTGAGGTCGACGCATAGCGGGTTGGCTCCGTGGAAACGTTGGCATGCGTCGATACTTGAAACGGAAACAGTAAACGGGAAAAAAAAAAAAAATGTTATCCGATGAGTCCATGAAAATAATCGTTGGAATAATCGAATATAAAAATGTTCAATAGTGACCGCCCTACAGGAGTTGCATGCGGTGCTCAATCTCCTTTTGTGCTCGATATACAGTATGTAGGCCACAACTCACACCTCGAGGCTCACATGGGAGTGATGTCACTCAGTAGGCCACGCCCCCTCAAAGACACAAGACAGGAATAGTACACAGTGAAAACGACACAATGCCATTTTCCTTTTTTAAAAATACGGAACAAAAAATGTTGCTTTATGGAGTCTTGCACTTGTGGGTAATTTGATTTTATATATGAATCAATTATATTACAAGCTTGATCACCAACAAAAGATCAATTTTAACATTCTAACATGGAAACACTGAGTTGATTTTCACAGATTAGTTTAGCCTAATTACCTGGATGCAGGTTACTGAGTTCAGAGTCTTAAACAGCGGCCGTGGTGCGTGGCCACCGGTTATCTCTGGCTAAGCCTCATTATGACCCTGAGAATACTCCGTCAGAGTAGGCAGGCGGGTCAAAGGTGGGCGGCAGACAATGAGGTCGCCGTGGCAACCGTCGGCGCTCAAGCCCTCCGAAGGCACAGAGTGGGGGGAAGCGTCCTGACAGGAGCGTCTGCTCGGAACAAATCACTCTTGCTTTACATTAAGGAGGTTCCCATTTTGGAAACAATAGAGGGGGCGGGCGGGCCGCTGCACGAGGGCATCGAGTACAAGACGTGTACGTGAACCCTAACATTCAAATAAATATTTACGCATGAAAAACACGTATATGCAAAGCATTTATTTGATGTCCTTGATACCCTTCTTAAGGTCCTTGTGCTAATGCGCTCTTTGTCCTCACTAGTAGGAGCACAAATTGTGCACTAGTTGGTATTCAAGATCAGCATTACGGGCACACGATTAATCGAGTAATCCACAACTAATTGACTGTCAATATAATCAATTATTTGGATAATCAATTTATCATTTAGAGACCTTGTTCAATTTAAAATGGTTCAAATCATCAAAATTTCAGCCTCTCAACACTAAATATTCTCCGATTTCTGTTGCCCTCCATGAAAGCAGACATGTTTGTATTGAATCAAATGAAAACATTTGCAAACATTTTTTGCCCTATTTTCTGACGTTCCGGCCCAAACCAGTAACTGAATCTTAATGAATTTGTTTGTGCATTTTCTGCACTGTCAATTTGGTTTTTTTGAAATGTAAGGATGGATATTGACATTTTTATAATAATCCGATTCATCGATTAAGTGACAAAATAATAGACGGATTAACCGATTGTTAAAGTAATTATTAGTGGAAGTCCTAATCAGCATACTAGTGAGATGCTAAATGTTAACTAGTAGAATCTTGTAATGTCACTACTAGTACTGGCAGGTGATATCTAGTGCAGTTTTACCACACTAGTAAAGACACAGTCATTCTACTAGTGTGCTGAATTGCCTTTCTAGTGAGGACAAAGAGCATACTAGTGCATATTAGTATGCTGATTTATGAATGAAAAGTAGTGCACGGCGAGTACGTATTTATTCGATATTCTTGATGCATTTAAGAAAAATGTCATACAGTTGTGGAAGGCAGTAGTGGGAAAACGTTACTAGTAAGACAGTCGTTCTACTAGTATGCTGAATTGTCTTACAACTTGATATCAAGGAGATTGCTAAATGCTTCAACAGCTTTCCCTAGATGCACACACGTGTGCAGCGTTCATGATAATGTGTAATAGCGCTAAAGCAAACAGCGTTACAACTGCACATCCCCCAAAGCGCCGACTCTCTCCCTCGCTCTCTGGGGGATGTGCAAGTGTTTTCATGATGCACGTGTTATCTCAGCTGGGTTACTACTCCTCTGGCGAACGCACCGCTGCAGTAAAAAAAAAAAAAAAAGTGGGATTGGATGATGTGTGAGAGATTAATGAGTTGGCAGGAGGAGCCGGGCTGAGCTAGTTGGAGGCTAAAGCAGGTTACAGAAAGCTACGTAGGGGATGCTCGCGCTGCAAATAAGGCCTGACGACATGCACGGTCTTGCAGACAGTGGTGGAAAGTAATAAAGAACAAAAACCTTGCTTGTTACTTTTTGCGACTAAAAAGGATTTTAGATTTAGCAGTGTGTGCTACATCAAGGAAAATGGTGGGAATCTTCAAATTGTACTTGCCATAAATGTGCATTTTTTTTTTTTTACAGGACAAGAGTATTCAAGGGGGCCCTTGAAACTGTCTGTTCTAACTGCACCTGTACAAAAGAATGACATTTTTTGAATATTTTCATTTTTGTGCCTTTTGCGTCGCTTCAGGCCCACAGCACACCAAGCAACGCAGCCCAACAGTGTGTCTCGCAGTGTGACGGATTCGGAAGCTAGTTTTCATGAGTGGCCGCTCGTAGATCTACCGGGATTGCTGCGATTCAAAATTGGACGTGCAACGTTGCACGTATAACAGTCAAAAATCAATCCATCAAAAATGCACAAGACTAAAAAAAAATACTTCTCTGGGTTAGGTTTTAAGCATAAACGAGACCCATATATACTTATACATATATACGTATTGTACACTATTTTTAATTTATATATATCCATATATATATGTCTACGTATAACCTCATACGTATAATCTTATATGTACCTCTGCCTAGAAAGCAAAGTCTCAGCTCGCTTATCGCCAACAGCCTTATTCTTGTCCGTTTCCGTTTCTATGCGGCCATCTGCTTATTCCTTGCACATTCGCGCCATGTTTTTGTGGTTCAATAAAAAAATACTACCGTCGGGTCTATTGTACGTGGAGCCTTAAAACCAGATCACAGTTTTTCCGTCAGTGTGTCGCTCGATGTGAAGCGCTCAACTGCTTTGTGCGCGGCAACGAGTCGTCATTTTTGGCCGGGTTGCCGTAACAGTGGCTCTTAGTAGAAGTTGTCCAATTTCAGGGTATCTTTATTGCTATTTTTGTTTTATTGCACAGCGATTCCAAGAACGTTGCCTGTCCGGTTCAAAACGGTTTTCCGATGTTTAATTTGATCCTGGAAAGTCTCCACAACTGCATTTCCTATGGGGAAAAATGCAATTGAAGAAAATGCAATCTTTCCCTTCCTGTAGTGTGTTATCAGTTCTAGAGGGATTTGGTGCATGAATCCAACAAGCCACTTTTGGCTGACTGAAGAGGTTGAAATGATTTCAAAATAGGTCATTTCCCTTTTGGTTGGAAGCAGATGATGGCCATGTGTATCGTTTTGCATGAGGGAGTCTATTGGTCAGCCCCTCAAGAAAGGGGGCTAGCATGTTAGGACTAGAATCGATCGATTAATCACAGAAGACGTACAGTGTAGCCAAACAACCAGTCACGCTCACGTTCACACATTTGGACAATTTAGTGTCTTCAAAGAGCGTAGCATGCAAGCTAACCAACATACAAAGTCAACACAGGACTTCCAGAGCCAAGAATTGAACCCCAAACCTCCCAAGTGTGAAGCAGACATGCTAAGCACTCGAAACACCGCGCTGGCCCATGTAAGGACCGCTTCGGTGAAGGGGGATTTTGCGCTATGAAAGGCAGCATTTAGCGTGTGGCGCTAATGTGCATGTGTGCCTCGAGGGCCCGGGCCCATCCTTCTCTCGACTGCCCAACCTCAGGCGAGGCCATGAGGGAACCATCAAGCAAGCCTGAGTGAAACCAGACCTTTTTTTTTTTTCTTTTTTTTTTAAAGGGAAACCTCCATAACAAGACTGCTCGCAAAAACCAGAGAAGCCTTTTGTTGGCCAAATTGTGTATTTTCGGCTTCTATTATTATTATGATATAGGACCAAAACAACCCACAGCAGGCGTCAGAGCTTGCTGCGTTGCGGAAAACAGGAACAGCTACAGGCAAGCCACTACACGAGCTGCTCCATGTGGCCTCTGCCCTTTTTCACAATCCTGTGGAAGAGACGTTTGTCAGGAAGGGTGTGTGAGCTTGATCAGCAAGACTGGCCGCAGTGTATATCGACGGAGTATTGCTACATGTTTGCACGCGCTATGTGCGGTTGTACGCTCGCCCTGGCCTTGACTCGTTGGGCACCCGTACAAGCCGCGGATATAAATATCACAGTGTCATGTTATGTTTACATTATACCTCGACTTACGAGTGCTTTTGGCGTTTTGTTTTCGTTGAAGACGGCACGGCGGCACGTCTGTTTGTGCTGAGGTATTATTGAGGCTAAATGCGAGCTAATGCTACTGCTGAGCCTCAAGGGAAAGTGGTTTGTTTTGTGGTAATGAACAGGAGTGGGCATTTTACAACATTTTGCTGGTCCGTCACTTGTCATCCGTCAGTGGCCAAGGGTCCCCGTCGGCCATTCGTCAGTCCGTCATTTTTGGTGACCTACTGAACACGGCTCACCTGTTTTCTGAAGCCTGAGCTATGATTTGGACGTTATCTGAGCCCTGAGGTTGTGTGATGTCATTTTCAGTCGACAGAAGTGACAAAATGGCCGCCCCCAGAAATGGATAAAAATGGGTGGATTTTGCTGCTTAACTCATATTTCATATTTATCAAAAAAATTAAAAAAAATGTTTGGATTGACTTCCGCTTTAAACCCGGCGCCAATGTCATGTCAGTTCAGCAGAATGGAGGAACCAGTTCGCTATGAATGAGAGGAATTCTGACAGGCAGTTTACATTCTACCAGCCAGCATGCACGGGTGTGTGCTTGTGTGTGTAGATAAACAAACCCCAGTGTGCCTTAAAGCCACACAAGCCCACACTGACCCACATTTGGGACGCTCCTAATAATACGTTTGCACACTCTTGCCTCCGTGTCGCCGCCTAAGCTCGGCAATGGCGCACAAAGGTCTCCACTGAGTGATTCTGCAGGTGTTATATAACAGTCACTCCTAATCTGCCTATGCCTCTGACAGGGAGGGCGACTCAGTCAATGCACTCGCGCGCATACACGCACATGGACCCTCGCTCTCGGTTTCTCCCTTCCCCCCCCCACCCCTTCAGCCGCATGGACACCATTGTGCGACGCACATGGTATACTCGTGGCTCAGAGAACCCATTCCAATGAATGAGGACATTTCTGTCCGGACACAAATTGCCGCGTGTCATAATAAAGACTTGGCGCAACGCCGGCTGGCCCCTGGCTAGGGAGAATAGTCCCCAAAACAAGTTAGCGCATAATACAATTTCGACCCATTAGCCGCATTAGCAAACAGCTGCTGTGTGACACATGATGAACACAAAGCAACGTTAGGGTTTAACCTCCATGTTGTGTTTGGAGGGTGCGCAACGAACGCCTTTGGGAACATAAAGATTATGAGGGGCATAAATGAGAGAAGGACAGCTTTAGTGACTGGCGGGTTCTTAGGTTCCGGGTTGAAATATCAGCTATGGCGTTTTTGCATATTATCCCCATATTCACTGGCCCCCACAAAAACATTAAACAAGCTAAATGTTTATTACGTCTAGTTGGACTATCCAGCCATTCGTTTTCATTAGCGTGTATCCTCATTGGGGTGCCAGGTGAGCTGGAACCTATCCCACCTGACTAGTTGAGAGGCAGGGTAACCCTGGACAAGTCGCCAGCCAATCACAGTACACATACAAACAACCATCGACACTTACATTCCAACAGGACAATTTGGAGTCTTCACTGAACTTAACATCCGTGTCTTTGGAATGTGGGAGGAAACCCTTCACAGGAATGCCAGAGCCGAACTCAGAACCTCCGAACTATGAGGCAGCCGTGCTCAACGCTAGCCTATACTTGAACTGGTTTCATCAAAACAATGAGAAATGATGGCACCGTATTCAAAAACTCCGGAGAGAAGCGAACTGGGTGTTCATAGTTGAGGTTTGAAACACACTACCGCACACATAACAGGCGCATTACTCCAACCACGTGCTGAGCGGCTGCCGGTCATGAAAACAAAGAAGGCATCATCCAGCATACTCAACTTAGTCACACATGCATTCACATGGGATGTGTATTCTTCACGCCCCCCCCCCCACACACACACTCAAATATTTCGCAGGAAGGCTGCACCACATTTGGCGAATCTCAGTGCACCACGAAAAAAACATTCAGTTTTTACTAAGGGCAACTACCGGACCGAAATAAAAAATAAAAAAAAATAGACTGACCTGTGTAACAGGGAGGACGAGCGAAGTGGACGGCCTCCTCTTCTTCAGTTCCACACACTTCCTCATCTTACAGATCTGATGGCCGGTGCTGCGGTTGAGGCAGCAGCTGCACCGGCCGCAGCTGATGGTCCTCAGGCACGGCTCGCACCTCCCGCACCTGCTCCGCTTTCGCCTCTCTTTGCGTTGCTGCTGCTTCCACGAGGATAGTGGCGGAACCGAGGACTCACCGTAGCCGGACTCTGACTCTGTTTCCAAGGAGAAGGAAGAGCGCGTACTCTCAGAGCTGCAGGAGAAGGCCGAGCTGCCGTCCAGAGAAGGGGTCGAGATCTTTGGCGGCGGGTCTAGCTCGGGCACGGCGACTACTACAAGCCTATCCTCGTTAAGGACTGGATGACTCTCGGCTGGAATCTCAACCTGACTTTGGTGGTCCAGCGGTTCTGGTGAGGGCTTCCTATCTTTGGCTTGCGGAGCAGGAAGAGGAGGGTTCTCCAAGCTTTGCAGTCGCTCCCAGAAGCTCCTTGCTTTCAGGGAGTCACTACGGATAATAACCGGGGTACTCCTTGCTACTGGGTTGGTATGTTGTGACAAAGAAGTCTCTGGTACAGCAGAGGAACTCGGGACTGGAGGTTTAGCACCTTGAACGATAGTTTGCATGTCTGTCCCGTCCTCCCTTGAAACCTCTGGTTGGGATGACTCCGAAGCGTCGGGGGCTTTGGTGGGATTTGAGGTAGCTGTGTTTGGGACAGTTAGCACCTTGTCAAGCGACTGTTCTGGCAGTCCCTCGACAGACTGAGGTCTATCCGGAGGTTGGGAGAGAACTGTTGTACTGAGGAGGGATTCAGCAGGATTGCTCTGTTTTGGTCGTCCCTGACCACCAGCAGGCTCCTCCGCAACATCCGCCGCCTTTTGCTCGACCTCACCCAAACTGTCAGATGTTTTCTCTGCCAGTATGTCCGGATTTATCTCAGAGTCTACCGTGTTGTCGGTCCTCGTCTCTCCCAGGAACACATCGATGTCATCTTTGACACGACTGAGTTTGTTTCCTGTGAATGATGACGTTTGCAGTCCTTGAGAAACAGGAGAGGCGATCCTCGGAGCAGCTAGTTCGCTGGGGCTATCTTGCCGAGCATCATCACCGAGGTCCGCTTGCAGGTCTTCACTCGCAGGGGCCCCGGTCACAGCCTCACCGATTATGCTTGTCTGGTTGTCTCGTGGCACACAGTCCTCCATGGGGTCATTGCATGGCGGTGAGTCCGCTTTGAGGGGGCTGCCCTCTTTAGCACCTTTGACGTGGGCAGGGCCTCGAAAATCCGTTTTCAAAGAAACCGGCAGAAGTTGTTCGGGGTCTGCTTTCTCAAGGTCCTCATCAGTAGTTGGGTTGTTGCTGGTCTTTGACGGCTGGTTTCTGGTGTTAGCTCCTCCCCTGGTCTTCCTCGCGCCCCTGCACGGTTTGGGTGGCAAGAAGGACTCAGTTGACAGCTGCGCCCCCCGTGGGGACTTTCTCCGCCACAGGGTGTCATCTAACTCGCTGTAGTGGTCAGGCACGGTGCTCAACCCTCTAAGCCTCGCGGATCCTGTTACACTTAGGGCATGGTTAACCCTACCAGGGGATGCACTGCCCTGACCTGAGGACCGGCTACATATCCCTCGCCCTCGGGGGCTCCGGCCCGACCGTGCCCGAGGCTTGGCACTCGACCTTGTGGAGGCAGTGGTGACTTTCTGGAGGCGCTCCGACACTCGTCCCCTGCCTTTATTTGAGTTGCTGGTTTGCCGTTTGGTGCCGGTAACTTTCTGGCCATTTTTTCTCTGAGCGGGGGTTTGTCTCCTGGCGGATTTGGTGGTGGCTGGCATGGCTGAGGATATGGAGGGGAGGGTTTTTTACAGCCAGCATGGGAGCCAGATTCGGATCAAGATTCTGTTTAAAATCTACCTCTATTGTATTGATTTGGCTGCGGAAGCTGGTGGTGCATGACCTATAGAGACAAAATGAACAGGTAACCGGTGTAATAAAACTACACAAAGAAACATCCAAGAGCCAAGCCTCATTTAATTTCATATTTTGAAATTTGTGTATCATTCAAAAGCCTCAATCTTGGTTTTGTCCCAGAAGGTATTACCGGCTGCAAGCAAAAAAAGGCTATCATAAAATATAATTGGCTCCAGAGAAACTGCCCCACTGTTGGCATTTTTCACAGCATTGTAAAACATCTACTTTATATGTTCTGGAGCAAATTACTTACTCCAGGCACCACTACACTACCAGTTACTAGCTTAGTCATTGAATGAATTACTACTCCTAAGTCTAGACACCGCTGCATTTGGATGTTTTGAATCCATTGAGAATAGTGGAGGGAGTAGAATGGCAAAAACATGGAGAGAATAACCAGGGCCAGACTTCACATTAGACAAGCATAAACAATTACCAGGGGCCCTTACTTCGGGTTTCTTCAGTGAACCTAACATACATGTTGTTGGAACGTGGGAGGAAGTCACAACACCCAGGGAAAACCCACTCAAGCACTGCGAGAACATGGGAACTCCCCACAGCAATACCGGCACCCGGATTTGAACCCAAAACCTCAGAACTGTGAGGCGGATGTGCTAAGTACTTGTTCAGGGAGAAAAATGATGCAAATATTTTTAACAATTTTTTTTTTTTTTTTAAAGGATAACATCCAAAATATGTCTTTACATTGTCTGCGTTGACAATTTGGCCACGCCTGACTTATGTCCTGTGACAACCAAGTCTGAAAAACGTCGAGCCAAACATAGATAAGCAATGAGCCTAAGTTGTTCTAAACACAAACACGAGCGCTTCCTCCTTGGCGTGATCAGTTTAAAGGGCAAATACGTTGCCGAATAGTGCTCGGGGCCGAATCCTGTTTTCGAATGTCCTTATTACAACCTTATTACAGACGCCTAAGCGTCGCCGTTTTACTCCATTTTTTTTTTTTTTTTTTTTTTTGCACTTGACCGCCCGCGTTTAAAGCGCCTAGTTGGGGAGGGGGGGGGGGCGACACTTTCGCACGGTTCTGTCGCTCGTGTGGGTTTATTTACGGCTTTTTGAAGCAGAAAATGCTTGACATACCAGAGAGAGAGCCAGTTGCGCCGTCTGAAGTGCTAATAATACTCCACGGAGACAGCGAGACCTTGTATGCGTTTCCCCTCCTCGGCAAATTTAGCCCGCCGCTGCTGATGGCGAGTCGGTCGGCTGCTGGGCTCCCACACCGACACAGTCATGACAGGCGGGAGGGCAGGGCGGGCAGGGGGGCCCCCGGTGGCCACGTCGCCGCGCGGTTCGCTCGACTCACGTCGTCAAAACGTCAAACCCTCTTGTCACAGCCTCAGCCACGGCCAGGGTAGCCCCGCTCGCTCGCTCGCTCGCTCTCCGCGCTGCTCGTTCCCTCCTGCCAGACGCCAACCTTCTTCGGGCTCGGCCCCGGTAGAGCTCGTCGTCTCCGCGCTGGAGGGGAGGCACGAAAACCAGACACGGATGGCAGCTGTCAGTGGGGCCCGGATCGGAAGTGAGGACGTGCGTGAGTGCAGTTTCCCGCCACACGTCCTTGTCAAGTGTAAAAAGCATTTCTTTGCGAGAAAAAGTTGCAGCTTAATATTACAAGGATAAAGGCATGCATATTTTCGAGGGGGAAAAAAAAATCATTTATTTCCGAGTTTTTAAAAAAAAGTTATGTTTTCGAGGAAAAAGTTAAACGTAGGTGTATACTCTTGAGAGAAAAGGTTATTTCCGCGAACAGTACTATTCTTTAGAAGAAGTTGTAATATGAGAATAAAACAACCCGTTTTTGAAAAAATGTTGAATGTTTTCGAGAAAAAAAACGTGCATATCTTTAAGATAGAAATGTGTGTACTTTTGACAAAAGTCGTATGTTGTGGAAGTAAGTGGAAGTCAAGTAAAAAAAAAAATCTTTGCAATATTATCTTCTATGCAGCCCCACTTGTCTAAACATGGTATTCTGATTAATATTGCATTTGTGGAATTTGAAGGAAAGAGGTACTCAACTACAAATAACATTTTTTTCCCCGCTGATAAATTGTATAAACGGGTGTCTACTAATGATGTCTTCATGTCCTGGACATTATTTAGACATTTTAGTGCATGTTTGATGAAATCTTCAATTTGGGGCAAACCCCGTCTGTGTAGAGCCATCTTCAGGTTAAACACTGCACTGCATGTGAATTTGGCTTTCTGTCCTCTGGTAGGACTAGCAGAGAACTTGACGTAATCACTCTGCCACCGTGGGGTATATAAGCGGCTCAATCTCGTACACGCCTCCGTAGCGAGTTCGATAGTAGTGTTTGCTTTTATATAGATTTTTAGGTTAGTGATTTATTAGCATAGCATTTGGTTACTGGTTAGTTTGTTTAGCATAGCTAGTCGTAGATTCGAAATTATTCAAGCCGCACTTTGTCACTGTAGCTGTCAATCACAGCCAGACCACGCCCAATCCTCTCTCCTCTCACAAGCCCAATGGTCATCCAGGCAACGCCCCCTTAGAGGGCCTTTTTCAAATATAGTATAAGTAATATAAAGAGCAAAATCCATCTGTTTTTATCCTTCTCAGGAGGGCGGCAATATCGCCACTCGCTGTCTACTGAAAATGACATCACATTTGCTCAGGACTCAGTAACAACCAATCACAGCTCAGCATGCGAATGTCACATGACCAAACTCAGCCAACAGGTGAGTCTTGATTAGTCATTACTTGGGAGTACTGAGCAACTGTGATATCGTTTTCAGGTAACAGCAAGCGTCAAACTGGCCGCCCCCTGAGACAGACAAAAATGGGTGGATTTTGCTGCTTATTTCATATTCTACAAACACAATAATTTAGTATGCTGTTTAGACTAGTGTGGCACATCGAACATAGGCGTAATATTGTAAAGATTTTTTTTGACCTGCTTCCCCCTTTAAGAAAAAACAAATGGCATATTTTTCAGAAGAAAAAAAGTCGTAGGCTACTTTCTAAAAACAGATGGGTCAAAAATAACCCAATTTCGGAAAAAAAAAATAAAAACAAACAAAATAACTACTACTATGCAGAACAGCTCCCAAAATGTGCTCATGTTGTACAAAATAACCCCAAAATTGGATCGTTTTGTACTTTTCTACAAAACAACCCAGAAAGTTGGGTTCAATTGACCCAAGTGTTGGATCGGTCTATTTTTACCCAAACTGGGTAATGTTTGATGATTATTAAGAGTGCATTATTACAAAAACAAAGTCATTTTTTGGGGGGGAAAGGGTGCGAGTCAAGTCAAGTCAAATTTATTTAAATAGCCCTTAATCACAAAAGTCTCAAAAAGCCAGCTGACAAATATTAACAACATCCCCTCATCTAGTCCCCCCAAGAAGAGAGAAGACACCTTGAGAAGATGGTGGGGGGGAAAGCCCCCTTGCAGGATGCAGAGTGGGCAACACGTAATAATGTGAATTATTATTATTATTAATAATGTGAAGCTATGCAATGTTAACTAGAATAGCGTGAGAGTCCATTTAATAAGATGAAGCGCTGCAGCAGAAGGACTCCTTCGAGACGGTCGGTCAATGCAGAATTCTCCACAGAAACGCCTCCGGGGAGCTGGCCCACCTTAGCTCTTGTCCCGGGTCAGTCGGTTCAAAATCTGTAGAGCAGCATCAGATATCGTTATGGTCCCTCTCTTCAAAAAGGGGAAATATTAATAATCGTCATAAGATAATTTTTTATAAAAATGATCATAATTGAGTGACAAAATGATTACATTTGGATTGCCATGCATTGATTTAATTCAGGCCAACAGTTTTGGTACTTTTTTTTTTTTTTTAACCCACCAATTTTTTTTTTTTATTGTTGAAAAGGTTAATGTCTATTTTTGTTCCATTCAGCAGATGACATTGAGAATACAATGGCGGGATTTGAAATCAAATCAATCCAGTCAAGACTATGATCCTAGAAACCAGTAAAGAGATCAATTGAACCGTGTGTGTTTTCGAAGATTGCATGCTAATACAAACAAACACAAGGTTTACCAACTAAGATGCTCCTTTTGCTCTCAACTTGGACAGCAGCATTTCGTTCTTCCGACATTCCTCTTGGAAGTCCTTGACGGTTTGGAAATAAAGCCTCTGGATGTCAAGCAGCTCCACGTATTTGTCGTTCAACTGATCTCGCCTCATTTTGTTCTCCTGCTTCTTCTTTTCCATCTTGATACGACTTTGTCCGATTCCCTCCACTATCTGTTCCATCTGTCTGAGGAACTGTTCCTTGGCGGCCGAAGACGACATGGCTTGTTGGAAGTTGTCATGGATGGAATTCAGCAAATTCACCTCCTTCTCAAGATAGACTTTCTGGTCATCCAATGTATTATACAAGGTGAAGAACTGTTTGGTCTCTTTGTGCGTTGCAGACACTTGGCAATAGAGT
Source organism: Filicampus tigris (assembly GCF_054856515.1). Lineage (NCBI taxonomy): Eukaryota > Metazoa > Chordata > Actinopteri > Syngnathiformes > Syngnathidae > Filicampus > Filicampus tigris. The sequence continues at coordinate 21,416,746 of NC_141227.1, read as the reverse complement.
TCAATGAATCTCTTCTGGTACTGTGCGAGTTCTGCACGGCAAGGCACTTCGTCAATCTTTCGCTGCAAAATGGCAATGTCGCGATTCCTCCTCGCCATAAGCAGACGGACCTTCTGTAGTTTCTCTCTTTCAGTATTATGCTGTCTGTCAATCAATTGGTTTCTCTCCTTCTCCTCCTCTGTACCGACTCCAGATGCTGTGCTTACATTTTCAATACTCTGCTGCAGGCGGATCATCTCCTCTTTACAGTGGGTGCGGAACTCCTGTTCTTGAAGTTTCAAGTTTTCATTCGATGTGACCAGAGACCTCAGCTTGTCGAGCACGCTGCCGTCGGCTTGGCCTTCCATGTCCTCTAAAATGCTCACTTCCTTCATCAGTGTATCGGACCGCTTTGCGACCTCAATCAGCTTCATCTTGGCCTCGTCGCAGCCGTCCTTGACTTCAGCGTGCTTGGCTCGTAGCTCAGCACGCTGGTTTGTAATCTGCTGCATCTGTTTGTTCAGAGAGGCAACAGCTCTGAGGTGTTGCTGAAGCGGGCCATACCACTCGGAGGAGTCCTCCGATACCTCCAACTGCTTCTCGGCATACTCAGAAGCAATCAGTTTGATCTCTTCAGACTGTTGTCCCACAATATGTCCCACTGCGCTTGCTGTCAGTTGGCCCTCTAGATTGGCCATGGCGGCCATCGTGTTCATCAGGCTTTTGATCCGCTTCTCCTCCGCCGCCCATTGAACTTCTTCCTCTGACACCTGCGCCACAGACTCTTTGGTCGTCAAAGCCGCTTTTTCACCGGACTTATCTTGTTTGCTGAATCCATATCGCCTGCCATATTCCAGCAATGTCGAGTGAACCTTGGACTCCTCATCCAGTAGTTCGCCTGCCTCCTTTTGCCTTCTGTATTTTCTCTGTGGTTTGTATACTTCCAGTATATCAAGAACTGCTCCCACTGCCTTGCCTCTTCTATGATGGAACTCTTCATCCTCTGGAAGGTTGTAGGCCTTCTGGAACTGAGATATGGAGTAAGCTCTCACGTAGTCGCCCATTTGCTCTCTGGTCTCAATGGCCCGCTTCACTAGCCACTGTATCACTGGAAAAATGTGAATAAAATCAAGCCCTTGGATTTGATGAGGCTCCAGGTGATGAGGACACTTCATTTTTGGTAAAACAGACACAATTTTCTCAGTCAAAGCGATTTTCTGACCGATGGTCGAGTTTTCTTGAAAAAGAAGATCAACGTCAATGTCATAGTTACACGTTGTGATGCACCAAGTCATCCCGCCAACCACCTTGTCAAAAGGCGACAGTCCCTTGATGCGGGCCCGAAAATATCCGGCAGCCAAAAGAAGCTCAAGGATCTCCGCCAGCTTGATGCACTGCTCTTCATCCTCCCTGGCTTCGACCTGAATAACGTCGCCGGCTTGATGATCGGAACTCAATTTTGAGCCACGTCTTGCTCTATTAAAAACAGAGACGGTCGCTGCCATGTCGACTGAGATGTCAGGGTTTTTTTTAACGGAAACTCGACTTCACTGTGGCGCGCTAAATTGAGGTCAAACGACGTCACTAGCGTGCGCTCCAAAACCAAGTGCGCGGGTCACTGTTCTTGTTTAGTATTACGCGAACGTTGGAAACAGCGCAATAGCTTTACTAAGAACTCAATTTTGAGCCACGTTTTGCTCTATTAAAACGGAGACGGTCGCTTCAATGTTGACTGAGGTGTCAGGTTTTGGAAGGAAAACGCGACTTCACTGTGGCGCGCTAAATAGACGTCATCTACGTCACTACCGTGCGCTGGTAATATAAGAGCGAAGGGCACTCTCCTTGTTTAGTATTACATGAACACCGCAAACGTTCCTATAGCTTTTTATTTGACAGGTTGTGGAGTCAGATCATGAATGTTTGGCGACACTGATATTTGGTACACGCTAGCATCGTGTCGAGGAAGAAGGCGACGGAGAAATAATTTTACGGAGGGAACATTTGTTCCATCGACCTTCCACGTTGCTGTTAAAGGCGTATGTACAGAATGTCACGTTGTAAGTACAGTGCAGCATCTTATATGCAATGGATGGATTTTACTCAACACACGCACACAAAAATCTGATTTATTGGATAAATGACGATAAGGAATGTTAATCAATGTCAGTGGTGATGACCAATATATTAATAGTGATAATGTGTAAATTTTTATATTTTTGCTTGGTAGCTATGCATGTGGTGGATTTTTGAGCATTCAAGATGACATCGGAGGCTGATGCTGCGACTGTCTCCACACCCGCAGCCTTAAGCAGCACTCCAGCCCGAATAGACCACTACTGGATCCGCTCCTTTGTTGCTGGAGGTAGGACCTGACACATTATTGTTATTGAGCAATGTAATCTCGGGGCACCATGATAAAATGGGCTTCCTGCCTTGTTCGATGTTTCCTGATTTAAAAAAAACAAAACAGAAAGGGCAGTGCAGTAGTGTTGTTGTTGGTGCTGTCATCACAGAATTGTTGATACGACTGTTGTGCCCATTATTCTCTTTCTGCAGAGGATAAAGAATATATGCCTATGAGTATTGTTAAATTTTCTGTCTCCATGTGTTGCTTCGTATATGTGTTGCGTAAAGCATTATAATAGGGTGAGCAGACAATTTAGAGTGACAACTGTTTGAATGCAAGCTGTTAAAAAGTGAATATTTTATCATTTGTCCCCTTTAAATTGTGTTTCTTTGGTCGAAAAAATTGTTCATTCAGTGCTTCTCTGCTGTAGGTGTCGCAGGATGCTGTGCCAAGACTACAATCGCTCCTCTAGACCGAGTAAAGATTTTGCTTCAGGCCCAGAATCCCCACTACAAGCACCTGGGTAATATGTCTATAAATCATAACTGCATTCATTTTGCATCGCCCAGTAGTTGTAGCAGCAAAACTTCATTGTGCCTCTCTCTGTGCAGGCGTGTTTTCCACTCTAAAAGCCGTTCCGAAAAAAGAAGGCTTCCGTGGCTTGTACAAGGGTAATGGGGCAATGATGGTGAGGATATTTCCTTATGGCGCAATCCAGTTTATGGCCTTCGACAATTATAAAAAGGTACGATGCTTCCTTTATTGTGGGATGCACTTGGCCTTAAATGACAATTTGCACCACAACATACATTTTCATTTGCTCAACAGTTGCTTAGTAAACAACTTGGGATCTCCGGACATATTCACCGCCTCATGGCTGGATCCATGGCAGGTAGGTCAGAAAAAAAAAAAAACGGAATAAAACCATGTCATGTCTTTACTATAGGGCACAGATTGGTGGCATTTGTAAAGCTATAGTTTATGCTGCAGTTTTAATCAACCGTGTTGCTGTATGCCGTGTGGAACAATTATTTATGCCAGAGGCTGTGATGTAATATAATATCATATTCAAGGAACGTCTGCATATTTGAAGTTCGGCATTCGCATACTTGCAAGGTTTTCTTTGTGAACCTATCGTCCATTATTGGCTGAAAATAGGTCTATTTGCTATTTTTGTGCTCAGACCAAAACAATAAAAATGATCACTTTGGCTCCATCTAGTGGAAACTTGGTGTTGTAAGGTTTTAATTCATTGAGGGGTGTTTGTTTCTCCGTTCTTGAATGCACTTTCACCTCTGCCTGGAGTTGGTGCTCTGCAATTGATGCTGTGATATTAACACATTATTATTGTCCTATTGTGTATAATATTACTACCGGTACTTAATGTCATGTGAATTTGTATATAACAAATCTTCTCTTTAATGAATGCCTCACCCTTGTCTTGTCAGGTATGACAGCGGTGATATGCACCTATCCATTGGACATGGTTCGAGCCAGACTGGCCTTCCAGGTGACCGGGGAGCATCGCTACACTGGAATCGCCAATGCCTTCCACACCATCTATCTGACTGTGAGCTGCTGGTGTATAAACACGTGCATAATACATGCTTGTAAATGTTTTATCGCTACCCGGTCACGCATTTTGCTTTTTTTTTTGTGTGTGTTGGCACAGGAGGGGGGATTCTTGGGCTTCTACCGGGGACTCACCCCAACCCTCATTGGAATGGCCCCTTATGCAGGTGATTGCTGTGATTACCTTGACATTGAAGTTTAAATCTAAAAAAAAGTTTTTTTTTTAAAGTGCATTGAAAGTTTCGCCATTCATTTGAATGGCTTTGTTTCTTTTGGGGAAATTTGGAATGATGGGGAAATTGGGAGTTCGGATAATATGAAAAACAGTTTACAAGATCGACTGAGTGAGCGGAATGTCTTGATGGTTTGAATTGGTTGAAGAATATGTACTTATAGAAATAAAATCATCCGAATTTGAGAAAAATGAATTTGAAGAATTTTGTTGGTTTTTGTTTGTCTGACTGCTGCAGGTTTCTCCTTCTTCACCTTCGGGACCTTGAAAAGCCTCGGCTTGAAACATTTTCCAGAGACGCTAGGACGGCCGTCCTCAGACAACCCCGACGTTCTGGTTCTTAAAACCAAAGTCAACCTGCTGTGCGGAGGCGTTGCCGGTGCCATCGCTCAGACGATATCGTAAGCGGGAGTCGACGACTTTCACCTGACATGTAGCGTACCGGCAGCTAAATCTTTTTTTTTTTTTTTTTTTTTCTCTCTTTCTATCCCACTAGATATCCCTTGGACGTGGCGCGGCGAAGGATGCAGCTAGGATCCGTGCTTCCGGACGCGCACAAGTGTGTGTAAGTACCACCAGTGCCACCGGACACTTCATTAGCGACCCGTGAACAATATAATGAAATGCCCTCGCATGTGGGCTCCGGATCCTGATGTCACTCGAGCGGCCGCGTATCTCAAGCTGGCTCGCAATCGGAACAAACGTTAGCATATCATCTCTTGTGCCCCCCCCGAACAGCTCCCTGAGCAAGACCCTATCTTACGTCTACAAGGAATACGGCGTCAAGAACGGTCTGTACCGAGGCCTCTCGCTCAACTACATCCGCTGCGTGCCCTCTCAGGCTGTGGCCTTCACCACCTACGAATTCATGAAGCAACTCCTCCACCTCAACTAGGGGCCGCGTCACTCATCTGACTCGCGCAGATGCGTACTCGGTATGTCTTAAACTCCTCAGACTCAACCATGGCGAATCCGTTAATGCAGTGTGTGCGTGGGGGGGCGTGCCTTTTCCCTCCATTATTGTGCTACAGTGGTGCCTTGACTTACGATTTTAATCCGTTCCGTGACCACGCCAACAAAATGTTTGTAATTTGTTTTTAGTATGAAAAAAATAGCCCTCTATGTGGAGTATTGTACTTTATGAAATACGAACAATCCTAACATAATTAAGTCGAATGTAAAGAATTCAACACAATTATTTTTGTATCATGATTTAGTGCTTTAATTCCTTGGCCACCAGGGGGCATTATAATCCGGACGTACACCGGAAGAAAACGATCGCAAGTCAGTGATTTAATAAGATGCAGGAGAGGATAAAGAAAACATGCTTATATGCCTGCAAGTATTGTCTTATTTCCTGATGTATTTCAAATATGATTTGCTTCAAGTTTTATAACAGACAGAGGGATGCTAGTTTTGTTAGCCCGTCTATGGCCTTTTGCATTATGGTATCATTTTTGCTAGCTGACTTCCATAAGTTATGTGGTTGGGTTGAATACACAATGTGTACGGTAATTAATTTTGTTTTCTGTTTAGTTTTACACTAAACTTCAACAGGGAGTGGCAGTAAACAGCTTGAAGCAAGCACTTGGCCTCTTATTTTTTGGACAAATTGTTTACGCGTTCTAGCGTTTGGAACTCACATTTTTGCTCGCAGCTCAAGAGAAAAACGGCCAAACGACGGGTTGTATCACAAAAAACTCTTAAGTCGGGGTTCCACTGTACCTACCGTACCTATCGGAAACAAGCGAGCAAATTATGAACTATATTTCTACCATTGCAGTAACATGAAATGCACACATTTCTTTGTATTTTTGTGATGAGTTTGATACACTGAAAGCTGATTAAATGTTTGCATTATTTAGGATTCGGGGCTTTATAAATGTGTACAGGGTGCGAGTGGTACATTTGCCTTGTCATGTCGACATACAGTATTCAGATTGGTTTTTTGTTTTTTTGAACAATCTCTCTTAAAGAAACTGACCAGTTTGTGAATGATTTTTCATTGTCTTATTTCAAACTTTGAATAGATCAATATCATGATTTTTTGGGGTCATGCCCACAGATGTTTAATCTGTGTTTATAATCACTTGCAATTCCGTGATCACAGTGTATATATATTCATACATGCTATGATTTTTTTTTTTTTTCCTTGTTGATGTCCATATTTGGATCTGTGATGAATGTAGATCCGACGTGTCCTGATCGGCCGATGTTCTGAAAGGAGTGAAAATTGCACTTTAACTGTTTACCTTTTTTACTTCTGATATTTATTGATTTAAAGGGCGACTTTGCTTGCAGAAATGATGTGGTTATAGCTGAAGAGAGTCATGCAAATAAAACAGCATAAGTGTCATATTAGTCTCTTTAATTAATCTAAAGGAGGTTAAAAACAGGCCTTCGCACTATCTTTTTAAATTTTTTTTTTTCTGATAAATCCTAGAAATAATCATCATGCAATTTAGTTTCCGGATACCACCAAACAGAAATGTCACAAGAAGTGGCTACAATTAGCAGTTATTTACAGTCTGCCATCTAGTGGTGGAGCATTTAATTGTACTGCCTTTTCCTATAGTGTACGTCGCTGGCATATTAAAAAAAAAATAAAATAAAATAACACATACATAATTTGTAATCATTTTCAGACCAAAAAAAAAAAAAGAGTGAAAAAAGCTAATTTGATTTGCATAAATGTGCACTGAACGTCTTTTGTGTACATCTGATGACTTGCCTCGATGTTTATGTGTGCATGAATGAGCTTGCAATCGTAGATGCCAAACAAGTACGGAGGACTGAGGTGATCAAACTGTACGGACGCTATATTTTGCAGAATGACAATTTGACTATTATTTTCAATCTGCTGGGAGCCTTTTAAAATGTCACGTCACCCGCTGCATTTTTTAATCCTGCCCATCGAGCATGTACATTATTAACGTACCTGTATTGTGTTGCTTTAATTTAGCCATTTTCCTCGTATTAAAAATGATTTGTATTTTTATCTCTTAATTTACAGTACCACATTTAAAAAAAAAATCATGTAATTGATTTATTATAAATAGCAATGAAATAAATAAAATAATTCCTGCACTATGAACTCAAACAAACTGCTCGGCCACTCAAATAGAAGTGGAATGTCCAAGAAAAAATTCCTTTGCTTCTGTTCCCGTCTGGAAACACCCCACATTTACTTAAGTCCTTAGCAAACATGATTTTTTTTTATTTCCCCTAAAATGTAGTAGTAGTCATTGTCTAGTTTTATTCAGTCACCATTCAGTAACGTATTTCATAGTACAAACGCTTAAACAACAGTCATGTGCTGAGTGGTGAAAGAACTTATTTCAGCCTAGGCTTTTTTGTGTGTTTGTGTGTGCAAACATACTGTATGTTAAAGTTACCAGCTTCCAACATGTAACAAAAAAACACAACAAACCAATCACTGATATTTACAATCTTCTAAAACAGCTTTGCGAACAAGAATTTCGAAAAATGAAGGTAAATCACAATTTTTTCGAATTCATACTTGCATCATTCCAAAACTTGAACTCCAACAACAGAAACACAAAATGTCAGCAATAGGAAACTCGTGACTCGTAAATATTATAATATATGATATGACATAACATATTTTTGTGCTGCGCTACTTGATCAAGTCATGTAAGGAGAAGTGACTGACAACATTTTCAGAACTGACTGAACGAACAAAAAAATGCCTTTGAATGTACATATATTCTCTGTCTGTTTGGCTTCTGTGTAATTTTAAAATCAGGACATTATATTAAATGTCACGTTAACTCCATACTAAACTGTCTGTCTTCTTGAAGTCTTTATAATATGTGTGCGCCACGGGTATATCATGGTTCATGATCATTTTTATGAAGTGATCTATTAGTTCGTCCCCCCAGGCCCCGCCCCTTTATACAGAAAAGTCCAAATTTAGAGTTGTGTGCCTTTAATGTACACGAGTACTACGTTGTGCTGCAACATGCCGTGCTAGTCGTTAGCCTCTCTATAGTGTTTTGCATTATATGTTCGCTTTGAGCTAGCGGCCTTTCCTTAGACAAAATTACATTGGTTTACTTGAACAATTTAGACATACAATATTTAATTTTCGGATGTTATATGTGTCAGTTTTACAGTAAACCTCAACTGGGAGTGACAACAATTTGAAGCAAGCACGCTTAAATTCGAATTTGGGGAGCTGTCCGTGCAAGGGAGAGAACCGGGTACTAAGGATAACTTTACAAAGTGTGTTTTAATAAGTTGAAGTGTTTTTTCTTTCTAAAATGAAATGAAATGTATTTAAAGCACGTGGAAGGTTTTTTTTTTTTTTTTTTTTTTTTTTTTTTTGCACGGTCTCGCTATATTTTGGATTTTCACCGATTGCGGGTGGGTCTGAAACGTATCCATCCCCCGGGGTTAACGAGTGTTCACTGTATACAGGAATAATTCATTATGGTCAAGCCCGTAATGCAAAAGGGGGATCACTGTACTGTGATATTTGCATTGAGCATACTACCAGGCTTTGTCCAGTGGTCACGTACAGATTTGACTAGTAAATGTGATGTTTCATATAAAGCTTCAATTAAACACACCCATTTTCCTGTTTTGCTTTAAGGGAAAGCATGACCCCAGGTGAATGAGGTAGGGAGCGTCTCTCTGGTTCCCGTAGTGCACCGCCCACATCTGCTTTACAAAGTTACACATTCTTGTGGCGTTTGTGTAAGAGAAGTGAGGACATCTGAAAAAGTGAGAAGTGCACTCTTGGGACCTGACAAACGTGGCGACCTAGGCGAACGTCGATGGGTGACGGAACTGATCATTTTAATCCAGGAGTGTGTTTTTTGGAGTCTATCCATCAATGCCGTCGTACACAGTCACCATCGCCACGGGGAGCCAGTGGTTTGCGGGGACTGATGACTACATCTACATAACGCTGGTGGGCACTGACAGTTCCAGTGAGAGGACTCTGCTGGACAAGCCTCTGTACAATGATTTTGAGAGGGGTGCCGTAAGTGAGCACACACACACACACACGCACAGATGACTGAGGGAAAATATGCGTCTGATACACGGTAGACGTAGACATCCATCCATCCATCCATCCATCCATCGTGGCTCTAATGTTAAAAGAGGAAGCTACAATGGAAGAGGCAGTGATGACATTTTAACCGACCTATTGCACACTTTGTCCGAGTGATAGTCTTGTTTGTCGAGTCTACCCAGTAAAAACAACACAGCTGGTCTGAAATTAAGTATTGTAATGAAATGTGTGTTAATACAGGAATTGATTGATTTCCCCATTAGTTTGTTTGCATCAACTTTCAGAATTTGGATGAGTGAAGTGGGATCCAAGGTAAGAGGGTGGGAAACATTACATTTGGTAAGAGTGGGGGGTGGGGGGTGGGGATTTGGGCACAAGGATTAGAACATTTGATCAAGATACAATTGGAAGTGGAGTATGGACCTATTAAGGAGGGGGGCATGGATCATGGCGGAAGAATGCACCATGTATAAGGTAAGAGAAGAAAAACGGACCAAAGTGGGAAGGGGTTGAACATGTTCGATGACCTACTAACCAATTTAGGAGAAAGCATAGGTGGGAAAAAAAAAACATTCAAACAAGGGTCATCCGGCCTGAACCTGGCAGGGCATGGATAATGTTGACGATGAAGACGTGGTGCACCAGGAACAATGTAGGAGGATGTGAAGTATGGGGCAATTTGGGGAGAAGGGGTTCAGCAAAATCAAGGTAGGAGGAGAGTAAACTCAAATTATGAACCAAAATGGACATGATGAGGACCATGGTAGATTTGGTACACTAAGAACAAGGGTGGAGGAAATTGAATATTTTTAAGGAGGGCTCGTGGAAGATGAGGTGCATAAAAGTCGAGATTGGACTGAGTGGAGTTTGGACCAGTTGAGTCACGGTATAAGAACTACGGTAAGTTTGGCACGCCAGTACCAAGGTGGGAGGATGTGGAATCTGGAGCAGTTTAGGAGTGGTCGTGAGAGAAGCTTTCACCAAATAGAAGGCGGGAGTGGGTAAAGGATGGACCACGGCGAGCAGTGGTTATTGACCGTGGTAGACTTGGTGCATGGGTAACAAGATGGGAGGAAATGGAAGATGGACCAATTAGGAAGGGTCATGGGAGAAGGGCTGCACCAAAGCCGAGATAGGGCGCTAGTAAAGAACGAACCAAGGATGTCACGGACTACCGTCTGGTAGATTTGGTGTAACGGGAAGAAGTTCGGAAGGGGCATAAGTTTGTAGGGCAGAGCACCAGGTCTACGAGTAGAGCAGTCTTACTTTACGGAGTTCTGCCTCCTCCGGAGAGGCCACATCAATCCTCTCGGACCTGAGTTTTTCAGGCAGACGTCTCGCCGCACCTCAGATAAGGTTCTTTCACAATGGAGGCTTTGTTTCCCACATTCGCAGTCCATCCATTAACTTGATGAGTCAGAAAAAATTCCTGTTCCTCTCCTCATCCTAGCGGCAAAGATACGATGACCGCAGAGTCAATAATTAGTCTTTGACGGAAGGCTTTACAGAACAACCTACCTATCTCCATACCCTCCATGCCCTTTTTCACAAGAAGCATTTTTGGATAAGAAGAGATTGCAAACCTTAGCCAAATAAATGTAGTCCCAGAGCTATTATTGTCTTTGGCAAACATTCACATCTTGTCTATACTGGTGTCTATACTTCCCTGATCCGGAAAGTAAAAACCCTGCCACAGTTTGGCTTTAGCCACAGGTGTGGCAGAGTTTTTACTTTCTGCCCCCTGATTTTCCCCAGCTTCTGCTGGTAGATAAACACTGTATCCAAATCCCCGGACTCTAGCTGATCAAACCCTGATGTCTGTTCTTGCCACCTGCTTAGCCTACATTGCAGTTCTTCCTGGTCAGTTTTTTTGGGCTGTGTCTAACCAGACAACATACAAAGTCCGCTACCTAGACACTTGCATGAGAGTACCTGGCGCTCCCTCTTATTTAATAAAGTAACCCGCCATTCAGAATCCCTCCGGATCTGGAGCCTCGCTTTAGGACCACTGGATTCCTTTGACTGGCCCCGCTAACGCTCTTTAACCACTGTAAGGTGGCAATTCCTGACAGGACCATCCTCTTAACGTGAAAAAGTGCTACCTTAGAGAACAGCTGAACCAACAAATGGAGAAATTGGACTTTTCCACCGCACACAAATTGATTTGCTCACAGGTGGATTCCTACCTGGTGAGGATGGACGAGAGCCTGGGCGAGCTTGTGATGGTGAAGCTGCAGAAGAGGAAGTACTGGGTGCAGGATGACTGGTACTGCAGCTACATCTCAGTCAAGACTCCCGGCGGAGACAACGTAGAGTTCCCATGCTACCGCTGGCTGGTGGATGACAAGGAAGTGGTGCTGCGGGATGGGCGAGGTGGAGTCACCCAACTGCAGAGGGTTAGCTACACTCCTTCAGTTCATTCCATCACAATAGCATCTCTTTGGTTTGTTAGCTCACCTGCCTCAGGATGATAAGACGAGCCTGGTCAAGCAGCATAGAATGAACGAACTGGAAATGAGGCGTAAAGCCTACAGGTATGCTTTCTCCCACCGCAAAGTCAGTTACGGAGCGTTATGTTGAGTATTTAACAGAATTTCTCGAACCTCGTAGATGGGCGGAGTGGCAGCCCGGCTTTCCTATGAGCATAGATGCAAACAGACACCAGGACTTGCCCCGGGATATCCAGTTCGACAGTGAGAAGGGAGTGGATTTCGTACTCAACTACAGCAAAGCGTTTGTATTGCCTCTCATTGCATCTTTGTGAACCTCAACCACGGCGCGCAGCGAATTGATAATAAAAATGAACTTGCAGAATCGAGAACCTGTTCGTCAACCACTTCATGCACATGTTCCAGACGTCCTGGAGCGACTTTGACGATTTTGAGAAGATATTTTTGCGAATCAAAAACACAATCTCAGGTCGGCCTCAGATTTTGTCTTTCGAGTTGTTCTTCTTATTTGACACTTTCACATGTTATATGAATACACTTTTAATATTCCAGAGTATGTGATGCAACACTGGAAAGAGGATTTTATGTTCGGCTACCAATTCCTGAACGGCTGCAATCCTGTCGTCATCCAAAAGCTCAGCAAACTTCCTGACAAGTTTCCCGTCACTAACGACATGGTTGCTGTTAGCCTGGAGAGACAGTTGACTCTGGAAGACGAAGTCAAGGTGGAACAACCGTCACTCCGCTGACGATTTAGGTCGCGGGTCTACGCGCTGCACCTACTGACTTGTCGGCCGACCGATCGTGCAAATGTTCCGCCTCCAGGCAGGTAACATCTACATGGTGGACTATGAAGTCTTAGATGACATCAGACCGAACTGTACGGATCCGTGCACCCTGCAGTACTTGGCAGCTCCAATCTGTCTTCTGTACAAGAACACAAAGAACAAGATCCTACCGATAGCCATACAGGTACGGTGATATGAAACACGAGCGAGTCTTGGGGGGGGGGGGGTGTTGCCAGTTGCATGAGCGTGAATATTTGACCTTGTCTGAGGAGAAATAAGGAAAAACTTTGAATCAGCCGTCCTGATTGTATTTGAATTGTTTCCATGCACGGAAATATTTATTGAAGTCTTTTGTCTAAACTCTTTAACATTTTTCCCTCGTCTATCAAAACAATATTTAGTACACAGGTTGATTTAGTATTTTTGCTTTTAGAAGACTTTTAAAAAAAAAAAATTATAAACACTGTATAGTAGACCCCCGCATACTCACAATTTGGCACCCACGGATTCATCTATTAGTGGATTTTTTTTTTTCTTTCAAAATTTTAAAATGTATTTTTTTTACCCCCCTCATTTCACCCTGTTTTTCATGGAAAATGCATCTTGAATGTTTACAGTCTTTTTTTCATTCATTTGGGTTGACGTTTATTACTATTTTCTCCAATGCATTTCAATAGGCTACGCAGATTTTCCATTTTCCGCAGGCCGCCCCGCTCCCTCACCTCTGCGAACAGCGAGGTCCGCTGCACTTCTCCTAAAGTACAGACGCTGACTACGTGTCTCACCTCTGCTCGTCTCTCAGTTGGCTCAGACTCCAGGCAAGGACAACCCCATCTTCCTGCCCACAGACGGCCAGTACGACTGGCTCCTGGCAAAGATCTGGGTGCGCTCGGCCGACTTCCAGCACCACCAGACGGTCACGCACCTGCTCAGGACGCATCTGATCTCCGAGATGTTTGCTATCGCCATGTTCAGGCAACTCCCGGCGGTCCACCCCGTCTTTAAGGTCAGACCCTCATCGATGAATCTACCTGTCAGCTGAAAGGTGATGAACCAGCGACCGATGTGCTCCTCCACAGCTGCTCATTCCACACGTCCGTTTCACCATCGCCATTAACACCAAGGCCAGAGAGCAGCTCATCTGTGAGTGCGGTATCTTTGACAAGGTAAGAGTAGTGTGCGGCGCATCTTCCATGATCCAACTTAGGGTTAGCAGAACTTGTTTTGGAATTGCGGGAGGAAAGTGCCGAGAGCTCACTCGGCTCCAAACTGGATACAAAGGGTTCTTTATCCGGAACCAAACAAGATTTTTTGAACTTTTGACATTTTTTTTTTTTGAAATTTGAACTGATGCAACAGGCTGAGGCAACGCCCTGCACTATGTAGTCGACTACAGTAAACAATAAGCGGTAAGGTTTGATGGTACTATTTGCCAGCGCACTCAGCTTCCTCTGTACTTCATATTTTTCAATTTCATTGTTTTGTATTCATGGCCTACAAGTGATTTTCATGTAAATATGTACTGTAATCTATGACTTTACTAGTGTATTAGCGTGGGTTAATAATCCGAGGTTGGTGGTCATGCACTACATTAAAATTGACTCCGTTACCTTTAAGTAACTGCGGATAAATTGTACATGTCAACATAGTTTTGATGCAACATACTTTTTAATTTGACTGAATTATTATTATTATCTAGAAGAAACATTGCTTGTACTTCATTACTTTGAGCTGTATTCCACTCGCTACTTTATTTTCAATCTGTCTACTAGATTGCTTTTGCAATCTATTTGTTTTGGTCTGTCAGAGAAGCTTCAGCCTCGGGTACTGTTTCAACGATCCAATGTAATTATTACTAGCGTTTAACTCAGGGGCGGAGCCAGGAGGTGGCTAATGGGTGGGCCTGGAAAAATCATGGCGGGCCTGAATATTTCTCTCACTGAGCACAATACTCCTGTCCTGACGCATCGTATATTCAAATAAAATGACAAACTTCAGATCTTCCTTAGACAACCACAATTATGCCATTCTAAACATTTAATAAAATTAAAAAAAAAAAAACACCACAAAACAAAAAATTAAAAAATAATTTCATAATAATTTACAAAAAAATTTTAAGTATATATTTTGTCATGAATCTCACTGGGTGGGTAGTCTGTCAATCTGGGTGGGCCTGTGCACATGGCTCCGCCCCTATTCAAAGGTAACAGTCCACTTTCTTGAGTGACTCTGGCGCATCGTTACTTGGGTACATAAGTCGTACCCATTTCATAAAAAGGAGACTATTCATTTCCTAAAAACAAAAGACTTTGCGCCCTTTCATTTTGTAAATATTGTCCACTCTACACCACTGCTGCTCTGGTGCGAGTCTGACTTCTCATTTCCTCCGTCCGACAAGGCCAACGCCACAGGCGGAGGTGGTCACGTGCAGCTGGTTCGGAAGGCCACGAAATCTTTGACCTTCAGGTCCCTTTGCTTCCCCGACATGATCAAATCTCGTGGAGTGGACAGCAAGCAGGAGCTGCCCACCTACTTCTACAGAGACGACGGCTACAAGGTGTGGGAGGCCACCAAGAGGTGAGAGGACTGTACACAGAAACCAGCAATAATACACAAAAACAACAATACTGTATAACAGAATGTAATTGTGCCACATCCATCAACTGGAGCAGTTTTCAATCAATATTTATTTAAGTACATAGCAAAAAAAAAACGAAATAAAATACATCGTACTCGCTAAAGGTGCCGTTTGCCGACGACAGAAAAATGCTGCTGTCATCGCGGACCAGCACTCACTGAAAAATGTCAACGCAATGAGGCTGAAATCTAATTGGACCAAAAAAAACAAAACAAAAAAAAAAAACGTTCTGGAAGCAGTGCATCAAAAAGAAGAGACTAGACTGTTTTGAATAAATTAGGGGGGAAAAAAGGAACTTTTAGCTGAACCTTATTTTGGGTACTTTAAATGCTGTCAAATGTGTGCTAACTTACACTTTATGAGTTTGATGTGATTGGTTGACGCTGAACAGGGCCACACCCCTAATTGCAGCTAAGTAACTAACCAACTGTAGTGAACTGTTTTTGTAAAAACTGTTCCTAACTGAATCAAAGTAAGCAAAAAGAGTCAGGAAAAGCCTACCAGAACATCTGAACTTTATTTGGGTTAATCAGACACATTAAATGGTGGGAGTTGTGCACTGACTCACATTTAGTAACATGGGTTTGAATGTTTAGCTCATTCTGAAAACAGCCTCATCTGCTGCTATAAGAGGGTGTGCACACTTGTGCAACCACGTCCAAATTGTTCCCACTCCATTTTTTTTTTTTTGTATTGATAGGTATAGGTCACGATAGTGTGTTTTCAAATCACAAAAACCTGCCATTTGAACAGGGGTGTGTAGACTTTTCATATCCTCGTTATTTGGGTTCCATACTTGTGTCTTTTGCAGCTTTGTAGCCGACGTGGTCACGATTTACTACAGCAGCAACGACAAGGTGCAAGGAGATGACGAAATCCAGGCCTTTGTTAAAGACGTGCGCACCTTTGGGATGCAGGACTTCGATACGTGTGGTAGGGAAACCAAAATCTAATCTCTCAAAAGTGGAAACGTGCTCGACGTGAAAAAAAGTAGTTCAAATGTTTGGGAACAAACCAGCCTTCCTGCATTTGGACGTTTGCCAATTCCTCGCAGAGTTCCCAAAGGTGCTGAACTCTCGCGAGGAGCTGATCGAGTACTTGACCGTCATCGTGTTCACCGCGTCGGCTCAACACGCAGCCGTCAACTTTGGACAAGTATGTGCAACATGCGTTTCTGTTCGAAGTACTTCATTTTTTTTTGCGGGCTATTTTCTTTCCATTAAATTGTTGGATAATTTGACCATACTTTGAGTTGATGAAATGAGAAAGATTTATTATATGGATAATCATGTCGTGTTACACAATTAAAAAAAAAAAAATTATTTATCATAATAACAATAACAAAATATTATACAGTTCAAGCAGAATATAAATCAAGTGTGTCATGTTCCTTGAAGAGGAGCATTTTAATTTGGGTTTAACACAAATTTGTATTGCTAGATGGATAGATACATTTCCTGTAAAACTTAATAGTGATTTATAACATTTTAAATATAAATTACAAATCTTGCTAATTGAAGTTAACAACATCAATGATAACTATTATTTATTTTATTAGTAGTAGTTTATTACA
This sequence comes from Filicampus tigris, assembly GCF_054856515.1. Lineage (NCBI taxonomy): Eukaryota > Metazoa > Chordata > Actinopteri > Syngnathiformes > Syngnathidae > Filicampus > Filicampus tigris. The sequence continues at coordinate 21,400,126 of NC_141227.1, read as the reverse complement.
GCTATAATGAAGTCTGCATTTAAATGACGCAATTTGTTTTGGTAAATGCCAATTCAATTATGTATGATTTTTAATAAGCATATGATGATTAAAAATTAAATACGATTGAAAATTTTACATATTTAAATATTCAACATTTGATTTGAATAAAAATACAACCATTGTCATAGTACAACTGATTGGACAATTTCACCGCAATTTATTATGATTTTATGGATTGTCTCCTTTTCTATAACGGGCAACAACGATTTGTCATAAGAAAATGATTGTTTGAATTAACCTGTAGGCGTACTAACATTTTTTTTAAAAATGTCATGGGAAAATATTTGAAAAAATATTAAATGGAATATTTTTTTTTTAATCATCATCATTAATAGTAATAATACTAATGCCCAAAATAATAATATTCAATGCAGTGTTAAGTGCAAAAAAAAAAATAGCTATTGTAGCAAATGTGTTTTAGTATCTTTTCCAGCGTGTGCTCAACTGTCAAACCTTTGTGACTGCATAAAGTACGACTGGTGTTCCTGGATTCCCAACGCTCCGTCCACCATGCGGAAGCCTCCGCCCAAGCAGAAGGGCGTGGCCGACGTGACCCTGATCATCGACAGCCTCCCGGACCGAGGACGCTCCAGCTGGCACCTGGGGGCCGTCTGGGCCCTGAGCCAGTACCAGGAAAATGAGGTGGGTGTTAGCATGTAGAGGAGACCTGGATAAACTTGATGTAACATTCTTGCAAGAAAGAACAACCATCAGACAGTAAAAGCAGCTTACACGGGCAAGTCACATATCGTCTCTGTCCTGTGAAAAACACGCATGTCCAATTTTTGACTTTTGAAAAAAAAAAATCACAATGCGATGTCTGTAACGCGGAAACCCCATTCACGTAAAAATAAGAAAATTGAAAAAAAAAAAATCTACATACGTGTTTTTCACAGGATATCGACGATATGCAATCGAAGAATAGTGGCTGAAAATGTACCTCCGCGTCTTCTCCCGTCCTTTAGCTCTACTTGGGAATGTACCCGGACGAGCACTTCATCGAGAAGCCAGTGAAGGTGGCCATGGAGAAATTCAGGAAGAGCCTGGCGGAGATCAGCAGCGGCATCAAGATGAGAAATCAGGGAAAGAAACTGCCCTACTACAACATGTCCCCCGACAAAATACCCAACAGTGTCGCCGTTTGAGGGGCGTGCTCGTCCATATTGTGTCCAAACATTTGCTTATTTTCAGATATGCAGACAATAAAAAGACAAGACTTGCCTTTAAACAGCTTTGGGCTGATTCACTTCTGCATAGGATTGATTCTCAAAGTGCGCTAAGCAAGAATGAAATGTTACAATTTTTTTTTTTTTTTTTTTTTTTAATCCAGTGTAATGTTCTTTCATCCACCATTTTATCTTTTAGGACAGTTTGTTTTCAAACATTTATTTTGGTCCTATTTCTAACGTATGCGCCGTACATTTTCATTTCAGTATTTTTTTCCATCAGCGTAGAACTGAGCTAAACAGGACAGGATTGCGCCGGATTTTTCCTCTGTTGTCTGTTGAAAAAGGGACGCAACTAGTAGCAAATATGACAGGACTGTTACTTTATGTGACATTTTTCTTTTTGCTGTGCGCGGCACGGTGGTCGACTGGTTAGCACGTACGCCTCACAGTTCACTGCGTGGAGTTTGCATGTTCTCCCCGTGCCTGCGTGGGTTTTCTCCAGGTACTCCGGTTTTCCTCCCACGTTCCAAAAACATGCACGGTCAGTTGATTGGACTCTCTAAAATTGCCCCGAGGTGTGATTGTGAGTGCGGATGTTTGTCTCTTGTGTGCCCTGCGATTGGCTGGCAACCGATTCAAGGGTGCCCGAAGACAGCTGGGATAGGCTCCAGCACGCCCCCTTGTGAGGAGAAGCGGTATCGATAATGAATGGACGGATGTGTTGCGCCGTGAGGTATAGAACATGTGCCTTGGATTCATGAAAGGTTACACTGCTATCAGTTGTCAACGCTCAAATTCCTTCCGGTGCTTACTGGAACATGTAAGGGCGGACTGGGGAGGAGACTATAAATATAGGGCAATTTCCCTCTTCTGCTCACATTCATAGTTTCAGGGACGACTTCTCTTGAGCTTTTCCATCCAGCATGACAGCGATGGCGTACACGTACGCGGTAAGCGTGGCCACGGGAACTCAAGGCAGGTCGGGGACCGATAACCACATCGCCGTGACACTGGTGGGCACTGAGGGCTGCAGCCAGAAGACTTGGCTCAACAAGCCTCAGCACGATGACTTTGAGAGGGGCTCTGTAAGTGACGTTTTCGTACGCATCATCTTCATATCGGAGGTGACGATTTCAAAACACTTTTTTGAGTATGAAGTCGGCCGTAAGGAAAGATTTGCTGTGTACGAAAAACCCCGGAGGTGTCATATTACTCTACGTTCCAAAGTAAAAAAAAAAATTGCCTGAGGGAGGTATTCGATCAGGCTCTCATCACCCTCCTACGCTTCATCTGTGATAACGCACAACAAAGGCAAGTTGAACTTAAGTCTACCGGATAGCTTTTGAATGCACACTTTGCCATGACAATAAAGATTCTAATTCATAATTCTGACATTTAAATGGTAAAGGTCATTATTCTGTTGCATTTCATCCTGTCAGTTTCAGTATACTTGATTGCCTTCAAAGGGAAACTCATTTTGCAGACAGGACAAAAAAACAATCAGGACATAGTGAAGTGTCAATACATTTCATTTTAAATTACACCGTTTTCGACCAGGGGTCCCCAATTTTTTGTTTTTTTTTACTGTGAGGGCCGCATAATGATGTAGTTTATGGCGTCAGTTTGTAAACAGAAAAAGTGTGATGATCGCAGAGGTGCCTAAACATAATTATTTATCGGTAGGCCCGTCATGCTCATAATTTTTTTTCGGGTGACATATTACCCAGAAAGTACCACAATAAACGATAATATCATTTGTTTTTTAAATGACACTGACATACTAATGTTAGAGCAAAAATAATAAGTGTACATCCTTACAAGTGCAATTATCTTGAAATTCTCAAGGATATGGAACATTTGCATTGACATGTAGAACAACATAAATTAATACTGAAAATTAAATTAATAACTTTTTTTTTTTTTTTTTACATCACTCAACAAATAACATACACAACATACAGTATTATCTGTCGTGGCAGAGCAAAATTATCTCTTTTCTTCCTGTCTTCCCTTCCTTCCTTAATCTTAATGTTCCTATTTTTAAATTTCTATCAGGATATGAATTCTTCAGAGAATGTATCAGTCACAATTATTTACTTGGCAAGTGACTTTTCAACAATGCACATTGCACACATACATGTGCACACGTATATTTCGAAATAAATGCAGGGCCCCGATCATTTTAGTGCCAATGGTCATTTTCAGGTGAAAACATTTAAGGACCACATAAAGCAGATTAGTAAAAATATCACTTAGGATAGCTGCGCTTCAACAAGCTGTGGCCATTTAGATTTAGATTTAGATTTATTGGTCCCCGTGGGGAAATTAGTTTCCACCGACTGTACACAAAAACATCCCATCGAGGCAGCCCCGCTTTTGCTTACGTTGCCTCCATTTATTAGGCCGGTTAAAAAGTAAAATGCACGGCTAGTCCCTCATCACACCGCAAGCCGCTTTCCCCCGGGCAGCCTCGGCTGCGGCGCTCAAGCTTCAATTGGAACAGAATGTCACATTCCATACGTGTACTAGTCTTGATGCGTTGCCAGACTGAAGAAGAAAAAAAAAAAAAAAAAAAAATCATAATGCTATCTGGTATTGTTTAGAGGGCCGGGCCAAATGTGAAGGTGGGCCGTATCCGGCCGACGGGCCGTAGTTTGGGGACCCCTCTTATAGAGGAAAAATGAACATTTGACAGATAAAAACAAGGACACGAGGAAAACTAACGCTGTAGCTCTCAATGGCATTGTGCAAATTTAGTCATCTTACCGCTGTGGGGACAAAAGGAGTCTCTGACCCTATTTGTCCTGTGTAACGCGACTCTCAATCTCCGCCCCGAGGGAAGGACATAAAGCAGAAGGACATAAAGCAGAAGATAATGTCTTTCCCAGATCAGTATGGCTTTGGACTTATTGAAGACTGACATTTTTTGCACATCACTGTTTTTCACAGCAATGACATGGCATGCCAGGGGCAAGTCTAGGCAGAGGCTTAGGGGCCAGGTGCCGATTTCCTGGCCAGGCAAGATATGAGTAAATTTCACTGTTTGCCATAAAAGAGGAATAGATTGGATTCATAAAACAAGCTGTATACACATTAACGGTATGCATTTTTTCCAGGAGAAGTGAATACTAAATATGGGCCTTGGACTTATTTTTTGTAATTTTTTTAATGAAATGCACAGAGTTGGGCGTTTTATTACAAATTGAGCGTCTGTTATTCATCATCCGTCTGCAGCGTAACTACCCTTCCGTCGTCCGTCATTCACGTTTTTTTCCCCGGGGTAAAAAAATAGTACCGGTTTATACTAGAGGCCAGCCCGCCTCTAATTTGAAACGGGCGTCCGTCGGCGATTCCGACTATACTTTCACCACCAACAAGTGGATCCCGCTATTCGTTTAGCTAGCACTAAGCTCGTTCATCTCTCAGGTCCAGCGTACAAGTTTGCAAACTCCCTTTCGTTTTTGCTAGCGCGCCGTTAGCCGGCCAACATCAAGGCATTAGCCGGCCAAATATTCCCATAACTCCTTCTGTGGGCATCTGCTCGAATGAACCGCATACGTAGCTTTCACGCGTTTAGATACGGCAGACATAGGGGGGGGGTGAAAATTCTGATTGGCGTTCATTTTCAATGGCCGATTCGTTACTGAATTCCAGAAAACTTCTATATAACTTCTCTATAAAATGCGTGAGACGGTCAAAACATTTGCAACAGCTTTCAGTGTGATGCAATGCAGCGCTACTCCGCTGCACACTATGACACCAGAAGTACACCAATGTTAGCTCTATAAAAGCAGAGGGCATTTTTGCTCGCAGGTGGATTCTTACCCGGTAAAGGTGCAGGAGAACCTGGGTGAGCTTCTGTTGGTGAAGCTGGAGAAGAAAAAATACTTGGCTCAGGACGACTGGTACTGCAGGTACGTCTCGGTGAGGACTCCGGGCGGAGACAGCGTGGAGTTCCCATGCTATCACTGGCTGGTGGGTGACAAGGAAATGGTACTGCGGGACGGACGAGGTAGGGTCACAAACTGCACGGTTAGGTAGTCATTTCATTCCATCACATAGCATCTTTGTTTTGTTAGCTTACCTGCCTCAGGATGATAAGATGAGCCTTTTCAAGCTGCACAGACAAAATGAGCTGGAAATGAGGCGCAAAGCCTACAGGTATGCCACACCTGCCCGTGAAGTCCGCTACTGAGCAGTGAGCACCATTGCTCTCTAACAGAATTTTTGTACCTTAGATGGGCGGAGTGGCAGCCCGGCTTTCCGATGAGCATAGATGCAAAGAGGTACAACAAATTGCCCCGGGACATTCAGTTTGACAGTGAGAAAGAAGTGGATTTCGTCCTGAATTACAGGAAAGCGTAAGTATCGCCTCTAATAGCCCCCGGTCCTCGAATATCCTCTAATAACCCAGAGTGAACGTGGCTCTTTCATCCTTATCTGGGGCCTCACCCGGACTTTGAAGGAGAGAGTTGGGGTTAACCCTGTGCTGGTCGCCAGCCGGTTGAAGTGTATTATAAACTTTTAGACAGATTGATAACACACATGAATTTCCAGAATCCGGAACCTGTTCATAAACCACTTCATGAACATGTTCCAGTCGTCGTGGGACGACATAGCCCATTTCAAGCGGATCTTTTTGAGCATCAAAAATACAAATTCGGGTAAGCCTCGGCCGTATATTTTGTTGACGCGTTCGCATCTCATTTGACTGAAATTGCACATTTCGCTGTAATCACTGAACACTCCAGAGTATGTGATGCAACACTGGAAAGAGGATTTCATGTTCAGCTACCAGTTCCTGAACGGCTGTAATCCTGTCCTGATCCAAAAGATGACCAAACTTCCTGACAAGTTTCCCGTCACCAATGAGATGGTTGCTGTCAGCCTGGAGAGAGAGTTGACTCTCGAACAGGAAGTAAAGGTAGACTTACTGTAGTCACTGCAATTTGTCCCCACACAGATTTTATTCGAACCAGAAAAGAAGAATTGATTGCGGTACCATGTACTTCACCCACTGCCAAGGTGTTCCCCAAGGTTGAGTTCTTTGCCCCCTTCCTTTAAATTTTCTACGTTTGCCCTTCAGTCGGAAACTCCTGCCACGGTATCAGCTACCATTGCTTCGCCCATGATGAAAAAGGAGTGTGATCTATCAATCAACCACTACATTTTGCTTTAAGAACGGCTTCTGTCATTGCTCCAGGCAGGTAACATCTACATGGTGGACTATGAAATGATAGATGGCATCAAAGCAAACGATACAGACGTGAGGACCCCGCAATACATGGTAGCTCCCATCTGTCTTCTGTACAAGAACAAACAGAACGAGATCCTGCCCATAGCCATACAGGTAGGGTTGTACAGGATATGAGCAGGTCTTCCGATACTTTGGCGATATTTACTCATTTATAACATTCCAATATATTCTCTCTTCGCCTTGCAGTTGGGTCAGACTCCAGGTGAGGACAACCCAATTTTTCTGCCCACAGACAGTGAATGCGATTGGCTCCTGGCAAAGATGTGGGTGCGCTCAACCGACTTCCAGTACCACCAGGTGGTCACACACCTGCTCAGGACACATCTGATCTCGGAGATGTTTGCCATCGCTGTGTTCAGGCAGCTCCCCGCAGTCCACCCGGTTTTTAAGGTGAAAACTCTTGCTCATTAGAATGAATGAAGGACTGAAAGCTAGTAATTTGTGTACTTATTCACAGCTGCTCATTCCGCACGTCCGTTACACCATCGCTATTAACACCAAGGCCAGAGAACAGCTCATCTGTGAACGTGGTCTCTTTGACAAGGTGAGTTTTTTGGGTGTAAACCGCTGTTAGATAACCTTAGACCAACCGTGGTGTTGTTTGCATGAGTCCTAAGGATTAGTTTCATCAGGCTTGTGGTAGCCAAAAAGTAAACTAAGTCCTGGTAATATTCAGGGAGAGGTTATACGAGCTTGGTTTCGAATGTGTGAGTGCATCCTTAGGCTTTGAGAATTGGGGTACGGGCTTGGCCCTTGAGCCTTCGAAGATTCAGAGCAGGCACAGGTTCTGACCATTTGAGGACAGACCACATCTTGGGAGTAACGGGAACAGAAACAGGCACTTAAGGACTGAAGACTCGGCCTTGACGGGCTTAAAGACATCTGCTGGATCAAATTCAAGACACTTTGAAGATTGAAAGACAAGTTCTGAAGACCTGGTGGCAGACTGAAAGACTCAAAGACCCGTATGGGAGGCAATTCCAGGTCTATCCATAGACAAGACAGGATGTCACCACACCTTCTAGACCAGGGGCAAGAGCTCAAAGACATATCAAAGCATATCAAGATTCTTGTGAGTAAGGGCTTGGCCTATGAGCCTATGAGGCTTTAAGGACTCTGAATGTACCCAGGCTTGGAGAGATTTCAGATTCTGGGGAATTCTCTGAAAGCCTCGAAGGTTTCTGGACACTCGGGGACAAGGTCAATCTCAGTCTGAACCTTTGAAGACTCAGGGACAGATGACAGCCTGTGCATTGTGTGACCAGGGACAAGATTGAAGACTGATTACTCAGATACAGATTTGAGTTTTGGAAAACAAAGAAGAGACTGAGGACACGGGGGTTTGAGCCCCCCCCCCATACAGACTACACACCATATACTGTATGTGGACTCAGTTAACTTGGAAAGTCTCAAAAGTAGAGAGTCCACACATTCTTTTGTTCCTTCCTGCACGTCAAGGCAAATGCTATAGGTGGAGGTGGTCATGTGCAACTGATTCAGAAGACCATGAAGACCCTGACCTTCAGGTCCCTCTGCTTCCCGGATATGATCAAAGATCATGGTATGGACAGCAAGCAGGAGCTGCCCAACTACTTCTACAGAGACGACGGCTACAAGGTGTGGGAGGCCACCAAGAGGTGAAGACCGTTTTGAGGAACAAAAATTGTGCTCATGCAGTTGTTTGGTTCTCCATACTTGACTTGGATCTTCTTTTTTGTAGTTTTGTGTCCGATGTGATCAGCATTTACTACAGCAGCGACGACAAGGTGAAGGGAGACCAAGAAATCCAGGCCTTCGTTAAGGATGTGTGCGACTACGGTATGAAAGACTTCAATCACTGTGGTGGGTATCCCTGAAGGACATCTGATGGAACCGTATGCAAGAGCTCCTTTAACTTCTATCTAGTGACACACTTTCTGTGCAGGGTTCCCGAGGTCGCTTGAATCGTGCGAGGAACTGATCGAATACTTGACCATCATCGTCTTCACCGCTTCAGCCCAACACGCAGCCGTCAACTTTGGACAAGTACGGTACCGTTTAGTGATTTTAAATGAAAACAAGCGTAGGTGTTTCCTGCAGTTGTAGACAGTCACAAAGATCGACACATTCCAAAATTTGTTCTTCTAAAAAATGTTATCATTTAAAAATATCAGGGCCCGACACATGGATTTTTTTAGGCTGATTCTGACATTTGGCAAAGAAAAAATTCTGATAACCAATTAATCGTCCGATTATTTAAAAAAATATCTGATTAAAATATGTTTGGGTCCCTTGACACTTATACACAGATATAAATTATAGCCAGAACATTTGCCTGTTTAATACTTTTATAAGACTCGAAGCATAAATATTGAAAAGTCTCCTGTAGAAATATCGGCCGACATAAATTAGCCTGCCAATTAATCGGACAGTCCCTAATGAATAGTCAATTTTGACAAGGTGAAAGTGCTGTTAAAATACTTACAAATACATATATATATATATACACTGTAAATAAAATTAGCCACTTTCACTCACTGCAGTGTTACGGTCACGTAAAAATACTTTTACGTTTCAGTACAGAGTAGCTTCAGTGTAAACTTTTTCTTCACTTCCAAAGTATGACTGGTACTCCTGGATTCCCAACGCTCCGTCCACCATGCGGAAGCCCCCGCCTAATCAAAAGGGTTTGGCGAATACAACCCTGATCATGAACACCCTCCCGGATCGAGGACGCTCCAGCTGGCACTTGGGGGCCGTCTGGGCCCTCAGCCAGTACCAGAAGAACGAGGTACGTCTTTTCTTTCAGCACCCGGAAGACCTGCCTCCACTTGCCATGTTCTCCTTTCTGTCTTGCAGCTCTACTTGGGAATGTACCCTGACGAGCACTTCCTGGAGAAGCCGGTGAAAGCTTCCGTGGAGAAGTTCAGGAAGAATCTGGCAGAGATCAGCAGTGGCATCAAGACCAGGAACCAGGGGCAGAAAATGCCCTACTACAACATGTGCCCCGATAAAATACCCAACAGTGTGGCTGTTTAAACACACGGTGGAATCTCCGAAGTGTACCACTGTATAATTAGACCACTCTCACATACACATCAAAGCTATGATTGTTAACAAAAAACAACGAAAAAGTGAGGTCTTTCACTTTGAGCAAACATCTTATTTTTTAGAGCGTGGGAAGACCCGTGCATGCCGTGACCGTGTGTTCAATTGCGAATCGGAATTTAGAGCTCACGTCACGCCAGAGTTGCATTGCTCCCAGCGCTACAAATGCACAACAAAACACGTGTTAACATGATAGCATCAATTCTATGTCCGGCTTGTAAGATTCGTATACCTTGCTGAATTTTTGATCCGATTTCAGGAAGAGGGTGGATTACAATCTGATTCGGAGGTAGAAATTCCGACATTTTTTAATGTTGTATAAACGCAACAGTAGATGTAGCACAACATGCGCTAAGCAGGCTTTATGCCCGTCCCAATGGAAGAGGAACATTAGTCTCTTATTTTACCGGAGATTTTTGTGTGTGGAGGGGACCGATCGTGTTTTTTTATGAAACTGGTGGTGGTAGTAATCATTAATTACATTAAAGATCCGGTGCGAACTAGTCAACAATAATTATCTTTGTAAACAGTCTCTTATTTTACCGGAGATTTTTGTGTGTGGAGGGGACCGATCGTGTTTTTTATGAAACTGGTGGTGGTAATCATTAATTACATTAAAGATCCGGTGCGAACCGGTCAACAAAAATTTTCTCCAACTACGTGCGGCACTTAAAAGGCACAGGACACATATTCACTTTTGCCTTGATTACATTTCATGAACCCTTTTTTTTTTCTCCTTTCATTAAAAACACCAAACTTTAAAAGCATCTCCACTTTTATTTGGTTGTTTGTTTTAAATTCTACACACTTTTTGTTCAAACATGGGAACAGAAAAAAACATCAAGCGTTTTAGTTTAAAAAGAGGACTTTTTTTTGTGTGTGTGTGTGTTTGTTTTCAAGTCGCTTTTACACTATTATTATTCCAAAGTGACGTTCACAGACAAACTTGTGGAATGATATAGATTGGGGGAGGAACAGTCATCATCTATGTTCAAGTCCAGTCAGTAGTAAACAAATGTAGCTTTATGCAAGCTACATTTTGGTGCCCTCCTCCCCCTCCCTCGCCCAGACATGACGAGTCGAAGCAGCAAAGTACACGTAAGGACACAACTTTCATCTGTATGTGCCATGTCTCTCGGAACGGGATCATAAAAAGGAATGTTTACATCTAAAGCTCAAGACTTAATGCGAGGAGCCAGCTCCCATTTAAAAAAAAGTAAAGCAAAAAAAAAAAATCACATTCTACAGCCTCGCATCCACTTTAAGCATGAACACACATTAAATAATCAATGTACAGATACAGCATGTTAAAACACATTTTAATAAGGAATCCTTTATAAAAAAAAAGTGATTTGTACTGAAAATCAGGGACAGGGAAGAAGGGGTGAAAATGTCGAATTCATAAAATTACATGGAAAAGGGGACGAGGACGAGCATACATTTGGGGAAAATAAATACAACACAAACAAAAATATCATTTTATACCCAGTGGACGACAAACACAGTAAGCAACTATAGAAGACAACATAAAAAAGGTAATTGCACTTTTTCCCCCCTCATTTAAAAAAAAAAAAATTCTCATTGCACCGAGCCGCCGAAGAAGAAATCAATCCTCCCAACTGAAATGAATTGAAAACTAAAAGAAAAATAAAATGTTATTAAAACAAAGTCACCATGAGACATATACATAAATACAAACAAACAAAAACGTTGGTCTCATTTATTGCTGCTGAGCAGTCATTATTACCAAGTGTGTTGTGACACCATTGCGCTTTCCAGGCAGTGGCGAGTATCAAAAAGACCCTTGAAAAACATGACTTTTGTGTGTGTGGAATGGTTATGAAGGTCGACGTTTACACACACACACAGAAAAACCAAGAGAAATCAACCGCCATCTTTCTGCTCCGCCACCCGAGGGCGCTAGACTGAGTCCACAGCCCAGACAAGTGACGCAGTTTGCATTATTTGAGGGAGGTGTTTACATTTTCAAAAAGGAAAAAAGATTTTTTTTTTCCCCCTGGTGCCAAAAATCTTTCTGTAAATCACTTTTGGTTTTTGGGACTAAACTAGAGCCAGACTGATTAATAAGCTGGCCATATCAGCACTTTTAAAATAGACCCCACCCAAAAAAGCCAATTTGATTACTGGCTTTTGCTAATTTTTTGACACATCATAAGAAAAAGTTAATGACATTCAAACATTAAACCCCGCCAAAAATTATGACAAAAAAACCAACAATATTTGCCGACATTTTGTTTTTGACACATTAACAAATTACGCCATAAAAAGAAGATAATTGCATCCAAACTTCTAAATTCCATTAAATGTTATCCCAGCTGATTTGTGTTGATTTATCTTTGCTGTAAAATGAATAAAAATGCTAAAAAGGACAAATTCTAATTATTCAGCCCAGAATTTCAGTCTGCCAAATATTGGAATATAATATTGGACAACTATTTGTCCGGCTCTAGACCAAACTATGGATTATTGATTTTGTTATTTGTGTGGCATGTGGCCAGCAGATGTCACAGCGGTGGATTTCTCCAGGAAAGAATTTTACAGTACTGGAATATGGCAACATGTTTGCGTGAGAGTCCAAATGTATTTTCCTGAGGCTGTTTTTACAGGTCGAGGCTCTTACAAAACGCCAGTGGGACAAAGTTCGACAACCACAATTTGGCCAATCGTGCGCAGGAAGCCAAATGCTGTAAAAGCAGCCAATGGTCGATACACGACGCTCACGTCAAGCGAGCCACATTTCATTAAACGCTCGCATGCGCACTCCTGAATTTCAACGTACAAAGTTGTCACGGTGAGCTCAAAGACATAGAAAAAGATCTACAAATTTTTTGTTTCGTTTTTTTTTAGGTTTTGAGTTAAAAAAAAAAAAAAGAAAAAAAGTGTACATTCTCTTCAGAAAGTTTGGATGTTCTTTTTTTTTTTTTTTCTCCCAAAAGGAAAAAGGGAATTCACATCCTGGTTCAGTGTTCTTCAGTTATCAGCTTTTTTGTTGTGTCCGCGTCCGCCAAAAAGAAACCCAAAAAGTGCTTCAATGCGCGTCCACGTGTTGGTGGATTGGATGCAACGTGTGGGTGGAGCCCACCGACATTGCAGATCCACGGCACGTTTGGTCCGGGACTCACAGGAGGTCTCCGTGACGCTCAGCAACTCCCAAAAAAACTCAACCACGCGTTGTGTGTGTGTGTGTGTGTGTGTTCTTGTTATTCTATCTTAACATGGCACCAAACCTGACATTATTGTGTGGACATTGCGTCAAACATTTGCATGGCTGAGCTCCTTCTACTGTATTAGACCACGCACGTGTGAGTTGTTTTTTCTATCTTTTCTGTGGCAACACACCTGACATTAATGTGTGGACATTTTGTCTAAAATGTTACAAGGATGAGCTATTTTTACTATATGCGTTGTTCTATTTTTATGTGGCACCAAACTTGACATGATGGTGTGGACATATCGGATGAAAATTGCTGGGATCATCTTTTTTCATGTTAACTAGTCTGTGTTCTGGTTTTCCTATCATTGTGTGGCACCTAAGCTAAGATAGAAAGACAAGAAGACACACTGTGATGCGCGTCTTCTTGGCTTTCCATCTTAGCACGGCTTTTTTTTTTTGGGGGGGGGGGTCGTGCTCGTATCACTATATTAACATGCGTGTGTATGTGTGTTCTTACAAAATTTACATTTGGGGAAATTTTGGAGTGGGCATTTTTTTGCAGGGATATTTTGACCCCCTCAAAAAGCTATGATGTTCTTTCACACAGAAAAGAGGTATTTTTTTCAAACAACGGGTCGCATGGACTTTTTTCTTTGTGGGGACATTTTGATAGAAAGTGGGATGATGATCTCCTTAAACTATCACACTCCATGTGTGTCTAGTCTTGTCTTTGTATCTTATTGTGGCAGCAAAGTTGACACTATTATGGTGTATGTGCCGGGGGTGTTTTGACAAGATGATCTCCTTTTACGGTTACACTGCGTGTGTTGCTCTCTTTAGCTGTGTTTGTGTGTGTGTGTGTGTATACATTCTTGTCTTTCTATCTTAGCGTGACCGCTGACCACTCTGATGTAGACACTTTGCGGGGAAATTAAATAAGTTAAATAAAATAAATGCCATTAACTATTGTGTCTATTCTTTCCTTTCTATCTTCATGTGGCACCAAGCGTGACTGTGTGAACATTTTGACTTAAAAACGTTCAGATAATCTCTTGTCACTCAAATCATTAGACTGTGTGTGTGTGTGTGTGTGTGTGTGGCCTGTTTACGTCCCCTAAAACCAGCATCCTGACAGCAAAGACGCAACAACTCGGCTCCATCGTCCGCCTCTGTGGATCAATCGTAGAGAAACAATTGAGTTCCCTGTTCGATACCTGCGTGTCACACGTGGAGCACCTCCATACTGTAGTCCTCCGTCTCCGTATAGTGCGAGGAGTTTGTGTCGGAATGGGCGGGGGCCAGCGTGTCCTTGTGGTCCACGCTGGGCTCCAATAGCGGCGGCTTCTCCAGAGCCAGTTTTTTACACGAGTCCGGCCGGTTCTGCACGTAGATGACTCGGTTGTAGGCCTTGAGTCTCCTCCACAGGTGGACGTAGACCTTGCACTGCACGTACATGAACACCAGGCCGCCTGTGAAGCCGATGGCCACCACCACCAGTTTGGTCCAGAAGGGCCACTCCATAATGCCTGTGGGGAGGGTTGGGGGGAAATCAAGGAGGGGAACAAACACGAGCTTCAAGTAAGATGGAGCAACCGAGCATTGTGTCATTTAGAGCCTTATTTTAAAAGCAAGATTAAGCTATTATACGTTGTCAAGCTGTCATACACTACTAATATTTGCCGCTAGAGGGAGATGTTTCCATTCAACCAAAACTAACAAATCACACTGCATATAGAAATAGTGAGGTAAACGATAATACTCATTTAAAAACATTTCATGAATTTAGAAGAAAAACATATTGCGCGAAACGTAGAAGGATACATTAAAGATAAAATATTGCAGAAATCAGAAAAGACATTTCAATACAAAAATAAAATACATGAAAACTCAAGCAATCCATTCAATTAAAAATGAATAAAAACAAAAGCATACTTAAATTAGGTAATGTAACTTATCACATGTACAAAAAAAATGTAAATTAAAATTAAATACTGAATCAAAACAAGGTTAAATTTAAGAAACGGTATTATTACATATACATATATCAGTGCTTTAACGACTCCATGCATTTCTTTAAATAGCCAGAACATTGAGTTTTAAAGAAATTCAGATTTTACTGTTAGATTTACATAAATTAACACAAAAACGAGTGTGGAAAGTGTCACTGAGTGAACACACACAAGACTGATGGGTGTGGAAATAAATTAGAAATTCAAAAAGTTTTACCTGGAATACTCCGGGCTGCATGGGTAAAGAGAATATAAGAATATATATGTATGTGTACATATATATGTTAGGCATTACATGAAAGTACAAACTTAACAAGTACATTTATGGCATGTGACGATTGAGCACGACAGCAGCCTTACAAGTGAATCATCAGGTTGGACTAAATGTGCCCGCCCAGCTTGTGCGTCCATCTGTGCATAACTCAATATGCAAGAGGTATGGGGAACCATTAATGCATTTATTCATAATCATTAGAAATGCTCAAGCAGCATTAGAAGCAAATCTGAATCGTCCCAATTAATGTGTTATCACCATGTCTAACTAGCAAAAGGGGAAAAAGCAGGAGAAAAAGTGGCCTCACCATTCCTGTGTAGTACATTTAATAACACTGAAAGTCACTGTAACATTATGAACAGTTTGAACCTTGACGCTAAAAACAGAAAAAAAAAAAACTGCACGTGTACGATCCAATTAAACAGTACATAACATACAGCATAATAATCCGTGACACCCATTGAAATGTAGAGGGGAAAAAATAAAAAGTAAAAATAACTGACTACCCCCGAAATTATCACGAGGAGAAATGGGGGAACCCCTGAAACTCCCTGCAAAAAAAGAAACTAAAAATAATTGAGAAAAAAAACCCAAACGTGTTTTAGTGACGCCGCGATGATAATGTGCTTTTAAAATGGCCGACCTTGCTTTATTTCATCCGCCGTCCTGTCGATGAGCACGTAGAGCGACCACACCACGCACGTGATGGCGATGACATGGAAGGTGACCGAGCACATGATCTTACGCCGCTCGCTCGCCGTCATCTGAAGCTTCTCCCACTGCCGGAATGAAAAGAAAAAAAAAAAATCACTAAGTCAATAGCGACATTAAAGCCAGCGAGGAATGCATATACAGCTAACCACCATATGACAGTCTCAGCATGAACGCTAATACAGAGGATAAAGAATATATGCCTGTGAGTATATTTATATGGTCTGTCCGCATATATGGCGGTAACATTTGTGTCCAAATATCTGTAAAAGCAGTGTTTTTCAAATTTTTTTCAGTCAAGGCACATTTATTTCATTGACAAAAATCCCGCGGCACACCAGCAGCTGAAATTGTGAAAAAAAAAAAGCTTATTCGAACAAGATAAGTGTTATATTGTTTATATAAGCATTTTTTTTAACATTGAAGAATGACGTTATATTATAACGTCTTGAATAGGAATTAAGTAAACACAAAGAAAAAAGTCTTTTATAATGTTTCATATTGATACTTACTCAGTGTGAAACATGGTCCTGTTTGGATAAGCATGCGTCACTAATTCGCTTGTCTCTAAGCAAAGTCAATTGGCTACCTGCTGCTGCCGCCTGCTGGTATGGAAGAGTACTACAATGTAGTAAAGATGATTACGCTCCCAGGCGCTAGACCGCACAAACACACAAATTAGATCATTTCCCCACGGCACACCTGACAATATCCCGAGGCGCCCCACACAGTTTGAAAAACACTGGTTGAAAGAGTACCGACATCTTAGCCCGCGTGCTTATGGAGTTTCTCATTGTACGTTAGCATTCAGCTAACGGGGACTGGGGTGGTTTGCCTTAAATACACGTCTGATTCTTATTTTGAAAAGACTCTGGCGCCCCTTGCTCGCTTCTTGCAAGTCATGCATCAATTGCTTTCGTGCCTTTTTTTGTGACAGCGCTTTATTACTTTTAAGTGGCGCACAGAGGAGCCGAAATGACAAGTATTAGCATACTTGTATTTAGGCGACAACAGTAGCACATGTTTTTTTTTTTTGGAGTAGTGGCAGCTGGTTACGGGCTCAAGTGACATACGGCAAGTTGCTTTGCCAGAAATTAAAGTCATGTTTATTCAAATAGTTTAAAAAGTGAAAGCAGAGCAATTATTATTGGCTCTTTGGAGGGATTTTTTTTCTGTCTTTTTCCCTGTAGCTGTAGTGTTTTTTTTGTACATTTTTAGAAGTGATCCAGAGCCAATGCAACCCGAGGCTTGTTTGCGAAGCATAACATGTCCACAGTCATCACGTGAGTGCTACACGTGGGCGTGTGTGTAATGCAAAAATTGGGTTTAAACAAACCAGCATGAAATGAAGAATACATTAGTTTAAGCGCAATTATGTGCCGATAAACTGAAAAGTTTGAGTTGGCAGGATTTCTTTAAATTATGTAAGCATAGCTAGCATAAAAATAAAAACAAAAACGCTCTTACAACTACAGCAAAAATGAAAATTGTGAAAGTATTTGAAAACACACCAAACAAATTACAAGCATGAATGTATATAAAAAAAAATACCGTTCACATTGCATCATCTGTGATTAGATAAGTATCTTTAAGAGGCGGGGTCTTAGGGGGGTGAAGTGCCGTTGACAAGTCTGCGTGAGCTGTGGCTGACAGCAGATCCTGCTCGGGTGTGCTCATTGTGTTTGTGTTTTACGTTTCTGTCCTTTAATAAGCAGCAGAAAAGTGCATGGTGACAGTGGCTCTCCTTTCCCACATGCAAGGGGCATGACGTGTATTTACACCGATAGCTTGACGCTACTAGCAATAAAATCACAATAACAAGTGTATCATACAATGTTGACATAAACCTTTGCTTGAAATGAAAGCCAAGTCGACTTACTAGTGCATATCAATACACGGCGCTTGAGCTGGATATCAAAAGTTATCCAATCAATGCTCAACTGGCTTTCGGAAAACAACCTGCTGCCGACGGGCGGGAAATGAGCTTCCCGGGAGTGCATTTGCAGTTTTAACTGACATACCTTGCGCAGAGGCTTGAGCTTGGTCTCCATGATGAACTCGTACTTGCAGAGCTCGCAGCAGCGCGTGTCCGAGCTCTTGATCCACTGCTGCAGACACGACTGGTGCACGAAGCGCAGGCTGCCCGTGCAGTGGCACGGCGTGATCAGAGGGCTCTCGTCGTCGCCTTCACAGTGACAGATCCTGAAGCGCAGCAACAAATTATATATATATACACATAGACATATACACTTACTAGGGTGGACCACCCATTGGTGGAATTTAAGATTTAATTCCCTGATGATTTTTTTTTCAGTTTGCTCACTTTCAAAAAAATTCAGTGTCCGATTCTTAGGGTTATGTTTTGATTATGGTCACAGAACATTGTTAAAAATATACTTATATACTTATCCGAGTCATGGCACCAATTTAAAATTACTCGCAGTAGTAAACTAATAGTAACTAGAAAAACCTTAGGTTTAAAAAAAAACAAAAAAAAAATGTGGGACGCCTCATCCTCCTAAAAAAAAAAAAAAAATACACCTCACGAAGATCAATTGAAAATAAGCAAGTTACGTCTTAATTTTAATGTCCGTACAATCCCTCGATGAGAACGTTGACCTCTCCAACATGGCCGCCATGTAGGCACGTTGGTCAGCTGGCTGCGACGGCGTACGTAAGTCTTTTCATTTCTCCGCATCTCTCAATCCACCCATCATGAATATAAATATTTGAGGTCCGCAGGGACGTGGGGAGGAGGGCCCAATCTTGAACCTGGATATGAGGCCGTTGATGTAACTCGTAGTTAGTATAACTCGCCAACTGTCTAAGCTAAACGCTTAGCTATATAGCTAACGCAGAAAGATGCTGAAAAAGAGCATTAGAAGTGAATCAGCCGCTGTGAGCTCACGCTTCGGGCCACCCGACAGGAAGCTTCCATAAATGAGCTGCTGTTTGTTTGGGTGCGTGAGCAGAAACTACAAAGCCAATTTGACGCCTTTAATCCCCCGCGCCATCTCCTCGCCTTCACCCTCTGTCGTGTTTTGTCCACGAAGAGCACAGCTGAGATTAACGCCTAAAATGGCCCAGCGTGGACGTGGACATTCCCATCGGCACGTGAGCCGCCGCTTTGATTAATCCACTCAACCTCAGCTCGAGGGGGCAATGCAGTCGGAAGACGCTACAGTAGGGACGCCAATACAACAACTGCAGCAACACAATGTCCAATTGTGAGTGACTCTGCCGTAAAAGGTATTGCTTTAAAAAAAATGTAAGTACAGTCGTACTTCTACTTACGAAATTAAATGGTTCTGGAAGAAATTTCTTAAGTTGAACATTTTGTAAGTAGAGACGCGTTTTCCATGTAAATGCCCTAATCCGTTCCAAGCCCCCCAATATTCAGACATAAATGTTTTATAAAGCATAAAAATGCATGAAAACATGTAACAGAGACATGTTACAATTAGATTATTGCACAATAAATGAGAGTTGTGCATAATGTAAAAAAAAAAAAAAGAAAAAAGAATAGAGTAAGGAATAAAAATGATGCTCGTTTATCTTTTAATTGCTGTCCTCATGGCTTTTGGCCCTCTTTGGTTTCATGTTCTCTCTCAGAAGTGGTTTTTGCCTGGCGTTAATTTATAAACAACTTTGATAACGTGGCGACTGGCGATACATTACGGTCATATTCTTCTGCGTGATCAACCAAGCGCATCCCCCTTTCATACTTTTCTATTGTCTCTTGCTTTGTTTGTATGGACAAAAAAAACGCTTTTCTCCTTTTTTTCTTTTCCTCGTTTCTAATTCACGTAAAAAACTAATCGGAACACCTCATGGCCCGAGGGGCGAATGACGAGGACGCTGCATAGACATATCTATCACGTATATATCTATCTCCACACATAGACACGTACGGTAGAGGGTCCCTCTTAGCCAATGGGATGCCAGGAAGATGCTAGGTAATAGCCAATGACAGAGCAGCTATGAGTATGTTGCGTTCAGGAAACTCCGGAGCTGCGAGTGGCAGCCCATACTGCGCGTATCAGCCCATACTTTTACCTTTCGTATCCTGAAATTTCTTTCGTAACTAGAGGGAATATTTTCCTGTTGAGGCGTTTCGTAACTTGAACATTTCGGATGAAGAGACGTTCGTAAGTAGAGGTACCACTGTATTAAAAAAAAATCTTGAAGAAGTTTACAGTTGTGGACAAGTGGAAGGCCTATTGCCCTCATCGTAAATTCAAACCCCACTTAACATATCAGTATTTTACACGGAATTGGAAGCCTTTCCAAGACTTTTACTCACATGAATGTGTTATGTTTGGTTACAAATAATCGTTATTTTCCAATCTAGATGTCAGCAGCTCGAAAATAAAGCCGAAATAGTCACTTTTCCCATGACAATCTATTGCAACGTATGACGGCGGAGTACCGCTAAAGTTCACAAAGCCACCACGATGACATCACAAAAACACAAAAGGGGAAATGAAATGGTATTGAAATATGGGGGGAGGGGGTTCCTCGGTTTACGACGTTGTGCCGTTCCTATGGCGGCAACGCGATTTTGTACGCAAGTCGGAACGAGCCGTAAGCTATCAATGACTTCGGCAAAGTCATAATTATATGAAAAACACTTCAAGGCCATAAATATGAAACGGTCCAAAAACAGTACCAAAGGCAATAACTGAGCATGCATTACAGTAATTAGAGTGGCACCTTTGAGTGTCCTGACTTACGATATTAAGTTACAATCGCTTTTTGGGTTTTTTTTTGCCTTGTGTTGTGAGCCAAAATTTCTCTTGCCCATTCAGCCATTAATTGAACGGGACAAGTAGCCCAACGTTAGAATGAAAACATGAACAAGCATGGACAAGCTACTTGACTAAAATTGGCAGAGCTGGCATCATAGCTGATGTCACTCATTTGGCCACGCCCCTAAAAGCAAATGCCAACACACCAACACGACTGGGTGTGTACGACTTTTGTCTTATTACACGAATAAAAACTTTATTTTAACATTCTCTTTTTCTGTGTTTTAAAAATTAAAACCTGAAAATAGTGTCGTTTTTCGGGCAGGAACGGATTAATGGCAATCACTGCATGCTGTAAAAATACTGACGAAATGATATCTTAAAAAAACAAAACAAAACCACAATATACTAAAAACAATTGGGTCGGACAAACCAAATTGGGTCAGAAAGGAGCTGACAAGTTTTGCGCTTTAAGGGTTGTTCATTTAAACTAAAAAGGTAGGCAAAATGAACAACCCACAAAACAACCCGCAAAATTTGGTTTTTAAAAAAAAATGTTTTGGTTGTCAAAACAAATAACCCACAAACGGTTATTTGCAGGTTATTCATTTGTTTTAACCCAACAAACTGGATTGTTTTGTCGGTTATTCATTTGACAAAACTTTTTAATTAAAAAAAAAAAATAACCCAACAAGTTGGATCGGATCCCCCAAAAATCTTTTTTTAGGTTATTCATTCAACCCAACTTTTTGGTTTAAATACAACAACCCAAAGAGTTGGGCCGGTCCCTTTTTGCCCCAACTTGGGTTATTTTTGACCCAACTTTTTTTTTTTTTTTGGGTAGAGTATCGGTACCGCGGTAAACCGTCGAGGACCCCCTGGAAAGGATATGCTGGGTAAACACAAATGAGGACAAATGAGCGTGTGCGTATGTACTAAGGCCTCTACTGTGTGTGTGTGTGTGCAGGTATCAGCCTACAAGAAGCGTCTACTACTCCACTTGCATCACTGGGTGGGGAGGGGGGGGGGTTGCCGTTGGCTCTACCACGTCACAGGGGAGGGCGGGCGTGGTCGACACCATCCGGACAGTCACCCACCTGCAGCAGTCGCCCGACAGCGAAAAGGGCGACAGCGGCTCCGTTTTCGCCGACATAGGCGACGGGCAGCCGTCCAGGTCGCTGTCCTCGTCCATGTAGCAAAGCGGCGCCAAATGAGCGCCCTTCGTCATCTCCTCGGGCGCAAACTCCAACTCGCTGCCTTCCATGATGGCGCTGGACGACTTCGGCAGGCTTGACGAGGTTGACGACCGGGAGAAGGGCAGGAGGAGGCGCAGGAAGTTGGCGCTGGGCGAGGGGTGGGGGTGGTCAGGAGCAGGAGGGGGAGGAGGAGGAGGAGGAGGAGGGGGAGGAGGGGGGGGGACGGAAGGGCCTAGCATGTACTTGTAGTTGTTAGTGAAAGAAGGGACCAGGTGGGGGTGCGCCGAGAAAACCCGACTCGGGTCGGGAGCGCCGGAGTCCGCCGCCCGCGTTTGGGAGCCGCCCCGAGGCTGGGCGGCGTCCCCGGCCTTGGTCTCCAGCTCCCCCTCGGAGCAGGTGCGGTCGATAAAATTCAGGCCGCGGTAGAGGCCGTCCACGCGCTGGCCCACGTCGTTGAGCGATGCGGAGAAACGGAGCGGGCCGTGGGGCTGCCGGCCGGGGGGGCGCGGCGCGCCGGCCAGGGCGGGCCGCAGCAGGGAGAGCCAATCCCGCTGTTTGGAGGCGGGCGGCGAGTCGGCGCAGACGGCCGTCACCGTGACGCCGCCGCGACCTTCCGAGATTTTACCGTTAGGGGCCAAGAGAACCACCGCGGTCTGCTTCTGACGCTCCTCATCTGCACTGCTCGTGTGTGCGCGTGTTGAATGTAAATGTAGTGTGACACATAGTGGGGAAGGACAGCAGGAAAAGGGGGAACGGGAAAGGCAAAAAAAAAAAGAAAAGAGAAAAAATGGACATTTGAGAGAAATAAAAAGGTTTGGGGGTACTGACAATGAAAACGTGTGGCACTGAATGACCCATTTTATGGGGGGTGGGGGGGAAAAAAATTGCGGCACACGCATGGATTATGGATCTTAATTTGACCTCGAAACTTTTGCATGCACATGTCCGGCTGCTCAATGTTTCTTCCAACAGATTAGCAGAGCAGTTTTTAGGTGTAATAACAGACTTGACCACTAGACGTTCACATTAAGTCACAAAAGTGTCTTTCAGGTGAAATAAGAAGCAGATGAAATGTTCACCGCATTCCAATGCTCAGTTGCCTGACGGGTTTGCTTAGCCATGTTATCAGAAAATTTCAGCACGAGTCGCCACGACAACACAAACTGCACGTTTTCCCCGCAAGAACCGTTGACATTTCGTTTGAAGTGCATGAAGAGTTGCGAAATGTGCGTCCTCATCGCGGCTCAGCTTCAGAAAGCAGGTCAGCCGTGATTGGTCGTTACCTGAGCCCTGAGTAGGGGTGTGAAAAAAAACTCGATTTGCCAATATATCGCAATTTTCGTCCGCCAAATATAATATCGATTTTTCAACTTCTAATATCGATTTAATGATGGCAGTGTGCAACACTCCATTTTCCTTTTTTTTTTTTCTCAGAGAAAATGTGCAAAAACACAAATAGGATGTTTTGCAGCAAATAGTTTTGACTTAATTTGTCCTCTGATCTATATCTTCCGATTAACATATTCAGAAACTTAATTTCTCATCTCTACATGTAATTTTGATATTAACTGGGTGCAATATCACGATATCGCAATATCGTGATAATATCGCAGCGTGACCCAAGTATCGTGATACGTATTGTATTGCGACAGCCTTGCCAAGACTCACCCCTAGCCCTGAGTAGTTGTGCTGTCATTTTCAGTCGCCAGATGTGACAAAATGGCCGCCCCCAGAGACGGCTAAAAACGAGCGAATCAACTCTTCTTCCACAAAGGCAAAATTGATCAAAAATGCCTTCTTTCAACTCGTGGGCTTGCATGGAAAATGTTGACTATTTTTACAAATGTGTCTGATGGAATTAGAGAAGCAGCTGCTGTGATCGCGATCGCTTTCGAGATTCAATTCCTTGACAAATAACAGCAAAAGGCACTGAAACATCAAACCGCTGGACGTGCATTCAAAATTTGAGAGGTTCGTTCACCCAGAAAGGTTATCGTGAATTTTAGGTTCGGCCGGAAATTTCATCTGAAGCCGAACACCCCAAACATTTGGGCGACGGCGTATCAGTATCGAAACCGAACGTGCGGCGAGTTTTGTACCTGCAGATGTCTTGGCTGGAGGGAGAAACGGACGTTCTGGAGAAGCTGCACGGAGCGTTGACCGAAGTCGGACTGCCGGCCTGAAAGAAACAACAAGGCGCGCTTCGGCTTTAAATGTGGAGTCAGCAACGCGTATGCAAAGGCAGCGGATGAATTATTCACACTGACTTTCATCTGCTACTGTATATAAATACAAAGCCGAAGGATTCATGAATAATACAAGAAATAATATACCATAAATAAATCGGCGCCCATTCCGTTCCCGTCGCCATTTGGACGGATAGTGACTAATCTGTCGGCCAATCAACAAGGACCAACGAGCGCGTCAGACTCCGCCCTCAGCTATCGGAGCAGCACAGGCCCGCAAGGTTTCCAAGTTATGATGAGGTCACTGATACACTTGTGGTTTTTAGTGGGTTGTTTTCATACAAAGATTCATTTTACAAACACGGGCTGCAATTATGACGCTTGTAGAACTGAAGCTTCAACCTCAACAGTTTCAGGGCTCCAGACTAACTTTTTTTTTTTTTTTTTTTTTTTTTTAAACAGAGCACAGTGAGCCCTAACGTGAAATTTTAGGGGTTTGTTTTTCTTTGCCTTAAACATCTCATGATGCTGGCTACCTCTGCTAAAATCAACTACATCCTTTTAAACAAGTTATTCAATTCCATCCGTAAGATGAAAATACAAATATATTTAATATTTGAATCACTTTTTTTGTGTTAGAGAAAAAAAAAAAACATTAACTCATTCACTGGCCTTTACGTATTCATTTGTCTGTTCACAGTGTAGCCATTCAATCCCAGGAACTTGTATTTTTTTCAAAATTTTTCAAACGTTAGGCCTAAAAGAGGGTCTGAAAATGTCTGGCAGTGAATGAGTTAAAGGCCGTTATTTTAGGAACGTGACGTATGATTGATAAATACTTCAACTTGAAACGCAGACACCGTGCGTCAACTCTGAAACGTGTGGATCCGTGCGATGACCCCCCCAGCCCCGCCTCTTTCCCCACATTAGCCAATCACAGTGCTCATTTTCCCCACTCGCGCCGCCACTGCTCTCCAAACACACCAAAGCCGCCGCCTCCTTGTTTGCCATTCGTTGCTTTCCTTCTTGTTCACGAGCTAATGTCAGTTGGCAAAGCAACTCGGGGAATTGAGAAATACTCCCGACTTAGCGGATGCAAACATAATATCCAAAAGTGGGCCCCCCGATCATTTCAGCGCGAAACTAATTAGCTATTGATTTCATCTCCAACCCCGCCGACATTTTATAGCCGGCGGCCTTACGCTGATCAATAGATTGGCTGTGATGTCATGCAATCTGCCCTTCAGCCTGCCCGCCAATGACATCCTTTCACATTTACTCATTATGTCCACTTCATAACCCCGCGGATGGCTCGGCATTGGGAGATTGTTGTCACGTGTAAGATGCAGCCGGTACTTGCCAGAAATTGCTGCATCTCCTATTTTTGTATTGATTCCTACCATATAACACAAAAATTGCCATGTCCTGGACAGCTTTGCCTCCTGGGTAAGATCAGCCATGGGAAAGGAGATTGTTGTCACGTGTAGGACACACCCAGTAAGTTACAAATTCCTGCAGCTACTTTAATGTTGCTGTATGCCCCTCCAAAGCCTCTCCGAACGCTACGTCATTCCTAAATCGACTGTGTAATATTGCCACATTGAAGGTGCAGCCGGTACTTGCCAGAAATTCCTTGGGCATTCTCTGTCTGGACCACTATGTCCATCATTATGTCCATTTCCTAACAAACTTCACACCCTGCGGACAGCTGGGCATTGGAGATAAGATCCACCACACAAATGGGAGATTGTTGTTATGTGTAGGATGCAGTCAGTACTCGCCACAAATTTCTTCAGGTGCTTTACAGTTGCAGTGGGCTTCTTCACAGTCCCTCCAAGAAACATGTTCATCATTTAATGTTATATTTGTCTTGACTTCTACTCCATGACACAAAGTCCACATCCATTGGACATCGGCGATTGCTGTAAAGTGTAGGACGTAACCACTACTTGCGGCACTAAGTTCCTGCAGCTCTTAATGTTCCTGTAGGTCCCTTTACAGGCTCCCCAAACACGAGGTTCTTCAATAAATTTCATTTTTTTTGTTTTTACTTTTTTTGAACACTCCGTAATCAAACGAGATTGCTGTCACATGTAGGACACAGACGGTACTTGCCAAAAATTCCAGTAGTTTCTTTCTTGTTACTTTAGGCCTTTTGCCAAACCGCTATGTTCTTCATGAAATCCAGTTACGTTTATTTCCACTCCTTAAAATAGTAAGTCATACATAACCTCATTTATGGAGATTGTGTGTCCAACAAAGTACTTTCCAGAAATTCCTGCAGCTCCTTTAAATTGGCTGTGTTTATTTGTAGTGTATAATACAAATTTTACAATAATCAGGGGCTCTGAGATATGTCAATTTAAACAAATGGAGATTGCTGTCATGTGTAAAATCGCAGGCAGTTACTTGCCAGAAATTCCTGACCGTCATGTGTTAAGTCACAGGCAGTTACTTGCCAGAAATTCCTGACACTCCTTTAAAGTGTCTGTAGGCCTCTCTGAAAACTATCAACTGGTGTATTTCTCACAAAGTCCTTTATTTGCGGTGTATAAAACAAATTTCTCTGTGGACGTCGGCCGTTTTGAGATATGTCAATTTATGCAAATGGCGATTAATACAAACGGTCACAGGCGGTTACTTGCCCAAAATGACAACAGCTCCTTCGTTTCTGCCGGCTTCTTCCCAGCTAGCTGCCAGTTATTTTCCTCATTAGCATCCTCTATTTGTTTATTTCCAGTCCATAAGGCAAAGTTCACATCCCGTGGACGTCTGGGCCCCCGCGGAGGTGGGGGGGGGGGAGCTCAGTCACGCAAATGGCCGTTGCGCAACGCCGGCTATATTTAACGACGCAGGCGGACGCGACACGCCGCTTGAAACGAGTACCTGACCCGTTGGCGTCGGCTGGAAACGCATCAAACATGCAGACGGGTCGCCATGGCGTCGGACGCCGCGGGAAGGCCGTGGCAAGCCGTTTGAGCGCTTATTCGATATTCTTCCAGTTTAAGGTCCCTGTTCTGGTCAGGCACGGGACGCCGTGTTGATTATGACAGCGTGTCTCCTCGCAGGTGGCTTTAGGACCCATTTGCGGCTGTTGCTTTAATGAATATCTCCCAATTAATTAATGAGCATGATGGCATTACGCAACATGTCATCAGCCCTTCCAGGGGGGGGGGGGGATCCAGGCAGATGCCACCTGCTTGACGACGGCTGTCGCCACGTTGTACGGTTTGGTAATGAACGGAATAAGACGTGGCACTTTTGACACGTTCCTTGAAAGCGCGGCGACGCTTTAACGAGACGAGAAGCCATTTTGATTTGGTTGGCCGGCCATTAACGTGCCATTCGGGAGCCCTAAAATCAGTATCCTGCAAATCAGCTTTGACAAAAAGTGGTAACAATCACGACAACAATAACACATTCGCAAACAAGTTATTCATTTATCCGGGTCGGATTGACTTTGTTGTAATTCCACACTTGTTCCGAAACAAACATTTGACTGGCTTGACTCGGGAGTTCCGTATCGTGGGCAGAACAGCCGAAAAACCTATCGCGGTCCGCACAAAACTCATTCGGAGAGCCACCGCCAGATGTTTGGCCGGAAGCTCAACACCAGCCTACAGAGCGGCGGCTGGCCCGCTTTGACTTCATGACCAGTGTAATACTTTAATTCCAGCACTCCTTGCCCATCCCAAACAAGTACACACACACAAACGTCTGGCACTGTTCTCAACGCCGGGACCGGGCTACAGATAAGCTTCCTGACCTAGCAGAGCGCCGAGGAAAAGGGGAGAGCCTCACACGTCTACACTCTGGTAACAACGATGCTAATTGACATAAGCCTGTCTATGGCGATTCCCATTGTCTTTAGCATTAAGCTAGTAGAACTTTGTTTGGTAACATTTCAATCACATGTTGTGTATTTAAAGCAACGCTGTTGTCATATGGCAGTTTTTGTTGATTATGGCGGCGCCACGTGGACAAAAGCGGTAGTGTTTTGACAAAGGTCAACCACATTTTCCAGAGCGTAGTGTCGTGAAATCCTGAGCTCTCGCTGGCCTGCAAGTTGGACTGAATTACATTTAAATTTCCAGTGGCTGTGTGAAAAATGAATAGTGATGAGGATATGAATCTAATTTTGTTTAAACAATACTTTGTTTTTTTTGTTTGTTTTGGGGCTTCTGCCATGACACCAGTAATAGCGCGTAGACGTTCGAATCGACTTTCGTCCTTATAGCGAAAAGGAGGAAGTGAGTAAGCCGTAAAGCAAATCAGTATTTTTTTTTTGTGTGCCAGGGTTGCTCCCATCCTCCTCAAAGTTGCTTAGTGCCAGTAAAAACGATACAGACCTTCCCAGGGCATGACAAAAGTCCAGTTCAAGTACTTGTAAGTCAATGTTTCATCAAACAGAGTTGTGGAATTTTTTTATTGAGGTTGAATTCTTGACCTAGTGCTGCTTTAAGCAAACATACTGTAACTTAGCCTTAAAGTAAAAAAACATCTCCTTGAATATTCCACTGGCGTAGCCGCTTTAGAGTGCCTAGTTGTTGGCCATGAGTGCTCGCACGTTACGCAGAAAAAGGTGGAAGAGTCTGACTTCACAGACAGCATGTGGATGGATGCTTTGGGCTGGCGTGTTCCCTTTCGAGCGCCCCGTCGTCAGCTCTGAGTGTGCGCATGTCACAAAAAGAAAGGAGGAGGAGCAATGGGGGAGGGGGGGGGTTGACCTGTCCGCCAGAGTGCGGACGGTGGCTTCAAACTGGCGTGCCAGCTTTAGAGCGCCTCGTTGTCATGCCACCATCCAGCTATGAACTGAGATACATTATTTACTACTTGCATTTTTCAGAGAGAAAATAAAAGAGGCTCAAGACGATTCACCAGTGCAGCTCATTCCGCAGCCTGTCAAAAGTGACCTTTTCCATACTCGCCACCGAGAACAATATCATTTAGGCGAGCGCCATTTCTCCATAGAGATGGAAAAAGCAGCTGAATGGCAGATGTGTGCCGCGGTTATGATCAATAACTGTCAAATTGGAGAAGCAATGCTCATATTTCAAGCTCATTGTCACGTTACACACAATTTAGCCTGAGGAACCGAGATCAAGGTTGCACATTGGCCGTTCTTGTCCGTGTTTGTACAAAACGTGTGCGTGCGGCAAGGTTAGAAGCGTTAGCGAAAATGAGCAAAATATATATTGAAAAAAAACATTTTCGTTAAATAAAATTAAAAAAACAAGGGTGCTTTTCTAAATAAAAAAAAAGAAAGAAAAGAAACTCAATTTTACACTAACTGGCAACTAAAATTAAAATTATTGCAAAAATGTCCTTCGTTTTCGTCTTTTGTCACTTAATTTCCAAAATGAGCACTTTAAATTTAAATCTTCGGCCAAACGCAAGAAAGAAGTTCCACCAGTCGTTTCTATCTTGCACTCCACTAATACTCAATATATATGAAAACTACAACTAATACTAAAGCTAATAAAAAACAAAACACCACATTTTCAAAAAAATACAAACTAATAAACCCACTCCCAAATCAAATTAAAACTGAATTTAATGATTGAATTTGAATGTTTTCCCCTGTAATTATATTCTGAAACCTACGAAAAACTCAGCCCTTTGTGACAGAAAAAGTGTCTGAAAGTCACCAAAATCGCACGCGCCGCCATTAAAGTAAAACGCAACCATTAAAAGCGATCACGTGGGCCGCGGTAGCGGCATGCGCTCGCGTTTTAAAAGTCGGGAGCCGCTCGTGGCTGACACGTTGCCGCCGAGCGCTAAGTGACCCTGACATGTCTCCGCGCGAGTAAAAAGGTTGATCCTCTTAGGAGGCTCAGGAGGATTGCGAGGGAGGGGAAGGGAAGAGGAAAGAAAATAGACCGAGGTCACATGGGGGGAGGAGAGGTGTGTACGCTGAGGTGGAAAATGCAAGGTATTAAAAAATTTTTTTTAAAAAAAAGTAAAAATAGACGCCTCCCCCTTTGCACATCAGGAAAATAAAATGGGAAGCCCCTATACATACTTCGCTATTCCTCATACACAAAGATTACATAAAACTTCACCAGCAGCACTCATTTGAACTCTCTTGCTTAAACAAATCAACAGCGCCAAAGCACGGAGACATTCATTGAAAGCACCAAGTGTTTTCCAGAAGTTACTGATTGCTAAAATGACCTGACAGGACGGGAGTTGTTGTTGCTTTTGCCCCATTTCAAATGCCCGCGAATGCATTTTGTTGTCGGTATTTGTGCTGCGCTTACCTTTGATATATTGCTGGATCTGCTCGCCGAGTGACCCAGAGGTTTTTCATTCTGAAAAAAAGAGAGAGAAAAAACCCCCCAGCTCGAGTCAGCAACAGCATTCTCAACATAAGGCGCTTTTATCAAGTGTGACAATTCGGTCTTAACTGAAAATGTGAAAGAAAATATTGGGCAGCGCGGTGAACAAGTGCTTAGCATGTCTGCCTCACTGTCCAGTCGATACACCCAATCTTGGGTTCGAGTTTGCGTGAAAATGGATGCACTGCGGTGTATAATAAAGTGTTGTTGGAAGCTGGAGCAGAGCACTAATATGTTTCCATAAAACTCTCAGTTGGCGTCTTCATTTGGAAAATCAAGATGGATGGTCTGGCCCAAGCTGCTGGTATACAGCGAGCCAAACTATGGTGGGGAGGAACTAAGTACAAATACTTTGTTACAGCAGTCATGCACTCGATACATTGGCAAAAAGTAGCCGACAGTGGTGGGACGTGATTACGTACAAATATCGAGAAGATTATCAGTCTTCAAAAGAGCTCGCTTATGAGCTGATCATTTGAATCAGGCGCGTTGGAGGAAGGAAACATGTAACACATGCTGGATAGCAGTTTTACACAATCAGGATTTTGGAGACGATCACAGATGAGCGAGTTTAATTAAAAAAAAAAAAAAGAAAAAAAAAAAAAAAGGTAACCGATCACCAATCCGATCAGTAGATTGGCCCAATTTATTTAAACTTGTTTATTTACCGTACAGCCGACCCCCACCATTCGCAGGGGATAGGGACCAGACCAGCCCACAATCAGATAAAATTTGGAATAATTGACATTCATTGAAGAAAAATGATTAACAATCAAACCCTAAAAAATGTCCCCAAAATGCTGATAAAGTTTCATACATGGAGAACTGAGGCAAAGTCAACCTTATCGACAGTGAGGCAAATGTACTAACAACTTGTTCTGCTGTGTGCTGCTGCCCAAAATTTGTCTCTGTCCCCGCCCCCCCCCCCCAAAAAAAACCGAATCATTTAACTCATTCACTGCCAGACATTTTTAGACCCTCTTTTACCCTAACGTTTGAAAAAAAATAATCCTGGGATTGAATGGCTGAACTGTGAAAAGACAAATAAATATGTCAATGGCAGTGAATGAGTTAAATAAACTGGGCAACAACAAAAAAAAGAGAAAAAATCCGACTGTATATGGTGAGAAATTTTGGATTATGGCAGCAGAGAACGTCCCTGGAATATTCTGTAATTCCTTATTTTCCATATCCAATCGATGATGTCATCGATCGCTCTGTCAATTATGCCATTGCAACCGATCATCAATTTTGCAGAAAATGCGACATATCTGCCGATGCAAGTCATCAGAAGTCTTTGTACTTTTATTAAGTACGGAAGTACATGGCGAGTGGAGGAGAACACTGGCAGCGTAGTCAAATTGTGTTTTGGAGGCGGTAATGATCCTCAATTCCCCGCTGATGAAGAACCGCCGCTGGTGCTGCTGCGGGGTGCTGCGCCGCATGTAGCCTTGGCGTTATAAAGAGCCTCGCGCGGCTCCTTAATGACAAGTCAATCGCGGTTACATAATGTGCAGCGAGTTCACACGTGCTTCCAAAGGGCTTTGCATACAAACAAATCTTGACCAGGGCATATTCGCCTCTGCGGATGCACGGCGCGGCACGTGCAACTGAAATGGAGGAAGGCGTCAATTGGGGGGGGGGGGGGGGGGTGCTAACTTTTATTGTACAAATGCGTTTAAAAAAAATGAATAAATAAAAATACTAACAAGAAATGTTTTTTGTCAATAGTTTTTTTTATCCCCTCCACGCGCTTATTCAGTGTAAACGTACCAAACAACACTTAAGAACTCGTTCTCACTCCTTTGCACAGCTCTCCAAATAAAGTGTGCTAGCTTCAAGGGGTTTATTTGTCACTCCCATTTTCAAGTTTACTGTACAACTGACACATTAAACAAAAACAAAAAACAACTCAACCTTATTGAAACACCAAAATGATCAACCAAATAACGTAATTTTGTTGAACGAAAGCTTGCTAGCTTAATGCTAACATACAATGCTGAACACCTCAGATGGGCTAACAAATATTAGCATGTCTGTTACGACCATTAAAACCCTTTAAACTTCCACTAAAATTAGCAATGGCATCTCTTAAAAGACAACAAAACATGGAATGAAAAACGATTTCTAAACTGCCCACATTGATCTTCTCATGACTCGTCATTTGCTCCATTAAAGTGAAGACAGTTTGAAACCAGGCGTTCCGCATTTATTGTGTCTTAGGTCATCCTCATAGAACAGGACGCAGCGGAATCGTACTCTCTTCAACACGTGTGATGTTAATTTAAATCCCATTTTTAATACAAACATCACTGTGCACACAGCTAGCCAAACAAAGACACAATGTTCGAACCAATGACTAAGCCTAAAGCCATGTTTCTCCGGTGTTGAAGTCCAACAATGACATCAGAGTAAGAAGTTGCCGGCTGTAAAATTGTGAGCCGTGTCTTTTTTATTTACATTCCACTTAATTGGTCTGGAAAATTCCGAGGTCAAGCCTCGTAAGCCCGGCGGGATATCTCTGAATGTCTAAGCAGTCTTCGAATGCAACATGTAGTGGACTTCAGTGAGCTCATCCATTTGTCATTATTTTGATACATCTTGAATTATGATAGCCCATAAATGGAGAATTCACCTCTTGACAGTCTTTCTTATGACCGTTCTTAGAAGGTCCGCGAAAAAGCCATTTTCACAGAAGATGGGATAGTAAAGAACAGAACAAATTACTGATGGTTGTCCATAATCCTGAGCTCTTGGACAAATACGCAGTAAAGCCCAGACGGAGACTTTCTGAGAAGCCCCCCGCCCCAAAAAAGTGACCTTCTGTAAACAGCAGCAAGGATTAGACAAAAGACGAGGAATCACACGGATCAATCCGGTGTCATCTAAGGCGGAATTAAAAGTGAAAATGGGACGTGGGTTGTTTGCGGACTATGTCTTACTGAAAATTGCGTGACAGTGGCAGACAGCCCGCGAAGCCACTAAGTTCATCTCCGTTGGGACAAAGGCTCAGCATTCTTCCATTAAAAAAAAACAAAACAAAAAACATTGCGACGTCTGTCGCTGGGTGCGTCATCCACTTAAAGGAGACTTTCAGTATGATGCCATTTTTCCACAAATCAAAACATTCCCCAGGTATCTTGATGAAGGACACTAACCAAAACACACCACGGATAAATAAATATGGCACATATCGGTCCCTCTAAACAACAGCTTGGCAAATGGTGGACAATTCCCAAAAAAGAGGCTTCAAACTATTTCATGCTAGACCCAGTTGAAGTTTACAGTCAAATTGAACATAAAACAAAGAATTACATCTTGCGTAAACAAACACAAAGGGCATAGACTTTGCCTGAGGAAAAGAACGCTTAGCTGAATGCTAAGAAACAATGGAAAACGTCACTCACATGCTAACAGTTGGCATTGATAGAACAGCAAATGCGGTGGACACTGAACAGTCACTAATATAATAAAACATAATACTGCATAGTGATAAACTTTACACCATCTTATATCATTAAGTAAGTTGATATTCAAGTCAATTTAATACGCTAGCTATCAAAACCTGATAGCCGTCAGCTAACGCTAATTGGGCAGCTAACACTAACTGGGCAGCTAACGCTAATTGGGCAGCCAACAACACCGCAGCTCTGCTTAGCCTTGGCTTTGACATGATAGTGAGTCCTTATGATCCACCGATGTAAAAATAGGACCAAACATTGAACATGCTTGCTTCAGAAGACATTTTATAAAATATGCACTGGTTCAGGGAAATCAAAGTGGATTCATTTCCTGTACTGTAGTTCCTGTTCTGGGTCACGAGTTGTGGAATCACATTCAAATAAAGCCACCAAACAAATAAATACCACACGCTAATCAACGTGCAGTCAAATCAAATCAAATTTTCACTGAAAAGAATGCCGATGATGATGGTTATCAGAGATCAGAAGTGAGCCGGCGGGCGTGGGGCAAATTCAATTGGAGGAGAACACGGCAAAGTGGGACATGTAGCCTCTCTCATCTCGTCATGTCGATTTCTCCGTAAATTCATTACCTCGGTGAGCTGTTTTCAAGCGAGGCTCGGTTTGTCGAGAATGGACGCTCTGTGACAGCTTCAAGTCAATCAAATTCCCACATAATTTGGAGATAATGTCTGTTGGTAACAGACTCCATCCCAGCCGTAACCCGAATGAGGACAAGTGCCATAGAAAATACTTGCTTAGCATTTCCTGTATTTTTTTAGGCACAGTCATTGTGACACAGCGAGACCTATAAATAAGCTAACCTGTCTTTTTTTTTTTTTTTTAATGGACCAACTGATTATGTCGTCGACAAGATTCCACTCCAAACTTCACCGGCACAAAGCCGCGGATATAATGTCGAACAAAGGAAGACGGTGAAGTAAACACCATAGTGTTCGTCGTTCCTTCCTCATTCGAGCCCATGCTGAGTATTATCGAACAACCCAGACAAACAGTCTTGCTGCAGTTTCCTGTCCTCCCGTTGTTAGTCTCTCCGGGATGAAAAGCAGAACGACACGATTGAGTGGCTGCAGGCCAGAAGAGCAGACACACATGGGACGTTTTAAATATGCAGGTTAACAGATATCAGACGTTCGAGCATGGCGAACAGTCTGAGCCATTCAGAGAAAAAGACCCCAACTGGGACTGAGTCATATCCCTTTCAAGGTTTTTTTTTTTTTTTTTTTTTTTGTCTTTTTCCCCAAATTAGTTTTCCCTGCCTGGATTGCCGGGATAGTGGGGGGATTAGACCATAGGATACCGTTGTTGTTTTTTTAACTGATGACTCTTGCTGACTCGTCAACTAAAAGAGCAGCATCAAACCGGGTATGTCTTGGCGCACGTTGAAAACTGGTTGAAAGCGTTTGTGGCGAAATTCACCAGCACTTGCAAACGCGAAATTTAGGTGGTGTCGCGTCACCGACAGCCAACAGTCGTCAAGAATATACTGACGCCGCACGCAGCACAATCACAAAGAGACACACACAGCGAAGTGATACAAAAACAATGTGGGACAATATCGTTGCCGTCTGTGAACACCACGCGATAAACTGCATCGCCGAGGAGCAGGCTTGGAAAATGGGATCTGGTGAGTGTACTGACTTGTTTACAGCTGTTGAATTGATAACCAAGAGAGCATTTAGCAGCCAAAGTAATAACACAACCACCGGTCACTAGAGGGAGTAGCGGTTCAAACCCTTTTTTTTTCCTGTCGGAGTAGAAAGGGGAGGCACAGGTTTAAGATTTTTTTTAAGACATTTTCAAGGGCCATCGATCTAATTGATGACTTTATATACAAAAAAAAAAACCTAGCATTATACTTAGGAAAAAAAAAAAAGACGAATCATAAAAAGCCTTCATTTCGGCAAAATCTAATTTACGGCTTTTTAAGGAAGTCAGAATCCTCTCTAAATGGAAGCCTCTTGACGTGAGTAGATAACTCCCTCCTGGCCAGCGTATATGCGGAAATACTGTAATTACATCAGGACGTCAACAGTGCCCAGCCCTCAATCCTTGCTTCTGGTCTAACTAGAGACTGTGACAGCATCTAATATGACAGCGGCAGCCTACTATCTCAATCTATCTCAATTAACACTGAGGGGCCTGCCAATGACAAATAAAATGTGATGCTAACTAAGATAGGAAGCGTTCCGGGACTACTTCATTGACTGTACTTGGTCGTCGCGCCCTTACTCACAACACGGCTCATTATTTATGACTTTTGCCAAGAAGTCGAGCCACAGATAATCCGTTAATTAGCTCTGTTATTAGTTCGTGCACCCTCGCTGCCCTGGTGATACGATCGCTCAATTACACGCTAGCAAAGAGAGCGAGAGAAGGGATGCTTACATAATGAAGAACGGAGGGGAAGGAGTCAACTGTTGACCGCATACAAATAGTGTCAAGTCTTAAAATTCAATTTTTAAATAGGGAGATTCATATTCAAAACACCAAACAGGCGCTTAGTAGCTCCGAGCACTTAGCGCTTACTTAAGATTAGTGTGACTTGCGCTAGCAAGTCCCTGTTGGGAACATTAAAAAAGCCAGAGAACATCTGAAACAAGCAATATGTTCTGTCAAATAATTTAAGCCACGTGATTCACAAACTTTTTACACAAAGTGCCACCTCACAAGATATTTGGAGCTCTCCAAGTAGCATCATAAAGAACCGCCATTAAAATACAGTAACATAGCATGCTAAGTATGCGTAAGGCAGAGGCAGACCTGCGTTGCAAATGAGAATCTGTTCCCACTGCCTTACCTGGACAAATGCGGTTAAATAAAATCAATAAAATTCCTAAAAAAAAAAAAAAAAAAAATTATTATTGTAAGCCATTGTAACGTGATGTACCGTTTGAACATAAAAAAAAAAAAAAGTCAATACAACTGAAATCTACTCAAAAAAGCAACTGATTTAAAAAACAAGATTCACTCTTCATGTTTGATCACTTTGCTAGTTTTAAATGTAAATTTTATTTGTATTTAATTCAGCCATTCCTTCGCATATCACTAAAGTACTCATACCACGCGTTTGAAAAATCACCGACTTACGACTGAGAAAGCTCTACTGAAAAACGACGACAAGCAATTATTGGTACCCTTGTGCTGAACAAAAAACCTACAGTGGTCACTGAAATAGCATGAAAGTGAAACATGGAGGAGGCTGGTCTGTTATTTGGGGCTGCTTGCACTACATTTGGCACAACGTGTTTGAAGTATCCGAGGTATTCTGGGAGCAAATGTGCTGGCCACTGGTTCAACATTTCTCATTAGCAAGTCTCGCTGGGCTTTAAAGAAATGCTTGAACTGCAGCGGTTGTCTCAAAATGGTGTGCAATATAATGTGAACTTATGAGCACCGTCATTTTTGTCCAGGCCAGTTTCGTTCACTTGAACAAAAAATGTTACGTTTGGCCGTGTGAAACAATGATTTTTATTTATGACTTTTGTCAGTTTTAAGTTATTCCAGTGACCGCGGTGGGTTTTTCTTTGACGCTGAAATTTAGTTGTAGCACAAAACCAAAGCAATGCCTGATTTTCATTAGTTCTGTATTTTCGAAAAAGTATTATGACTTTTGTCAGTTTCAAGTTAAGTCAGCGTTCATTGTGGTTTCTTTCTTTAACCAAACAGTATCAACAACTGTCTGTCTGTCAAAATCATCACATTTAGGACTGAGCATCACATTGACGACGTCAATTATGGGTTTATAGTATTAATTCCAGATGGCAGTACTCAAGAAAAACACAATTTTCTTCCCTGGATGTGTTGTTCCCTTGTTCCTCCTCAAAATTTGCCAAGACAAAAAAAACTGAACTAAAGATCAGTCTGTTACCCCAGTCTGTCATCTGTTACAGTAGGGCTTTGCATTTGTCCACATTTCCATGAAAGACAATTCATTTTTTATTTTTTGCCCGATAAATGTTTAACTCATTCACTGCCATTGATGCATTTATTTGTCTTTTGTCCAGCCATTCAATCCCAGGAATTTATTTACATTTTTTTTTTCCCCAAACGTTAGGGTAGAAGAGGGTCTGAAAATGTCTGGCAGTGAATGAGTTAATTAGACTTTATTTAAGTGTAGGCCTAACCGATAAGATCAAAACATTCATGTGTAATAAATCTTGTATTTTTTATTGCAACACAGATTTTTTATTACTTGTATTTGTTAAAAAAATACATGGAAAGAGTACCTTGAAAAAAAAAAATCGCACATTAAATCGCTATCGCAATATTCAGGGCGAAAACAAACATCCAAAATTGTAAAGTCAATTCATCAGTTCAACCTGTAATTCAAGCACAATAAAAAGCTTTATTACTTGTATTTGTTAAAAAAAAACACACATGGAAAAGGGACCTTGAAAAAAATAATCGCACATTAAATCGCAATCGCAATATTGCGGAGAAAACAAAAATCCAAAATAGTGAAGTCGATCAGTTCAACTTGTAATTCAAGCACAATAAAAAGCACTGCAAGCATAAGATGTTTTGAAAATACTGTACGTGTTGTGGTGTTAAAATTATTAGCAAATGACTGAATATGCCTATAAAAGACAATTCCGATTCAAAAAATGGATTGATCACGATGCTCAGTCTTTCCCAGTCTTCCTCACTCCTCCTTTCAACAGGTTTTAAGCTGCGCCATGTGACTGACTTAATCTCCGTCTCCTCCCCAGCTGTGGATTTGACACAAAGCTGTGATTTGGTGCGTCGGTCCATGATGCAATACGCTAAGCCGGGAGCCAAAATATAGTTCAAATCACATCGGCTGAGTTCATTTGGACGTGTATCTGATTTACCATTTTTCCAATGAATAGACAGCAATAAACGTGTAACTAGTTGCAATAACTGCTCTTAGGATGCTCTTTTTTTATTTCTTTTATTTGAACACATGAGAGTGCATTATACTGGTTTGCATTCATCTCAATAGAGAGAGCAAACATGTCATATACTTAACCACTTACTGTGGCTCCGTAACTCCACAACCTCGTTACCCAAACAAAGGATGAATTATGTTGTTTTTTTTTTTTCATCATTTCTGCAGACCTCTTCTAAAGGACACCATCAGCTCAACTCATAACCACTCACCTTGCTTTAAGTTTTTTTTCTCCCCCCCACACTTCAAAATAGTAGAAACCGTGAAAACCAAGCCTCCTTCCATTCATCAGACGGAAGGTTAACAAACCAAAACACTGAACGAGGAAAAGGATCCTCTATTTGGCCGCGAAGGGACACATTTATTTGGTGAGTCCGACGAGCATCTGCAGCAAAGTGGAGACTGGGGCATAATATGCTAGCGCCCGGAGCAAAGGTATAAAAATTAGATCATCTAACTTAAACTGAATTAGCATTTATTATTGGAATGCCTGCTGCGCAAGCCGTTACCAGTGGTGGGAACTGAAAATTAAGTCTCATTGAACACATCAACCGGGACACTCATAAAAACAATAGTAGTAGTGTAAAAACAACAATGGAGAAGAACAAATGAATTCTGCCCTGAGTTCCCATTGCAGCAAAGTGGAGACTGCGGCGCGCACAAAGTAGAGCAAAAGGCTAAGCTAATGTTAGCATGCATGTTTATTTCTGTCAATTCCTGCCGCATACTGCTTAGAAACCCAGCTCAGCATCTACCGGAAACATAACGA
Organism: Filicampus tigris; assembly: GCF_054856515.1. NCBI lineage: Eukaryota > Metazoa > Chordata > Actinopteri > Syngnathiformes > Syngnathidae > Filicampus > Filicampus tigris. The sequence goes on along the minus strand of NC_141227.1, from coordinate 21,360,771 downwards.
GTCTTGGAAAAGGGGCCCCGAGATAGTACCCTGTGCACCCTCACTCACCGGTGCACCCCACCCTCGCATTGACCTGAACAAAGAAGGGGGGGGGTGGCGGGGGGTTGAGGTCACGGGGAAGAAAAAAATGGGTCACGCTTTCACACCGAGGATGTGACAGATGCACAAACAAACAGGAAGAGAGGCGACCACAACAGAGAGCTGCTGGTGCTGATGCAAAACAAAAGAGAAAAACAGAACACCAAAATGCAAAATCACGCATTTGTGTCGGGGGGTGGGGGTGGGGGGGGGTGTTCTCAACATAACAGCCCCCATTTTCATGACATAATGACACACAAAAGACAGCAAACAACATACCTGAATCTTAATTTTCCAACAGGAATTCATGACTGGATCGTGAGGCACACCTTTCTCTCACTGATGCAGACAAAGGTTCCTCAGGGGAGGGGGGCGGGGGGTTGTTATGAGGCGGGGGGGGGGGGGGGTTTACATGACCCCCTATGTAAATCCTCACCGAGACGCAGAGAGAACGAAAAGGAAAGCCTCTGTAAATACAGAGCTCACGGCGACAATGGCAGCCGTCACCGTGGCGACTGCGGATACGGCGGCACCGACCCCCCCCCCCCGCACCCCCCCCAATAAAAAAAAATCAAAAAGAATGTGGAAAAAAAGAGAAAGCGAGACGGCTGCCCTACATTTTCTGCAAACACAGAAGCTGAGCTGCTGAGCTGCTGCTGCTGCTGCTTGTCCAGGCTCACTCTCAGCTGTGTACACGCGCACACCCACGCGCACACAATCCGGCAGTGTAATCCCATTGGCCGAGCCGTTCTTCCTCCAGCTGATCTTGATGACATGGGGGAGGGGCCTAGCCCTGTTGAATCATTCATGAGAAGGGAGGCGGTGTCCTTTAAATAGACTCCCTCTCTCCTGCACACTGAGCTTAACCTTAAATTACCCCCCACACGCGCACACACACACACTCCATCCCTCCATTTCACACTTGCGCCCACGTGCACCGCCTCAACCTCTTAAGGCCAAAAAAAAACAAAAAACAACAACAACAAAAAAACAAGTAAAAGCCAGTAAATCTGCCGTGAGGTTCCGTCCGCGTCGACCAATCGGAGACGATGTCACTACCCGGGCTGCACCAATCGACGGCGGGCTTTGCGGCACAGTGCTTCTAATTTTCTCACCATTGCTCCTCTCAGCTGCATTGAAGGGTAAAAACAGTGGCCGTGTTTGGAATCATTCAGTCATTCCTGACTCCCTAATCACTATAAAGGGATTTTGATATGGTGGAGAAAGTCATTGAAAAATCCCTAAACAGGATTTTTTATACAGTGGACTATATAGCTCATTAAAAATCCATTATATGAAAACACCTGGAGTAGGTAAATGAATGATGATGCGTGAATGATGAGCGCTGTGTAAAAAAAACAAAAAACAATGATATTCGCCTCGAGCCATGCAGTGAGTCAGTGTTGCTCAAGTACATGTTTACTTGTGTATCTATAAATAATTTTGGTGTGAAAAGATCTCTATCTAATTATTGTTGTTTTTCAGTTTGAGGTGTCACAAAAGTTAAAAAAAAACCCAACCGTTTTTGTTTTGTTTTTACAAGAGGCTTGTTGTGTCCACTTTTAATTTAACCCATTAATGACCGGGAGAGCGTATACGTCATTTTCCCTCTTTAATGCAATCTCGGTCTCTTAGCCAATGAAATGCCTCAAAATATGCACGTGACGGTGCCGTGAGCCCTCGGAGGATTTCCGGAAATATTTTCGGGCAGCAATGGCAGATGATCGCAGGAGCTCAGAAATAAGTGACGTCAGTGAGAAAGACGGCGCACTTGTGGACTTTGAACTCGTGGAACCAATCGAACGTGATCTATTTTTAAGATATACGTTTGTAGAAAATAATGATATCGACGTCTTTGTACATAATAGAGGATGGTAATTAGAACTCAATTTTTTGGCATTAAAAATAGTGCTTCTCTTGCACTGACACTTTATTTTTCGTCGATCTCAGGTTGAAACAATACAAGATGAATAAACTCAGACTTGTGTGAAAGCCACGTGTCTACGCTCTCAAATTCTTGTGGAATGTTGCAGGGGTTGAGATATAAATTTTTGAAGGTGTTGACTTTCCGGGATAATTTCCAGTGATTCCAAAGTGGACCTCAGGCTTGCGAGAGATGTTTAGCTACGCGCTTTAGGCCTAAATGGGTTAAACCAGTTTTAGCGGAAACCAACTCATGTTGTACTGCTGATAGCTGAAGAATGGGGGGAAAAAAAAGAGAAGCTAAAAGAAGCCTGTCTACTGCTTCTTTAGGTACATTCTGTGCTTATATTGACACAGAACAATATTTTGTAATGGCAATATGGGGAACTGTGGTTTACTAACGTCTGGCGGCGATAAAATTACAACACACCGGGGTCAAATGCCGAGTAGCAGTATAAGAAGGCGTGAGAGCGATAACACCAAAATTTAACCACTGCCACATGAACACATGACAACGGGGAGGGAAAATTGCTAATTGGGCCCAATTTGAACAGTTTCACACACGAGTGTACTCACTTTTGTTGCCGGGTGTTGAAACGAGCTCATTTCCACAGAGTTGCCCCTTGCAAAGATACGTATCGTACCACCTTACAATGGCGAATGCATTTTTCTATTCGTACAACTTTCACACAGCGAAAGAGCACAAACATTACCTTGACTGCGTTCATAACAGTCCCTTTTGTTTACCGCGACCCCCGCGACATTTCCCTCTGACACACAGACGGCCGGTTTTAAAAGCAAACGCGGCCATGGAACGCAAGGACGCTCTGTGCTCTCCTCGGCAAAGGAAAAATATGAATGCGTTGCTCCCCTTTCAGAATGTCCAGCAAAGGCTGATTGGCTGGCCGCAGACGTCAGCGCAGGGGGGGAAAACGGGGAGCCGCCGCTGTTATCGCTCCAGGGTGACTCACTGTTATGGAACAGAGCGGAACGCGCCGTACGAAAACGGGAAAATTGGGGCGGCAGCCATTCGGCTACTACGCACGGCAGAGTGCATGCGTCTACTCTGTTGATACTAAATGAGCCAGAAGATGGCTTCAAATCCGGCGCTGTTATCTAACTCGTCACACTTGAACGTACTAAACTGCCAGTGTGAAGCGCTTAAACACGAGTTGAGTCCGCAAAAGGTTTTCTCAGAGCGGGTAGACCGCGCGCAAATACGCTTTGTGGGGACCCATCGCCTGTTATTTTCTAAAAGCCGACTGATGTTTTTCGGAGGCATTACACACCGTATATTGTACTGCATGAATACAATCGTAAAGGAATTAGCCGGAAAGATGAAACGAGAAATAAAACCAAAGTGGGAAAGGAAGGGGAATTTGGGGGGGGGGGGGGCATATCCGAACTCTCCTGTGCTAAAGCACATGACCGTGTAGGCCTCTACAAGTCTTCTTTCTAGGAATTAATTACCATGTAGATAACAGTGGGGGGGGGGGGGGGGGAACAAAAGAAAACCTTGCTGCATTTTTGTGCGGAGACAACTATCAAAATCCGCATCCGCACCTCCAACCAGCCACGGTCCTCTAAATGAGTTCAGGCTCATAAAACAAGAAGTGCATCAACACATTGTGAGTGTGTCAAGATGCAGTGGAGGACTATTAAAGAAAAGGGAGAAAAAAAAATGGGGGGCTCGCTTAATTAAACGTTAGAGGCGGGCATGCATGCTCGGCGAGCAGCTATTAAAGGTTATTGGGATGCAGACAGCAGTCTACACAGCGCATTTGTGTGTGTGTGTGTGTTTTTAATAATTCACCACCTTGCCGACCTTGCTACTGCAGCGGTAGTTTGACCTTGACTTCAGATGATGAAATGCTTCCGGCTCCCACTTCGATAAGGTTGGATTTCAAAATTCCTCCCAAAAAGTAAGCGCCAAGCAACTTTGGATTTCAAGTTTACGGTCAAACCAAACATCAAAGAAGTCAATGACACATTGAAGTGACATGCCTCGGACGAATAGCATCTAGAAACCAATACTGTGCAGCAACACATGTAGACAGACGGTACAGAATCCTCACAGCCATCTTTTTTTCATATTGTCCTTCCACCAGCAATGTCAACTGTTTGCTGGCGCCATCTAGCAGAGGGGGTCTGAAGTGCAATTGGGTGTCAAATTTTTCGACCGGGCGGCGATTCGTTATCTAAAAAAAAAAACCCCGTAAGTCAAGGCGCTCGTATCTCAAGGCACCAAAATATAGCAATGTTGCCTTCATTATTCATTTTCTATAAATAATGTAAGCCAGGATAACAATTATTCATTTTCTATAAATAATGTAAGCCAGTGACATCTAGTATGTATACATAATGCTCTCCCGCCAAGATGGCAGAAGGTAAAATTACGTATCCACCGGTTGCCTTTCATGCGACAAAATTATAGCTTTGTGCTCAACTAGACAGGCCCAATTTCCAACCCGAAGCCAATGCGAAAGTAGGGAGACGAGCTCTATTATTGTGTGTATTATATTTAGAGCTGTTTTTATTTGGTGTTGTGCTGTGACATTTTTCCAATGTAAAAGATGTGCCTTGGCTCCATAAAGGTTGGGCGCCACTGCTTCCACAAATTTAAACCTACAAAAAAGCCCACGCTGCTCCTCTTTACCGACAGATGAAGTAATTATGCGCCCTTCCGTTGAGGCCAAATCAATAGGCAGGCCGAGCCGGCCTTTAGTCGGCGGAATACATCACGGCCTGATGAGCGGAATACGATGGTTATCGTGTCTCGCTCAAATGATGGGGCTCGAGCCTTGCGGGGAAAAAAAAACATTTTTCAAAGACGTGTCTACGAGCAGAGCGGATGTACTGGACTTTTATGTGCTCGCCACCTTGCCCGTCCGCGTGCAACGCAGCGGGAAGGACCTCACACCACGTCCGCATCCATCCAGCCATCACCTGCTGGTAAACAGATGGCTCGCCATAACCGACGACGAGACGGGTGGGCCGAGCGTGCAAATCCACTGGACGTGCGGTGAAAAAAAAAAAAAAAAAAAAAGCTTCCTCTCCCCCCGCCCCCCCCCCCCCTTCCTTCGAAAGGGCCGATCAGGATTCTCGGCGCGCGTGCAGGAAGCCGAGGCCCAGCGGGATTGGGAAGCGCAAGGTTACAAAGCTTCCTGTCGTGCATTTAAACTCTTTTTGGTCGTCCGCATTCACCAAACGGGTGAAAGTGACCTCAGCGGAAACGACCCCCCCCCTGTCCCCCCCCGAGAATCCTCCGGGACGTCGTGCGGTGCAGGTAACACTGAACTTCTTCGCAGACCCATGTAGCAGACGCAAAAAAAAAACAAGTATCTTTTGATTCATCGCGTGGCACGCAGCATTTGACCGCAAATTAAGTCAGGGTTGATTCACTCGGAATAAGTTCGCGGCGTGACGAAGAACAGCTAAGGCGCCGATTCTTTAGTCAAGTGTGGCACAAAGGTCCAAGTGCTGTCAGCATTTGTCTATAACGCCCAAGGCGGATACACACAAAGATATTCGGGTTGTTTTTGTTTCAGATTTTTCTCTTTTCCCAAGCAAGGACGTTTTATACAATTGTCCTCAAAGATTAATTAGCATTTGGTCCGAGATAGAAATGGATTTGTCCAAATAATTGGGTCCAAAACAGGTCGGGAGGAATATCTTAATCATTGAAATGTGTTCAATATTTATGATCAAAAGTCTTTGTGTGCGGGGAAAGCAGGCAATTTTTGAGTCATTAGATTCCGTGGACTGTGACGTCAACGGGATGTAGCCAATCAAAGTAGCGGTAAATGAAATGTTGGGGTTTTTTTTGTGTAAAAGTGGGTACCCCAGACATTAAAAAGTACTTTCCAAAGCAAGTCTTTTCTTAGTGACTTTACCATTTTACAACGCTACCGCATTGGATCCTTTTTGGAACCACTCCGGCAGTGTCTGTTCCTATCGGATTTGTTTGTGGGTTTTTTTTTTAGTTTTTTTTTTAGATCCCGTATGATCATGCAAGATTTCTGCCTCAAAGGACTGGATGGTGGGGCAGAACCTTGTGCGGCACACCACACGCGACATGACCAAAACTGTTACATGCCTGATTGTCTTGATGTGTGTGGACAGTCACAGATAAAAAAATTTTTTTTTTAAATCTTGTAAGATTTAGAAAAATCCTTTTGTGTGTACCAGGCCTTATCGTCAAGCCACAAAGCCAGAAAACAAGTTGACAGCGGTTCAACAGCCGAGTAAGGCGCTCCGTTTAGCCTCAATTGCTTCAAGGCACCATTAATCGACATTTCCACACAAAAGACCAAATTCTCAGGGCTCGATTAATCACAACAGTGTCTATTTTTGTCCGCGCTTGAGACTGCCGCTGGCTGGGAATCGGGTGTCCAGCGTAAAGGGTCTTGTCAAGAGACCCTCCTGGATGTTACCATCTGGATGTTCCCGTTCGCCCTGACTGGGTTTTGAACCCCCGGACCCCCGTGTTCTAAGTCAGCGGCGTCAAATGCCCATTGCAAAATAGCAGTGGTTTGTTTGTTCACTGAACTTTCCCAATCCACATGAACTGCTGATTCTCAAAGACTCGCCTACACTGAAATGGTTTTGATGTTAAGATGCAAATCTGCTCTACCTGAGGCAAGTAACCTTGAACGTACAAACCGTCAAATCTCAAGGATGTGGAAAGAAATATTCGCACTGGAGTCCGTCACCTTGAAACTCCAACCACAAATTCTCTTGGTTTCTAGACAAACAGTCCACGGGAGCAGTGGCAATTTGTATTTAAAGGCTCTTTTTATATCAAGTTACAAACTTCATGGCCGGAATTGACTACATTTACATTTTGAATGCCTTGGAAATGCTCAAGCCCAGAGCTCAACGTCGAAATAATAAAAAGAACTTGAGGAAGTACAAGATTTATGATTTAATTAGCGGGATCCTTCGGTAATTACAAGCATAGCAAACCGGAGACTTTGAGCCAGGGAACATTTCTTATTTGCAGTAGTATCAAGAGGATAAACTAATCCACAGATTGACAAGCAGCATTAAGAGATTGTTTTTATATCACTTTGGAGCAACACTTAAGGTTTTATTTTGTGGATCAACTATTATTCCACTGCAATTGGCTGGCCACGAGTCCCGGGTGTACTTTGCATCTCGCCCTTGGTCAGGTTGGAAAATATCACGAAGGTTGCCTCTTAATTAGGGAACCTCACCAGGATATGCCAGAGAAGATGCTGGGAAAATAAGATGGAACTCTTATTAAGGAGAGACACAGCTTGTGACAAGTAACACTTGACGATGACCTCTACCTCTCGAGGTAACAAGACTGTTTTTTTTTTCCCATTGCTTGACCTCAATCTAAAGCGAGGTTTACCCACCCGCGCCGACACCTGGGCCGCCTCCACTGAATGAAAATGTTTCCATTCCGGGCTTCTCCCGTTTGACCTCACACGGCCGCGGTCAAGATGCTGGATTCAGATACTGACAAGTTTCCCTCAGATCACACAGAGATATATGCCGCCTCTCTTTACTCTTTCAAAAAGTACCCAGCGATATATCTGTTTGACTTCAGCTATCACATGAATATGAAAGGAGACGTGCGTTCCCCCCCCACGCCCCCCCCCACACCATTTTAAAACACAAAAAAAGGCAAAACCCTTCACGAGTGTCTGCCGTCAAAATACCCCACAGATCAAGAGTGGGTTTTAGTTAGTTCTATCCGGTGTAATGACTCTACAGACTTGACTAAGGACATGGCCTACGGTAGCTGCTTACGAATATTCTCGTTTTGTACTTGACTGTGCCGTTCAGAGAAGTATGCTAGGATAGTAGTGGAACTGGAACAGTGGTGAGGTGTTCTGTAGCTGTGGCAGTCGTTTCAGATGGAGGTGGGACTGCATCAGGGATGAGCTCTAAGCCCCTTCTTGCAGTCGTGATGGATAGGCTGATAGATGAGGTTGGACTGGAATCCCCATGGACCGTGACTTTCAGGTGGAGGAACATTTGGAAAGGTGGACGCATGCACTGTAATAGCGATGGTGGTGGAGTTTGAAATACTTTGGGTCAACATTCCAGGGCGGTGGTGAGTGTGGTAAGGGGGCTGGGTGGCGGAGAGTGTCAGGTGTGTTACGTGATAGAAGAGTCTCTGCGAGGATGAAGGGGAAAGTTCATAAGACAGTGGTGAGTCTGGCCGTGCTCCGGTTTAGAGGCAGCGGCACTCAAGAGACAACCGGAAGCGGAGCTGGAGGCAGGTGGAAACGGAGTTACTCAAGGCCCAGATACACCAAACCGACGTCGGTGGCGTCTGAATGCGGCGTAGTGACCAACGTCGTAACCCGTCCGTAGGCGCCTGGGGGGGGCGTTTACGCATGTTGAATCGGCGTCGTGACATTTGGTCACTCTGATCGGCTGTCAGCTAGCAAATCAGCGCTCGGAGCACCAACGGGAAGTGACAAATGCGGATAAACAGTGAGCACGCCTTCGCTGCCTTAATCTTCTTACAAGTACAAGAGCGAGGGTTGACAATTGAAGTATTTCACAATACCGTGTCGAGAACGTGAGGGTTTACTTTGCGTGGGAGTTCATCGTGAGCGAAGAATATGGCTGCATGCATTGTTTACGTTTTCATAATCCGCCCCCCGGCCAATAGCTTTCCGGTTGGGTTTTTCTAACAATGAGAAACAGGGACTACCGGCGCCGATGGTATGGAAGGGTATTACATCGCACGCAGGCGTAGAAGGTACTTTAATGGTCAGCGTCGCTGTCTGTCGTTGCGGTGTGTGTTTTGCCAGAGTGACGTGCCGACAGCCGGCCCGACGCCGCAGGGGGTAAGCGTCTGCCACTCTTGGCCAACGTCGGATTGTCTTTTTCTAGGCCTTAAGGTTTTTCTTTAAGCGAGACCGAGTTGGTTAGGATTAGAGATGAGTTCATCAGTGGGACATCCAAGGTTAGATCGTCCGGAGACGCAGTTAGAGAGACCCGACTTTGATTTTGAGTATATTGTTCGAAGGGTGAGAGCTCGACGAAGACCCAAGAAAAGGTTGATGGATGTAGTGAGGGGAAACGCGAGGACACTTGATGCTAAGTGAGGAGAATGCGGATGACAGGCATCGACCGAAAAGGATGTGGAAGAGTTGCCTAACATTAAAGAATCGATTCATCGCACACTGTGGACGTGATATCCAACACAATCCCACACCGACAACGTTGTTAGTCCAGAAAATAAAGGCCCATTCAAACGCGCGATGCCGCAGTTCCCAACTCTTACCTTGGGGCCCGTTACAAGCGACAACAACAAAAAGTCACAGTAAAAACACTTCCAACGCGAGGAATGCAGGGATGAGCTCATGCCCTCGGGGCCCAACAGGTTGTCTCCTTACAAGAAGAGGTTGCCTATTAAGCCTGACTTTGGCATCATCACCTGCAGTTAGGTGAGACACGGGAGAGGAGGAGGACGCATTTCACGGCCGCACTTTTGAGACGAGGATCAGGAAGTCGTACCTCCCACTTCAAGCAAAGTCCTTTTGAATTGCTTTTGTGAGGTGGTTGCAGCCTTTGTAGTATATTGATATTCTTCCGGCATGAAATGTGGCAGAAAATGTCCGGGTGTGATGACACCAAAATGTACCACTATCACTTTTTCATTATGTTAGTGAAAATATAGGCACCAGGGTACTTTCAGGGGTAAACCGCGAGCGTTAACTGAAAATGGGGGCAACTAGTTGTTGTTTTTGGAATTTTGGCCAGATACACCTTTTCTTGGATTTACATCAACATTAGTCCAGCGGAACCTGTGAGTGACGAGGATAAATCAAGCGGCTGTTGAAAATCGGAAGACGGCAAGGTACTTCCGCCAAACCCTTCCTCATGATGCGTAAAACATGTGAATGGATTTTCTATTGACTAATTTCGCAAAAGACAACGGCTAACCTGCTAGCTTAAGTCAGCTCTATAGCGCACTATTCATTTCACCGTCAAAAGGGCACATCTGTACCATTAATCTCATCCATAAATTAGCCACAGTGATCATGTAAACGACACAGAATTTCCGTCACATCATTTTTTGAAATGAATTCACATCAATTAACGCCGACGTTCAAGCGCTCTTTGAAGCAATTGACATCGCGTAACACCTTGATTTTTCAATCGGTCCGCCTTGGTTAAATGACGGAAGAGTTTGTTTACTTAGTAGTATAGCCACCTAAAAGTGACATCACGCTCAAAGTACGGCGCATACAACACTACAAAGCGGCGAAACTCACCGTATAGGGCGTTTCACAGTAGCGAGAGAGTAATTCCAGAGTTGAAAACATTCAAGGACCTCCCCTGAAATGCATTTCAGGCCTCGGCTTGGCGCCATTACTGAAGCAAAACGAGCACTTCCATGTGCCGAAGCACTAAACGAATGACCGGCACTCGGGTTAAATTGAAAAGACACACAAGAGCAAATAGGCGACGTCTCTGCAAAGTCCTTGGTAGATTGTTGCCATAGTGACGACAACATTCCACCCCCCCCCCCCCCCAGGGCGTTTGTTTCATACATAGCGCCGCTAACATATGAGGGAGAGCGGCAGCCAGGAGAGATATGAAGAGGCGGCAAAAAATATGCAAAAAAAAAATAATAAAATAAAAAAAAGCAAGACTCTCGCCCCTACGGGCGGAGTGACCCGAGGCGGCGCATAATAGAGCGGCAATCAGCTGGCGTTGTGGCTGTCGCGGGTTCTGACGAACGCATCAGTCAACGTGATGGGAGCGCGTGCATGCGCGCGCGGCTACGGCGCTTACAAAAATGACTTCGCCTTGGTCTCGGCGAAAAAAGACGACGTTGTTCTGATTCAAGTGCTGCCGCGGCTGCATGACAACACGGACTGAAGCAAGGCTGAGGGATATGATTTGGTTTACTGTGAATCACACTGATGCGTTCCAGACCTACTGAAATGGATCTAGTATTCTTTAGCTCCTGCTGTCACTCTCTCACAGTGAAGAATGCTTCTAATGATACTTTTTTTTTTTTTTTCTCTCATCGGAGAGCTGCACACCCCGACACATAATATAGCAATACTCACATGCATATATTCTTTTAGCGTCTACGACGAATGACTAATATTACTGCGGCTTACCGTCACCACGGTATATCCGTGTGTCTGTATTATACTGCCCCCGGGTGGCCAAGGCGCACCCATCAGAAGGAGCGGCGCAATGTCCAATGAATCGAAGCAAAAAAAAATGTGGCACAAACCGTTTCGTTTCTTTACATTTTGCTGCATGTTTTTACAACGTAGAATATAATAGAGTGCTATTTTTTGGGGGGTCATTTTTGGTCTGAAATCAATTTCCATTCATTTAAAGTAGTGTTTTTTTAAACCGTGCGTGCTGCGAGATATTGTCAGGTGTTCCGTGGGAAATGATCTAATTTGTGTGGCTGTGCGGTCTAGCGCCCGGCAGCGTAATCATGGTCTTTACGACGTTGTAGTACTATTCCATACCAGCAGGTGGCAGCAGCAGCAGCAGAAGGTAGCTAATAGTCTTTGTTTAGAGACAAGCGAATTAGTGACGCATGTTTATCCAAACAGGCCCATGTTTCACACTGTGTAAGTATCAATATGAAACATTACAAAATACTTTTTTCTTTGTGTCTATTTCATTCTTATTCAAGACATTATAATATAACGTCATTCTTCAATGTTAAAAAAGGATTATATAAACAATATGACACTTATCTTGTTAAAATAAGCTTCTTTTTTTTTTCACAATTTCAGCTGCTGGTGTGCCGCGGGTTTTTTTTCAATCAAATAAATGTGCCTTGACTCAAAAAAGTTTGAAAAACACTGATTTAAAGTGTCCATGTTGCAAATAACAAAATCATCCCATCCCGCATCCATGGGACGTTTCATCACATTTGCATTAACACAGTCAAAATGTTTCTAAAACACACACACACAGACCAACTAGAAGTGCTACTTTTTTTTTTTTGTGTGTCATTTTTTGGGCTGAAATCAATTACCATTCATTTAAAGCGATCATGTTAGAAATGACAAAAATCGTACAATTCCGCATCCATGGTAAGTTTTCATCACATTTGCATTAATAGAGTCAACATGTTTTTAAAACACACACACACACACACAGACTAGAGTGTTAAGCCAGGACTCGTGTGTACGTGTAAGCCAATACTGGCCTAGCAAGGTTCATGCAAATTAAAGTTGCATTCTAAGTGCCTCGCTGGCAAACACGTCCCTTCCTATTATCCCTCTCATTTCATACCCGGCGGCCCAGCGGACCAACGCAATTAAAGAGTGACAATCTTGAGACTGTAACCAGGCGTCGCCGCGGCCCTCAAAAGCAGTTCATCTCGTCCATCTGTTACCGCAGTCGCAATGTGGGACTGCGCACAAACGCTCGCTCATCTGCGGCCGACCGAGCTCCGAGGCGATGGCTCCCGTAGCCGAGGGCTGTTTACACTTGGGGCGCGCACCCTCCCGTTGATGGGAACCGCATTAGGTTGTGTCAAGAAGAGAACGCATTAGCATTAGGGAACATGTTCTGCTGCAGGCTAAGGAGATGAAGAGTCATCTGAGCCGCTAAGGTGAAGCCGATGACCGTTTGTGCTCAACGCCGTTGTTTCGCTTTTTTTCCCGGCTCTCTCTGCATGTTCTGAACTCCTGTTCCCGTCGCCGTAACTTATTGAGCAAATGAATGCTGCTCAAATTTGCCCTTCTCGAGACAGCAAGCGTTGTTAGCACACTGGTACCTGACTTTCGAGTTCCCAAGGCACTTGAATTGAAAAGTGGTTCTACCTGCACTACTAGATACTTTGAATGGCCACTGGATAGTTGTGTGTTTTTTTTTTTTTAAAGGTTATTAATTATATATAAAGTATGTCTTTTATAAATAAATGGAGAAACGATCAGCAAAAATGTCCATTATTTTCAGGTAAATTTAAGGAAAAATTGAGTTATATAAAATCAAGATATCTATCATTTTTGGGATATAAAGTTTTGTCCACAGAGCCTTTTTTTTTTTTAAATGACGTCAGCAGGTTGACTCATTGTGTAATAGTTTGGCAGATGCAACGCTTCCAAAAAGAGAGCAAGTGTGCTTGCTTCAAACCCATTTATGGCCACTCCCGGTTGAAGATTACTGTAAAACTAAACAGAGAACAAATACTAAACCAAACCACATAACTGATTCATAATATGACCGTCAGATAGCTTAATGCTAACATATCATTTGAAACGCCATAGAAAGGTTAACAAATTTAGCATCGGCATTCGGGGGTGTGAACAGCTGTGATGAATTTTATAATCCACATCTTTGGCCGTACTTATTGATGTGCAGTATATTGTCGGATTATAAGTGATGGAGTTGGGATTACTGTATTTGTTTCCATTTTTTTCAAATCTTATATAGGAAGCTAAATGCCACCCTCGCAGGCTGGCCTAATGAAATCCTCGACCAGGCATGGCTGCCGCCGCGTCGTCTTCTCCTCTTCTACATTTAATTAGCTTTCTAGCTCTCCAACCTCAAGTGGATTTAACGCGGCCGCTTCCCTGCCGGAGACGTGTACGACTTGTGCAGAGGCGGGCTGACAATAGAAGCCAGCTGACGCCACCTGTTTGTGTCAGCCCGCGAGAGTTTTGCCGCGGACGCGGCCAAGAATGCCTGTGGTGGATTTGAGTGCTCGATACGTCTCGTCAAAGTAGAACCAAAACACACCATTTTGTTCCCAAATCCGAACACAATGCGCCACGCGAGATCTTCTGTTCACCTTGAGTAATGAGCCACATGCTGCGGCACAGGCATATTTTCAATAACAGAAGTGGGAAATGATGGCGTTGGGTTACTTACTAGATTAGAAAAATGTACGGCAAAGTGTATTGCTTGGCAAATCTCTCAGCATGTTCATCAACATCCTTGCTAAAAAAAAAGTGTCATTGTAATATTTACAGAATATAATTGTCCCTGTGAGAGTGACGGCAAAAGTTCTCTTCTGTTATATAATTTTCAAAGTACACGCATTTCTTTTAGTTTTGTTTTGCTTCCACGTGTGCTGGGAAAGAAAAACAATGGAGGAAGTGAAACTGAAAGCCACAGGACGGCCTTTTCATTTTGCATTTCCTGGTTTGCACATCGCTCATGTGAACGCTCCAAAGTTTGTTTACGTTGATGCGAGACGAAAACCGTCGGGGGGGGGGGGGGGGGAGCAAAAACGTTTTAATAAGAAAATGTTTGTATGACGAATTTGCAGCCTGACCTGCCGACCTCTTGCCAAGCGCTTACTTCATAGCATGCGTAATCCTTCCTCGCTGCAAAGCGGGCCTTATCAAAACCGCCAGCCGCTCGTAGAGGAGGACCAAATTATTCGCTGAGGCCCAAAAATGCGAGGGAAGCCTTTTTTTCCTCTTGGCGCAAGACCACAGATGAGCGCGAGATTTGGAGCTTGACAAATGAACTGGAGAGGAAGTGGAACAAAGTTTTCATCTGAATGAGCAGCAGACGCCCGTTGAATTCTAAGTAGGGCTTGTGTTGTCAAGTGAGCCAGATGGGCACATGCTGTGTGACTAAACTGTTGGCCGCAAACACACACAAACACACGGTAACACGCGCACACAAACAAATATTTGAAAAAAAAACAAAAAATTGCATCCAAAATAAAAATGCACACACGCAGCACCCACGAAAAACACAATTAAAAACCAAAAAAACAAACAATACCACGCATACAAACAGAAAAAAACATCACACACCAAAAAATATACAAACAATACAGACAAAAAAAAAATGGACAAACACACAAAATAAAAATACACACAAAACAAATACACGAAAACACGCAACTACACAAAAAATATCACATGCAAGACTCCGACAAATAAAAACACAACCGAAACGAAAAACACGCATCTAAAACAACAACATGCAGACACGCAGTAAACACCAAAAACACACACAAAACACAAACATGCAGAAACACACACACAAAATAAACAAAAACACACAATACACGCCAAACACAAAAACAATAAAAACACACACTCGAAACGCTCACGAAAAACAAGAACACAAACAACACAAAAAACAACCACACACAGATGCACTAAAATACAAAAACAATTCACAGAACCACACAAGCACACACGATAAACAAAATTACACAAACAAAAACACACACACACAAAATCAAACCCATACAAACAAAAAATACAAAAACCAACAAACAAAAAAACACTCCCACAAATACACCCACGTGCACGCACACGCAATCAAACACTGACAAAACACACGCGCACACGTCGGGAAGCTCATTAGCATTCTAAGTAAGCACTCTCCACCTACGCCCCCTTTTTTTTTTTTTTTCCTTTGGTCTGCAGTCCAGTCCGCCGTGCGCTAAGTCTGTATTTTGTTTCCAGCGGGAGGTGCTTTCTTTCTTTTCTTTTCTGCCTCCTCAGAGTAGACGACGCAGCCACATGAGCAAAGAACCAAAACGGCACTTCAAAAGCGCACCAATTAGCTCTATAAAAAAAAAAAAATGTTTTGTATGATTATTATCTTCTGGGAATCGATTTATCATTATTTGTTAGATATCACTTTTGTGTTGTGTTTTGGTCAGGGGGTGGAGCTACGTGGTGGCCAAAGGCGGCCGGGGGACGATTTTGTTAGATGTGATTCTAATGTGCAGATGATGAGTTCCTGCTAATATCTGCACACAGACTATGAAAATTCATGAACGGCGACATAATATTTGATGCTTTTAAGTAAGCATTAATCAAGATTGCACACCTTAACACACCATCAACATTGCCTGAGAAGTCATTGGATATCATAGCACCCGCAGTCAGGGGCTCATGAAATAAAATGCAGATACGTTCCAATCTTGCCCAACACACTCATTATACAAGCAGTAAAAAAAAAATCAGTCTATGTTTTATATTAACAATATCCGAGGCAAACCTCACGACTGCGTGCCGGGAGAATCTCTGAATGTTCTGAACGCCTGTTTCCACACCAGTGTCACAATGACGCCGCTCAAGTTCTCCTCCTTTCAACAGCAAAGTGAAGACCGCCTCACTTAAGCCCGGTTCACACAGCAGAAAAATAAAAAAATCATCGGTCGAATACCAAACTCGGACAGACCCCGCACGTAGCTAGAAGAAAAGAGTTTTGAATTTCCGAGCGGTCGAGATCAGGCTGAGTACATCACACACGGCAGGATTATCTGCTACGATGATCTTCGGAGCCATTATGAGAGTCGGCCCCGACCTACGATTGTCAGGAGGGGAGATTCGGGGCTAAAATCGGGCCGATTATCAACTCAACTTCCTGCACATCAAAATGATTTTAACGACAACAAGATTTTCCAGTCACTTATACGCCGCGAAACCGCACGTTCTTGTTCCAGTCATGCTGATAAAGCACTATGAAGTTCAGTTCCGTTTGGAGATGAACAGATCACCTCTGCGCCTGAATGATTAATTACCGCCGAGCGACTTTTTGTTTGCTTCGAAAAAAAATGTCAGAAGGCCCAATTGTGAATATGCGGGAGGCTTGTAGTAATGGGAAGGGGAGAAAAAAATAAACCACATGCAGTATGTGAGAGGCCTCTTAAGAACACCTGTGCCTGCCTTTTGTCACACATATTGCCTTAGCACCTCGCTTTGTTTCTGCGCTTGAAAATACGGAGACTCGCTCTTGAGAGAGCACTTGAGGCGTGTGATTGCCAGAGAGTTGACTAGCGTGGCCTGGAGAAACGCGGCGTAGCTACCTGGTGGCCAAAGTGACTGCTCGGGTTGAGCGATTTGTTGATTTGGGTCGAAATCTTGATCTCAGGCATCGTGAACTCATGATGAGGGCTAAAGCGCCTGGCTCAACAGCTCCCCAAAAACGTCGGTCGCCTTTGGAGTCACCCTTGAAAACCTGAAGTTTTCCCAGAAATTCAACACTTACAAAATAATTAATATCTCAGCCCCTGTAGCGGGCAGAGACATAATTCCAAAAGAATTAGAGATCTTAGAAATGTGGCTTTCACACCGGCAGATTTTATTATTTTTTTTACCAGTAAATAATAATGTATCATTATGTTTCAATCGAAGATGTAAAAATAACGTGTCACTGCAAGAGAAGCACTATTTTAATTAAAAAAAAAAATCGAGTGGTAATTACCATCCTCTATTTAGTTACAAAGACGTCAATATCCTCATTGTCGACAAACCATATCATATCACGTTCGCCTGGTTCCACTGGTTCAAAGTCCACAAGCGCGTCGTCTATATATCACTGCCGTTACTTATTTCAGAGCTCCTGGCGATCGACGGCGTCCGCCATTAGCCTACACGAACGCTAGGCGCTTAGCTAACTTGCACTTGCGGCAAATAAGCTACACTTCTAATAAGTAGCGTTAGCGCTATAGGCCGACGAGGAGTGGCTAACAAGAGAACACGAGAAGATGGAGAGCTAACGCTAATCGCTAATGTGTAGTGCGGCGTTGTGAAAGAGCAGAATACGTGCTTAGGTGTACAGGATACTTTTCACAGAAGTCCGGCGAGAACCACCATAGGGTGGAGGGCATCTAGCTATTAACAGCAAAATAGTATTGCAATGAATAAGTATCTAGAGATAAATAATAGAATCGCTCTGTCAAAAAATCTCGCAAATTCAATCTTCTCCTAAAATCGTTCAGTCCTTAGAGACCGCGGCTCATTTTAGATACACTCAAGTTTTTCAAAACAGACAAGTAGTGTCACTGTTCCGTACACAAGTCACGGTTTCATGTTAACGACGCGCAACTTAAATTTAACGTGACAGTTAATCAAGATGAGCTACAGGTAACATAAACACACTTAAATCATGAACAAAGTACACAAACAGCGATTTATTTATTCTTCACGAGAACCGTTGACAGTTCATTGACGGTTCGTTCAAAGTACTTTAAGTTGCCCATCCCTAGTCTAGATTTCTACTACTAATGTTCATTTCATTGAACTGCAGTGAATGAATAAAGACATACACACACAATGAAACAAAACAAAAACAAAAATACCCAAAAAAACAGAAAATGCCAAAGTCAAAGTGCCCCTTGGACTATATTTTGCCCGCCCTGCTTGTGATGCTCACTGAGCTCAATGCTCACAAGTTTCAACCTCTGAGGCCATTTGTTTCCCCCAAACAACCCAAAGGAACTCAAGGCACATTTTTAAAGCAGAAAGCCCAAATGTCTCCCAGTATGAACATCAGAAAACAGCACATTGAAACAATCAGCTCAGGCAATTGTGAAAACATAATGAAAAGAAAAAAAAAAAAAAAAGGACTGTGACGCTGTCAAATTGGAAGCCAAAATCAGCATCTTGCTGCCATGAACAACAACAGTTACCAGCCAAGCATGAAAACGGCAAAATGAAATAAACTGACACCAAAAAGTTGTCATGAAAACAGAGAAAGAACAGAGTTTAATGCTGTTTGTGTATGTCCGAGTGTGTCACAGTAGCAGTTGTTTAACGTTTTATAATTACCAAAACATCTATGCTAATTTCCATTAAACCTGTCTATGCCGTTTTGCATTATATGTTAACATTAAGCTAGCTGTTCCACTTTGGTGTTGAAAAATACAATGTTGAACTCTCTGATGTTGTCTAACCATAAGTGCTGTAGCTCTCTGTTGAAATCGCAGTTGTTTGAAGGTTTATAATTATCGTAACATCTATGCTAATTCCCGTCAGCCCTTCTATGGCATTCGCATTGTGTGTTAGCATTAGGCTAGCAGTTAGACAAAATCAGATGGTTTATTTGAATATTTTGGCGTTTAAAAAAACAATGCTTGATTCTCTTTGGTTTTATGTGTCAGTTTCACAGTAAACTTCAACTCGGACTGACAAATTAACCAATTGAAGCAAGTACGCTTTGGCCTCTAGATTGGAGAACTGTGCGAGTAAAATTCATTCCTCAGGGTAATGTTTTACGACTATTTTTTTTTACCAGTGAGAGAGTGAGAACAGGCGCTGAGAAATACTTTATAAAGTGTGTTTTAATAAATATATTTTTTTACTATGTTTAAATGTGTCTAAAAACGCTAAATATTTAATATGATCTATTCATACATATTGCAGATTTTCACCCATCGCGGTAACCCCCACATCAAAGGGTTGTTGTCCACCGCATTCTCAATTTTTCCCAATCAGCCGTCCACTTCTCCAAAGTCCTCACATACCTGTTTGTCCTTGTCCTTAACTTTGCCGGCTCCGCCACCGCCCGACAGCCGCGACGAGGTGACATCGCGGGGGATGACAGAGATTTGGTGCAGTGGCATGTTCATCCCAGCAGAAGCGACCAAGGCCGTGAAGGCACGAAGGGGACGCTCACACGCTCTCTTCCTGTCCCGACGTCGGCTCAACGGGCATGATGGTTTGCCACCGCAATGCCCTGCGGAGGACCAAAAAAAGGGGAGCGTAAATGGATTAAACGCACACGCTGTTGTAGCTTCAGGGCTCGATGGAAATCAATTTCAAATGACCAAAGAAAAAAAGCACGGAAGGAACGTTCATCTGTTACCACTCACTGTCCACTCACACGTGTAAACGGGCATTTCAGAATGTTTCAGAAATCGGAATTTTGACCTTAACCTGACTGCCTGTAAACGTAGTCAGTAATGTCAGATCCTGGATGAGAAATAATTCCAAAAACAGATGAGTTCGACACTGTAACAGATCTTTTTAAAATCCAAAAGCCCACTCAAGATAATTGATGAATTTACCAGAGCACAGTGCCAAAACTCAACATGAAATCCCAACAGCTAATTCTTGGCTAGTCCATTTCTTTTGATTTCACTCACAGCGTGTCCAAATTATTGAATGCTGGTCAAAGATGTCACGGAGAAATTAACAAAAGCAGCCTTTCGCAAACAGCCTTCAAAATACCGATCAATCGGGGAAAAAAAACAACAACCTCCAATGCCAATAGAGAGAAAACCACTACGTCTTTGTTAACTGTGTGCTTTTAATGACCGTTTTCACAGCAGTCATCGGGCCGCGGTAAAAACAGTAAACAGCCGGACGGATGAAGGTCGACTATACAAATCGGGTTTTTAATTGGCCGGAGAAGGAATTTCGATGAGTTCCCCTCGCCCTTGAGTGTAGGTCTTCCCTGTTTGAAATCCTTGTCAGGGTCAATTGCAACCCTGTCTTCCCTGGCAGAAAGTTCTGGTCAGCTGCGCTCCGCTATTACCCTCCATGCTGTCAGATCAGACCTGAGATTCGTCTGCCGGCAATCGTCCGGCGCCCGTGAAGTGCAACCATGCGTGTGTCCGCTCATCCCCACACTACAGCACTACAGCTGCACTCGAGATCTCGACAAGACGTCTTCCTGGCAGGTTACAAAAAGGGGACAAAACGGGCCATCAATGTTCCTAAAAGGATATTATTCCCCATCGAGTACTCCAAGAGAGGGAGTGGGACTCCTGTGAGACTTATTCCCATAGTAACATCTGAGATGTTAATTGTCGCAGGCACCGTAAAGGTTAAGTAATTACCGCCTCATTGCTGTGTCTCATTTGAGTCAGTCTCGACTAGTTTGCTGACTAAAGAAGCGGAAGAGATGGCATGTAAGCTGCGACCAGAAGAAGGTCCCGGGGGATCATTCAGTCTTGAAAGGTTTGCTAGCTAGCCAAGGCTGATAGCGAACGTCAATGTCTGCGGGCCCAAAACCACAAAGGTCGATTCTAATGGCTGAGGGAGGTAGACACTGCGAGTAAACATGAAAGGTTACGATAGTCAGGAGCCGACGGAGAGGTCGATTCGCGGTGACTTTGCTGGCTAACAAAGCTAGCAGTCAAATCGGCAGAGGGTGTAGGGTTTGATTCGCGACAGATTTTCTGGCTAAAGCAGCAGCTATTGCAAGTCAGCACAAAAGTCAAACGGCCAGTCATGAGCAGCGGACGCGCGGGTTGATTTATTTTCTATGAGCTACTGGCTAAAGAAGACAAAATTGCTAAGAAGGACACGTGTCTGCAACTAGCAGAGGGCGCATGGGTTGATTCACAACCGGGTTTCTAATAGTTTGGGATTTTTTATTAAAAGTTGTTTTTAATTTCATTTTGACTTTTAATAAGTTAGTTTTAATTCATTATTAGACCGGGTTCATACTTTTTTTTCCCTGAAAATGGTTCATTTTAGTTTACTTTTAGTATTGGTTTTAGTTTTTTCCACAAATTAAAAAAAACGGTTTACTAAGTTTACCAACAAGCTAATTTACAAAATTAATTGAAAAAGCCCAAAACTATGGACATTTTCTCTATAATTATTGTTAGTTTGATAAATGTAAAATCTAGTTTTTTTTTTTTTTAAATTTGGTTCTGAAATGTTTTATTAAATTTGACTTTATCTTATGTCTCACTTTTCCTCAACAATAACATTGTTCTCAACCAGCATGCTGGCGAAATAAATTGCAACTATTAATCAGCATTTGATTGATTCAAACAGTTTGCTGGAATTGCACACAAATTACAAACAAACGCCTCCAGACATTATCAAGCAAAAGATGTCGGGGTTGATTCTAAACTAGTTTGTTGGCTAAAGATATAGACTTTGCTTGTAAAAACAAAATCGGCAGTCCAGTATTCAAGAGTGGCAGCAGCAGCTGATCTCTCGGCCTTGCCGACAAAAGAAGTGAAAGAATATGATTACGCACGAATGGTTACAGCCAACAACCATCAATCGAGAGTTCAGGAGTGTATTCCCTCTCAACAATTTTCTGTCAAAACAATTGAGTAGAAGATATTGAAGAAAAAATGTTTGCTTGATGTCATTTCCAACAAGTTTGCTGGCTATAGGAGGAGACAATAGCAAATATGAAACTTTGCAGCCAGTGAATAGCAGAGGCTCAACGTTAATTTTCCAGATCCAGACAGCAGCTCAAACAACTCAATATTAGGACTTTCTTTGCAGTCCTTCAAATGTCATCATGCATTTCCTAATAAACCTGCACAACATCATTTCGTGAGTCTATGCTAATGAAGCCCACTTAGGATGTGATTAAGTCGTGTTCCTGGTGGGAGGAGACGTTCCGGAAGCAAGTGATTTCTCGAGAACGACGAGCCACTTTAGCCAATTTAGCATTGCATCTCCATTTGGAAAAAAAAAAAAAAAAGGAAGGAGAGCTTGTTCCGTCGCCATTAAAGTTTCTTTTTGACACGGCTACCAAAACAGGGGCACCGTGTTGGCCCCCGTGAACACACTTAAAAGTGGGTCACTGAAAGTTCAGCTCCGAGGGATGCATCATTCCCAGCTCGGCACAGAAATAGCCGGCATCAAAACATCACGCCATCGATTTTCCATCACGTCCTCAATTCAAGCCGTCAATCTCTTTGACAGACTGCATCCAACATCCTTGTGGTTAGAGGTATAAAAATACATTCCAACATGGATGCCTTTCAGTCACTGCCATATGCATTCTCATCACATTTGCTATGTTGCCAAGCAACCAACAGACTCTCTAGGAACTCATAATGTTAAACATCCATAATTATTTTTTATTTAGTGTCGCAAGTAGTTGTGCGCAAGGCAGGCAAGCGGTGAGGGGGAAAATTCAGTGTAAAAACTAACGTCAAGCTGTAAAATAAAAAAGTGAAGGGTGCTAAAGCTGTTTAGTTCTTAATATGAATTCATCTTGTTTCATTGCCGAAACATTTTTGCAAGTGGAGCAGGTGGGTTCGTGTTTTAAAAACAAGAAAAAGGAAGGTTAAAGTAATTTTTCTTTTTAGTAAGTTCAGATAAGGTGTATATATATATATAAATAGCTAGGTTTGTTAGCCAGTAGGCTGTGTTAGCATTAAGCTAGCAGACTTTGGTAAGGCAAAGTTAATGTAATTTAGTTTAATACACGTTTAATTCTGTTTGTTTTATACTTGGTTTGTCAACCTCCTCTGTAAATGGCAATGAACAGATTGAAGCCATTTTTTTTTTTTTTTTAAAGAATTGATCACTATCTGCTAAACCGCTACTTGTTGTCAAGTCCACTGCAGCCCCCCTTGGTTAGCTAGCTCTTAAGCTAGCTGACGTGACTTTTTGCGGGCCGCCGGTTGCCCATCCCCGATTACGTACATAATGAACACTGCAACAAGAATTTTGATTTTTTTTTTTTTTTTTAAAGTGTTTGTCCACCATTTACTCCCATGCGCCACTCGAGTAACGTCTCCCTTTTTAGTCCTTCATTAGCACATTCCAGTTCCAACATCTAGTTAAAAAAATCCACTGTCTGTTTTCAATGCAAAGGTCCAAGGTTAATGAAGCACTTCTTGCATGTTTTTACTTTTCCTCCACATTTTTATTTTCATACTTTTTAAATCAACAGAGCGAAACCTGGCGCGCAGGTCTCACTGGCTGCGCTTTGCCAACGGCACATTTGATCAGTGGCGGCATGTACACAATTTATATCAATTCTCCAAGTAGTGGAGCGTCGTCGTCGTTGTTGTTGTGCGCACATCGGAACATTACCCGCATTGTTTGTCGAATTAAACATGAATTATTCATGACATTTCGGAGAAAGGGAAGGGGGGGAAAAAAAAAAAACACCATTACTGATATGTCACATATTCAGGATCATATTAATGCGGTGCAGTGAAATCATAGCAGAGTTCTCCCTCTACAAAAAAGTGCTACGGTATCAAAAATTCTGAATGTGAAACTAAAGTGGTTTACCACAAAAAAAAAAAAAAATAAATAACTGCTGTTTTTGTACCCCATGACATAATTGATGACTGAGAAGCACAACTCAACTATCTTCCAGCCCACCAATTTGTATTAAATGTATTAAATTCCCTTTCAAATCAATTCACTTCCATTTGAAAGGGAATTTCTCTCTAAAGCACACCGCTGTAATTATGACTAACCCATGCGGGACGCTTACACGTCGCAACACAGTTCAAGAGAAAGGAGGATGGCTGGAATGTTCAATTACAAACTATTTCAGCTGGCAAATGTGGAAAACGTCTTCAGGCTACACGGCATTGTCGGGAAAAAAAAGGTGTTGGTAAAACGCCAACTGCAGGGGGGGGGGGGAATGGTCAATTTGAACAATGTGCATTATTGCAAAATTAGTACTTGGAAGCAGATCACGTTGGGACTTTGGAGGTTTCACTTTAGTTTGTGAATACAAGGGAAAACGAAATCTTTGTTATGCTGCGTGAGAGCCTGTTAGTGTTACAGTTTGTATTGACAGAAGACTAATTGACAGACAGAATACAAACACAAAGTGCTTGCACTTGTGACAAAGTAAACACAGAGTTTCCTTGCTGTCACATTTTGGTTACAGCCTTTAGCTTGAAGCTCAAAGCAGAGCGGCTGACTAAAGTCCCTGTAAAGTGAAAAATAAATAGACAAGAGTGTTGTTAACAACCCTATGATCGATTAAAAAAAAAAAAAAAAAAAAACAATTGTGAAAAATCTCAATGGCTTCCCTGTCCTGTGTGGAGAAAGATTTCAATGCAGACTTCCGGGACAGCTCCACAAAAGTCTACCAATAAAGTGAGGCTGTAATGTAAATCAGAAGTCAAATGACAACAATAACGCAAACAAATTAACTTTTTCGTGAAACAATGATGTGTAAACATGTGGACTGCGCTTCTTTAGCACTGAACATATCGCGGCGCTATAGCAATAACCAAACGCAGAAATAAAAAATATACATACATATTATCAGGGGCGTGCTACTCTCCGATGAGAGATGATTCAATATGTATCTCGATTCATGGGGTACGATTCAAGAACATTTCCAGGTGGAACGACTCGATTTGGTCAGATTAAGATTTTGACTGTCGCTTTGGTCAAAGTAACAACATGTAAACATGTAAAAGCTATCCAAACCCCAACTATTGAACTTCCTCGAATTAAAAAGTAACGAATTAGAAAAATCAAGCCGATTTATATCCGTTGCTTACTTCTAATCAAAGACAATTCGATACATAGGACGCGATCCGATTCCAGGATGGTACATTTCAAAATGTCAATTGAGTTGAATCGAAACCGATTTTCCAACTCAAATCGGTCTTCATACTCCTCACTGAACCTCAGCCTGCTCCGATTCATTCAGTTGCCAATACACAAATTGTCAGTCATCAGCGAGACGATGTCGAGGGGCGGCGAGGCCCGGCACGCCGTCCCGTTAGGACGCACTTTGTTAAACCTGCGCGGCACATTAGGCCAAGGGAGCGTGGGACGTTATTCATTTGCTACGCCGGCACGCCAACGAGTCTCGCTTTAGACGCGCGGCCGAACGGAACCGGCGGCGGGGACGGCGTCTAATTGGGTTGACAAAGCGGGGGCCGCAGTCACTTCCCTCGCCTCTCCTTGGCTGGGTTAACGGGCTTGGCCAAGAAGCTGCCACAAAAACACACAGCGACAACAAACGCCGATGCCCCACAAGCAATTTGAAGTAAACACTCACTGCAGGTGACACAGCTTGAACGGACGCATTTGTCTGGGAGGAGTCCAAATGCCTGACACAGTTCAAGGAAAACGACATACCTGAACGCTCGGCTTCGTTTGGTTGTCTGTCTGCTGGGAGCAGAGGATGAAACGTACTCGCATTTTGTACTTAAAATGGGAAGTCAACCCAAACAGATTTTTTTTCAAGAATATGTTTTATGCAGGCCCACTAGTTGAAACAAGGCATTCGGATAAATATTGCGTTTGGGGCATAAGCGCTAATCCGCGCGTTTTTAGCCACCTCGGAGGGCGGCCATTTTGTCACTTCTTTCGACTGAAAATGACATCGCAGGTGCTCAGGTAGCGACGCATCACAGATCACCTGTTTTCTGAAGCCGAGCCGTGATTGGTCGTTATCTGAGCCCTGAGCAGTTGTGACGTCATTTTCAGTCGAAAAGAAGTGACCAGAAACTACGTTGGTGTGACTCGAGGCGCTCCATTTAGATAAACGTATTGCTTTGCCGCCACGTTGCGGCATCTTGTCGATGAACTCATTTGCGCAAAAGTGGTACTCTGTCGCCATCTTGTGGCAGCAACGGGCAATTTGGCCCTGATTTACTTTGACTATTTATGGCAGATCTCCAACTCTAACACTGATACTTTTAATTGAACCACTTTTTTTTTTTTTTTTTTCACAAGCATCTGTACTTCTTAAATACAGAGTGATGACTTTTGCCAGCTCTGTTCACAGAGCTAATCCCATTACAAATTTAGAAAATGAAATCCATTAATTGACTGTTAGTTTGCCCAAGAGTCGATGAATGATATATGCTCCAACATCCATCCTTGGTACTCGCGCCTTGGTTTATTCGTCTAACGCGTTTGCAGAGGCGCCGCTCATCACTCCACTTTCTGCCTAACAGACGGCATGAACATAAATCTATTGTGTAAGAGGGTCGCTCGTTCTTGCGTTGACGGCCTAATGATGTCATCCGGCGCCACGGCAACCTGCAGGGTCGCCTCGGGCCTATTCCGCTGAGCTAGCGACTCTGCGCGGGTGATGGATGGCGGGCGTCCCAAACACGCCCCCCTCCTCGGACTGTAGCATTTCATTGAAATGGAGACTTGGCTGTGGTTTTCCCACTCACGTGCGCGTGACGTCATCCGATTGAGATCAATCGGCCGTTCTCTACGGACCGAGCCGCGGTGAAAATCAGCGCAAAAGGGGGAATACGTCTGATTAGCGTTATTAGATTACAGGCCGGATAAATCAGGAAAAAATTATGTACTTTTAAATTTTTAGCAAATTATGAAATTATTATTATATTTTTTTTAATATCAAGAATGGCAGAATTGTGATTGTCTAAGGAAGATCTGAACTTCATATTATTCGGTTTGTCATTTTATTTGAATATGTGATGTGTCGGGACAGAAGGATTGTGCGAAGCGAGAGAGATATTCAGGCCCACCCCGATTTTTCCAGGCCCACCCATTAGCCACGTTCTGGCTCCGCCCCTGGTTTGTGGTCATGTGACAACAGCAATATGGCGACCTGTGCTAAGACTTTCAGTCATATCGTTAAACCAAACTCAATCAAAATGTTCGGTGGGACATCAATGAGTGGGAGTGTCAATAATAGCTTGACGCAAGCTAGCTGCTAAACTGCGCAGAGCACACTTAAAGTGGAAATCAAACCCAAACATTTTTTTTTAATCCAAGAATATGTTCCCAGCAGGCCCACTAGTTGAAACACGGCATTCTGATTCATATCGCGTTTGTGGAATAAAAGTTAATCCACCCGTTTTTAGCCATCTCCCGAGGCGGCCATTTTGTCACTTTTGTCGACTGAAAATGACATCACAACTGCTCAGGGCTCAGGTAACGACCGATCACGGCTGACCTGTTTTTCTGTTTTCAACAAGTGGGCCTGCATAGAACATATTCTTGAAAAAAATATGCTTGGGTTGACTTCCGCTTCATGGGGGGCGGAATGGACATCATCCACTTCTCAGCACTCGCTTTCTTAGTGCATCCATGGTTAGAAAAAAAGTCAAACAAGTCAAATCTAAAAATTCCGATGAGCGTAATGGGAGGAGTGAAGCGCGACCACCCACATCCAGATTAAAAGACTACGACTGGAACAGGAAGCATCATGAAAGTGCCATTGGCCCTGAAACCCCAGCTACCCCCCCCCGGTTAGCAGTATCCATTTCCTGTCTCCGTGCGGAATGCAATCAATAATATTTGAGAGATTAAGCAGAAGAATGGAGCGACGGGGGTGGAAGCAGCTGGCCTAGAGATGCTGAGCGAGCCAGACAACAGTCTGTGGCTGACATTTTGAAAACGAGCTCATGACGAAAACAAAAAAAAAAAAAAGACATTTGAATTGGAAATTGTGGAAAATGTGTCAAGCCTTCGGCTTATGAACTAAAATACGCGCAGGTAGGGAACAAGTCTTCAAATTGAATATCACATTAAGGGAATCATATTTCTCAACAAGCAGACAAAGTTAGCTTAATGCTAACACACAATGCAGAACGCCACTGACGGCTAACGAAAAGCATGAATAGTCAAGGGTTATAACCAGTGGATGTTTGAACACAAACGGCACATCAACACATGCTGACAGACATTATCACAATTCTAGCAGGCATATTTTCTTTATCCTCTGTGAAAAACAATTATGATTGCCGTTTACTGAGCTGTGACAAAATTTTTAATAACTGATTCATCTGCCAGTTCATTTTTGGGTTAATCAATGAATCAGATCCAGACAATTTTTTCAATAGCCATCCCTTTAATATTAATTTAAATAAAAAAAAAAAGGACATTATTTCAAATTGACAGTGGTGAAAATGCCCAAACATAATTCGATTCTGATTGGGTTACCGGTTGAATTGTAATGTGTCAGAAATGGACAATTCTAAGTTAAACAAAGGCTCAAAATGATTCTTTGATTCTCAAATTATTTGATGATTGACTTAATTGATTATCGATTAGATTGCTTATTATTCAGCGTTGCCCATCTCTACTTACAATAGTAGCGAAACTCTTGGTTTGCGTCTGCTTGACTGTATTATACTGCCCCCGGTGGCCAAGTAGAATACACAACAAGTCATAATGATTTCTTTTTTTTTTTGTTGGATGGCATTTCCATTTATTTCAATGGGGAAAGATGCTTAGAAGGGTTTGGACTTGTTTTCATTATTTCCATCAAATATCAAATT
This sequence comes from Filicampus tigris, assembly GCF_054856515.1. Taxonomy (NCBI): domain Eukaryota; kingdom Metazoa; phylum Chordata; class Actinopteri; order Syngnathiformes; family Syngnathidae; genus Filicampus; species Filicampus tigris. The sequence goes on along the minus strand of NC_141227.1, from coordinate 21,332,132 downwards.
TTGAAAAATGCCTCGTGCCTTGTGAGCAGATCAAGAATGGGAATTTTATCAAACGGCCGCGGCGGTGAGTTTTGACTGAAGCGGCGTCAGCGGCGGACAATGGAAGCTGTCAAACTCCTCCTCGGTTGCAGATTGTCAACTACGGCACGACACTTTGCACCATCACAAGCTATTGTGCGCAACAATGGCGGCAGCCGGCTCCTAATGGAGCCTTCGTGTACTCGCCCTTGCATTCTTCCCGCCGCTCAATTACTTTCCTCCTTAACGCAGCTCAAAAGACAGAAAGCGCAGAGTTCATTTGCAAGCTCACAATAGTCTCGGCGGGCGTCTCCCGTCTTCTTTCTCGCCGCCGTGTTCTCAAAAGCTTAATTACGGCCGCTCGCGTCTTCTGTTCCGCCGGGCTTGCTGACGCTTCAAAATCGCTCACCAGTACTTACGAAGCTCACGGCGGTGGCGGCGCAGCACTACTTTGGTCGACCCTGAGGTTACAAGGTGGCAGCAAAACGTTACTTTTGTCTTAATGAAACTCCTCAACTCACTTCAAGATAGTTCCTTGCCACCAAAATGGCAGCAGAGCACAACTTTTGCCAAAAATGAAGCTCCCAACGCAATTCAGCATAATTCCATGGCACCAAGATAACGCAAGATGACGGTAAAGCACTATGTTTGTCGAAATGCACCGCCTCAACTCAAAATAGTTCCTTGGCGCCAAGATGCCACAACATGGCAGCAAAGCACTATTTTGGTCTGAATTAAGATACTCAAGTCAAAGCAGCAAAACACTACTTTTGTCCAAGTGAAACTTCTCAAATGAATTCAACATAATTCCTTGCCACCAAAATGCCACAACATGGCAGCAAAGCACTATTTTGGTCTGAATTAAGACACTCAAGTCAAAGCAGCAAAACACTACTTTGGTCTAAGTGAAACTTCTCAAATGATTTCAACATAGTTCCTTGCCACCAAGATGCCACGATATGGCAGCAAAGCACTACTTTTAACTAAATGAACCTCCTCGTCTCAATTCGACATAGTTCCTTGGCCCCAAGATGCCACAAGATGGCAGCAAAGCAAAACAGTTTTTTTGAAAACTCTCGAGTTTTTTTTTTTTTTTTGTAGCAAATAACTGAGGACAAATTGCAAAAATAAACTCAACAAAACAAAACAAAACAAAATAAATGAATTACCGTAGCAAATGCCCGAACCACAAATATGCGGAGGTTGGAAAACCCTCAAAATATTGTACTCTTTGATATCGGCTGAAGAATAAAAAGGCATCAAAACAAAAGCAATTTCAAGAGGTCCTTCTGCAGCGCGTGCTCAGGCCCGAATCATAATCAAGCACCCGAGAGGTGGCCATAAAAGTGCAACAAGATGAAAGCAGCTCATAAATAAAAGAGCAATCTTACACCAACAGCAATCTTTGGTGTCTTTAGCACGAAACCAAGATTAGCGCGCCAGCTTGTTGCCTGCGGGGGGAGGAAAAAAAAAAAAAAAAAAAAAAAAAAGTGAAGTGAAACAGGGGCGGGTCGAAGCCAATCTATATGCGCTAATCCCGTGTGATGATGCAGGATTAGTCATGTGTAAAGAGGCATGGCGAAGGCAACAAGAGCAGCCGAGACGGCGGCGGCGACCTCCGCTAAGACTGTCATATTGCTTACGCGGGTCAACAGCTACAATCTGGTATGTTCAAAGTTAAATAGTGGCACGGTTTCAGGCAGAGGTTGCTAAGAAGTCTGTGGATTCCGCAGTTATTGATTTCTGCACTGCCCCTAAGACTCGATATGGAAAGCATCCGTATCCTTGAAATCCGGTTTCAGATCCATGGAGCACGCACACGCTTTATCCTCGCTAGTATCGTAAGACGATTCAGCGCACTATTTTCCACTGCAGCTCATTGTGCACCTGGATCCAGAATGCCACTCTCTTCCTAGGGGTACCTCAGGGATCTTTCTCCAGTACCTTCCTCTACTCCCTAATTACACACCACTGCTGCTCTCCCATTCACCTCATTGTCAAATTTGCTGACACCAACACCCTTGTAGGACTGATCAGGGCCGACAAAACATTTCCAGCGCTTCACCAGTAGAATTCACTTGTAGTACTAGCAGCAAACAGTTAGGGGGCTCACATATAGTTTTCCTTCGAGTGTGCCAAAGTTGTGGACCTTAAAACAAAGCTTGCGCACTAGTAGAATGACTCCAAGTAAAATGTGACTTTTGTTTCCACTACCACCTTCCAGAGTTTGAGTATTTATTCAATACCTTGAACATACGCCGTGAAGTCCATGCACTTGTACGCTTTTTTATCCTCATTTGTAAGACAATTTAGTGCACTGGTAAAATGACAAGTAGAATGACTGCCTTATTAGTCATGGTTTTTTTTTTTTTTTCCCCCATTAGTGTTTGACATTTTTACACACAAATTTGACAGACTAGCACAACTACGTGTTACCAGTAAGGCGAAAACATCTACGTACATTATTGGGCAATGCGGCGCTACTATTCGAGTCCTGGAAGCTACTAGTGGGTGACACATGCCCACGACGTGAGCCTAATTAGTGTGACTGGAACAGCACTGTCATTTGCTAGTAAGGTTTGTTTGCGTGCTAGTAGGCCCAAAGTGGCTTTTGTGAGGACGCTGCAGAATGGCTGGAATTGTAAAAGCTATCAACTAACACTCGGTGATGCGGTTTTCGCCTTCAGTCTCCCACGACAGTGGCACACGCGTAACCAAAGGCGACGGCGATGATGTAACACAGATGACAGTTGCACAATCACACCATTGACCACCAAACCACAGCCTTCACCATGTCACGATGACAACATATATTTTTGTTTATTTATTTTTTTTAAAAGGCGTCGAGTTAAGACGACAAGTGGCGGCCCCGACTGAGACGTGCGGCTCATTTATAAAGGATTAAGCGTGGAATGTGACAACGCGTGGCACACGGCGGGATGAAAGATGATCCCTGCAGCCCGGCGCTGAAACGCGAGATGCGCGCTAACAATCAGCTGGAAGCCAAACCACACTCCATTGATTTAGCCACACACTGTGGGCTCATTCTCTGCAACACTCCCTATTATCGCACCATCCACAGTGTGTGTGGATGATGCTCAATTTCAACCAACAAGCCTCCACAGTACTTCAGGGTGTCCTTTCAGCTCAAAACAGAAACTTGGTTGTGCCAAAATGAGTCATGAATTGCCATAATGTGAACATTTATACAGTACTAAACAAAAAAAGTATGTGGCAAAGAGCCTACAGTGAATATGCAGCTAACAATTACTTTAGCAATCGATTATTTTGTCGATTGGACTATTACTCAGATTCCAAAAAGAAATTTTAAAATCCATCCAATGATCAATTTTTTTTTTCTAATTGACAATGCAGAAAAGGTGAACAGATTATCATTCAGCCTGCTTTCATGAAGAACGACAGGGATCAGAATATTTAATGTTGAGGGACTGAAATTCCGAGGATTTGGACAATTTCAAATAAAACGATTTCACAATGATTCATCGCTGATCAAAGTGATTATCAATTCATTTGACCCTCAATTAGTTGCGGATTAATGATAAATTGTCGCACCTCTAATATATATACTAGGTATTAAAGGAATTTAACAGAAGTAAGAAAACATAAGAAAATTCTAATAAAGAACACAAAACGTACATAATGCAGATTAACCCATGCAACTCCCAAATCATCCAAAATGAACCAATATGAAATTTGAATTAAATAGTTAATTTTCCAAACTATACATAGATAGATATATAAGAATAAGGTACCCCACTCCTGGATTAAAAGGCAACATTTTGCCATCAAGGTTCATCATCTTCAAATAATTTCCTTCATCTTCATCATCATAACATGCAACAAGCCTGAGTTGCACACTACAGAAAAGCCAATGAAATGCAACGCGCCACCTTTACTGTACATGCACGCCTGCATCCCACCAGGGACTGAAACAGAGGCCCCTCCACCCTCCATCCATCATTCTTCCTTCCATCCATTATTCCTCCTTTCACTCACCACTTGGCGGTTTCAACGAGACCCAATACAAGAGTTGTGTGGAAAAAACTGCAGTGCATCATACTGGGGTGAGTTCCTCATATTTTGCAAAGCGTACAAAGCTACCAAACAACCACAATAGTAAACATTTTAATACCTCCCTCATATGAGTCAAAAGTCAGCAATACATATACCAAATTGTCTGTACTGGGAATTGTATCCGATCCTACTGGGATGTGCAGGTGTGCCTAATCCAATGTCCAATGAGTTCAATCTAACGGGAGCCTCCGTTTATTTAATAAAATCATAACCCATCTGAGCAACATAGCAGTTTTGGATGCTTTGTAATAAAAACAAGGTAAAATATCATAAATAATGCTCCTACCTTGATATCCCACGGAGATGCTCGATTAGGATCCAATTACTACCGTCCCTGCGTCCGGAACCGGTGGCTCGACCAACCGATACAAAACACAGCCGTCCTCCTCGCCTCTTCCTCGGCGACGGCGGTGCCTCTGTGGTCGTCACAAAGCGGACACTGGTGGTCGCGGGTCGTGCGTGGCTGTGATGTTCTTAGAAATTCACGTCAGACGCTCCGTAGTCGAGCACCACGGAGCTGCTGCGTGTGGAGGCGCGTCACCCACTTCCGCGTTCACGTGCAGTGGAGGAAGAGCGATGAGAAAGAAGAGCAAGACCAGCAGGCTTGAACTAAAAAAAAAAAAAAATGAAAAAAAAAAAAAGAAAGAGAAGAGAAAAAACACGTCGTCATGGTTCGAAATTAGTGGGGATGCTGAAGGTCCCCCGTCTAAAAATGAAGAATAAGCAAAGTATATACGTATACATTTTTTTCGATAACTGACGCATGTAAAAAAAAATGAATCATGCAAAAAGATTTCCACTACCAACGCTGACAGTAACCAAATCAAATATATTTATAATGTTCCTTATAATGCGCGTTTCATGCACAAGGCAACTCAGTGTGCTTCACGCAACCAAAGCACAACACCTAAAAACATTTACAAATCGAACTGCTCAAGCCATTCAAAGGCAAAGCAAAGAGAATATACGTAGCGATTAAAATGACTAAAAGAACATACATTTACAACATTTAACTGCATTTACAAACAAAAGATTGAAGACATTTCAAAGCAGAAGCGAGAAAAGTAGCTTCCCGAAAGTACTAAAAGACCATATTGCGAAAGTGATTCGAAAAATGTTTTAAAAAATCTTCATCAAAGGAATGTTGGAGGAAGCGTCATTTTAAAGTTGGATTTAAAAGCATTTAGGCTACTTAGTAACTTATTGCATTTGCGTGCAGCTGTTTGCAAAGGTTTTGAAGTTATTTATATCGGTCTCTGTTTTGAACTATATCCCAAACTGGCATTTGACAAAGAGCGTGTAGACTTTATGGTCAGGAAGACCATCCAGAGTCAAGTTAGTTATTAACCAGAGGAATGTAACAATCTCACATTTTTCTCCATGTATGCGAAACTTGTCCTTGCGTTCGGCCTGATTACGAATGCGCAGGCCACCACGCCGTCCTCGGGGCGGGACAACGGAGCCTCTGTTCTCCCGCCTGAAGTGAGTTTGCCAAATTGTCATGCGTGTTTTGTGTCTTTGGTGTCAGAAGGATGCGTGTAATCAAGGGATTAGGATGGGAACGTGCACAGAGGCCCGTTTAAAAAAAAAAAAAAAAAAAAAATGTTTTAACGGTAGAAAAGATGCTTTAAACAAGAACTATCTTAAAAACAAATAAAGCTAAAACTAATAAAAACCCAAACCCACATGGACAATGGATTAAAAGTGACTGAATTTGAAAAAACAAGTCAAAATGGAAAACACCATAAACGCTGGCGTGCATTGTGGTCTACGATGGCAATGTCCCGGCCAGCGCGTGACCATCACGGCTTCGCAAGGTCAATTCCTGTTTGTGCACAGGGCAATTATCTCAGAGCCGTAACCCTGCAAACACAAACGGTACGGAGAGCGACCACCCAGACACGGATACGTGACTCGGGTCAGGAGCGCAAACAACCGAGCACCACCGCACATTCCTCATGACTCACCTGCCAAGTAGAAAAACATGTTAGGTGGCAAAACACTCTATAGTCTTCCTGATTTATCTTTAATACATCTGGAATCAAAACAAGAAAAGATGTCATCGTGTTGCAAAGTAACCAGCACACTGGCACAAGAATGACTCAGTATTAGTTTTCAACTATTAAGGGAATTTGGAGGCAGTTGCATGTCCGGCTTGGTTGAAAAGAATTCACCAAACAGAAGCAAAAAACATGTTTTTGGGCCATTACATCCACATACAACCCGTCGGTGGCAAAATAAGTCCACCGTGAGAACGTTGGTATTGTGAGCTTTAATTTGAGGTATGACTCGATGAGGTTTGTTCCAATGTGAATTTTGCAGTGAAATTGGTGCTGCTGTTTTGGTTAGCAACAGAGGAGTTCTGGACAGACGCCGGACTCCACATAACACCAGATCCTCTAAAACTAATAAGCAAGGAACTGCGATAAGACTTCCACACATGATCTGTTGATGTTTCTATAGGTGCTGCTGTTTTGGTTAGCAAGTCAATCTACATTTACAACTTGCAATATCTTCCACGTTATACGTCAAAGTGATTCTGCAGGTGGTGCTGTTTTGGTTAGCAACAGACATTAAGTGGGTTATACGGACTGAAAAAACAAGTCTATGAACCGAGGTAACCTTTAATTACCAGGCTTTTATTTTCCTGCGAGGAAACATGAGGCGTCTATTGACTCAAGTGGATGAATTAAGTCTTAAGGTGGCTGGCAGATAGTTGAGGAAATAAATGAGAGAAAAGTGATTGTATCTGAAGGTATGGAAAGAACCTTTATTTTAAGTCAAACCCTGCAGATATGATGACAGCATTGGAGATTTTTGCAAAGGCTGAGCATTTGAAATAAAATTTTAAAAATGGACAAAATACAAAAAGATTCATATGGCAACCATCTTACTCCCTAAAGACATTGAAATATCCCGTCCCCCATTCTCAATTATACACAATTGTAACTGGCATTCAAACAGACACAGACTGCATACTTGAATTTAAATATTCCATGAATAAATATTTTAAACACACGCGCGGGTGTAGTTCGTTTGTGTGGTCATCTGCATGTGCCCACAAGACAAGACGTTTTATGTGCAGGATACAATTTAAAAAAAAAAAAAACAACAACAAAAAAAAAGACAACAAACACTTCATGAGACAAACACAGACATGTCAATAAAAACACCCCTCAGCCCAGAATAAAAGTTTAAATCAGATATTTCTAAAGTGCATCTGGCCAAGACGTGTCCAATGGAAATCAATCGGCGCCGTTTTTTTTTTTTTTTTTACTGTCTGAACATGCAGCAGATATTTTGCAACAAACAACCTACGTACGTGCACACGGACTTCAATGGATTCATTGAACAAATGAAATAAAAGAAACACTTTCACATTGATCATCTGCTGTTTGTCCACACTTTTTCACAGGAGAGTTCACCTTGGCTGAGAGGGGGACAAACAAAACAAAACCCCCCCCAAAAAAAAAAAAAAATAAAAAATAAAAACCCAAAGCACACATCGGTGAATAATATCCCGTCCGTCCAGGCTGAACGTGCCGTGCCGTGCCGTGCCGTGCCCCCCCCATCCCCTGGGGAGGTTTTCTAGAAGGAGCTTCTAGATCTTAGGCAGCTTGGGAGCGCTGACGAGCGGGTTGGCGTCCTGCAGGAAGCGCCTCCCCGTCCCCTTGTAGTCGTACGAGCAGTCGTGTGTCTCTGCATAGCGGTGAGCGGCGCAGAAGTTGCTGCCGCACCTGATGGACCAATCAAACGCAGATATTTTTGTCACCGTGTCGCAGTTATAAATAACAACGCTTTATTTTTAGCTCCATAACAATGCACAACGAAAATGGTGACTGAGGACTGAGCAACTTTGAGTTACGTTGATAAGGTTTATATTCATGCCGAGTGGGCATTATTTGTGTTAAAAAGTTGAACTCTGTCATGGATGACATGTTTTTTTTTTTTTTTTATATGTGAAAAAGACATCTGGTTTGTGTTTTGAAGTTCATGCTATGTTTTTGTTCTTGAAAATTCCTCTCAGTTGTAATGTTGAAGTATTATAAAACAGTCAAATGTTCCGCCGGGCCAATTAATTTGTTATTGCAATTATTTCCTGGGTTCGTCCTTGTGATTTTTTTTTGGGCCTATTCTTGCTTATCAGTGGTTTGTATCCTTTCGTGTAGCATTCTGTACTTGTGAGATTGTTGCTGATGTCACTAACGGTTGTTTTTCCTTTCAGCTCCTGTCATCAACTGCTGTTGTTGTTTCCTTCGGCCTACATCTGTGACTTAGTACGCTGGTATTTTTTCTTCTTCTTCTTCTTCTTCTTTAGGACATTCCAAATGGTTGTATCGGCTGTGGATAACGTTTGCGCAACAGCGCCGATTGATTTTCCACCTTCTGTTGGCTTTGCAATTTTGTGTTACTACTCACCGACAGTTCCCTGGTTTTCATGGAAACACATTATGTCGCCTTCAAAAGAGAAGCCCTGAATTGTCAATCACGTGTTCCGACACGTTTTTTTCCCCCCATTACAAAAACGGGCAGTTGGACATAAAAGGGGCCATCTTATAAAGATATGCATCAGCTCCCGATGTCAGTAGCTCGAAATAAAATGTGAAATTTTGAACCTTTGTCTCATCTCTTCCCGTCAAACCCAAAATATTCAGTCTGCGGCAAATAGCGTAAATGGGCCTCACTGTTGCGTTGCTTTTGGAAGGGCGCCTACAAACAAATTCCAGATGAGAATGACTCAACTCCATCAAAGGCGTTAAAACAGTTGAATAAACTCTTAGCATTGCTAGCAACGAGCTTTCCAATTTAGCAGTCGCCGTTTAAGGTTGCACGCGGTTGCATCAGACGGGACGCTCGCTCAACGTGAGCACGGTGGGGAGGTGTCGCCTTCGAGAAAGCTGGCTCGCGGCCTGAACGGGCGGCTAGCGCGGATACAAGGGCAGCGGATTTGCTTTCGCATCAGGCAGCAAGCGCGCGTACCTGCACTCGTAACTGGTGGCCAGGCCAGTTTTCTTGCCGCAGAGGAAGCAGTGCTTGGAACTCTTCTTCTTGGCCCCCGCGGGGGCCTTGACTGGAGGTAGGTGGTACGTCGGAGTTCCTTGCAGAGAAAAACAATAAAAACAATTGAACCGCCCAACTTGAATGGCAAATGAGGAAGGTGTGTTGATACTGTTAAGTGTCACACAGCAACACATCAAATCAACAACTTATGTGACAAAACAATCTACCTTTTCGATCACAAGCGAGTAGCATATGGCAGCCAACCCATCGGCAGCTGGAGCAAGAAGCTAGCGTAAACGTCTACAACTTTACTCCTTGTCAAGCAGTATGAACAGATGGGACTATTTACCGCTACATAGCATTTCACACACGAGGTAACTCAATGTGCTTGACAATTTTGGTTCATCCAGTTGTTAAATTTGAACTGCTGCCATTTGTTCCTTCAAAAAGGGTCCGAGGACTGACCCTTGAGGGACCCCGCATCATGGCCATTCGATCAGATTTGAAACTTCAAACCGTCGCAAAATTACTCCTTTCCTCCAAGTAGGACCCGCACCATTTTAGGACTGTTCCATTTAATCCCACCCAAGTTCCCGGCCTGTTCAACAGAGTACCACGATAAAGGGATATTTTGACTCTGAATTTGACTTAGCTTGAAGGTGTTTGTGACCTTCAAGGTACCACTGCTTTAAAGCCAGAAGCACACAAACAAAACAAGTGTGGGCTAGCCCTCTTAAAATATTTTCCGAAAGCAGAGGCGTACGATCAATAGTCTGGATTCCACAGATTGGTTGTTTGCGCAGCATCTTATTTGCGCGACTCCTTTCAGTCCCAACCCAATCCTGCAGTCAGAACCGTTCACAAAGAAAAGAATTGAGGATAATGCGCAGCTTCGCAGTAGGATGCGCTGAGGGCAAGAAGACTGACGAAACGGTAATGGCTCCAAGATTGGATTATTATTGTCTTTTTGAGCACCTTGGTCTGCAGCAAATCAGACATTTAGTGGATCGGAGCTGCGCCGTGTGACGCGCCCAGCGACAGGCTGGACTTGTTTGACCGGCAGTGTGTGGCGACGTCTTCACTGAAAGCGCTGACAAAAAAGCGATGTCACGCATTGCTCCATAATCTTCGACAAGCACACCTTGTCAACCCCGTAGCAGAGCTCCTTGGAACTTATAAATACGGTAGACCAACTGCTTACATACGCGCTAAATTATGCGAGCACTGATTAGAATATGGTTTATAAAAAAATAAAATAAAATAAAATTCATACAGAAAATACCACACACAGCTATAAGAATTGTTTTCAGAAGGCATGTCCCTATTTCTACATCATAAAAATATTTTGACTGTTAATGTATTATGTGACAGGGAGATAGTAATTTGTGGCTTTCGTGAGCTGTAAATCAACATCATTCAATTCAAATCAAATATTCAGCGTGCAGTGCAAAACACATCATCCCCGAGGCGTTTCAGAAAAGCGCAATCGTGAAACAAACATCATGAAGGAAAAATATAACGAGATGGTACCTGCTCAGTGACATTTGTCAGAAAAGGCGAATATTTCACAAGTCCTGCAAAGCTATGCAAACTTACTTCTGCAGGCAGACGTCGGTCCTCATTTCAGCAAAAATGAACACTTTTAAACCGAAGGCCTTTGCACAAAAACAGTCTCTGCGAGGACAACTTCTTACAACAAATAAGAATGTTTTGTGAATCTTCTATCTCTCTCTTTTTTTTTTTTTAACCTCTCCTCTTCAGCTGCTTGGTCACGCAGGATGGCGGATGTGTTTGGCTTTTTTTTTTTTTTTCGATGCCAAATGCTTTTACTGTGCAACAGGGGAACTTGAAGTACTCCCTCTGTGGTGGGAGAGCGAGAAAATAGAGCAGAAGCAAAACGGAAAATAAACAAACAGCAGAATAACACCGCCTAAGACGACTCTAACATTAGATAGGAGTCAAGGCAGCCACACCCGGCGAGGAAGCCAATCGACGTATAGCAAATTTGACCGACAGGGTGTGGTGGGAGGGGCTATGCTGGCCCGGAACACTTGTAAGGACTTGAGTATGGAAATGAGAGGACAGTTTTCACACCTCATGTGTCTTTCTTACCAATTCTCCCGAATGGAGGCATGACTCCCCCGCTGGACACCAGACATTTGTTGGCCTGTGGGAACAAAGGGGAAAGTATTTTTTTAGGAGGGACTCAATTGTAGATGCTCAGCAGATGGGGGAAACTTGCGTTGAAACCCATCTGTATTTGTTCGAAAACCAGGAAATACTTTTAAATGAATGCGTTTTATTCACTGAAATTAACAACTCGTGGGGCTTGATTAATCAAGTTCAATTCGAATCCAATCTCAAGTGTTGCAAAGGCTCTAATTTGGGGTAGAAAAAAAAAAAAAAAAAGAAAGCGAGTCCCTCTGAAACAAACACAGACGGTTGCTGCTCTCACCGTGTTCGAGGAGGCCGCCGCTCGGTGTCGCGCGGCGTCCTCCCGAGGGAGGCCCGGCAGCCTGGTGCCCAAGCCGCCCGCTCCTATTGGAGTAGCGGCGGGCAGGGGAAGGCCCAGTCCGCCTTTCCTGGCGCCGCTCCCGTCGACGGGCCTCGCCGCGAGAGACGCCAGGAGCGCCGAGTTGCTCAGGGAGCCCAGTTGCTCTCGGCAAGCCTGGTTAGCCATTTTGGTGATGCCTCTGGCTTCCCTCTTGGAGAGAATCTCGGGCCTCTTGCCGGGCGACTCCACTTTAACGCCCCGCAGGCGCGCGGCGTGACCGGACACCGTGGACGGGCTGCCTGGCTTCGCCTGCGCTGCGGAATGGACTTGGAGGGGGAGCGGGGCGTCAAAAGGCTGAAAACGTGGCTTTGGGGAGCTGGAAGCTGGCGACAAGGGGCTTAAATGGAAGGAAGCGCTGAGCTGCGTTACATCGGCTCGGCTGGTCAGCGTGTCGCCACCCGTCCCGAGTGTCCAAGTGCTGAGAGGGGAGGGGGGCAGCGGCAGTTGGTGCGGCGCCCCGACATCGAAGGCTCGACAAGATTCCTCCGATTGAGGGGGCAGGTCCAGACTCAGGGGGTCCGCCAGCTCGCCGAACGAAGCGGCGGCCTGCGGCGGCGGCGGCGCCGCCAGCCGGCCGGCCTCCTCCATTAAACCGACTCCGACCGGCTTGAGCGGGTCGAAGGCGGCGTCGGGCGAACTCCGGGTGCACAGCGGAGGGAGCTGAGGGTACACGCAGTCCCTCATCAGCCTGGTGCCGCTGATGTCCAAGCGGGAGACTTTGGGAGGGGGCCGAATCTTTGCGAAAGGCGGGCACGTCTCCCACGGCTCCTCCTCCTGAAGCATGTAGCAAGACGGCGAGGGGAACGAGGGAGGCGGTCGTCTCGGGACGGGCATCTGGGAAGAAGTGGAAGCGGCGGCGGCGGCAGGCGCAGACGGGTCCGGGAGTTCTTGGTCCGCTATGGGAGGTAGATGTCCACCGAGCTGGCGAGACTGGTTAATGTGAGGGAGCGAACGCAAGAGGCGCTGATGGAGCCGTGCGATGGAAGGCGTCGGGTTGCCGCCGCCGCCGCCGCAGGGATGGAGACCGACGGGGGGACGCGGTTTTGCCTTGCTCGTCTTCTTCGGCTGTAGAATGAAAACCGGTGCAAGACAGTTAAAACCACAAAATCGATTTTTTTTCTAGGGATGTCAAAGTTAAAGCATTAACTATGGAGATTAATTTCAATTTTATAAACGCAATTAAAAAAATTTTTTTAACTCACTTTGCAACGAAACTTAGAGGAGAGTCACTTTTACATAGTTTTACTTTAAAAAGTTGCTCGATGGCTCATTGGGGAAATCCTAAATAGTTTGCGCACTATGCAAATCCAATTTCAAAACCATATTAGTTGTACATCTTTGGTGTATCGTTAAACAGTTGTACTTCGCAGAAAAATAATCTTATTCAAGGATCAAAGGAGTCTTTGAATAGAAATATACTTTCAACTTTTTTCCCCCCCACATTAATTCCAAGATTTTACTCAAGTAAATATATGTTCCAAGCTTCGTAAAAAAGTTGTAGTTGAAAAATATGATTAATCACAATCAATTATGGAACATTTTGCGATTAATTAGTTTTAAAAACGTTATCGCTTGATAGAACTAATTTTTACATTTTCATATTTGGCATAGGGCTGCAACTAACATTTATCCGTCTGAGGGGGCGGCCATTTTGCCACTTATTGTCGACTGAAGTTGACATCGCAGGTGCTCGGGGACCAATCACGGCTCGGCTTGCAAACGTCACATGAGCAAACTCAGAAAACAGGTGAGGCGTGATTGGTTGTTACCTGAGCAACTGTGACGTCATTTGTAGTCCTGAGCAAGTGGCAAAATGGCAGCCCCCGGAGATGAATCAAAAATGTAAAGCAAGAAAATCGGCATTATGTTTTCACTGACCAATTCCATAGGATAAAAATGACTTCTCTGGAGATTTCCCACTTTCCAGGCAAGAACTCCAAAACGAATTTTCGGTCATACCTTCTTGTTGATGTTCATGTCTTCCATCTTGGCTTTGAGCAGCTTCATTTTATTCATGGTGATGGAGTTCTCCAGGCTCTGCGCAGCAGCAGAGCGCTCGCCGCTGCCGCCGTCCTCCTCTGTGCACATGTTGTACACTGAGCCGCCGCTGAAAAGCACCAGCGTGGGTGTACATTTGTCAAAGTTAACATCAGAATTCTGTTCCTGTGACGAAATTTGTAAGCCTGTCATCAAGTCGGAATCACAGTGAATATTTGTGTGAAAAACACTTCTAGGCCCTAAATATAAAACAAATGAAAAATCACTGTACACAGCGGAAACCGTGCGCCTTCTAGTGCCGTGTGACCGCGTATTCTTAGCGGTCACGCGCTAAGTCGAAATGTCATGTCGTGTGCTAAGCAAGGCTGACTAGTTGTTTTGTATATCAAATTCGAAAGCAGAAGATGGGCCAGAAACAGCTGATTTATTTATTTATTTTTTTTACAGATCATATCTATCATGTTCTACTGTCAAGTCATAATGACTGTTTAAACTGTAAATATATCCAAACTACAACCCTAAGATAGTATAATAGAATTTCAAACTCAAAAAATAAAAATATTACATTTAAAAGTAAGTGCTACTCAGCAGAACAGAAAACGCACAAAACGTCCTTGACACCAATTATTATTATTCGCAAGGGCCTGCGGCATCGATAACCTACAATTCCTGTCGCAATATTACGAATAAGTGACTTTTTAGCAGGTTTATAAAAAAATAAAAAAAATACAAATAGGCGAATATGCGAATGGCGAAACGCAAATAGGTGGGGCGTTTCGGACCTGAGCGTTTCAGACAGAGGCGTGAGGGAACCATCTCCCCTGTCCACCACCCGGAAGAAGTTGAGCTGATCGCCTTCGCGGTAGACCACAAACGTGACCTGTTTGTTGGCCGAACTCTTCTCCCAACCTTCCTCCTTTGTACCCTCCATCGAGTCCGCCACCTCTTTCACGGGATCCTCCATGGTTACTGGGAAAAGAAGAGAAGAGTTTCAGGGGAGCCTGCATAATTGGTAGACAAAAAAAAAAAAGTCCTGTGCCCAGCTTTTAAGTAGTCTTTTCCTTACCCCTTCTGGTGTTGATTGGACCTCCCCTCATAGCTAAGACCAACTTCAAAGTGCAGCCCTCCGCAATGCTGCAAGAAGCACACGTGCTGACTATTAATGCGGCAGGAAAAAAAAAAAAAAAAAAAAATCTAACAGAAGCCAAAGAGCAAATAAGGTTTGGGGTAAAAAAAAAAAAAACAACTAATAATTAAAAAAAAAAAAAATGTAGGAACCGTCTGATTCCCACATCGATTTGACTGTTTGACTGCAACGTTTGCTTTAGCAGACATCACGCGCCGCTTCCAAAAAACACAAAAGCGCGCGATGCGGTGGCGGCCCGCGTGGCGAAGTGACAGGCGTACGCGGCACATGACAAGGAATCATTGTGGTTGCGGGGAGACGTCAAAAGTTAGTCATTCATTAAGCCCGGTTGAATAACGCCTACAGTGGATTTTGGAGTGAAGAAAAGGGGGGCGGTGGGGGGCAGCGGGGACCGCTTACCCATAATCGTGGAGACAGTGTTCATCATCCAGTTCCAAGTTGTTCCAGATGAGATGTTGCTGGGTAACTGGGATGCCTTTACACACACACACACGCACGCACGCACACACACATTGGCCATGAGAGAAATCAATACAGAGCTGCACAGGTTTAAGAGCGTCATTAGTTCAAGTCACTAAAGTTGATTCATGACTGCCCTCTTTAGACAGATCAACGCTACTGCAAGTGGAGCCCCGCTTCAGCCACCCGGTGGTCGATCGCTCATCTAATCGAGTTTAGCTCGTAGCTTCCCATTGTTTCGCCATTTCTGCACTGCACTTGTTCCGCTTTATTTACTGCCTGCCCACTTATGTCTTTTGATTGTTTTGCACTTTGTGTTTATAAAATGGCTACAGATGGATGACATGACGGTTTAATGTCGCTGTCAAGTTATCCAAGATTGAGGATTACAATTTCCTCATGTAGGGGGGCGGTCGGTTCAGAATGGTACCAACATGCGCTACTCACAGAAAGTTAGCGATATTGCGTTTTTGGGGTGACATTTCTGAATCTAACTCGACAGCTGCTGTGAATTTTGCCGTTCAAATATTGCGCAATACAACGGGGGCAGAGGAACACTCTAGTATTAATATCGAGTGAAGGTGGAGATTTAAACAAAACAAGAAGGAGGAAACGAGGCAGAACTGACAAACATGGACGCACAACATTTTGGAGCGATTACGTCACTGTTGACTTTCAAGACCCACAATAAGAACAAAACTAAAATAAAAATAAATCCACCTTTTTCCACTCTTCAGTAATTGGCAAAAGGGCTCGATTGCCTTCGCCAAAAACGCTGAATTCTGGCCAAAAAGCGGAGAAAACAAGCTTTTTGTCAACAGAAACCTGTCAAGTGATTGATAAAGCGCTTTGGATGACAATCACATATTCTATTTATAGCTCACAGTACATTCTCTGTTGAGCGTGAGGTGCCTAAACTTGCCCGACTGTTGCCATTTCCCTCCCTCATCATCGCCGAAACAAGACGAGATTCACCCCGTAATCTTCAGCATCTGCACAGACCTCAAGTCCACAGTGATGCTATGCCGCCATCTACAGGGATCTGTTAATCAGTACAATTTGGTATACAAACTGGAATTTTTCCTCATACAAGCTGGGCGAGACCCTCTGCCACGCCCACCCGTTGAAAAACGTACATATAAGTATATACTGTAGGCCGATACGTTGGTGGTATCAAACCTTTGGATTCAAGTTGATGAATAAAAAAAGTCCACGACAGTAAATGACTCCATATTTTATTGTTTGGAATATTATGAGTCATATGACATCCCGGCTTTGCCTTGTGTTGTTTCCATCGTGGGCACGGCGGGAACAGAGGATTTCCCTTGCGGTTGATTAAAGTATCTATTTAGAAACGCATTTGCCATTTGATAAGAAATGAAAGCTCAAGAGTCTAGTCAAGGCATGGCGAGAATGGCGGGCTGATCTCGAGGGAAATCTTGGGAATGCAAATGAAGTGAGCGAGTGCACTCTGTGACCTGGCACTGGAGCCAAGCCACCATTTGGGAGTGGGAGCGGTGCGCGCCATCACAAAAAAAAAAAAAAGCTGACTGACGCCCCCCCCCCCCCGCATCAACAACACGGAGGTATCCCGCACAAGGTCAGAGTCACACCGACGCTCGCAAACCGAAGCCTGTCGAGCTTTCAAATGATTCATTGAAAGGCGCGGAAATCGTTTTCTTCAGCACGTTTATTCGTACCTTCAAGCCGTTGGATCTTGGCCTTGACCGAGATGACGGCCTCGAAGGGCAACACGCGCAGCTCGAAACACGTCCCGGTCAGGGTCTCGATGAACAGCTCCATGGGGTCGTACAGAGGAAGCTTGTGGTGAAAAGCTCCCACGCGGTCGTCGTTGAAGAAGGGAGGCTCCTTCCTGTCGGTCATCTCGGCCGGGTGGGGAGGGAGGAGGGGAGGGGGGGGGCCGGGGGCTTTAGGAGGGTAGCCAAAGCGGAGGTGATGACCAAGCTGAGGGAGAGAGGGGCAGGTTGTGCTTCCTGGCTGGGGGACCGTCACTCATCATGTGGGATGACCACGACTGTGAAGAAAAAAATCAAAAAATAAAATGCAGGACACATCGATACGTCGGGTGTAATTTAAACAGTCGCCTAAAAGACTTGGCATATGTTTCCTTATATAGTGGCGAAGAGGCTTTATTTACATAACATTCCTGTTATGTTGTGGGTCAAATTGGCCCAGTTTAAAATTGTAATTTCTGTCTTTAGCTACTGCCTTGAAATAAATGTAAATATGATTGTAGTAAGAGAAGTTAACAATCTATAATATTGTACTTACGGTAACGACTTCCTTTTAATCACTCATCTACTCTTTGTTTGTATTTTGTTGTTTCTATATAATTAATGAGTGCAAATGTTAAAATATTTCGCTAACAGGGAGACAAAAGTAGCTATTGAATTTAAAAAGAAACATGAAAAAAAAAAAGTGTCAAGAAATGATTTCATGTGCTCAGGTGTAGTAGCTAACTTATTTCAATACATGGCAGTTGGGAATTGTAATGTTATTTTAAACATTCTCTGTAAAGTTAACGAAGGGTCGCTAATGCTGAGTTTGATTTGCTTTTGAATTCCACTTTCACCTTTAGAGGTACGTTTACATTATGGATGATGTAAAGAGCTGCTCTGGAACAAACAAACAAACTAAAAGGAGCTTCTTGGTGCAAGTCCGAGAGTACAATGGCCTCATGAAACATTCAGAGATGCATGCAAGACATTGGCCAGAACTGAAAGATCAGGTGTGCGGTAGGAAGGTCGTCTAATGCCGATGTCAGACTACACGAACGTTGCCCGATTTTGGGCCGACAGACGTTTCGCAGACAAATGTAGTGTCTCGTGGCCGATGATGAGTTGTCTTTATGCATTTTTCTTTTACAGATAGAAACAATGTGTTGGTTGATTTTTTGCTTTGACTTGTGTGCTTGTTTGGTGTCAGTGAACGAAACGACTCACTTCGCAACAAGCAGTGATTTGCCAGATATGATCGTTAAAAATTCTTTTTAAAAAATGGTCTTCAAGCATTTTTGTTTGCCACCCCTTGTTGGAGTTTACTGTCAAACAAAACATTGAACAAAGAGAAATCCGTGTGTATTTACAACAAACGCATAGTTTTGCCTTAGCTTAATGCTAACATATTACGCGAAATGCCATACAACGGCTAACGAATAGCATCAATGTGTTATGCGTTCCACAACAGATATGAGATGAAGATTTTGTTCTGTTTTCTGAGTTTGGTTGTGCAACGTTCGCAAGCTGAGATGTGATTGGTCATTACCTGAGCAACTGCAATGTTATTTTCAGTCGACAACAAGTAACAAAATGGCTGGCCTTGAGATGAATAAAAACAGGTGGATTTCGCTGCTTAATTCATATTCCCCAAACGCAATATTAATCGTAATACCATGTTTAGACTAGAGGGACCGCATAGAACAAATTACAGTACAGAAAATGTTTGAGTTGATTTTCTGTTTAATGTAGGACCCTGCAATAATTGATTCAAATATATTCGATAGCTGCAGCCCTAACGTTTATGTTTTTATAAAGCACAAGACTGTGCAGTGCTGTGTTGTTGTTTTTTTTAACTGAAAAGCCCCTAAATTTTGTTGGCATTTTTTTTGTGGGGCTGAAACGGATTAATAGGATGTTAATTCATTTCATTGGGGAGGGGTGATTTGAGATACCGGTGTTCTGAGCTACAAATTTGGTCATGGAATGATTTCAACTTCAAGGCACCACCTTATTTCTTATGTATTTTTTGGCTACCCTGAGTTGGGGACGAAATATAAGGAACAGCTCGGCGTGGATGTAGTGCAGCAACTTTTAAGCACATTTTTTAAAAAAACACATAGCTAATTAACACTGTCTACCAGCATCAACTAAATCCTCAGTGGTGTGGCCTGTGAATGCACACACAAAGCAGTAACATGCCATTACCTTTGTGTCATCATCATCCTTGTGGGGGGCGGGTGGAGTGGACAGGTGTACCTAATGTTGTGACCAACCGGTGCACAATAGCCGATTACAAGGGTTTAAATAAAAAAAAAGGAAGCACACAATGGGAAATTATGGGATGTCTTGTTTTCTCTGTGGGCTGCTCATCAATGAGGCCTTCGCGAGGGTGTTTTAGATGAGGCGCTTACAAGCTACACTGACACAAAAGGCAGCAAAAGTCAAACATTGCGTTAAACCGCGACAAGGTTGGTTCATTGAAGGCAACGGTGTTCAATGGCAACCAAGCGTCTTTACACCGTTCCAGGGGGTTCTATTGAGACAACGTTGACGTAGGCGATGCTTAAAACATTCCGCTCTGAAAAAAAATAAATAAATAACGGAGCAAGGTGAAAGTGTTGCTTACCGTGAATAGCAAGGCGGCGAGCTCCCGTCTAGCCGACGCTGCTGTCCTTAGCCGACGTTGCCATGTTAGCCAACAACTCAAACAATGGCTACCGCTCCACACATACGGCGAGCTAGTTAGCCGGCGAGCTAGGCTACACCCGTGGGTTCCGTCCTCGCTCCCCGCGTGCCGGTGTCGCTGTCGTGGGCGCCGTTACGTTCGCGAACACAGAGCATTGCATCACGCTCAACGCCACAAACGGAACGAACTCGGGTCGCGTCTGCGCTAGGTGGCTGTTGTTCGGCGTTGTTCGCGACGCCGTCGTACCTGTCACTCACGACGGGGGAGGGCGAGACGGCACCTCCGTGGCTGAGTTTGATTGACGCTGCGATGCAACCAATTGTTGCGAGGGGGAGGGGTTAAAGGCGGTCTTATGTTTGATTGACACCATAACATAGCCAGGTTGTTGTCTTGGTAAGGTGGAGGCGGTCCATAGATTTAATTGACACCAGTTTAACCAATTATTTTGAGTGTTTATAAAAAGGTGAAAATGGGCGGGTCTTATGTTTGATTGACACCATAAATGTAACAAAACCGTTGTTTATGGATTACAGATAATGAAAGACATTTCGAGTTTGATGTATTAGTGTTTGTCCTTTGTGATCAATTTCATAACGCTGATTGTCAAATTTACTTACACTTGTAAGAATTTCCAAAACCCTGACAAATTCTCAAATGCTTTTTTGCAGAATTTAATCTGTACATACTTTGAAATTAACAAAACAAGAAAATGGTGCTGGATTTAGTTACTGTTTTCTTTGACCCATTTTTTTGTTTCTAATTTTCATGTTGATATATACATTTCATTTTGTTATATACCAATTGTTTATAAAACAAAGTCTCAGAGATTTTGACAAAAAAGTTATTTGAAGATCTTTTTTTACAAATTAAGATAAAATCCTAATTTGATACCTTTACAAACTCCTGTTGAATATGTTCGGAATTAATCAATAAGTATTTTGAAAATAAAGCTCATAAGAAGGCGTGGATATTTTACCAAAACGAGGTAAAGCCAAATATAACCATAATGGGATTGTAGTGCTTTGGAAAAGAGCTCTTCATTTTTACAGCACTCTGGAAAACTATGCCCCTCCCCCAAAAATAAGCATACACATTTTCGATACTATAAAATATGTTTCATTTTAGTTCATAAAAATGGCATTTCTTTTTCATCACATCAAAAGTTAAGAAATGGATGACTTTCTTATTCTTGATAAAAATATGGTCAAAAAAACTTCAGAGCTAATTTGACAAAAGCATGACATGGCACCTATCGACAGGAAATCTCAACATGGCATAGCCAAATAAAACAATCAATCTACTGTTAATTCCTCCAGGCGCTGAGGCTAACCACAACGGTATGCTCATAAAGTGCTATCATGTCTAATCATTAGCAGTCCTCGCTAAATGTTACATAAGAAGGATGCAATGCAACAAGTGGATGAATTTGGGGAATGCTGCATCAACCAAAACATCATTATGATATGAATATGAATAAATACTTCCAACAGTGTGCCCGATCTCTTCCACGTTCAGCAATCAAAAAAAATAATAATACTGCGGAGTTGATCCACAACTGCACATATAGACTTCAATTCTTCCCGAGAGCATTAAGCGGATCATCAAATATGTTACTCGAGTCCACTGTTGTGCTGGTCTCCTGGGGGGGAGGCGAGGTCTTCGCTTTCGGAGTCGCCTTTGTCGCCGTTTTGACTGTGCTTGGTGCAAAAATGTCATCTTAAAAGAGAGAAAATGATTAACAAAATCATTCGAGACAAGGCATTCCCTCAAGTAGGCAAATACTGGTTATCTGCTTGTGTTTTGCTTACCCATTTCGTCGTCAAAGATGGACCTGCTGGCCGCCTTGGCCTTGCTCTTCTGCTTTGGTGTGAAAGAATCGGTCAGGTCGGCAAAGATGTCGACGTTATCGTCAAACAGGCTGACGTCAACGGGATTGTCTTTGCCCTTTTTGTGGGCTTTCGGCAAAACGGCAACGTCGTCCTGTGAAGACAGAAATTTCGCTGCTGATGCCTTAGGTTTTCATTGTCGTTCGTTTTCCAAAAAAGAAGACTAATAATTCCCGTTGCGCTTTCCTAAAAATAGAAAATTTACGCAATTCCTGTTTACGGAATGAATTCTGAAGTCTAAAAACCATTTGTCTGGCAATTTACAGAAAAATGTATCCAAACTAATCGGGAAAAGCTTCATCATGCAACAAGACAATGACCCAAAAAACACTGCCAACAAAAGAAAGGACTTCATCGGGGAGTAAATGTCTAAAGTATAAAACAAAAACAAAGGATTTAACGTTGCCGTTCCAATACTTTTGGAGGGCACTGTGCACCGCATGTCAAAAGTTTAGACACGCTTTCTATTGATATGAAATGTGAAACTCTGTCCAAAACTTTGACTGGTAAGTGTAACTTGAAGAAATGAAGTCACCTCAAAAATATCCTGCTTCGGGAAACTGTTGCTGCTCTTGACATCTCTGCTACCCGTGGACGTAGCCGTCGAGCTGCTCTTCACTCCAAAGAAGTCGCCGTCATCGTCGTCATCTTCCAAAAAGGGCGACGCCTTGGCCGCTGACTTTGGTTTCACCGTCTGGAAAAGCTCGTCGCTGTTGACGTCGAAAATGGAGGGGAGATTGCTTATGTCTTTCTTTACTACCACCGCAGCCTGATGTACGGCCTTCTTGACGGGGGGTTTGACGGAGAGGGTGGTCGTGACAGAGGAGACAAAGCTGTCGGAAGCAAAAATGTCATCCTCTTCAAAGGGAGGCAGCGTCTTGTCTTGGCTGCTGTCCTTACTTGACTCCTCCTTCTTGACGCGGTCGGGTACGGGCAGCGCCGGCAAAGACGGCTTGGTGGGGATTTGAGCCGGTTGAGGTTGAGAAAGTAAGGGCGAGGATGTAATCGGAGCGGAGTTCTGTGGGGTCGGAGTCTGGCTCAGGTGGCCTGACGGGGGCAAGATGGCTGAAGGTGAGCTGGAGGAGGTGAGGGAGAGATTCCCGGCTGGAACGTCCTCTTGTTCCTCCGCTGATCTTTGAGACGCTTGCCTCGCCGCTCTGGACTGCGGTCTTCGATGTACGGAACCTTTGACACGACTCTGTGTAAAAAGATGTCCAGTTAGAGCAGCCAGAAGGCAGATATTGGACACTGGAAAAATCTCACAGTTCACCACTGAACAAACATTGCAGAGAGTATACATTCAATTTTATTGTATTGTATATTAGCAGTTTGGCATTTGCAAATTTGCCCGCCAAAGCAATAAAATTATTTTGGCGCCATCTGGTGGAATGTTGAACTTTTTTTCCGTCTGAATATGAGAGGTCCTATTTACGGACGGCCGTTTAAAATTAGAGGCGGACCGGTACTATTTTTTTTCCCCCACCGGGAAAAAAAGGCGAATGACGGACGACGGAAGGGACGCTCGATTTTTAGAAAAATGCTCAGCTCTGGTAGCTAATGTTGTGGCTGCCCAGAATAGACGCATTCACCGCCCACCTTGTTTGCACTCTGCAAAGTCGTAACCTGGAGCGGCGTGTCGAAGCTGACTCCCGCCTCACTGTCTATGCGGGCTCCGATTGGCGTCGTAGCGGGACTGGGGCTAATGCTGGAGCTGGAGACCCCAGAAGAGGAACTGGGATCCAGACCCGGGAACACGCTTACGGCCCCCGGCATGCTGGGGGCTGAGCCAGGGAGAAACACAGCGGGGTTGATCTTTAGACTTGCCTAAAAAAATAAAAAATAAATAAAAACTAATTTAACAGTAGAAACCACATCATGAAACAGACTATTTGAAATGTAGGCAAGCATTTTAAGATATTTCGAGAAATTCAAGTTGGATTTAAAGTGAACTCGCTTTCCACAGGTGATAGTAACCAAACCCAGCTGCAAACAGACGAGTAATTGACGGCCATTAAAGAAGCAAAATAACTGACGATAACAGCCATTAGAGTAATGTGGAGGTTATCGGCGAGAACGTCAGCCCAGGCCAATTTAACTGTACATAATGTTTAATATTTGTATTATTTATGTATTTTTATCTGGTTTCATGCTGTCACTGCCTAGCTTTTGACACTTGTGGATATTTTTTTTACATAGAAGTTGGGCATCAGCGCATCAAGTTGTTTCATGTGTTCTGTCAGTGTAAGCGCGCATCCGTGTCATTTTAACTCATTCGATCCCAATGACGGATTTATATGTCATTTCACAATGGGTCTGAAAAGATCTGGTACTGAATGAGTTAAATGTAGAGTGAAAACAGAGTCGCAGGATATACATTAACATTAAATGGTTTGTAAATTGTAAATCAAGCCGAACAAGAGAAACAAGGCAAACAATGTATGAGACTCTGGTGAAAGTGAAATCTCCCCAAAGTTAAAAGGGAGAAATGACCGACATTTTCATAGCCATGCTGCAGTCGTTTAAGCGAGCTGTGAAGGGAGAATGTGCAAAAAACAAAATGGAAACAAAGGGAACCAGAAAAGTCTTCAAAGAATGAAACGTGAGAAAAGATCAGTTTTGAATCAAGAACCAAAAACATTACTTGAAGTTTGCCAATCCTCGATGATGGTTCTTTTGGTTCTACGGGACTTGATGCAGGTTTCTGTGCAGTTGGATTGTAGGAAATTCATAATGTAATCAAATCATGTCTTGGAGAAATAGTCTATCCAAGCGGTTTACACTGGACTCACCTGAATATCTGAAACTGTTTCTGGCTTGACTAGCAGCATCTTCTCATTAGATGCGCTGGGTTTCTCTGCTACTTTCTGAGTGAGAAAGGTCAGCCCGTAAAAAAAAAAAAAAAAAAAGGCTGACTTCAATTACATGCTCTTAATTAAATGAAATCACATCATAATCAAAACAGTACCGGGGGAAGAGATTGAGGCTTGCTGGAGCCAAACAGGTCGTCCTCCTCGTCTTCCGAGAACAGCCTCAACGTCGCCGGCTTCGCTGAGCTGAGCTTGGTGCTCTAAGAATGAAAGACAATTGGGTCATTTGCACCACGCACTGCAACATACAGTCATGCTCATGCAGCTGTCGTATTGGATCTCATTAGATTGCGGAGGTGTTCCTAATGAAATGGCCAGAGGAGCGTATAACCGGCGAAGTGAAGAAGAGATCAAAAATACTGACTGTGGTTTTGTCCGAGACGGCAAAGAGGTCGACATCTGGATCGTTGTCTTTCTGCTGGGTGGGACTAAACAATAATTCCTCATCCAGGAACACGCCGGTGCTCTTTGCCTGCGGTCGCTTCTCTGCGGGCTAAAGAGAAATGACAAATCGAGCTTAAATGGGCTCAGCCGTTAACTATTCAACGTGCATATGTGAACGATAACATCCGTGAAGTGAGACAAGTTACTGATTTAATTTTGTTTTTGTGGTAAACGGGAGGCATTTGCCTCGTGCTTGTCGGACAGCCAAAATAAATCACGCCAACCTTTGCAGTGTTTCTGGCTGTAGGTTTACTTGGGGTGAAAATGGGATCGTGCTGGTCTTCCTCTTCGTCATCATCAAACAAACTGAGAGCGTTCCTTTTGACTTTCTCTTGCGTCTTAACGTCCGGCGGCGGGCCGTTGGAATCGCCGTCGACGTCTTCACCCGACACGTTCTTCGCCTGCTTTTTGGCCAGGACGTCGATGCCCCCGAAGAGGCTGACGGCTCCGACGGGCTTCTTCTTACTTTCAGCCGACGGCGGCGGCAAAGGCGTCTCCGGGGGATTTGCCGCCGGTTTCTGAGGCAATGGCGGTTTCTGCGGCAATGGCGGTTTCTCTTTCGCT
The DNA here is from genome assembly GCF_054856515.1 of Filicampus tigris. Lineage (NCBI taxonomy): Eukaryota > Metazoa > Chordata > Actinopteri > Syngnathiformes > Syngnathidae > Filicampus > Filicampus tigris. Next base: position 21,306,674 of record NC_141227.1, on the reverse strand, counting down.
TCCTTTTTAGCATCTGGAGAATCTGTTGATTTTTCTGACAGGGAGGTGGGCTGAGAATCAACAGGGAAAAAATGATAAGAACAGTTGACTAAACAGAGAATGTTGCGCAATCGCTTATTACTAAAGATACAAACTCCCGAGAATTTCTTTTCCCCATTGTGCTCACTTTAGCTGCTGAGTTTGTGCCGTCATCTGTTTTGATTCCAAACAGGGATTTATCTTCATCATGCTCGTCCTCAAACAGAAGAGCACCTCTCTGGGGTTTCTTCTGACTGCATCGAAGGGAGAAAAACAACACAAGATGGAAATGACTGGCAGTACAACGCGTTCATTATTGAGTAGCAATGATTTACGACGACGAGTTACGGCAGGGGTGAGCAAAGTATGGCCCGTGGGCTCTGCTCTTAATAGAGAAAGTCAACCCAAACATATATATTTTTTTCAAGAATATGTTCTATGCAAGCCCACTAGTTGAAACAAGGCATTCTGATAAATATCGCGTTTGTGGAATAAGAGTTAATCCACCCGTTTTTAGCCATCTCTGGGGGCGGCCATTTTGTCACTTCTGTCAACTGAAAATGACATCGCAACAGGGCTCAGGCAACGACCAATCACGGCTCAGCTTCAGAAAACAGGTCATCAGTGACTGGTCCAGAGTCTAAATGCTTTTTAAATACCTCGACTCTTTTGCTGGAGCGAACAGGTCATCATCATCTTCGTCAAAGAGGCTGCTTTTCTGCGATGCCGTAACACTGGGGAGACTGGAGGGGGCGCTGGCGCTCGGTTTCATTCCTCCCGCCTCGATCTCTTGCTTGGCCATGCTCGTTTTAGGGCTCATCCACGGGTCCTGACACAATGTGAATCAAGTTAGTAAATCATATTGCAGACTGGATATTTATATATTCTCCTTACATACCTCATCATCACTGAAGAGGGAGCTGGCGATAGCTTTGCTGGGTTGTGGCGTGACTGTTTTAGCTGGATTCGGTTTTGACTTGGAGGCAGATGCAAAGAGATCCTAACAAGAATGGAACAGATTTTTTTTTTTTTTTTTTTTTAAATGAGAAAGGATAATAATGTAAATTGCCGAATTTCCATATGTAGTAGCCAGGGGAGTTGCACGGGGGGCAATTTTGGTGGGTGGGTGTCAGGGAGGAAGTCTTTATTTGTACAAATCTATTTTTGGAGCAATATTGAAAGGATGGCCACCACTTGAGGAAATTCGATATATCCGATTAGGGCATGAATGTAAACAGCTTTTCCGTTCACCTCTTCTTCATCATCATCAAATAAGGACACATGAGACTTGTTGATTCTGCTCTGACTCATCGTGTGGGGACTGGACTGACTCCTGGGGATAGTTGGAAATATCTAGACGAGGTAAGAGGCATAAAATGAATACAATAGATGGACAAATGTTAGACAACGTTGAGTAACTTGAGACGCTTACTTGCGTGTCTTCATCATCAGCGAAGAGACTACTTGTAAGGGGTTTTGGGGTCTGAGTGACAGCTGGTCCAACATCTGGAGCCAGCCCATTCTAAAGAAGCAGATGAGAGTCAATATCGTTCTGAAATGGAACGTTCTTTCATGACAAATATTGACGCCCTGAAAGAAAATTCAGGTAAATATGAAGTTGGTTTTTTTTTTCCTTTAGGAGCTGGAAACTGCAACAAACCTTCTCAGATTTTTCAGACTCGTCGCTGGGGGGTGGTTGACGTTTTTTAAGGCCTTCAGAGAGTAAGCTTTTCGTGCCAGGACCAAACATGGAGATGGCACCAGCAGGCATCTAAACAATTCAAGTGAAGTCATTAGAAAACAAGAAATGCTGAATTAGAAAGTTATTATTTTTGGCTTGTTCTCTCTGCCTGGACTTCCTCAAACGTCAACATCATTTGAAAATTATTCTTTCGTTTGATAGGCTGAAAGTAAAATGCAGGTATTTTACATTCGATTCATTAATTAATCAAAAATAAGGTCTTTAACGATTGATAAACGCTACAACACTGATGACTGAAAAATGTTAATCGTTTTTTTTTTTTTTAAGTGAAACTAAACACAAAAATATTCTTTGCAAAAATATGTGTCCCCACTAGTCTACACACGGAATTGTGATTCCATTTTAAAGATGGTCGCGTTTACAAACATGGAAAGAAAAAAAATCACACTTTCACGCCAATGTTTACCTTCTTTTCCGACTTTATGAGCGGCTCTTCCGCCTCCTTGCTCTGAGCTGCCTTCTCGCTAAATATGTCACCATCCTCGTCGTCTTCTTCGAAAAGGTCAAGGGCCCTTTTGGGTTTGGATTTTACCTGTGTGTCTGAAAAAAATACACCGCGGACTAGGTGACGACTGGAAATCAAAGATCTCATCGAAAGAGAGCACACTCACCAGTGGAAGATTTTTTCAGGCTTTTACCACTGAAGAAGTCATCTTGGTCATCCTCCTCTTCATCAAACAGCCCCCCACTGACGGGGGCCGGTTTAGGGGTGATGTTGGATTTGCTGCTTGATGCTCCGTTCTCTCTGCTCGTCATTAAGTCAGCCGCTGGACTGAAGAGGTTGTTGTCTGTTTTACGACAAAGCAAAATTCTGTTGGCTTGAGAGCTTGATCGCACATGAAAAGGATATACGCTACTAAGCTAGCAGGCAGCACTTACCTGGAAATATGGAAACAGCGCCAGGTGGAATTTTCTTGACAATTTTGTCAGACTCTTTAGGGAGGAAAGAAACAAAAATGGTCACCTTTCAAGCTATATAGCTACATATCATGAACAAATAAGGAAATAATAGCACATTTTGTTTACATCATGCCCCCATGAGGCTAACCTAAATGAGCTTGGTAGGTCCACAAATTCAGGCTTATTGGCCGTACTAGACACGATTCCGTCTCTTCTCGGAGTTGAACTAGCATTAGCTACAGTTTCGCTCACTCTGGTCAGATGATCGTCACCGGAAAACAGTCTCATGACAATATAGTACCGAGGAAAAACTGGATTTACTAAGGATGGGCGAGCACCCATAGTGGTATCGGCCGATACCGACCTTAATATTACCATTAGACCATTGACAATTGACTTGTCTTTTCACAATCCAGCCATTCAAGACCGAGAACTTATTTATATTTTTTTCAAACGTTAGGCTAAAAGAGGGTCTGAAAATATCAGGCAGTGAATGAGTTAAAGGTATCGGGAACTTGTGACGGATGCCGATACCAGCCACTGATACTTAAGGCAGAAAAAAAAAAAAAAAAAAGCTTATATTGAATAAATTGGCCGTTCGCCGCACCGGTGAATCACCTTGTGCATCAAAAAGATAGAAAGGTCTTATCTTATCAGTCATTATGTTCATTTAAATTTGATATATGCTTAGTACAAGTGGTACCGGTATCCGTGAGTATTCAAGAATGAATGCTCGTACTGGTATCGATCTGTAAAAATGTGGAATCATAATCATAACATCTCTAGTATTTACTTCACCTGCAGCTTTAATGGTGGTTTTGATGCTTTCTTCTGGTGACGTTTCCTCTTTGGAGACGGGAAGCTTTGGTGCATCAGCGAACAGATCACCCTGCGTGGCATCCCATCCCGCAACAAAAAAAAAAAAGCATACATTTGGATGCCGTCATATAATCTTTACTGAAATAAAAACATCGAGAGAGGATATTACTTCGTCGTCATCGTCAAAGAGGCCTTTGCCTCCACTGAAGAGACCACTTTTCCCGCCAAACGGCGAGAAGTCATCGTCGTCGTCTTCGTCGACGTCAGAGTCCATTTTCGGAGGTTTGAACATGTCGTCGCTGTCGTCTTCAGCCGCTGTACGAATGAAGAGAAACTTGAGCACCATGACGGATTTGGAGTCGGAAAAAAAAAAATGGATACACACAGAATGATGAGGATGAATGCAAAGCCCGTCCGTACCATGCGAGTTTACAGGCTTGGCTTCTTTTCGGCTTTTGCTTTTCTTCCTTGACGACAACGCTTTTAAAGATTTGGTTTGATGAGAAGAAAACATCCATGAGCGTGCGGGGTGAAGCATGCTTTGTTGTATATGTCTCTTGTTCAAATTCAAATGGTTATAAATGAGAGAGGGGCAAAGACAAAGACAATTCAAACAGGAGCGACTTACAGGCTCGATCTCCCGTTGGTTTGCTAACCAGTTCGCCCTTGATCCTGGCGGCCAGCTCATCGGCAAAAGATGACGGGCCTGCGCTCTGCATGGCACGAAAAAAAACGGACCACACATTCAGCATGTTAAATTGAGCGCAAGCAACACGATGCATTCAGGGTACTTTCACCAACGTCACAAATTTGTAAACGCACCACGCCGTTCCGTTTTTAAGATCGCGAGAAGCTAATATTGAAATCACGATTCAATTTGGAGTAATTACCCAGCCCTACCTAACGTGATGGCCGTTGTGAGTAAACAAAACGAGGCCTACCTTTGCATCCTCCTCCTCCTTGTCCGACTCTCCAAATATGTCAGAATCATCTTCGTCCTCTTCAAAGCTCACCATAGATGACTTCTGTAAGAGTACATCTTTGTGTTCAAGTGTGCAACTAAGCAACCATGTTCAAATGGTCAGCTGGCAAGTAAGCGTACCTTCTTGACACTATCGTGATGGGCATCAGCCTCCTGCATAAAGTCCTCATCTGAATTCTGTATAAAGACATCATTTTTTTTTTTTTCTTAATTTAAAACTACAAAAATAGCTATCATAATATGAAGGAAAAGCAACAAGTTCTCACATCTGCATCATTTCCGTCTTCGCTGTCGATCACGCTGTCTCGCTCGCTGTCCACCGACATTTCTGTGACGATCAACCGTTGACATACATGAACAACGGTAGGAATGCGGGATCGTATTAAAACACAAGACAGTAATCCCCTTCACATTCACGGCTCAATAGACACAAATTTATCGATTTGTGTTTTTTATCTACAGAACCTTTACTCGGCTACTCACTAAAAAAACACCTACTTGCAGTTTTTGCAGCAAAGGCTCTCCTGCAAATTATTCAACCACTTACCCGGACTAAACTTTGATTTTCCTTGACATACAAAATGTCTCAAAGTCGAGATGTTTCCTTGATGCCAACGTTCTACTTTCCTACTCGACGTGGCTTTGGCGCCATCTCAGTACCAAGGCACGATGTTGAACTGAGTTGAGGGGCTTCATTTAGACAAAAGTAGTGCTCTGTCAGCATCATGTGGCAATTAGTACTGATAAATTATGTTGAAATAAGTTGAGGCGCTTCCTTCTGACAAAAGTAGTGCTGGGGTGTCATGTTGGTGCCATGGAACTATGGTGAAGTGAGTTGAGGATTTTGCTTTGGATAAAAAAAAGTGCTTTGGCGGCACCTCAGGGCATCTTTGTGTCAAGATGAGTTGAGGAGTTTCATTTCGAGAAAAGTAGCGCTTTGCCATCTTGCATCATCTATAGGGGGGTCGTCAATTACTTGTGGATCTTCACTTCTCGGTCACAATCAAGAGATTATAAACTGTAATCGAAAACATGGAATATATATATATATATATATTGTAAACAAATACATCACCATCGCTAGACAGGTCGCCAAGGCCGACATCCTCGTGTTCCATGAAGGCCTGGGAGCCAATCAGAAATGGAAGCGGTCTGTCCACGTAAAGGTCCTTCAGAAACACACAAACAAACAAAAAAAAAAAGAATAACGAACATTGTTTCTATGCAGCGTCAACTGTTACCACATTCCGTTTATCGATGACGACGACATTACCTTCGGCTCCAGGATTGCTTCCAATCTGTCATTGGCCTCCTCGTCCTCTGAGTCAGAGTTTCCGACTTTGATGTCGAGGTGTTCGAAGGCGGACTCCAGCACCTTCAGGCCGTAAGTCACCGCTTCCTGCATCTTGGGGATCAGCTCTGCTTCTTTCTGCTCACGCGTTTTCTGTTGGCAAACGGCGAGCATCACACAGAGAAATACTGAGACTGCGCAATCAGGCCACTGATTCCCGCAAGAGGCTTCATTTCCATGATGGCGGTCAGTCTCTAGCTCCCTCTAGTGGCATGGGAAAGTAATTATGGTTCAGTTTGACTGAACTGTTTGCTTTTTAAACATTTATTTTTGGACAAGTACTCTTTTATGGACTATACAAATAAATTATTTCTCGAGTCTAGTTTTTTTTTGCCATACATTTAGAAGCAGGTGGAAAATCTGTTTGATAAATTCATGTTTTCCCAAAATGGATAATTTTATCCCCTTGCAAACACTTAAAATATTCAAAATCCTTTTTTCAAGGTTTCAAGGTGATGCTACCTGATCAGCCTGCTTTTCCACAGCATCAGTCTTGGGCACGGGCTCCTCAACCTCTTCATCATATACTCGCTGCAACAGGAAACAAAGGTTGACGCAACACCTCTCAAGCAACGCCGACTGAAGACCACAGAGCGCAAGTTTACACTTTACATTCTCGATAAACTGCGTATTGGACAGCATGAGGAAGTCGTTGAAGACCGAGTGCAGGCTGCTATCCGTGGCCTTGGTGTCTCGGATCAAGCTGTCCAGCTGCTTTTCCATCTCGTGCGTCTTGGACAGCATTCTCTGAGAGAAGTCTTGAAGGAACAAAAAGAGCTGGAAAAAAAAATGGAGGTCAACAGTCATCAGTACAGCTGATTCTCAGGGAGCGTTTTCATTTTTTTTTTTTTTTTTACGTTACCCCTGAGTCGGCTGCGAGCGACCAGTTGGTGCTGCTCTGCCGCATCTCTTCGAGGGTCCACGGCCTCTCCCAAACTTGAACATCGACGTTACCGACGTGCTCACTCCCGTCTGGGCCATTTGACATCCCATCTGGTATCCCGTTCATCTGCACACACAGAAGCATTTCGCCATTCAGCACTCTATACATAATTTTAACTATACAATACATCTCGAAAGCATAGAACTTCATGAAATTCTGTCTTCATTCTTGTAGAATTATGACTTTCCTCTTGAAAATACAGGACTTTTTCTTTCGAAAGTATACAAGTTTATTCTCGTAAAGTTAAAGTTGCAACTTTCTTAATATCTAAAATATACAATTGTATTTCTATAAGATTACGATTTTACCTTAAAGTAAGATCGTATTGGCCTGATACCTGATGATACCTGATATCGGTACTCATCAATATGTATAGAGGAATAGGACTGTTTAGATGTATGAGGTGTCACTAAAGAGACAATTATTAGCATAAAAGTTAGTTGTGCATGAAATGTTTTTTCACAAAAAGCTTATTTTGTGCGTGTTTTGGTCCAAAATAGGTAATTTGGGTTATTAATACCAATCAATTTTCGACTGTTTTATCACCAAAAATGAGTAAGTTAGACTCAAACTTGTATCTGTGTTTATGTAGTCATAAAACAATATTCTGTGAGCGTTGAACGATCAGAATGCTCTAATATTTGCATTCAATAGGAGCTCTCTCTTTTAATAGCTGGCAACAAATTTATCATGTAAAGCAACATTTTGAAAAATCTTGTAAACACACAACTACACTATCATAAAATTAAGAATTGAATCTCGTAGTCTAGATTTTTTTTATCCAGTTTGATTTAATCAAGGGCAAATGCATCAAATTTGAAGATTCAAAGTGGAACCAAGCTGGAACTGTTGCCCTCTGGTCAAAGGTTTTAAAACGCCTCCCTGCTAAACAAACCCACCTCTTGGCAGAAATGAAATACTTGTTTTTAGGATTCAGACCAACCTAAACATGGCAGCTGGAATAGCTAAAAACATTTAAACGGTAGCTTTATTAGTGTCACTTGTGGCTATTCGAGAGCTTTAAGACCGTTAAACGACGGCAAATGTGAGACGTGTTGCATTTCAAAAACAAGCTTATAACAAAAACGGTTGTTACCTTCTGCTACTTAGAAAAAAAAAGTTGAAAGATGTTTTAACTGTCAGGGGAGTAAGTGAGGGGTTGTTTAGTTAGCAGCTAGCTCAACTTAGCTAGTCAACGTATACGTTAGCGCTTGCAAACACAGACGCGTGAAATCCATTTTCAGCTCAAACGGAACCGTGCTTACCTTGAACGCGTCTGGCCAGAAGAAACGCTTTGGACTGCGACGAGAAAGGACGCCGAACAAATGATCGATTATGCTCAATTTGGCCTTTCCCTCATTGGTCTTCTGACAGGTCAGCCATGTTCTGTCTGCAGACAGTCACCTGACTGCGGTTGCTAGGCAACCGAGGGTAAGTGGGACGGAGTGGAACGAACACAATCTTTGGCGCGATGTTTCACGTTATTCGCCCACTCTTGAGTTAAGACTGTCAAGCTTAAAAAATCATCATCGACGCGCATACGCTTTGCGATTTAGTTAATGTTGTTTTCAAACTCCTTGCTTGTGATTTTTGCCCCCCCCCCTTTTTTTTTATCAAAGGGCTCTCTGTTTTGCCGACTCAATCTTAGGGCGCATGCGCACTTTTCGCAGCACAACAGAAATGTGACGTTTATAACCAGCAGTATGCAAATATTGTTTAACTACGTCTTTTAAGTCCACTAACGATACTATTACGGATGGATTTATAAATAGAGTTGCCAGGGTTGACGTTCGGGAAGGGGATGTAGCTCAGTGGTAGAGCGCATGCTTTGCATGTATGAGGCCCCGGGTTCGATCCCCGGCATCTCCACTACGTTTTTTGCCCATCAGATTTTCAAAAAGTTGTTTTTTAAACTCACATTGTTGATCCCAATTTAATTACTTCAATTCATTTGCATGGATTAGGGAACTACAGAAAGACACATTTTCGATAAAGAAAAAAATATATGTTTTTGAGACTAAGATTATTCATTATTGAACATTTTGTATTGAAGGATTTATTCCATATTAGTCATGCTGGTAAATACTAACTCTATATGGGTGGCTTTATATTAGCCAATATGTTAAACAAATTTTAATCAAGTGATAATTGTACTACACATTATGGTGATCATGGTTTTATATTAGTCACTGTTAGCCATATATTAATCAGAAAGTAATTTGCATTACATTTATGGTCATCACATATAATCAGTTAAATGTTTTATATCAACAGCATATAGTATAATGAACAGTAATGGAATAAAGAAACCCTTTGTGTCGTGTATTTTCTGTGTGCTCCAACGTGATAATACAGTACAGGCACACGGATACACACACATGCATCCACACAAGTCTTGTATATTGGAAATATGAGATACTGTTTACAGGAACCAAGGTCTTGGGAACGAGGGGAGGATTGGAGTCAGGGCATCCCGACCCGCACAGGGTCAACATCAGAGGTTCCCGGGGACCAGCTGGTGAGGTACAAATCAACCGATATCCTGTTTAGACTCATTGCTAGGACAACATTATAAATGTGAGAGTTGCATTTTAGACCGTGCCTTTTTTGACTTGGCCCATCTCGGGTGTGAGCGAAAAGCAGGCCAGATCTGACTTTGTACAATTCCTGAACTTCACAGAGTTTGAAAGAAACAGACGACCAAATTCCATCGACTTGGTTTGAGTTTAATTTCTATTGGATGCCTTCTTGAAAGATAAAAAGAACACGCATTGAGTAAATAGTTGTTTTTGTGAATTGCTAATTGGGTTTACTGGGTTACCCTAGTAACCCGCTAAATTCCAACAAACCAAATTTTTGTTTGGTGGTGTGCGTTCCAAGATTATCTACCCCCCCGCCCCCATGTAAAATATTGTACAGCACGTGCTTCTACTCAATCAAGGTTGGAAACACAATAGAAACATTAACATTGAAGACACAAAGCCTTTAGCTGCCGAGAGACAAAACATTACTTCAACAACTTTTCCGTCGTCTTGTAAACAATTTCATTTGTTTCTGCCGATAGTATTGGCAGGACTCTGCTGTGTAATGTTTGACTGTAAAGTCAGTGAGTCTTTTTGTCAACTTTATTTTCAGTATGTGACAGTGACACCAAATATTCTTAGAAAATAAACGTCATTCTGATCGATAAAAATAGATTTAAACCAGAGTGTACATTAACAGTAAAAATGTACAGTTAATAGCAACAGTCTTGCACAAAACAAGCAACGTCTCTTTTGGTGAACACAATTCTGTGTTTCAAAAGTAGGAAAAACTCAATCAAAAATAAACGACTCATTATTTACTTGCGGCATTTTTAGGACTGGTCATGGAGTTATGTTTTGGTGACATGTCGAAGATCCACATTTAACTGACAATCGGTAATAAAGACCGACTTAAAATGATTTCTAACTTCAAGAAAATGAATCACAATTTCTTTCAATTCCTTTCAGGAGCAAACATTTTTGACAAATAAAAAAGGTCAAACAGTGTCCAAAAAATGTTGTAAAAAAAAAAAAAAAAAAAAACCCCAACAGACTATTCAAACGTAGTATTCAATACACACATAAAACATATGAACAATTAAAGGGTCATACTTCCTGAGTTAACCAAACAGAACGTGACCACAAAAAAAAAAAGAAAGAAAAAGATTTGCTTTTCCCCATAACTGCCCAAAATATTAGGTACACCTGCACATTGTAACGAGACCCAGTCACGACAAGGCTGCAATCAACAACAAAACACATGAAATACTTCAAAGGATTTATAATACACTTATAATATTGGATGGCGTTATGCTGTTTAATTGTACCTAATATCGTGGGCAGCTAATGTGCAGTCCAGACAATCGTTCGTGTCCGGATTCAGGGTAAGCAGTGCAAATTGAGTTACGACGTTAAGGGAAACGACACTCAACGTAATGTTGCAACGACGCAAACACACAAGAGGCTTCTTACCACCTGTTGTGTTGAGTTTTTCGCGCATCCGGGAAAGCTTCACAATCCTCCGTGTGCGTTAACCTGATGGCAACTATTTGCCCGTGCATCAAGTGGTTCAAGCTCCCGACTGGTTGCTTCAGTGCGCTGCACTTTCTCCCCGGGGGAGGTGAAATCGTCGCTTAATTTGCTCGCCGCCTCCTTTTTCACTTCTCCAGCTTTCTCTTCTTCTGCATTCTCACTCCCCGTGCGGGAACCTTCGCTCGCCTTTTGGCTGCATGTCGAGGTTCCCGCGGACGAGGGATTCCAGTAGTCGCAAAGCTTAGACTGTGTGAGACACAATGACAATTGTAAAATGAAAAAAAAATAAATATATATATATACATATTCATTACTAGTGGTGTCAAAATTCAATGTCATGTCAAGAGTATGCGACAGGTTTACATGGAGAGGCTGCAGGCGCTGGAGGATCATCTGCCACTTGGTGTAGATCCTGGCCAGCAGATCCTTCACCTGGAGGATGGAGGTGCAGACACATTAGCACGACAGGCACAATAAAACTATTCACGTCGATGACAAACTGGGAAAAAAAAAAAAAAAAGAAAAATAGGACACAATAAGCATCGGACGTGACAGTGACAACGCTCACCTTACTCCTGTACAGACACTTTTCGCTCTCCCTGATGTGACACATGACGTGCGAGCTCAGATCCGAGCAGAGAGTCAGCAGATGCTCCTGCGGCGAAACGAAACGGAACGGGGGGCATGTCGGTGCGACTGCGACGCTCTACAACTCAAATTTAGAGCTGCTCGTACCTTCTGATTGGTCGGGAAGAAGTGGAAATTGGAGGCTTCGTTTGTCAAGGTCAGAAGGCTGTAGCACAGGTAGTAGGACTGGAACACAAACATTTTAAAAGGGCCAATTAAGGAAATTGGACTCCTAAATGGCTTTTATGGATGCATACAGTAGTAACATAATTAGAATGTAGAGAATTAAACAGTTTGTGCATCACTCATTGCATTTTTTTTTCATTTCGTACGAACCGCAGCAGCTAACGACATTCAGAGGCAAGAGTAGAGAAAACCTTGCCAAAATTACTAAAAGAATGTACATTGACAGCATTTAAACACATCGACAGAAGACTTTGAAAACATTTTAAAAGTAAAGAAATAAAAGTCGGTTTCTAAAGTCACTAAAAGAAAAACGATTTAAAATGGTCTAAAAGACCCTAATCAAAACCCCCCCCCCCCCCCCCCCCCCGCTGCCTTGCTGACAACACAGAATTGGCGTTGATGTAACGCCTTGGCTCCACCGCCAGTTGCCATGGCAACAGAAGCAAAACTCATGAGCTGATTTGAACCTCAGTGTGACAGGTGGACATTAAGTGTTTCGTAATACTTTATCCGCTGAGTAATTTGACCGACGAATGTCTGAACTTTCATTCACTGATTTATATAGTGAATTAAAAAAAATGTTTTACTTTAAATGAGACGAATGAGGTTTTATCGCATTGTAGTACTGTACACGCCTGCACTCTCACCTGCTGATCCACAAGCATCACATCCCCCTCTGAGGAATTCACGCTGGAAGTGTTCAGTATGAAACGGCGGAGGGAGGACGGTCGCATAGCGAGCACGTACGGCTTGAGTGTGGCGAGCTGCGCAGGACAGAACGATGATTTACTGACAACATTGAACACGACACAAAATCCCGTCGAAATGAACTCATTCAGTACGAGACATTTTCAGACCCTCTTTTACCCTGTTTGAAAAAAAAAATTGAAAAAATATGAATACATTTGTGGGATGGAATGGCTGGACTGTGAAAAGACAAATATGTCTTTCGGATTGAATGGGTTAAAAATAGACAGACAACAACCTTAATTTCCCTTCCCGTTGGTCGGTATCTACTCGTTCCGTCTAAGAGTTTTGAGATCATGGAGAGACTAAGATGCTGTCGCAGGCACCTAAGAAAATGAAGACCAAAAAAAAAAAAAAAAAAGTCAAGGGCCTGCATTATTTCAGAAGCCTCTACTTACAAACGTTCTTACTTTCCGCGAGTGTTGTCAGGCAGCATCTGAACCAGAAGGCACATGTTGTGGTGGTCATCGGTCAGGTCGGTGAGGGTCTGGCAGATTCTGGGGAGCTAAACAACATAAACAAACAGATTAAGCACAATCACAAATGATAACATGCGCTCTGTGTTGACAAATTTACCAGGGATTACGCTGGGACTTTATTTGGAAGGCAAATCTAGCAGGCAGGTTAAAACACAATGACTACTGCAAGCACTTGCTTGTACCACTAGCATTAAAAGGGGAAGTCCGGCCAAAAGTTTTCTTTAAAATAATCTGTTCTATGCGCCTCCAATAGTCTAAACACGGCATTCTGATTTTAATATTGCGTTTGTGGAATATGAGTTAAGATGCAAAATTGACCCGATTTTTTGTCATCTCAGGGGGTGGCCATTTTGGGTGGATTTTACTGCTTAAATGCTATTACACAAACACATTATCAATCAGAATACCGTGTTGAGACTAGTGGGGCTGTAGAGAATATATTATTATAAAGAAAAGTTTTGAGTTGACTTAACCTTGAAGCAGAATAGTTTACCAACAAAAAACGCAAGTAGGGAGGGACCTCTGCTCCTCTCATCTCCTCTCCCATCCGTCATCAGGATGGGACTAATGTTCTCACTCTACGCAGAGGATAAAGTATATATGCCTGAGTACCATTATATTGTTCGTGTACATGCTCATGCACCATTTGGGCGCAATCGGTTACTTCAGTGGTTAAAGCACCGCAACAAAGATGCTAATTAACGTAGCATTAGCCTAGCCGTTGAAAAATTGCCGGCAGGCTGCAAATGGCCCTTTTGGCCATTGTTTGGGTGCCACTGGGTTAGAATAAATTCATTTGTCAAGTTACAGCAAGTGTACGACTGACCATTGTGTCCCAGTCCCTGATGTTTCTCACTATTTTAGTGAGTAACGTATTAATCTCCACACCGGCCAGGGGGATGAAGTTAGCGTCCAGAGCCACTCGAGCCAGCACGGTCAGCAGCAAGAGCAGCTCGTAGTCGCTGTACACCTTTGGACACACGCTCATGCAGTATGACAGGTACTGGAGGAAAAGGAGAAAATGACCCGTGTGCTGTATTTGCTCAAGGACACTGCTTGAAGTGAATTCTGCCTTTGCTTATCACCTTCAAGATGTTGTTGCAGTTGTGTTCCGGGAACGTGTTGCATTCCTTTTTGCGAGGGGGACATTCACTTTGAATGTAGACATTCTTCCTGTTTCAAAAAACACACACACGGCATCTCACAAAAGTTACTTCACCCTTCACATTTTTGTGATTTAAAAAAAAAAAAAAAAAAGATATCTGACTTGATGGCACAACACTGAAGAAAAGACAATATAAAATAATATCATTTAAAGTAGCCAGCGTACAGCTTTTATAACTGTAAATTTACTGTCCTGTCAAAATGGCTGAAAATAGCCATAAATATCTAAACCGTTGGCAACAAAAGTGAGTAAATCCCTAAGTGAAAGTATATGTATTGTCGAAAGAAAAAAAAAGAACAAACAACTACAACAACCCAAAAAACAAAACTATTTGTGATATAGAGCACTACTTACAGCAAATCTCCCTCGGTGAACGCAGGCTGCAAGTTTTCAAATGGGAACAGTGTCACAAATGCGACGCCCATGTTCATCAGCACCAAGGTTAAGTCAGCCAAAGCGGGCACCCACACTGTAAACACTTGGCTTTTGTTTTTCACTGAGAAAGACAGCGACAATTGAGGACATGAGAACAGCTCACAGTGATTGTGGCGGGGTGTAAAATGTCTACTAAATTTAAGGAAAGTTTCAGTAAATTTTCTTGGGAAGTTATAAGCTGGGGCGTTTTATCAAAACATCACATTTTAGCATAAAAATATATTTAAAAAAAGGTTTGGTCATCAGTAGACATTCAAGCAAAATACGAGCTCCCATAAATTCTTATTAATTCCAACGGTAAGTTTCCAACTTTGAAAAGTCTCAAAATTTTGCAACCCCAATCGTGGGGGAAGGAAAAGTACTGACCGATATTAATGGCAGCTGAGCTGGCGATGTCACAGAGAGCCTGCAGCATCTTTTCCGACAACATCCTCTCAGAATGCACCGACATCATCTGACAAGGAGAAAAACATGACTCGGTGCTTTAGCGCTTCATTGAATCGTTGACAGTAGGCGAGAGGTCCTAGTCACCTTGAATAGGAAATCGGTGATTTGAGTCGGGCAGGGCGACTGAGAACAATAAGCTTCCTGGAACAAGCCGACATTCACGTGCAGTTTTAGCTGAGCTGGGCTGGACCTGGCCAAAGAGAACGGAGGAATGTGCAAAAAGTAATTATGTAGCATGTCAAATAAATGTTAGCTGCTAGCTGTTTTAGCTGGTGGTGGATGAACATAGTGATTAGCCTCGCTAGAGTTGGCTATTCCGATTGGTGAGGATTAACAAGCTATACCTCAGAAGTGGCGGTGAGGAATTAGGGCAGCGCCGTAATATGACGGCTACTGTGTGCTAACGAGAACCTCCCCCCCCCCATCATAAAAGTTGTTTGATACAACACACACCAACATCGCGACGCTTGTATCGCTTTACGACACTGCCGTCTGTAAAGCCGTGTGGTTGTGTTGAGGAAAATGTACTAACAAGAGCTTTAGCAAGTAAGCGTAATTGAAACAGACATTTTTTTTCTCCATTTCTTATGCCTGCCAATGATATCCTGTCTTCGAACATGCTACATGATGGAACACAAGATGAGAATAGAATGGTTTGTTGAAGAGAAACATAAGGAGGAATTACAACAACTACAATTAGCTTAATGGTGAGTTGTATTTTCAATCATTCGTTTTGATTTGTTACTATGCCTGTGTGTCAAAATGTGTTTTAAGTAAAAGAGGTCAGTGGCGCCAAAAAAAAAAAAAAATGTTGGGA
This sequence comes from Filicampus tigris, assembly GCF_054856515.1. NCBI lineage: Eukaryota > Metazoa > Chordata > Actinopteri > Syngnathiformes > Syngnathidae > Filicampus > Filicampus tigris. Next base: position 21,290,941 of record NC_141227.1, on the reverse strand, counting down.
ACTCCTGCACTGTACTGAAAAAATATCAATGCCATCATTGATTGATTGACGAGTTGAGTCGTGTCACCCCTACGTCGAGGTACCAGTTCATTCTCAAAAGTTTGGAAACACCCTCTGATTCAGTGGGGTTTTTTTCTCTCCATTATTTAAAATTGTCCTCAATTGTAGATGAATATTTAAGTCATTGGAATTATGTAGAAATATTGATGGAATTATGTGGGGAACAAATAATGTGAATCAAAATCAAATATTCTTCGTTTTAGAATTTAGATTCTTCAAAGTAGACCATTTTTTGCCCAGTTAACAGCTTTGCACATGTTGGCATTTTCTAAGTCAGTTTTATAATGGGGATAATGCTTTATGACCTGTAATGACTCTCAGTTCACGGCTGTGCTTTTATCGCGACTTAATAGTTAAGTGGAAGGTGTTTCCAAACTTTTGACTGGTTAAAAAGGCAGCTCACCAAATAAGCGTTTTCTGCGCTGTGCTCTGCGGTTTGACCGCGCATCGTCTGAGCTGCAGTGAATCCTGATTGAAGATCTGGCCAAACTTGTCAAGGTGGAACACCACTTCTCCAGGAGGCACCTCTCTGATGGCACTGGACTCCAGTGAGTAGCGCTGCAGGAATTCCCTGGAGAGGTAAAAACAAAAATTGCGACGATGACCATAGAATAAAGTGAGTTACCGTCTTTCGGCAACCTACGTCGCACAGATGTCTCGCAAAATAGTTACATTGGTTTTTACCAAGAAACTCTTAAATAGTGAAATATTACCACAACTGTGTTTGCCTTTATATAGTCTAATATATATCTGTGAGATGGGCCAAAAAATAAAGGACTTGTCGGACTTTGTAAAGTGAAACATTTTTAAAAGTATTTTTTTGTAATATGTTTATCATTTAGCCCTTTGCCAAGTTCCATTTTTGTTGAAAAGCGGTGCAGTAAAAATATAGATGTTTTTCCTAACAATGAATAATTGTGATTAATAATCACGATTACAATATTGAACAAAACAATCGCATTCCTATCTTCATTGGACAGGTTGCGTAAGAGCGGTTAGTGAGTGTCCAGCGTGCCGTACTGTCGTTCGCTGGAGCCCTCGTCGCGGTTCTCCTCCTCGTGGTATTCCGCCACTCTCAACAGCTCCTCGTCGCACGAGGTACGAAGCTGCGCCTCGTTCTCTCTTGCCCTGTGGCGACACAGCTCATGTTGAGAAAATGTTAACGCTACATTTCCGCAAATAAATGGCAAAACTTTCATGTGTTGCTTACTTCTTTTGGGTGTCAATCTCTTTCAGCATCTGGTTCAGGCTGTTCCTGTAGGAGCCTCTTGTCGCGGTTGACTGCAGCAGAAAATGACTGTTAAGTAATCCAAATACTGTACAGGTGCTATCTTTGACTGAACTTACTCGTGTAGAAACTCCATTACACCCCAAATGAAATGAGCAGAAATTGTATCGATCCGCCCCAATCCACCCCCCCACCTGTTTTGAAAAAAGAAAGTGGCACTACTACATAAGACAAAATGTTATGAAATGTAAAGAAATAAACTTTTTTCATGAAGTGTAATAAAGTCAAATGTCACAATTAAACACACTTTAGCAATTAGCATATGTGTGTGTGTGTGTGTGTATATATATATATATATATACATATGTAAATATATATGTGTGTGTGTGTGTGTATAAATTCACTGCTTATGCAATGGTGCCGTTTAGTTATCTTTTTTTGATTTGAACTTGTCCAAACGATTGAGATTTCAGCTTCTCAACAGTAAATATGATCCATTTTATGTAGTCCTCCATGAAAGCGGACCGATTATCTTTGTGTTGAATTAAAACAAAACAATTCCTTTTATTTTGGAAAACAATGATCAACATTTTTGGCCAGGCCAAACCAGTAACTGATCATAACTCATTTGTTTGTGCGCTGTTTATTTGAAATAATGCCCTCTTTTTGAATCAATGGATGGAAATGTCAACAGTTTTTAAAAATAAAGATTAAAAGACAAAATCCCTAATCCCTAAATTGACCGATGAATTGATTATTGAAATAATCAATGTTGCAGTCCTATTTGCATTATTGTTGTAATCATACTAATGTTTACGCCACACTTGACGCACTGAACCAAGGTACGACCACTTGCATGAAAAAAAAAAAAAAAAAGTGCTAGTAAAAATAAGGCTCTTACAGCTTTATTAAAGGCATTGCTGGAACTTCCAGGTGTGCTCGGCTCCGAGAAGGCGGCGCCCTTGCCCGGTGTAGCTGGACTCGTGCGAACGTGATTCATGATCTCCTGCAAGGACAGCAGCTGATCCTCCTCGCTGCTTTTGGACGTCTGGCTTGATTCCAAATCGAAAGCAATACCCAGGCTCAGGTCCAGGTCCTCGTCCGCAGAATCCGCTTTGTCCGTGTGCGTTCCGCGGCCTTCGCTTCTTGTGATTCGAGGAGCGTGGGACCGACGGGATGTGGAAGGTCGCTTGGCTTCGTTTCCGTCGTCATGTTTACGGCTCTCATGCGCCGTGTGCCTCCGTGGCCGAGGGACAGCGCTGTCTTTGCATTTAGCGCCTGTGGAGTATAAGGACTCAATATTCAGCCTTACTATTGACACAAATGGCAAGGAAATGTGGAGGTGTTTCAACGAGGGGGGAACTTTTGCAGAATAAGTGACTTCAGAGTCTTCACCCTTACTCCAAGAGTTCTCAGAACATTGGATGGCGGCGCTGCGCCCCGGTGGGCTTTTCTCCGTCTCCTCGTCCGTTTTGGTCTTGGCGGCCTTGCGTGCGGGGCTGACGATGACGTCTGGGATGAACAATTCGTCACAATTGCTGGGAACGGTCCTCCTTGGGTGATGCAGTTTGTTCCGTTTTGCCGGCGGAGTGCCCGGAGAAAAATCGGACTTGGAGGGCGAGCCATGGGGAACGTCGTGAACCTTGCGTTTCGGAGGTCTGACCGAGGACTCTGAGGAGCTGTGTTGGTCTTGCCGAGGAGGGCTGAAGTGAGGTGGACTCGTGTTTTTTAGGTGGGTGTCAACATTTGCTTCTTCCCTTTTGTCGCATCCCTCAATTGTCGTCCTGAAGACGTCTCCATTGTGGTTGGAAAGGGATCCCAATTGGATAACGTTACCGTGACTGGAATGTATTTGGAGCTGCCTCGCCCCTAAAAACGGCCGTTTGGTCACAGTAGGCTTGGACGGCGACTGGGCGGGCGAGGATTTGGGCGACGGGTCAGAGCATGTAGACCGTTCATTTGGAATTTCTGGCTGCTTCAACAAGGGCAGTGAGGCCGGGGACGTCCTCCGAGGAGTCCTCGTCGGCGGCTTTAGAGGCTCTGCTCGGACACAAAGCTTCTTGACGCCGGTGTTGCTGTCCTCGCTCTCCCTGCGCCGCTTCTGGAAGAAGTGGTCCAAGCTCACGGCTGAAGACAAACAAAATCGCACGTCTTTTACTATCGCGGTGGCACAAAATGTCTCATTTCTTTTGATACAGTACGTGAGGTGGCCACACCTTTGTGCTCAAAGGCCACATTTGAAAAAGAAAAAAAAAAAGTCCATGTAAAATGTAATGAAAACATTCTCATGACTGAATTGTATTACTTATTAAATTAGTGATACCACAAGATGGAGGCAAAGCGCTTTTTCTTATTAGACAATGCTAAGGCCTGACTAAATGAAGCTCCTCCCCTCAATTTAGGTCATTGCAAACATTTATAGGGAGGAGTCAATTACTCACTGTTATTCCGCTAACTGTGGCAGGCCTTGGTCCTTTTTTACCAACTATTGAAATCTGAAATATTACCTGGAATGGATTTTTCACTTGAAGGTGTCGCCAAATGTTCCTAAAAAGCAAAGAAGGCATTTTTTTTTTTTTGTAAGAGATAAATTCCAGCAACATTGTAACAAGCCAGTCCATATGATAAGATGTACCTTTGTTGACTGTAGTCTTTGTACAGAACCACTTGTTCCCGAGTCCGACGCCACCATGGACTTATGCTCTCTCCCGTTGTGAGCAGAGAGAGATCGAATGATTAAGTCTTTCTTCGGATGGGGGGTTTCAAGGTGGGAAATATTTGGCCGACAGTCTTGCGCCCCGTCGTGTTTCTTGGCAACTGTAGATGCAGTCGCTGGCGTTTGGGGTGGCCGCCCCGATAGCCACTTGCGGTGCTCCGGATGGTGCGACTCTGGTGTGTGGACTGGCGTCAGACAATAGGACGGATGGTAGGGTGAAGATGAGCCGTAGCGCTGGCATAGGTCGGGGCTGAGGAGCGGCAACATTCTCCTGGGTGGGGCCATGAGACGGTTCGCGATCTGAGAGGGTTTCATTGGAGTTTCTATTAGAAGGACAAAAAAAAAAAAAAAAAACATGTGAAATGGTGTAGGGGGCTGTGATCATTGTCAGTGGCAGAAAATGCATTCATCGCAATTGTGCATTCTTGAGACAGAGACTCTCCACGCTTTGGTTTTTGAGCCACGGGTATTTGCGAATTTACAAATATAGTTAAGAATTATTGTAAAACAACAAACTGCATCATGAACTGTCAGTTTCAGTGAGAGCGCACTGGAGTTAAGATGACTGTTGCAACTAAGCTGGAGTACTGCAATAGTTGTCATTTTTCTGAGGATAAAGAATATACGCATGTGAGTACAGTATTTTTAGATTATCTGTCTACATGTGTTGCTACCATTTGTGTTCAAATATACAGGTGGGTGGCAAAAATGTTAGAATATCGAGGCAAAGTTTTTATTTTATTGATTTCAATAATTTGTTTCATGATAAATGGGCTGTTATACAGGTGGCTTTCTGACAGTGTTTATTGAAATGGGCATAATTCGTGGTGTATCTGTTTATTTTGAAGCTTTGCGTGTCTTTTGAATTAATTTTAGTCGGTACCTCATTGATATTAACTGGGTGGGTCTTAATCACGCAAACCACACGTTGGAAACCAACATACAAATCAAATACTGTCTCATGTGAGCAATGTGATCCATGATAGAGTCCAACGGAACCTGCTGCATGCTCAGTACATTATGAGTAATACAATTAATTGGGCAGCTTCAACGGATGCAGAGGGAACTTTATTGCAAGTACAATCAGAATCGTGATTGTCAAGCTATATTTGCAATTTGTAAAGAAAATATTTTCTGGAAAGAAAGACCATTCACAACATGTATTTATTTTACCAACCTTTAATCCTCGGGGAATAGTATTCTGCATTCTTATGTGTCCTGCAAACATAAACAATTTAATGTTACCAAAGAGTAGGACAGATTTGAAAAAAAAAAAGAAGTATACATCGGGGTCGTCAATTTACGTTCCCATACCGATGTCACTAACCAAAACACACACAGTTGTCAAGTCATAATTGGAGCTGCAGCAATTTCACTTTGCCTTATTAAATAATACCAACACACGATAAAATTGCAAATGTGGATGTGACGTGCTGAAACTATCTATGTTTGCTTAGAAGGCACAATTCTCACATTCAACACTGTAGTATCTGTGATTTTGAGTGTGTGTGAGACTCATCTTAGTTAACAGTTAGCCTGCGAGTTGAACAACTTCTGGGCATCAGTGGCATCTCTAATAGCTAAAGTATGAATAAGCCTATTACGCGTTTCTTTTGATTCCTTTTGTTCAATAAATTAACAAAGTACACCAACAAAGTACACCACGGCCACTTGTCGGGCATTACAACACATTCAAATTTGTGGTGGTAGGCTATATTAAATTGGCTGTATTAATATCACTCACAACGATATGGTGTTTGCGAGCACAGATGTTGGCTGTGGTATGCCGCTTTTGCTTTGCAGTAGACGCATTGCATTAAGAATGAAATGATACCAACACTTTGGACATTGTCTGTTTTTTTTTTACGGAGTGTTTCTTCCTGGCTCCAATAGATTTCTATTTGCAGTGGCGCTCGAATCTGCGGCGCTATTTAGTCCCCATGGAAAAATGAGCCCTGCGAAGCTTTTGAGATTTTGCATTGTTTGCCATTCCAAATTGACAGCGCTAAAATGCACAAACACAATGATTATGATTCAGATACTGGTTTGGTCCGTAACATTGGTGACAAAATTGGCAAAAAATGTTGATCATTGTTTTCCAAAGTAAGAGCAGATGCTTGCAAATGGCCGTATTTTGAAAAAAAAAAGTCTGCTTTCATTAAGGGGGGCAATGAGAGAATTTTTACTGTTGAGATGGCACTTAATTTCTTGAATTGCGATGAAAAGAAAACAGTAGCTACGGTGTTTGGTCACAGTGGCCCTCATACATCCCACCCTACTGATTTGCGCCACATGGCGACTTATCTAAGGCAAACAGTCTCGAACTCTGGTTTTAAATTGGACAGTGATTTTAAATTGGTCCTGTTGTTAAATCCATCTGTTTTCATTTCTGGCAGCAGGCGAAGGTAAAGACTCTCCTTTCTCAACAGCACTTAGAAACAGTATCCCTTGCCTTAGTTACATCTCGGCTGGATTACTGTAATGCACTTAATTTTGGAGTCAGCCAGTCCATCTTTAAAACTGGTTTTAAGAGACATTGTTATTCGATGGCTTTTGACTCAGGATGAAACTCGGTATTATGTTAGTGTTTTGTGGCGCTTACTGTTTTATGTTATTATTCATTTATTCTAACAGTCTTTGGTATTGTGTGACAATTTCACTCCATGTATAGCACTTCGCATGGCACAATGTCTGTTTTAGAGTGCTCCACAAGTAAAGTTGAATTGATCAAGGAGAAAAACGGAGGATGAGTTAAGAAAAAGAATGCAAAATGTAAATTCTCGAATAGCAGTGTTCCAATGTACAGTAGTAATTCGACATGTAGAACGTATATAACACACTCAACGTCACAAGACGCCTACGCATCGGCCAATCACAGCGTGCGACGAAAACAACCGCCGTGCAACAGCAAATGTTTTGAAGCTGTGTCAAGTAAATACTGAACGCAGACGTTCAGCGTTCAAAACAAAGAAGCACGAAGGCTAGCACACGCTGCGACCCTTCAACCGCCAATTGTTGTGAACTTCACGTTTCACTGTCATGATTAAGAGCCCTTTTGTTTAGTCAAATTCGCAACACACCACGTAGAAGAAAATTGTGTTACTGCAACGAACCTTGCAGGCACCGTCCAACGGTAAACAGTCCCCTTTGAAGCTAGCTTAAGACAGTAGGCGCTATCAGGAAGACGTTACAGCGGTGATTTTCAAAAGTCCGCACGCGTACTCACCAAGCATCCCCTTTATTTTCAGCTCCATTTTTCATTTTGAGGGTAAAGTAGTCCTTCGTTATCGTCATGTGTCAACGACTTCAGACGCGGAGGTACAGTAGTACTACTCACACCATTAATCGCCTGAAGTCGTCTAACAAACAGCTCCTTTGCACGCATTGCATTATGGGCCCTGTAGTCTTCTTTCGGTTTTTCGTCTTCTTCGGCTGTGCGTTCACTCTTTTGTGCTGACGTAATGACGGCAGACGACGGACCTGGCGACACAATGCTCTGCATCCTGCAGACAAATGACACGTACTGCAATTTCATATTTGTTCATGTACATTTTGGTGTTTTTCAGATCATCGTTTTGTCAAAGTTGTGTGTCTTACTCATTTATTTATTTTTTTTAATTCAGTTTTATATAGCATTTGTATTTTTTGGAGAATGCTCAGTTTTTGTTTATTTATATTCAAATGTTTTAGTGTTACTGTGTTAGTTTTATACTGTGTTTTGGCAGGTGCCAGTAGGTATGATGTAATCAAAAGTCAATAAAAGATACCACTTAAAAAATGTATTCAGTTAGGATCGATGACCATCCAACCATCCATTTTCTATACCACAGTGGTATTCGAAGTTTTTTATTTATTTATTTATTTATTTATTTATTTATTTATTTTAACACAAAGTACTCCCTAAAAAAATACTCCAGAAGTGGCACTATATTGTAGCATAATCTGTTTACATGGAGAATTTTTTTGTCATTCAGAATTAAATCATTCCGAATGAAGCTCTCTGGTAAGGCTATGAGTTTATAAAAAACGAGACAGAGGTTTTATTCCTAAAAAGCATATTTTATATTATTGTAAGCCCTTGTAACATTATACAATTATACAGTACTTAAATATAGGGGAAATACTGTAGATAATGATTCAGTTAAAATGTATTGCACATTAGAGTTAAACAAAAATCCCATCTGACTTCAGGCACACATTCCCACCCAAAAAACCAGGAATCTTAATTATTGTTACCAACACAATTAAATTAATAAAGTACACACCACTCCCTCTGCTCTATCTCAACCCAACCGGTCAAGGCAGATGGCCACACCGCAGCGAGTCTCGTGAGTTTGACCTCTATTGGTCAAATAAAAAACAAAAAAAACAAAAACAAAAGGAAGACAGAAGTGGAACATTTTTACTTAAAATTTCAGGCAGTGACATTACAAACAACAGAATGGCAACACTTGGTAGACAAATGATTTATAAATCCAAAATTTAACTGGTAAAATGAGATTATTTATGTTTTGCTATTTTGACAATGGATTTGGCAAATACAGTAGTACAATGTTATTAGCGGCACAGGACACATACAGTATTCGCCATAGGACAACATTTCAGACTTCAACAATAACAACAACATTAATGGCATGACGCACATTAAGACAGTTTGGGTTTCAAACCTTTTTCTGTTCAAGTAGTTAATAATGGTATACCACCATAATGGTTGTCCACTTTTTAATGAATATTTAATGAATACAACACTTGTAAAATGTTAAGACAAAAAAAAGCACTGGGCCTTTATTTATATGTTGACCATTTTTATATGTCTGCAAATAAATGCTTTAAATGACAGAAACGTCGATTCTCAATGTAGACTTCAGCTTGTGTATAGTATGACACATTTTGAATTCTAATGGGCCTATTATGTCACCAATGACAGAATTAAAATCCATGCAAACATCAATGGATGAGAACATAAAACACACATTGCAATCGTATGAGGTTCAATCATCTATTTAATTAAACATTAGTTACATAATGACGTGCGCAGTCCAATAACACTCCATTTGAATGTTTTTATATTAATAGGCCTTTTATTTACAGTTTTAACAACCTTGTATTTACTTAAATTCCGAGCACACAAGTTACAGTATTCCAACCAGACACACAATGATTTGCGACATTAGAGAGACATATTGTTTGTGTTCCAGGTGTTTTACTTCTTCACCTTGCCCTGAGCGGCAACGGCCTCCATGGCTTTGCGCACGGTTTCCTCGTCTCCCAGGAACTGCATTGGCTTCACGGGCTTCAGGTTCTTGTCCAGCTCGTACAGGATGGGAATGCCGGTGGGCAGGTTGAGTTCCATGATGGCCGCGTCGGACATGCCTGCAGCACAAAAAGATCGATTGATATTGTGGAGTCTTTTTGGGAAGGGTGGAGAACGTTTGTCTTGAAATTCTGTCATCATGTAAAGTGAGGCCTTGACTTGTAAGTTTATTTTGATCGGTGACCGGTTACAGTGACCTTGGAGTGGCAGTAAACAGCTTGAAACAAGCACCTGGCCTTTTTTTTTTCCCCCAAAAAATTAACATATGAGTCAATAAATTAAAATAATAAAAAAAATCCTATTTTGCAAGTTGAGAGGCAGCACTGTCCAGGTTTACCCACCCTCCAGGTGCTTCACGATGCCCCGCAGGCTGTTTCCGTGCGCGGCGATCAAGACTCTCTTGCCCTGTTTGATCTGCGGGGCGATCTCTTCGTTCCAGAAGGGCAACGCGCGTGCGATTGTGTCCTTAAGGCTCTCACAGGTGGGAAGCTGCTCCTTGGTCAAGTCCGCGTAGCGCCGATCCTACACCGGGAACAAATAAAATGTCCAAAAAAGAACTATTACATGAAAGTTAAATAAAGTTTGACAAAAAATATTGTGATTTTTAACATTATTACCAGGCTCTTTCTAGCTCTGAAACCACTCTCTTTCCAGTTTCTATTTTTTTTTAAATTCCAACTTGGTCTCCAGAACAGATTTCCGCATTGGATATGCCAAAAGTGCAACTAGTGATAATGGAAGCAATTAGATGATTGAAACCCCGCAAATCTCCTGGTTTGGATGCCCTACCAATTGAGTTCTATGCTGCATTTTGTTAACAACTAACACCAATTTTTGCAACAGTATGTAAAGACTGTTCTATTGGGGAGTCTCTTCCTAATGCTCTGTAACAGGATTGCATGACTTTGCTCCTGAAAAATCACAAGAACTCCTGAGAGTGTTCCTCTCATTTCCGGATGGTGATTGTAAAATTTTGGCTAAAGTATTGGCTTACTGTCTTTTATTTGAACAGAGAAAGCGGAGTTAAATTTTATGTGGGGAGGTTTTTTTTTTCTTCTTTTGTATTTTCCATTTTTGTTGTTGTATTGTCTAAACTGCAATAAATATATTGAACACAAAACTTTATTGTGGTACAGGTGATGACACCAAAAAAGGACCTTGCGGGTACGTAGCAACAAAACAGGCGTAGTATACAGTGACTGAACCACAACAGCACAGATTTTTACTTCCCTATGATCTGAATTAAGGCCAGAACATTTGACTATTTTACAATAAATTTTCCTTTACTATTTTTTTTTTACTTACAACAGACAGCAAAAGCAGCAATAAATAGGCATTTTGTTTCCATGTTTTGGGAGGGGTTTGAATGTCATCTTTGTCTTATGTTGTAATGACTTCATGTCACTAAATGCAGTGAGTAGTTTAACATCGTCAGAAAACTAAATTCTTAAATAAAGTACAAATAACTGAAAGACTGACATATGTACATTAGTTGCCACCACTGACGAGTAGTGTTCACTAGGTCTCCAGTTTGACTCGAGGCTGAACTTTAACCCGTTCTTTGCGGTCATATATTAACTCCTCACACACTATTGGGTAATACCTTTGAGACTGTTGTAGCTCAAGAGTAACGGGTCACGTTACTGCTGATTTCACTTATCTGTCGCTTAGCTTAACCGTCAAGTTAAAGTCTCTTCTTTTGTTCAGGTTAACGCAATTGCGTTGCTCAATGTGTACTCTTGCCTCACAAACCAACAGTTGAGCCCTACGTGTTGTTTGCATCCCGCCCTCACCTTGCTGATGACGGCGTCAAAGTCATGCTCGGGGCCCATGGGGGGAGGAGGCACGTCGAAGGAGCGCCTCCAGATCTTCACCTGGGCCTCGCCGTGCTTGGCGGCCGTCTCGGCCTTATTGAGGCCCGTCAGGCCGCCGTAGTGGCGCTCGTTGAGGCGCCAGGTGCGGTGCACGGGCAGCCACATTTGGTCGATGGCGTCCAGGACCAGCCACAGAGTCCGGATGGCCCTCTTCAGCACCGAGGTGTAGCAGATGTCGAATTCGAAGTTGGCGTCTGGGCGGGTTGAAGAACAGGCGGCACTATTTTTAGACTTGTCAGAATAAAATGCTTTATATTCTGTGGTAATTCCATGTCGTCAGTGTTCTTCATCATTCAAGTGTTTCCAAACCTGTTTTGAGTCAAAGGACAGATTGTTGTTTTTCTTTTTCAAAAGAAAAGTAGCACTCTAATATTGTACTTTATAAATCCAGACAGTAACGAAATGATTAAATAGAATGTAAAGAATGAAACAGTTTTTGCCACATTTTTAGGTTAAATTTAATGAACATTGTGTTGTGCCTTCTGGTGTGTGCGCTTTGGCTAGCTGGGGTTAAGTATAATACAGATGTGGATACTGTACATGTACATGAAGACGGGTCACAAATCCTCAGTAAACTGCGGTAATAATAGTCGTTGTTCACCATTGTTATAATAGTTTCGGATTTTTCATTATAGTTAGTTTTTAGTCATTTTTGACTTTTTAAAAAATGTAGTTGGTTTTAAAGCGGTCTTTCAAATCCTGTTTGTTCGTTTTAATTTTACAAAATGGTTCATTTTTGTTTAATTTTTATTTTCTTTAATATTAGTTTTTTTATAATATGGAGTATTTGTTGCGTGCAAGATGAAAACAAAGATCACAATAAGTATCGTGTAATAAAGTAAACTACAATTTCCAAATTCTACCTTCCTTTTTCCGTATGGCCTTACACTAATACTGAAATAAATACATTTGAAAACCCCCAGAAAGCTCATGTATGAAATTAATTGAAACAGATGAAAACAAAGGGCGTTTTCACTATATTATAGTTATAGTTTTCCCCCCCTATAAAACCTTGTTCTTTGCAGAGGATAAAGGATATATGCCAATGATCGTACCAATTCAAGTTGTCAGTCAAGGTATCAATGTAAACATATTAAATGTTATGTATGTGGATTAAATGTTTTAGGGTTATGTTATAACAGTTCCAGTTTTAGAACGGTGAGACTTGCTCTTCTCTTTCAATTCAATGTGGCAAATTCAGCATGTCTCCACTTGTTGCTGAGTGCATCTTGTTTTTTTCCCCCTTTTTGAATGAGAATGGAAATGTGTTGTTACCACAGTGAAGAAAAAGCCTGTTGGAGCATGTTCTAGGATCTGAGAGGGTTACATAATTAAACATGATGCCCCTGGATACAGTCACCTCTGCACAACGGGGGTGGCAAAAACCCGCACCGTCAACGTGAACTGCAGCAACGTGAACCACAGCACTACCGGTCCGCCAGCGCATATTTTTTCGAATGTGGGAGACTACAAGGGAAACGTGGTCAGTAACTTAATATTTGTACTTAATCATCACTTCTCACCAAATGCTGCACATCTTCATCTTGATGTCACATGGTCAGGGTGAGGAGGGGAGGTGGAGATGCGATTATGCAATTATAGCCGTACGAAGAACACACAACGTTTTGTGCAGTTACAGAATAATGATTAGTATTATTTTTAATCCTCGCTCACCTTTCAGGGCCTGTCCACCTCTCCTCGCCTCCTTCTCTCCCGTCTCGCTCAAATCAGCATCGAACCAGCCGCAGAAGCGATTCTCTTGGTTCCAGTTGCTCTCGCCGTGGCGAATCAGCACCAGCTTGTAGGCGGCCATTGTCGATCAAAAAAGATAAATACGTCGATGAAAAAGATTACGATTAGAGAGAATATTTCCGTCTCGACGGAGGTTAGAGCGACAATTACACTGATGCGGTCCACTACTTCAACCCGGTGGAGACTTTTATCCAGTCGATTGGTCACCGCCTCGCTTCCTGGTTTCGTTATCCAATGAGACTCCAGTAAATGATGACTCTTCCTCCTTTTTCACCAATGACGGCGGTGGGCGTTTCCTGACCTTCATACTGTACGTTTGGCCATACAGTACAGTATTTACTTAAAAATAAAATACGAATGAAATAAAAATCCTATGTAATATCACGTGACGTGATTAAAATGAGCCAACAACAAAATGGATGCAGCTAAATAAATAAATAAATTGTGTGTTAATAAAACAGGACTTACATTACAATATAAAAACCATAGTAATAATTATGAATTACACAGACAGATAGATGCTGGAAATAAAGTTTAACATAAAAAAAACCGTTTAAGTAAAATTTTGTGAATGTTTAACGTTGTATTTTCTTTTCCTGCTCATTGCTGGGTTATGTAACCAAACGGCGCCCCCTATCGAATAAATTATGTTATGACGCAGCTGTGCATATGTGCCATGAATGTCAATAGAAAGCTAAAATACAATAAAGAAGGGAAAAAACACACATTCTGTTTTGTAACACCACAAAATGCCATCTTGCCAGCGAACAATGGTATGATGAAACATTCCAGAAAAGGTCAGACAGGAGAGCAAGGCTCCTTGTGGCGTCAACGCTGGAGATAGCAGGTTAGTAAACTTCTCACAATGATGCAGAAAAATGTGGGAACAGCTAATGCCACCGATAACATAAAGTATAAAAAGTACCCAACTAAACTCACGTAGAAGCTGCTGTCGACCGCAGCTCTCGCTCAGACACTCACATGCAGGCTCGTTACACACCACCCAGGCTTCGCCCCTTTAAGATACATGCATTTACACAGACACTAGAATACGGGCAGTATTTTCTACACTTTTTTTGTGTTCAAATAAGACAAAACATTTACAGTGTATTTTAAAGTGTATTTTGAAAATAAATTTAAAAAAAATTTGAATGTGTCTAGACTAGAGCATGTTGTTACGAAAAAACGAATGAGCAGCTATTAATAATAGGAAGCACCCTGTCATCCTTCTCCTCACCAAGTGAAGGGCAGCACTTTCTCCTCTCCTAGTGTCTCCAGCTCTTTTTTTTTTTTTTTCCTGCTGACACCCACTTTTATTCCCCCCACACCCACAAAAACATGAAAACACAGACACAGAGCTCACACAGCTCAGCAGCCCGTTAACCACGCTCTCGCAGCGCATACTGCAGCCATGCACATTCCACAGTCAGAGGCAGGGGAAGAGGAGGGCATGGGGAAAACACACAGTGAACAAGTGAATGGAGAGGGAGGGCAAGTCCTGAGAGAAAAAAAAAAAAAACTATGCACAAAACTTCCAGTAGGAACCGCAGATTGACACTTCCTGTCTGTGTAAACCATGAACTGGCACAGAGTGAGGCTTTGTAGTGTGTTTCAGTTTATAGTTCCTGAACATGGTGAGAGCGTGTGGCTTTTCAGCAGCTTTTTCCCTCCCAGACGACATCCAGCCTACTACTGAATGGGCGTACTGTTCATGTGTTTTGCGAGGGCAAGTGTTGGAGGAATACAGATGTTTTTCTCTCCACCTAGCCATCCAAGCAGTAATTTAAAGCGGAAGTCAACGCAAACATATTTTTTTCAAGAATATGTTCTATGCAGGCTCACTGGTTGAAACAAGGCATTCCGATGAATATTGCGTTTGTGGAATAAGAGTTAATCCACCCGTTTTTAGCCATCTCTGGGGGCGGCCATTTTGTCACTTCTGTCAACTGAAAATGACATCACAGTGTCTCAGTGCTCAGGTAACGACCAATCACCTGTTTTCTGAAGCTCGACCATGATTGGTCTATATCGGAGCCCTGAGACACTGCGATGTCATTTTCAATCGAGAGAAGTGACAAAATGGCCGCCCCCTGAGATGGCTAAAATCGGGTGAATTTTGCTGCTTAACTCATATTCCACAAACGCAATATTCATCAGAATGCCTTGTCTCAACTGGAGGGCCTGCAACATATTCTGGAAAAAAATATATGTTTAGGTTGACTTTGGCTTTAAAGTATTTAATTAACCTAACAGGGCAACATGCAAATTCCACACAGGAGGAGAATCAAACCCTGAACCTCCAGACTGTGAGGCAAACATGCTGGCCAATAAACTACTTGTAAAATAAAATAAGATCCCATTGTGGCTATTAGTAGTGTAGTGTTCACCTGCTGATGGCCAATGACTTTATGGGACATACAACATGTTATTTATGGGTGGAGATTTGAAAGCCTGAGCACGGAAATTGAATCCAACAGCACATATAGGAAATCTGAGCAGATGTGGACACATCTGGGAGCCTGTTAACGTGGCAAACAAGACATGAGGAATCCTCTTCCTCATCAACACGCATCATAACTGTGACACGCTTATAATGTTGCCTCCCCAGACTGCACTGAATGCGGTCATTTGGCCGCATGGACCGCAGTGTGTGTCTACTCCCAGAGGCGTGGACATGTGGACACTTCATTGCCCCAAAAAAAAAAAAAAAAAAAAAAAAAAAAAGTCCCACAAGGCGGAAAGAGAGCGAGAGAGTGGGGTGGGTGGTTCGCTCTTAGAAGTGCAAGATGTACATCCTGCTCCTGCAGATGGTCAGACGTTAACCCTTGCGCTCCTACTTGCTGCCCTGAGAGTGTTGCTCTGAAACACTGAGCGATTTTACTTTATTTTACTTGTCCGTGAATCCATTTTTTGAGTGCTTGCAAGATGGAGCCTATCTTAGTTGGGGTGAGTGGTGGGGTACACCCAGGACTGGTTGCCAGGGAGCATACACTGTAAAAAAATACAACTTGTAATTTTGGGGGGCTAAAACAGTCATTTAACTTGGAACAACTTAAAAATATAAATTATTGACAGTTAGCACAACAAAGCAAGCAAGTTGGTAATATCTTTAAGTTGGGGGGGGCAATACAAAGGACAGTTAGCTCTGTAAACTCTCATTTCTTTGGTGTGAAATGCAGGAAAGCCCCTTTTCACAAAAGCAAAACTTTATAAAAATAAAATATTTTGTTGAATTGGCCAACTTAAAAAGTGTTGTCTTGAAAATTTTAGTTCATTAATTTTAACAGTATGTAGACAAAAAAAAAACATTCACATTCACAGTGTAAATTCATAATGTAAAGTGAATTTTCCTTCAGGGGATTATAATCAGTACAACAGATAAAAAAATCTATCTAATGAAATTAAAATATAAAATACAGAATACATAAATTACAAACTCTAATTTGATCAAATGAAGTGGAAAACAAATTACAAAACGCCAACTCCACTTTCAATAGAGATTCAAAGTTGGATCTCCTGACTGTGTGGCAGACATGCTAACCACTATCACAGCATCCTGCCTACGTACACAAAGCGCCGTAGATGGGCAAACGAAAGTATAACCTATTAAGCAATGGATATTCAAACACATGGTGCAGTGATATGACAGAAAATATAGCAATATTCACCGGCATATATTCTTTATCCTCTGTGAAAAACAACCAATTTTACTGCAGTTTATGGAGCAGCTGTGACCTTCTTCTTTGTTTGGGTCTGTATGTATATATTAGTTATATAGTTATCAATTATATGTGGATTTTGTGTTGCTTTGAGATTAGTACAACTTGGAAGTCAAACCGCTGCATACACATGAGGCTAAATGGCTCCCCAAATTTAGCAGTCACACAACTTGCTGGCAGATGACTGGAAAAGGTTGAGACACTGAATCATCCTCTCTTTTCATTGGCCGCACATCAGCCCACCTCCGCAGCCCCCAACAGACTGTTCCGGTATGAACAGGCCCCCTTCCCAGATAATCACACACACACACGTAGACACAGCACACACACACACACACACATTTGCTATCATTTTAGGTACTGTCAGAGACAGTTTTGAGGTCCTTTCATGTGGCCGGAGCATATACTATAAATGATCCCTGCTGATGGGCTCAAGCTTTTAATCTCCCGATAGGAAGTAGCTTGTGGGGGCTTCTGTCGCGGGTCTTTCCAAAAATCTGTGTTTCATTTGAGACAAAGCCACCAAAGTGTCCCGGGCTCGCTCTCTAAATTTGACTTTATGAAAACAATAGAACAACAAAAAAAAAACTAAATCGCCTGAACTCTTACTGCTCTTTATTCTTGCACTTTTGAATCTTTGGCTTGACAATAAGAACACTTTTGTTTGTTAAATACACGTGTGGCAGCAACAATCACATCCATACCTTTGGGGTTTGAGTAGACAGCATTGTGACAGAAGGCACTGAGAAAACAGTTGAAAAAGTCGTACACTGTAACATCCATTGAGTTTTGGCAAGATTTCAGTACAGAAAAACAAGTGTAAACACATACTACATAACAGATAATGGATATGAACTCTGTAGCTGTAACACTCATAATGTATGACAACATGTTCCCTATTGCAGTGACATAACAGATGAAAAAAGTACAGGGGGTACTCAGTTTACGGTTACGAATGGCGCACGGCGTAAGAATACTTCGTCACGTGGCGTGGTGAGGCACGCTCGCGTTGATTGTCTTAAATAAAGCCTAGAAGTGTTTTTCATGCAAACACATACCGTAATGACATTATAAGGTTAGAACAATAACCATTCACGTCGAATGAAAATTTAGAGTGTTAAATGAACCTTAACATGTATGTTTTTGGAATGTGGGAGGCTAACCACTTCTTCATACAAATATTTAACGTATTATGACTTTCTATGATGCTAAATTTCGCCGTAAACCGAGGACTCCTGTAGTCAATGCCTGATCACGCCCGCCCCCCCCATAAAAAAAGTTAGCATCCCTTTGTGGAAGTATGAAAATAGTCCTGTGCATAAGTACCTTCAAAAGCAGGGGCGGGCTACCTTTTACGAAAAACGGTATGATGCAACAACCTTGTAAGCATTTACAGATTATATGTGTCTTATTTTCTATTAAAAAAAAAAAAACACACTTCCTCTTCATTTGTTTTGAGAATAGCATGTAGCAACAATTGAAGAACAATTTCCACTAGATGGCAGAAGGTACACTACGTTAGCCGAATAGCATAATTTCCCCAAGTCATTTTATGAATGTTTTCAGAACACAAGAAAAAACGCACACAACAAATTCAAAAAACAAGAAGAGTCCAGTTGCCTCGGTTCAAACCTTTCAAGATTTTGGAGACTGAGAATCTACACAGACATCAACACAATTTCTAGCTAGCAGACTGGTATGTGACAGTAAGTTAAAAACGACTTGGACAATTATGCTTTTAGGCTATATCAATAACCTATTTATCCACTTTTCATGACATTTTTGTTTGATGCAATACAGTGAGCTTTTTCTTAAGTAAAATACAGTGGTACCAGTGCTTTCAGTTTTTGTAGGTGTTGAACCATAGCTTGGTCAAGTTTTTGCTTTGTGGTGCAAGCCAAATTTTTTAAGGTAGCATTATGCCCTTGCATGTCGGCGAGGAGAGCCACAGTCAGGTCAACCCAGAGGCTCACACACAACCGGCCAACCCAACTCAAGTTCCTGATGTCACTCCCTAGGCCACGCCTCCTAAAGGCACGCAAATACATGGAATCTTACTGAATTATTCAGCCAATATTAGCTCTTTTAAACTTGGCAAAAAATGGGCTGCATGATTATGTGCCAATTTTCGCCGTTTTCTTTACGACATACAAAAAAACCCGTCCAATTTTTCCCTCTGATGTAATTTAACAAATACAGAACTATAGGACAAAGTATTGTGAAACAGTCAAAGGCGTAATTAATATCTTGATTTTTGTAAGTGTTAAGGAACCAAAAATGAAGTTATTCTATTAATTATCTTTTTTTTTTTTATTCGGCCAAATTGGTTATTGGAATTTTACTTTGCCAAATATTAGAATCGGCCTAAAAAAATCCATATCAATGAGATGATCTCTTTACATCATCTTTTATGTTTTGATACAAAATAGCCCATTTTCTTGATTTTTCTTATTTTCTTAGTGGGGCTGGAGCAGATTAATGGCATTTTATTTCATTTTCATGTGGAAAACAGATTTCTGAAATCTCTGAATATATTTAATTTGCAATTCAATTCGTGCGCCCCCCCGCTTACTTTAAACACTATAGACATTTGCATGTGATGGATTAAAATAAATCCAGTGAAGTTAACTCTTCCTCATCTTGCTGTGGTTTAAAAAAAATATTTAAAAAAATACAAAAGTAAAAGTTGCTAGCCTCAGATGACCGTCTGCTCCCCTCGGCTCTTCCTGCAGGCCCCGTAGACCACCGAGAGCAGGAAGGCCAAGCAGCACAGGCAGGCGAACACGGCGGCCGTCAGGTAGACCTTATATAGACAGAAATGCTTGTACTGCTCCAGGTTGCAGTAGGAGTTGCGCTCCGTCTTGTACACCATGACTCCCACGGCGGGCAGGTAGAGCGCGGCGGCGGCCACGTCGTGCGCCAGGTTGCTGCACAGCCAGCGGGTGCCGCCGAGCACGGGCACGGCGTCTTGCTTGTCCAGCAGCGTGACGAAGAACAGGCCCAAGCACAGGAGCCAGAAGAGCACCGCCACGAAGAGGACGAAGTGGATGGAGCCCTCGTACTTGTTGGCGGCGATGGTGACCCACAGGCCGGCGCCGAAGACGATCTGCAGGAGGCGGGTGACGCCCGGGAAGCTCCGGAGAAACTTGACCATGTGCTGCCTCACCTGCGACTGCGCTTGCTGGGGTGCCATCGCTTCTCTTCTCCCTCGTTGTCTTGCTCGCAATCCCCTCTTGCTCCTCCGACGACGAGCGCCTTGTTCCCGAGCAGGGCGGGTGCGTTCTGCCAGCTGCAAACAGCTGGAAACTTTTCCCCCTAAAAAGTCCGCAAAAATCGGAGGCCGACGGACGGACGGACGAGCGAGCCCCTGCCCCACAAAAAAGAGCGGAAAAAATGAAGGAACTCCGCGTTCTTTTCGGGGGGTTTTCTCATGAAAAGCCGTCTTCTCGTGTGTTTGGTCTTTTCCGTTTCCTCTGTTCAATGTAGCGTCTGTGTTGTTGGGGTGGGCTGGCCGAAGGAGGGAGGGTGGTCTGAGATTTCAAGAGAGCTCCTCCCCTTCTCCGGCCGGATCCCCTTGCTCACATTTGGATGCACTTCCCTTTGGGTCAGGGATGGGCAACTTCATGCCCGAGGGCCCCACAATTTTTCATCAGTGCTACCCGGGTGCCACATAAGACACTCTCTGTTTAAATTCTGTGGCAATGACTAACTGTATTGAATTCCCACAAGTGGGCTGTATATTTTAAATGGGTGGAAAGTATTTTTTTTTTGTATTTCTGTGGCAATCTTGGAAAGACACCTTTTAATTAAAGGAAAATTTGTACAAATGTTTGATATATGAAAAAATAATTAACATTTGAAATGAATCATATGGTGGATGGATGGATGGATGAATCATATGGGCGTTGTAATGTACTGCCGGTCACTCACTGGTGAAGCATTTGAGGATACATGGCTGGAAACAGACACAGACACGCCGGCTTTAGCTTAATGTTAGCTTTATCCTGTCTTCAAAGTTGTCTTTGTTGCCATACTCCTATGGTGAAATACATCACCTAAACAAAAGCAATCTGTGGTACTGAGGTGTCTGGGAAATGGAACAGGCATTTTACAGGACATCCTTCAATATTTTGGGTCCTTGTTGGGTCCTAATTGGAGGCCAGTATAAATACTCCTGTTAGCCTTTCAATACAGTTTGGCCTTACTTCTGAGAGGATTCAAAACACTGTGTGTTAAGAGCTCAGCTAAGATAGCATAGGTAAGTCTGTCCCCCCCATTATATCCGCTGTACTGCTAATTATGCTATGTCAAACCTTTGTCATGGTATCCCATTGAAAGACAACATTTTATTTTCAACATGGTATTTGTAGCTGACCTTAAAGATCGAAGACGTTTTCGATGTAAATAAAAAGCCAATTTCTTGCAAATATTGCTACATGCTGAATGTTCACCAGAGTTGTTGAATGTTAATTTAATTTCTTTCCTTCTGCTTTCACGTTCTACTTTCTACCCATTCGTTTATTTACCATGAGGCTGAGAGTATTTTCGCAGTACACCCAAACGGCCGCAAGAGGACGATATAAACACTTTGAGAACAAAAAAAATGAATGAAACGATGTTGCCATCTTATTTTTAAGAGTGGCACACAGAGGACATTTCGCCATTATGTGTATTATGTGCATTTAATCATGTTTCCTCTCTTCCTAAACCTGTGAGTGACTAGAATGGATGGGCGTTAGCTGCAGTTTCCTGCTTTATTGATGAGTCGGGGGTGGGGAGAGATGCTTTGGTGGTCATCTGTCAACATGAGTCATCTCTGGTGTTGAGTGAAAAGGAGCTTGATGTACAGAATGCTGATTTTTACCCTTCTAAAGGGTAAACACACGTGACATGACAAATTTCAGTTTGATGCATTGCTAATTTATGGTTCCATTTGACCACAGCAGTTTCTCCGTCTTCGCAGAGTCACCCTGACTTCTACTTTTGCATAAAGACGCCTGAGTTGACCTTCTCACCAGGCCTTTTGCTCATGCTTTTGTGACCCATTCCAGTCTTGTGGAAATCTACAGGTTTGTCACTGACATCTTTTGACAGCTCTCTATCGTTAGTGTTTGACACATGAAGCAGACCTTTCTGCGGCGCAAAGGGATACAATACGTTACTTAAAAAAAAGAAAACAATCTTTCGAGGTTTTTGACTAGCCGTCTAATCAACAAACAAGCAAAAAAAAAAAAAAGGAGGCTTACTTTCTGTCTAGTAGACATGACAAGTTGAGACCATAGTTGGCGCCAGAGTGTAGTGGACATTATTCTTCACTTTTTTTTGTACATGTTTTGAAAATCTGTCTAATCAGTAACCAATCATAAAAAATAATAAATCTTATAATTTCCTTCTTTATACGCATGAAGAGTTAAGAGCAGGAGTCTTGGTAATTTGGTGATTGGCACCAGTCGATCTGCTTGAGTTATAGGGATCCCAAACTTTTTTTTTTGACTCTGCATATCCAATAGACAACCATGTCTATGTCTAACCTGTTTTTTTTTTTTTTTTTTTTTTTCTTCCCCCTCTCTTCTTAAAGGTGAAGTCAAGTCCAAAATTTTCCTTACAGTATGTTCTATGTGGCAGCACTTGTCTGAGCACTGTATTCTGATTAATTTAACATTTATGGAATATGAATTGCACAACAAAATCCACCCGTTTTATTCAGCCATTTTGCCACTTGCTGTCGACTGGAAATGACATCACAGTTGCTCAGGTAATGACCAATCACGGCTCAGCTTGGGAATGTCACATGACCAAACTCAGAAAACCGGTGAGAAAACCAAAAACAGCTAATTTTAATCCGATTTTTGACGCTAATTTAAAAAATGTCTTTGTATGCAAAAATGTCTCATCTGAGCAGTTGTAGTTCCTCGATGATGCTACTACGGTGAACATCACCTCCATTTTTCTTCTCCATCCTCATAAATACACTTGTCCCCCAACCCCCCCCCCCACCCCCGTTGTCGCCGTTTTGGCCATAACTCGTTTCTCCACCGCGGTTTGAGACATCATCGCAGTGAACCAATTCCGTGTAACCTCACAAGGACAGTTAATAATACCGCTGTTCGAGAGTTCACTGTTGCTAGTGAGGAAAATGGAAATGTTTTTAAAGGCACACGCAATCTCTGTGTCCTTCCGGTGCCGTTTTTCTGCTGCATTTTCTAACGTGACCTTTTTTTGTACTCTTCTTCATTTTGTGGTACACGCAAAAAGTTGTTGGTCCCCCAAAGTAACCAAGGCACCTTTGAGAAGCAGGTGAGCTATGAGCTTAGCCGGCTTTTTATTGGCTTTGTTCACATTCCAAAGGGACCCTATAACAGACTGATTGGCGGCCACCAGTCCAGACAGGTTAAAATATATATATTTTTTTCCCAACCAGTGCCTTCGCCCCAGTACATATTTTTTGGGAAACTTATTGTTCAGATTCTACCTAGCAAATTATGCTCACCCGAGTTTGTATTTTACATTTAACACAAGAGTGGCAATTCAGTTGTAAACTTGGTGTATAAATGTGCCTGATAATCCTTTTAGTGTTGTTTTTTTATTGGCTGTTTGACTTACTGACTTGCAACTTATGCTTATGCTTTTTATGACCCTTTTTAATGGGGAGATTCTGCCTATAGTAACTTCATTTGTCACAATACGATTTGAATTCCTTCAGTGATCTGCCAGATGTGAAGAATCAAACAGTTTGTGCATCATGATAATTCAGTGGGCATTGTGCTGCTCCTTCTGGTGTGTGCAACCTGGCCACCAGGGGGCAATATAATACACAGAGATAATAAACATAGGTTGGATGTTGAACCACAGAAGTCTGTTGCAACTAACCTGCAGTAGGGCTGTGCAATGAATCGAAATTCAATTACAATTACACTCTATGAAAATTGGCATAATTGTAAAAAAAACTATCATTATATGCATTTATATCCAACACACTGTTTACACAAGGAAAATCATACTTGAATTCATACATTTGCACCTTTTTTATTTTATGATAAATGATTTTATAAATTTTGTTTGGTCCAAAAGGAACTTGCATGATTATAGTGTTAAAAAGAAATTTGTCTTTATCTTTTACGTTTAAAGATTTTCTTGTCTTGTACCACAAAGTAAATGATTGTTTGAATAATCGTGATTTCAATTATTACCAAAATAATCTTAATTATTTGTTCCTAATCGAGCAGCCCTAACCTGCAGTGATATTGGTTGTTTTTAAACATCACTGTGAGTATTGTTAAATGCAGCTTCTACATGTTTTGTTACTGCCCGTCATGCTCAAAAAATTTATTTAAAGGTTTATGATTACGGCGATTCTAGTTTCGTTAGCTCTTCTATAGCGTTTTGAGTTGTGTGGTAGCATTAAGCTAGCAAGCTTTCACAAGTTATGTTTGGTTAAGTACATGTCATTTTTCTTTGTTTAGTTTAGTTTAGCGCAACATTCTGGTGTTTGCACCTTGGCCACCAGGAGGCAGTATAATATACAGTATACAGCCATACTACACAGATTTGACGATGAAACAGAAGAACATTCACAATAAGCTGCAATATCATTAGTTGTAGTTTTTGCTAAAGAGGAATATATGCCAGAGAGTATTGTTGTATGCTCTGTCTGCATGTGTCAAAATACATTTTTTACAAGGGTTTATAATTACAGTAACTTTGCCCTTATGAAAAAGTAGTATACAAGAAGTATACTTTATAAAGTATACTTGAGTATAAGTGTAAGTGTACTCTGAACTATGTACTTGTAGTGTACTACAAAGTATACTAATTTAATACTTTTTTATACTAATTTGGAGCAAATTAAGTTTATAAAAGTATACTATTGAGTAGCCAACAAAACTAGCATCGCTAATCAATCGCGTTTTGCATTGTGTGATAACATTAAGCTAGCACACCTGCTCAAGACAAAATTAGTGTGCTGTTTATTTTTAAAGTATATAAGTATTAATAATTTCATCATAAGAATGCTGTTGATTTAGGAAAAATGTAACAAAAAAATCACTTAGGCCATTATTTTAGGAAAATGGCAACTATAAATTAGGGTGATAAAGTTTTCACCTTAGCAGTTCTGGTATGAAACCCACTCAAGTGGTTTGTACCACAACATGTTTTTCCCTCATAAAAATGCAGCTGCTTATGTTATTTTTTTGTGAGGTCTTGAAATGATGCCATTACCAACAGGCCGCTATCCAGCACTTTTGTTAAGAGCCCGGAGGAACAAGAAAACGCATTTATTTTCAAAGTATGCTAATGTGATCTTTTCACTGTATTTTTGCTCTTTTGCCGATAAAACTTCTTATCAGTGGCCTCACACCTGCGCTGCCTCTGGCCCGTTATTGTGCTTTTTCTGTTTAGGACAATCGGCCTCACGCTTCAAGCTAAATGTGTGCTGTTTTATGCGTTATGGCTTTTGAAAAGTGGACCACTTAATGGATTTTCATTCGATTGCCCCTAACTTGTGATAACTTCTTATGGGTGCTTGAAGTTTTTCAACATATTTTCTCTTATAGTGGCCGGGGGGCGTTCTTTTTGTTCCAACATGAGGCATTCGTTATGGTGGGGTGGACACCATTTTCCTATGAATAAGAAACAATGATTCAAATAATATACATTACTTTATTTCTGGGTCAGTATTTGCCAGCTTTTTCTCCCAAATTCTCCAACGCTGCAGCACTTTTCCACAGTAAACTTCAGCTTTACAGATGCCATGGCATCACACGATTTGCTTGGTTTTGTACAAAACAACCCAAACAATTTTAAGTTCACCCAACATTTTTTTATAGTGTAGGTGACGTAGCTGAAGACATTTTGAGGACCCTTTACTTACCTTTTAATGGATTTTTATCGATCGTTTTAAAGTCTCATCTTAAAGCTGCTGAGGTGACCTGACAATCATTAAACTGCCTCCAGACTATTTGCCCTAAAACTTTGACGCAAATGATTCCATCTGTCGAGTTTGGATAACACTTGTGGGTGAATTATTTTTTTTTTTCCCCCTGACCCTTTCCAGCTCCTCACAAAGGGGCGCTGACTGTAATGTTTGTGGCTGCAGGCAAGACGAGCCATTGTGCCAGCCATTGTGGAGACAAACATTTCTCTCCTCAAGCTGGGCATTGTCTCCTAAGGCGTTGGTCACAGCAGACATAAACAGACCCTGCGTGCTGCGTTGTCACGAAAACGGACTTCCATTTTGGGTAAGCGCCTCAAACGTGGCTCGGTGCAGCACTAACACCTCCGCTGCTATTGATTTATTCCAATTAATTAACGCCGGATATACAGTGTGTGCGCATTGGTTTGGAAATAACGTGTTTTGACGGGCTCTCCCTGGCTGACAGGGACAGAAGGTTGCAGGGAGTCAGAAGATGCCAGACAACAGACTGAGGCGGGCTATAAATCAAATCTCTCGAAGGAAGGTCGGGCTCACGGCATGCAAGCGTCACGTCTGTGGGAGCTTTGGCACACAAGCGATCTAAGACATTCCAACATGGATGGAAGCTTCTCAAACTTCTTCCACTGAAATAACACCTTAAAAAAAATTAGGGAAGCGTGGATCTGCCAATGTGGAGCAAACATTTTTGACTGGGCTATGTTGTTCGAACATGCTGCAAAGTCATTCGAACAAGTTGGTAAAGTCTTTTGAGTGTATTGTAAAGTTGTTTGAATGGCAAAATCGTTTGAACGTATTTGGTAAAGTCATTTGAATTGGGGAATGGGGAAAAATGGCGATATTTTCAGCATGTAGCCTGCGTTTTACCAAATACGTTTGAACGACTTTGTCGGTATATTTGAACGACTGCGCAGTCAAAAATGTACGCCACATTGGCAGTTCTATGCCTCCGTAAAAAATGCTGCCAAGTAATAGTAAAAATTGCCTGTAAATGAATGAAGCTCTTCAACTGACTTCAAAATAGTTCCTCTGCACCAAGCTACCACAAGATGGCGCCAAAACTAAACATAACAAAGAGAGTTACAAACAAAGTTGAGTATACAAACCAACCACATTACTTTGCCTGATGAAAGACCGATGTTGTTCTAACAAAACTAGCATAAAGGGCTAGCATCTATGTTGTGGTACTTATAAACGTTAAAGCAATGGATATTTAATCGCAAATGGTGCAACAGTCACTATAACAATACTCACAGACATTATATTCTTATAACCTCCGTGAAAAAAAACACTAATATTACTCCAGCTTATTGGAAGAAATTCTTATGTATAGATATGCATTCATTCGACCCTTGAGGAGAAGCGGTACAGATAATGGATGGATGGATATGTCTGTATTATACTGCCGCCTGGTGGCCTATTGCATACAGCAGAAGGCGCTGCACGATGTCCGATGACACAAAGCATGAAATCTTGATGGACAACCTGTTTGTTTTTTTCTTTATTATTGTTTATGGTTTTATGAAGTCTCGCTTAATCTCGAGGGGTTTTGCGAGATTTTCACTTTGACGTAAGAATATCTGTGAATGAATGTGGTTCGTGTGTTACGTGTTGATCTTGCCGTGTGGCTGCACACCACACTCACACACACTACGTTTTTTTTTTTCACGTGTGGGGTCTCTTAGAGTGTGGAAGTCGGCCGACGATTTTAAAATCCTGCCGCGTTAAACAGGCTTTAGGTGTATCCCTACGGCAACACACAGGATCGCTATCAGGCTGCCGTAGACTACTTTTCCCCCACTTATTTTGTATCAAGTTATTATCTAACATCAGTTCTTGATCATTCCACTCCAGCCCAAAAACACCGGGGAGATAAATTTGCTAAATCCAACGTTGGATGGCGCCAGAGAGCAACAAAAGGAAAGCGACGGGAGAGAGGGGGAGCGGAGCCAAGCGACTCACAGGTTGTAGTCTCCCTTACGAATTCCACTGTGTCTCCGGCCGTGTGAATGGATGTGCGTGTGCGTGCGTGTGTGTGAGACCATGTGAGCCACCTGTCAGGGCAGGGATGCAACCAGGCAAACTCCCTCGCTGGAAGGAGCAACACACGCTTTTCCAGAGTCGCCTGGACCCTTGAACGCATCACTTCAACTTCAGCGGATGCGCGTGGAAGAAAGTGAACCGCGCGCCGTCACCACGCAGGCTGCCTGGAGAGGACAGAGAAGATTATAGACGGCCGAGAAGTGGGGAAAGCTCCCCCCTTTGGAAGATTATAGGCTTGAGCACATGTGAAGGACATATACCGAAGAGGATTAGGTCATGTGCACTCCTGCCTACTTGTCATCTCTCCCTGTTTTTGTCCTCTGAACATTTGCGCAATGACCTTTGGCGCACTTGGAATACAACGGACGCGCCTTTGAGGTAAGACGAAGCAATTTTATTTATAAGCAATTATAAATATGCACCGCGTTCTTTGAGCCTGACATACACATTTTGTGGGTCGTGCTTCAGATGTTTATGCACACACCCCTGTCGACAAAATATTGTTAAAAGACTCTTAAAAAAAAACATTAAATAGCTATCTTCGTGTCACCGGATAGTAACACGGTTATTACCCACGCAGCGCGTTCCATCAAGTGTCCCGGGGAGTCGACATTTCCCGAAGCAGCGGAGGCTGAAGACAATTTGCAGGACAGGCTTCGAATTTAAAGGCGATCGATACTTGCGGAAGGTGCTTTCAAGTGTGCGTAGTAAAAAAAAAAAAAAAAAAAAACGAAAGGAGGGGAAAGAAATTATTGACCTGCTCTCATCCGGGCCAGAAAATGTGATGCAACAAAAGGCACCATCCATGACACTTGGACGTTTTATTGTTGGACCTAAATTCTTTTTTGGCAATTTTTTTTTTGAAGGCGGAAAAGTTGCATAACTTTTGACAAGTACCAACGAAAATAAATAAATATCCAGTTGCATAGTCGGCACAAGTGTTCAGCAAAAACAAGACGGAGCTTTCACTTTATGTGTGTGTGTGATAGATAAATTAATAAAACGAAATTAAAATGTACTACAAAAAGAGTAAATTTGAAAATAGTTTTAATAGATTAAAATCAAATTGCTGTCTTTAAAAGTTAAATACAACTAAACTGTTAAAAAAAAAAGCACGATTTGACTGTTCAGTAATACGCGGTGTACCACTAGTGGCATGTGTGCCACACTTTGTGAATCACTTGCCTAACCCACACACCGACTGCACAATTAAAAATTCACGAGCTCGTCTGCCAAAGAAAGTGAGGCTTTTTCAGGAAAGAAAACCCATAAAAATAGTCCTGGCATAAAAGTTAAAGTGCACACGCATTTAGCCCTGACTGAACATCCTGAATGCACTCAAAGGTCACCATCGTAGTAATAGTTAACTGGCATGAACTTCGTCTGGAGTTTACTGGCCCAATAACACAGATCGTCAACTTGACCTTTGCCGACAATCACAACGAGCCCCCTCAAATAGATGCCCCCTTTGAAAAGGACTTTGTAATGGTGTATAGTTGACACAAGGTGGTGACAGAGCACTTTATAATAGCGAGGCTCATAAAGCATCAACACCACACCTCTAGAATGTACACAATCAGGAACCAATGTCACATATTGTAAATGACAGTCGTTAAATTATTCTACACAAACAAGCCACCTTCACATGAGGCTCATCAACGTTATTAGCTAGCATATCGTCACTGTCCTGTGAAAAACAATTATGTCCAATTTTGGGGGTAAAAAAAAAAAAATCACGTTAATGTGATGTCTGTAACGCGGAAATACCATTAACGAAAAAATAAGAAAATTGAAAAAATATGGGCATAAATGCTTTTCACATGACAGCGACGATATGATGTGACATCACACGCTGGCAAACACAACGTGCGCTAGCATTTTACACAAACGGTGTGAAGTAATGCGGAAAATAACATACGACGGAGGGGACGGACCAATAGTATTGATTTGGTGAAAAAATACCAACTTGACCATATTTGGACATATAAGGTGTTTGCCCGGCAGCAACGATAAGGCACTGACAAACCGGTCGTACTACAATACGTCTTAATCAAACCCGCTATCTGTGCCTCTCTGTTTCGGTCCACTTTTGAAAATTGTCAGCGTGAACGCCAAGTGAACTATAAGTATGAAAGGCCCCATTTTATACTCCTCTGCTTTTGGCCAATTGTATCCCCGAATACCTGCCTTTTCGTCGGTATTACCGAGGTTGCCGTAAACTGACAGGAGCTTATCTAATAGGATGAAATTCCAAATACTGTTAGCGTATCTGCGCGTAACATCGCCTCTCCTTTCCAATGAATAAAGCCCCCGTGATCCTGTTATCCTGTTCTTGAAGGATGTGTTTCACATACCCCCTCTTCTCTGATGTGGATTTAGCTGATGAGAACCCCGCTGAGCTGTAGCCACAGGTTTTTTTTTTTTTTTTTTTTTTTGAGGGGGGTGGGTGGGGGCGGGGCGGGTGTAAGCACGCTACACGTGTGCGTGGAATCCTTAAAAAGCTTCTTTTTTTTTTTTTTTTTTTTCTTTTTTTTTTTTTGCTGCAGGATGTCTTGATCAGTCAGGGCCCGGGCCGCCTCTTTCCACGCGCGCTCACGTTTGGGGAAATAAGAGATGAACAGCAGCTCGGTTCAGGCCAGTTGTGAAGACGCCATTGATATTCCGCCCGTGTCTTGCTCAATAGGCAGCCCGTTGTCACGGTTTGCGCAGTGGGATCGAGCCTGATCAACGCTCGCTTGGGAGGAACCGGGTGGCTAATTTTATCGAATTTTAAAAGGGACATGCTATGGGACGTTGACTTGTATACAAATAGTTGAGTCTCTCGAGTGCCCGCCCACACACCAAGTGTGAAATGGAACAACCACATTATCATACCTAATCTGGCTTTTTCTGAAAACGAATCTTAAAGTGAGCTGTTGGGCATATGGCTAGCCTTGGTGCTGGGATAAGCTTTATTTAGTAAGGCCATATCATTGTCAAATTGGGAAAAAAAGTGCTTTTCCGTCAACTTGAAGTAGCTATAGGCACATCCCTACTGTCTGGATCTCGGTCCCTACTCACTGTACGGATTAGCATTAGCGTTATTAGCATACTTTTTTTTTTCTTTTCTCCTTGTTGATGTAATAATGTGAGTGCTATTTGGAATGTGTGATTTGACGGCCGGACGATGAAGTGCTGTTTTCACGAATGGGGGGGGGGGGGGGGGAAGAGTGAAAACATCCAAATGATGCTTAAAGCGGAAGTCAACTCAAATATATATATTGTTTTCAAGAATATGTTCTGTGCAGACCCACTAGTTGAAACACAGCATTCTGATTCATATTGTGTTTGTGGAATATGAGTTAAGCAGCAAAATCCACCCGTTTTTAGCCATCTCTGGGGACGGCCATTTTGAACGGGTGGATTAACTCTTATCTCACAAACGTAATATTTATCAGAATGCCTTGTTCAACTAATGGGCTTGCATAGAACATACTCTTGAAAAAATATATATTTGGGTTGACATCCCCTTTAAGGCAAGTCGTCACTTGCCTCATTGCAACAACGGTCGTCATAGTAACGGAAGCCATACTCTACATTTACATTTACTCCGCAGCATGGGGAGTGGTGAGCAGCTTCTAATTTTTATGAGACAAAACCGGAACCTAAAAAAATATTTGTATATTTTGATTGAAGTATGACACCTGACGACTGTTTTAAACTGGGAGAAAAAAAATCATAGTTTGTGTCTTAAACACTTGCTTAGTATATAATGTGGTCATGTTAACTTGTCATCGTCGGATGAACTTTATCTGGGGAAAAAAAAAAAAGAGTAATGATTATACCCAGCCACTGTCATTTACGCTAGCATGCTAGCTAACACTATTGATGAGCCTCACGTGAAGGTGGTTTGTTTGTGTTTACGTTAACACGGCTTTATGATGTGTACACGCTGGATGCTTTTTTTTTTAATTTTTTTTTTTTTTAGTATTTCTTCACAACCAAATTGAGCAGGCTGATGACATTCCTTTGGTTTGACCTTCCGGCATCCTGATGGAAGCTGCTTTGTGTGTTTGTTTCATGCACTAAGCACCACCTCGAGTCGTTATGGGCGCCCCATGCGGCTCCTTCATTTTCACCCATTTGCAGCAGGGCTGGAAATTAAGAGATGTCGGAGCGGCTCTGGTGCATCCCTGATTTCAAAGGGATTTTTTTCCCCCCCTCTCTCTCTCTCTCAATGGCGTCAGGTGCAGTCGTGGCACACTGTGTGGCCGTTCAGCGTCCTCTTGAAGATTTATGGTCGGCCGAGTGGAAAGATTTATCTGTCCCGAGTGCATGAAATTGCAATGCTCTGCAGTATTGCGTCCAGGGCCGGCGTGGGTGACTGATTCGCCAAAGGGTGGAGGGGGGGGGCGGTGGGGAAGCAAAAAAAACCGGCAAGCTCCATTTCAGGTAGATGTGATCAAGGCTTTGTTTTTTTTTTTTCTAATCCTCCCTTTTATTGAAAGAGAGAATGGAAATGAGCACAAAGGAAGTAACCGCTGGGGAGCCACAAAGGAAATCCATTGGAGGAGTCGTTCAAATAAGTTTTGAAGAGTCGCTCGCACTCGAGTGCAAAAGTTTACAAGTGGTTGCAGGAGGACGATTCCGGCGAGGCTGCCTGCCTTCCAAAACTTAGAAGTCGCTGCTCATTTGCATTTCATTATTTTCCTTTTTTTTTTTTTTCCGCACTCCACTACGAGGAGACGCGGGGAGAATCCATATATCGGATGCCGTGCGAGACGAGTATCCGGGCTCATCCTTCACCGCACTCGACGGTGCGAGCATCTTGCCGCCCACTTAAAGGACGCGAGCGAGTGCAGGTGCGCCGTTTGTTTCCCCGCCGCCGCTGATGACCGTGCCCGTGTCTTCTTAAATTGACAAACATTGACAGAGGCAGGTCGTATCAGCTTTCAAGTGCTTGTTGTCGGACCTGTGTTGCTTCTTGACGAAGGCGGTTGTTTGCACTCAGACGAAAATCATTTGGAAGATAAGGTGCTCCGCTGCGTGACACTGCACTTCAAGTGGATTTAGTGTTGTGCTCGTTCCGGGCCGAGTAAGCGATGCACCTTCTGGGTCACTTGGTGCATCCTGAAAGTCAGAGTAGTAGATCAGTTTGTTGTTTGCTGCTGTGCTCAGTCCATTGATCAGAAACCAGTTGATGCAAAATCCGAGATTTGCAATCGCAATTAGCGCTGGACTATGAATCGAATGCAAATAACCTGGCTATGTAGAAGAATGCAAGTTTCAAAAAGCAAAGGCTGAAATTTTTGGAAAGAGGGGGATTTAATGTTTAAGTTCAGTGCGGTCCACAAAAAAAAAAACGCAATAGCCGACTCTCAATTGAAGTTTACTGCTAAACATAAAACTGAGAATTGCACTTTGTCCAAACCACTCAACTAGCTTAATGCTACCATACAATGGGAAAAGCCATAGATAGGCTACCGGAACTAGTATTGATATCACAATAGATAAACCTTCACACAACTTAGATTCGAACACAAGGTAGCAACACATGCAGACAGAGCATAAAACTAAAACCGGTATATGTTCTTTATCCTCTGCGGAAAACAATTAAGATAGCTTAGTTGCAAAGGTCTTCATCTCTCTGTCATCAAAATTAAAGTGGAGTATGTCTATACAGCCCCCTGGTGGCCATGGGGCAGGAATAGCACAATTGAATTATGATGCGCAAACCATTTAGATATTTACAATCTGTTTAATTAGTACTGCATGTTTTTAGAATGTGCAACACAGAGTGGCAAATCACTGCCTTCACGAGTGACAGTACAACACATTGCTTTTACTTTGTCTTCATGGGGGCTCGGGTGCACAAGCAGCCACCCCGTAACTCTGCCCCTGGTCGCCATGGTAACGAAAGCCGTCCTCGTGTCGGCACACCTCTCGGGTGGGGTGAGTAGTAGCTCATTTGCGAGCCATGAGATAAGACCCCGGAATCAGATTCACCCCCCCCCCCCCCCCCCCCAAAAAAAAACTTTCCGTATGATCTTGCGAGCTCATAAAACTCAGTTCTACTTCGACATAATCGTGATGGATTGGAGCCGATTGGGAAGCCGCAAACCGTGCTAATTGATCCCGTTCCTCATTTTCCTCACTGGCCGTAAACGTCAAAACGGTCAATAAGATTGCAAGCCGGAGTTTCTCCTGAGCTTGGGCCGTTAATTCAAACTCCAAGCCGCCTTCGCCAGAGCAAAGCTGGACCCGCTGTAAGAAATCTGTGTCCTGCTCTCCGCCGAAGCATGAAGGGAGATGATTGCATATAGTGTAAGTTATCTCCGCGCGCCAATGCCAACAGTCTCCAAATGAATCAGGAGCCGACCTGCGGTGAATATTAAAAGGCGACGCTTTGTGGATGCAATGCTGATTTGTTGCATTCCTTCGTCTTGTCCTCCCCGCCTCGCTTTTTTTTTTTTTTCCACACTACAATATGTCGCGCATGCGGCTTTCATTTCTCCAACATTTGAAAACTCTTTACAGTTAGGAACTCCGTCCCTTCGGGAAAGGGGCATAGAAGAACACCTTTTGCTGTCGCATTGTATGATAAAATACAATGAAACTGCTGAAGTTGAAAGTAAAGTACACAAAACTCAAATTCAAAACTTCAGTTCAGCGAGTATCAGAGGAGTGACTCGGTTTTGACTGGGTTTTTTTTTTTTTTTTTGCAGGGATCAACCCTCAACAAGGAGTGTTAAGAGAGAACTACGCAATGAGTGCTAGATTCATCATGTTGTTGTTGTCCTCTGAAAACATTTGTCAGTTTTTAAAAAAGTTTTGTTATTGGTTGGTTATTGGTATTGTTGATTCCGCGTTACAGACAAAAAGAATGACAAAGTTGGACATGCGTGTTTTTCCCAGGACAGCGACGCCATGCATTTAAAAAAATATATTTTATTATAATGGTACATGGAAAAAAAAAACACTGAATTACATTTTTTTTTAAAGATATTACAAAACCATTTTTTTTAACTTTTCATGTACAGTGATTTTTCTTTTTTTTTTCTTTTTTTTTACCTTTTAGTAAAATACATTTGCATATACTCTAATTTAAGCGAAACGCAAACAAAAAATGAACTGAAGTTGGCCCCAAGTGTACTGTATTTTCCGGACTATAAGCCGCTACTTTTTTTTCTCAGGTTTTGAAAAATGCGGCTTATATAAAGATGCGGCTATTCTGTGGATTTTTCTTCCACCGCAAGGGGCGCTCTAACCGGAATTAGAACCAAAACTAAGAAAAAAAATCAACGCAAAGAAGAATGTGCTACTTTTTCTTTAGCACCCAGAACGGACAACAAATTACAAACAGTTATTTATTTTCAAATCCTCGCCCCTTCATCATCCAAAAAAATATATGAAAATAAAGCGGCCTCCCCTTGCCTTACCATTTAGCAGTAAAACCGCTCCCGTTTTGGATGAACACTTAAGCTTTCTGCATTCATTTATTTTATGTTAGTCATTATGGTGGTACTTAGAGAGATGAGTATTTTTTGGAGATGGTACTTGGTGTTAAAGTTTTAGGCCAACTGTTTTATTGTAATTGGTTGGGCATGACCAAACATTACCATTTATCATGTACACTTTCTTTTCACTGTATTTCCATTTTACTCTTAACATTGGAAGACAGCATGATGCGCTGGCGGTTTTCACGTCCGCCTCGCAGTCCTGAGGTTCCCCGTTCAAATCTGTTCTGACCTTCTTGTGTGGAGTTTGCATGATTGATTACCCCCGTGGGTCTCGCAGGCAAAGGTTCTGGGCTCGAATCTCATTCAGGGGCTGAAAAATGCCACATCGTATAAAAACAAAACAGTGAAATCTGTTTTGGAAAAGGCAATTACCGTACTGTAGTATTTTCGTTTAACTTTGTGGCCTAGTGAGTGGCATCAAGAGAGCTGTGTCACGCGTTAAGTCTGCGTGCGAGCTTCTAGGGGTGAGTTGTGGCCTATTTGTGAGTTTGACCGTTCAACAAATATGTCAAAGCGCATCGGCAAACGTGGCTCTCCTTGCCCACATGCGAGGGCATCACGGCATCTTGATCACTCCGTTATTTTCATTTCTATCAACTGTATCTGAAGCTCAGTTTTTTTTCCTCAAGTCCACAAGTGATGGCTCTGTCTCGAAACTCATATGTTGGGGCACTTGCAAGTCAAGGTCACACCGAATTTCTCCACTTAGCAGTTAGAAATCATTTTAAGAATAAAAGTTGTAGAGGCAGATTTTTTGTTTTTCCTTTTCTGTCCGATTTGGGAGATTCTAATGTATTGTACAGTATGTATTGTAATGATTTCTGTTGTCCCCAGATGTGCAAAAGTTCCCGTGGCCACCAATTAAAAGTGGCCCCGAGCTGATGTTTAGCTAAATGGAATCAATAAATGCATATCAAGACTACAGCTGCTCGCTCGGCCTCAGGGTAATGTCCGTGGAACGAGCAGGAGCACATTCCTACCATAGCAAGTCAACGTTGGTTCGCCTCTCACAGGTGAAGGCATCATTATTGTTTAACCCACAAATGGGGCAAAGTTATTAAGGGGGGGGGGGTGATTCTTTTATGTACGCACGGCTGATGGCAAGCAGTTTTTCAAAAATGCGGTACCAAGTGAATTAACATACGATGATTATGGGACCATAAGCATAAATATTTGCGTGGCAGATTAGGAAATATTTACTCCTTTGGTGAGTTGACTGAACGGATTAATTTTCCTTGACCTTGTTTGTCTTGACGCCAGGCTAAATCATGAAACAGGTTTTTACTTTTTATTTTTACTACTATTTTCAAAATATTTCCGAGTTAGTTTAATGCATTATTACATTTTTAAAGAATTACGTCTCAATGTTTTTTTGTTTGTGTTTTTTTGTATTTTATATTAATGTATTTGAAGTATAATTGCATAAAAACACGATTTAAATATGTATTTTGTAAAACATGAATACACATTTTCAAAATATACATCACCTATCTATACATCAAATATGAATATTGATTAAAATATATACAGTATGTATTTTTAAAAATAATTCAAGGATTATCATTATATTATGGTATTTTTCTTCAAATATAGTCAATCTGGTTTTTTTAAAATTAACCACATTTTAATATTTTTCAACAAATATTGAAAACTGGTTTTACATTTTCATATCTAATGTTATTAATAGTGTAACATATATAAAATAAAAATATTCTTAATGTTAAATTTGTATTTTAGATTTGTAACAATATTTTGAATTGTATTGTCATTTTAAATGTAATAATTTAATGATTAATTGAATAACTTTATAAATAGTTTCATTTCAAAATCTAATTTGTTGCCATTATTCTGTCTTTATAAAATACAAAAGGTATGGGATCTGTAAATGAATTTTTCATAAAATACAATATAGACCTGCCAGTTTAACGCGTAAAAAGCCTTTTAACTTTTCATGGGTTGTGAATTGATTTTATTCCACTGTGGGCTTAATCTGCCTCGTCTTTCCATTTCAGATATTAGGCCACGTTTGAATATTTAACACCCTGCAATTGTCACATCTGTTCTGGCAGGCTGATGCGTTCATCGTATTTTGGTGTAGAACAAGAGGCGACGTATTCATCGCATGAGTAATTTAGCGGCCAAGAGAAATCTCCAAACAACACAAGAGGGAAAGTGGGACGATCTCTTGCGACTGAGACCTTCTTCCGCAGAAAAATATTACTCGACATACTTTGGAGTCACGTTATTAGCAATTCGGTTGGAGGATTTGGAGTTTCAATATTTGTGGATCAGCTTACATCTGAAACACAACACAAATTTGCGAGTATTTAAAGAGGACATGTGCGTTTTTGTTCCCTCCGTAATTTAAAAACGATCAAGAATTATAGCACACTTCAGCACCTTATATCTTGTCTTGCTGAAATGAGCCCCTGGCTCAGATTTTGTTACCATGACAACGGGGCGGGACTCGAGAGTTGCGACAAGAACAGAGCCCGGAGCGTGGAGGGGGAAAACGAGCGCCACAAAGGCAACAAAAGCCTTTTAACTTGTAGAGGACACGCTTGAAAGGGGCTCTGGATCTTCGCCCAGCCTTGGTCGATCATTTGATGGGTGGAGAGACTTGTCGTGGGGGTGGTTATAATGTAAATCAACCCGGTAAATGAATGTAACCGTAAATGTCAGTCACGTCCCGCTAACGTCGTTCAACTCCTTTGTCATCCTGCCGTTTAATCAACCTATACTATTCCCCCAATCCAAAACATACTTAGCCGTTTAATCAGTCCTTAAGTAAGTCGGACATTAATGTGAGACTTCAGCATAGTTTTCTTTTCGTGTGTGGATAAGAAAGGAAACCTTGCTCCCATGTCTCGCTTTCTCCCTGATATTGTATGATCACTTTGCTTTGTAGCTATCTGTAGCGGCTTCCTTTGGTGATGCAAAAAAAAAAAAAAAAAGCCGAAGAAAAAGCATGGAAGAAAAAAAAAATGAAGCATCATATAGTATATGATCCCTTGGGCTGTATAAGGTTACATCTGGAATTGTTTGACCTCAGCCGTGTCTGACTTTAGTCCACAAGTGAACCTTTTGAAAATCAACAAACGTCATGTTTCTTTTCAGCTCGTCTGCTCGGGAGATTCCCCCCCCCCTCCCCGCTCCCCCTTCCTCAGTCGCGATTCATCAGCTTGTGTTTGTGTGTGTGTGTGTGTGTGTGCTTTCCTGAGATGAGGTTTACCAAACAAGCCGTTTCACCCCCACGGATGTGTGATGCAAGGTCTACATTTGACCCGCAATCTGTGTTTTTGTAGCGGTGGGAAAAACTTGGAGACATTGCACAAGTTCATATTTTCTTCTGCACCGTTTTAAATTTTTTCTTTTTTTTTTTTTTACTTCTTCAACTTCAGCTGTCACTTTGTCTGCTTTGAAATTGCTTCACTGCTTGAACGGCAGAGCCTCGCCTAGCTGACTTGGACGAGAGACATTCACACCTAGGGACAATTTAGAGTAAGGGTGGCAGGTAGCGAGCAGTTTGGGGGGAAAAAAAAGTTGAAGTTTACTGTCACACTTAACATAAAACAAAGGGAAATACGCTTTGTGTCTAAAACAAAACCAACTTTGCCTTCTGCTATCTTAATGCTAGCACACAATGTAAAACGCAATAGAAGAGATAACGGATAACAGTTACAGTGGAATAACCCACTATAAATAATATTTGAACACAGACAATATAACAATACTCACAGGCATATGTTCTTTATCCTCTGCGAAACACGACTAAAATTACTGAAGCTAACTGCCACTTACAGAAGCTGTGAAACTCGTCTTGGTTTGTGTCTGCATGACTGTGTTATACTGCCCCTGGTGGCCAAGTTGCATACACATGAAGGAGTAGCAATGACTTAATCATGATGAGCAAACATTCTATTTAATTTTTCTAAATACTTGTATACTTTTCCAATAATTCTCTAAATAGTGTTACAGACACATTCCAATTTTTTTTGAGGGGGGGGTGGGTGGGGTGGTTCTTCAATGTCTTAAAGGGATTTCCATTCATTTCAATGGGGAAAGATGATGTTTTGAGGCATCACTGTCAAGGTCATTTTATGGCATCTTGCTGCTAAGGGACTATGTTGTCATTTAAACAAAAGTAGTGCTTTGCCTACATAAATAAAGTTGTATTGTATCTACAGGCAACTCATCCACTTAGTTGTGGATTTCTAAGTGTGTTATTTTCAGAATTACCAGCACAGTACCTCTAAATTTGCTATTCATAAATACATGTTTCAGTAAAATGAACAATTGTATTGTATTTGATAAAATACAACGCAGCGTCGAAATTCCAAATCCAAAACGTGTCATTGAGAGCATTTATTTGTTGAAAAAAAAATAAAAAAATAAAAAAAATGAAATGGTAAAATGACCAAAAAGGTCCAGTGTGCTTCTGAGATACTTTACCCTCACTTTGTATCAAATATTCCATTAATCCCACTGAGGAAAGGAGCCTGGGAAGTGTTAGAACATGACAGGCTCAAAGGGGGCCGAGGACAAGGTTTTAGCGTGGAGGGGGGAGGGGTGTGTGGCAAACGCCGCTGAAGACAGGGAATTACTTGTCACTTTGAAGTTCATTTGAGAGGTGCAATTAAATGGAAAAAAAAAAAAAGTTCCATTTTATTTCCTGGCCGCTTGTTTTGCGGGCGTCATCGTTTTGCGCAGGAAAGATGAAATAAAAGGGGAGATGTGTCGAGGGCCATTACCTTAACGGTGGGTCACGGAAACACTAGTGGAGAGAAAATGACTTTCTTACTTCGGTGAAATTCTGTGCAGCTGGACAGGAATGTTTTTATTCATATACTGGGATAGTCATCCATCAAACGGCACATTTCCTAGCATGCGGGCTTGCTTACATTATGATTACGCCGTAGCGGAAACAATAATAAAAAAGAAAAAAAAAAAGAGCGCCAGTTGTTGCGGCGGGGTTTGGAGTAGTCATTTGGTCGGCATGGCAACCGCACGAGGCCCGATGTTACGGAAGAAGTCAAAGTAGCAATCTTCCAATTGTTAGATGGCCACTCTAGCACTTAGTCAAGGAAGTGTTGAAGTAAAAGGGCAAGGCCACCCCAAAAATGGGGTTTTCACATAAAAGCATGTTGAAGTGGTCACCAATTCAAAAAATGACTTTGGAGGGGCCTCGCAGGAAAAAACGGAAGGCGCCCATTATTTTGTAATCAAACTTCAAAAGTGTTTAAATCAAGTTTTGAAGGGTGCCCTAACTGTCTTTGGCATTGGGAAGCATCAAGTGGAAGATTACAGTGTTCAACAACCTGACACCAGAGTCAGATTTCTCTGTCTTTGCGCGAACGGCTGCGCTCCGAGTTGACTGTTTTGATCAGAGGCGGTCGTAGCAGGTCCAGTTTTGAGAAACTTCACGTCACAGATGGATAAAGCCTCTCAAACTGCTTTTGAACTGCGGTTAGGGACAATTTTATAATGCTGTAAAGTGCAATTATTGTCGGTACTGTAGTATCTGTGTTGGATGTGTGCCTTTAAGTGACGTGGTTTAGTGAGTGATGTCAGGAACTGAAGTTAGGGTGTTAGTCTGTGTGTGAGTGTGAGCTGTGGCCTACAACAGCTTCTTAGGAATTTAGTTAGTAGTCTTTGTTTTTTCCCTAAAATGGGTTGGTTAAAATGTATTTACATTTTCTTTGTATTCAATCAGTATTTATTTATATCATTAAAGTAATTGAATTATTGGCAACAATAAAATAAACGCACAATTTGCATGATCATTGGAATTAAAATTAATTTTATTAAATCATTGGTTGATTACTTATGATATGAGGATAAGTGGTTTAGAAAAAAGATGGATGGATAATAACATAATTGAGAATTATTCTATTATTATTAGGGCTGAAACTAGTAATTTTATTAATCGATTTATCCGTCGATCGTCCAGATCAATTGATGAATCAGATAAAAATGTCCACAAACTGACAGTGCAGAAAATGCACACACATAAACTGATTATGATTCAGTTATTGTTTTGGCCTGTAACATTAGCCCAAAAATTTTTGATAATTTTTATTGGACAATTTTAAGTTTAACGGTGCTTCTAAATCAGTTATCAAAAATATTTGTTCATTAACTTGGTAATCGATAAGTCGTTGCACCTCCAATTAATATGCTTTGACCGTAATCTACAAACGATCCTATCCTCTGTTTTAATTAACAATTGCGTGTAGTGTTACCTGGAACATGGGCACAAGAATGGCCTCGGAGAACGAACCTCATGCTGCTTCACCATGTCAGATGATTATCGGATCACACGCAGCCCGTTCTGGTCCGTTTCCATTGTTTATTTCAAATCCAAGCCGTCTGCATGACCTGCAGTATCTTTCTCATATGTATAACGGTGACATTTCTCTCCCTTTACTCCCACTTGTAATGTTCCAATTTCATTCGCAACGGGGGGTGGGGGGGGGGGGGGGGTCTCAGTACGTTCCGTCCTATTTCACAGTGCATTTATTCACCTGGGCCGTTTGCAGAAAGAAAACGGTTAATTCACCTCCCGTTCCCCGGCGAAGGTTATCACTTTGCGGGCGCCGCCAGGGCGGCTCGCAAACGCGACGGCCGTTGTCAAGTGGAGTCCTGATACTTATATAGAGCTACAAAGATGACATTCATGCTGCGTATCGATACAGTAAAGAAATGCTGCTCTGCGCGCTCGCACATATTGCGCATGCCAGAAACCGCCGCTGACTGTGGCTCGTTTCCACTCGTTTATCGACAATAGCCTTAAACGAAGCGACACGCCCTCGGCATTGACTGAGCAGCGGCACGCGTGTTTGCATTTGTAATGCTGCCAATAAATTAATTTGTTCTTCGCTATAGCCTCGATCAACAGATTGAATGCGCGTGGGGGTCGAAGTTGCAGCAGACAGTGTGCAGCGGCAGCCTCAAGTGGCATTCGTGATCCTTTTCATGAAACCTGCAATGCAATAATTCCGGCTTTTTTTTTTTCCCTCGGGCTCATCCGCTCCTTTTCAAAATGTACACGAAAGGTTGTTTGTCAATGTAAAGTGATTCTAAATCCCCTAAATGGATTGTTCAGAACAAATGCTGCTAAGTTGGGCATTTTAATGAAAGTTGCCACGGTCTTGTTCCGCGTTTCATGGTCAATGTAGGTGTAGTACATCAGGATGCATCGTACTTCCCCCTTGGTGGGCGCATACGCCAGACACAATCCCCATTGAATCGATGCTAGAAACTGTTAGATTATTTACATTTGATTGAATTATATGTTTACTGTATGTTTTAAATGAAGTACTGTATATTTTTTAACATTTTTTTTTTTCAATAATATATTTGATGCACAAGTCTAAACACGGCATTCTGATTAATAACGCATTTGTGGAATATGAGTTAAGCAGCAAAGTCAACCGTTTTTTGGGCATTTCCGTGGACGGCCATTTTGTGACTTCCGTCGACTGAAAATGACATCGCAACTGCTGTTTTCTGTCGCTACCTGAGCCCTGAGGTGTCATTTTTCAGTCGAGAGAAGTGACAAAATGGCCGCCCCCTGAGATGGCTAAAATCGGGTGAATTTTGCTGCTTAACTCATATTCCGCAAACGCAATATGAATCAAAATGCTGTGTTTCAACTAGTGGGCCTGCTGGGAACATATTCTTGGAAAAAAAAATGTTTGGGTTGATTCCTGCTTTAAGTATGAGGCAAGTGCTGCATAAAATGGATGGATGGTTGCGATACCAACAGTTGAGTTT
The DNA here is from genome assembly GCF_054856515.1 of Filicampus tigris. Taxonomy (NCBI): domain Eukaryota; kingdom Metazoa; phylum Chordata; class Actinopteri; order Syngnathiformes; family Syngnathidae; genus Filicampus; species Filicampus tigris. The sequence continues at coordinate 21,248,028 of NC_141227.1, read as the reverse complement.
TCTTGGCTCCATTCCCTTGCGTCCCTCTGTGCCTCGTCTCTTTTGCCTGATTGTTATTCTCAGCTAGGTCTCGCCGGCCCTCCCAGCCCCCCTCCGCGTCTATCACTCAGCGCCTTACCTCGCCTCTCTGTCCTTGCGTCTCCCACCTGTGTCTTATCCATGCAAATACCCCGAGTCTGCCCTCCACTTCTACTCACTCATTTATTGTTAATCTTTTGTTGGGTTTCCAGCAGTGACTTAACTCATCAAGTTCCCTGCTTGTCAGCGTCTGGTGCAGTTTGGGCCGTCCTCGCCCATGCCACCGGTTTAATTAGTTGGCTCTTTTGTTTCTTTGTTTAATTGGTCGTAAGTGGCTCATAAGTTCCTGCCTGTCCGCTGTTCTATTTTGTGTTTGGGTCTACTTGCCCCGAATGCCAGACGGTGGTTTCACTTCTACAAAATGACGCCGTTGAATGAAATTATAGTACATTTTGAGTGTAATGAAAGGAATTGGGAACATATTCTTCTAGAACATTTTTTATTAAGGGATTCCATCAGATTAAACAACCAATTTACAGTGGCACCTTGACTTGCGAATGTCCCAATTTATGAGATAAAAAAAATTGAGCTTGTTTTATACACTACAGTGCTCCTTATTTAAACACCTGTAACCCACCAAGATTTTGTTTTTTTGGTGGGCTCGAAGTGCCCTTTTTGAGGTTTCACCGCTTTGAAGATTTTAAAATTTTACATATCTATTTAATACTGCGGATTTTTCACTATATCGTATTTTGTTGCAATCGTTTTTTCCACACGAACTGTTACTCCAAAGTGCATAAAAGGCAGGTTAGCCCGCCTTTTAAAGCCACAGACATTCAGTCACAGATACGACCGTATTCCTGAATAAGAATGGCGATGCCAAGTGGACAAAAATAATACCTGCACCTCAGATGCATATTAATCTTTTTTTTGTTTTTTCTTTGCGGAGCAGTTTTGTGAACCATTGACTTCATTTGAGTAGCCACTTTATCACTTTGAAGAGCAACGCTAAAACAATTAAAAAAAAAAATTAAAAAATCTACTGTAATGTAATTTTGAAAAAATGTATTACACAAACCTCAACATTTTAATCAAAACTAAATTGTATTGATAATTAGTTGGAATCTAGCTAGAAGAATAGTCAATCGCTTAACTGTAGTTGTCATTAAAAAAAAAAAAAAAGCGACGTAATGGCTATTTTTAATGTCATGTTCATGTTTTGTGATTCACGCTGAGTCAGATGACATTTTAAACTCAGCTACTATTTCCTGCCTAAAAGTTTAATGAGACGTGCCAGTCTCCGCAAACATGAACTATTCATTAGTGAGTTAGTTATTAGCCTGATGCGTCGTTCACCAGAAAGGTGCCGAAGCAGCTACCCTTTATTTATTAATTCAGCGCACAGGCTACAGTCTGACCTGCTCGGACCAGGGGTGGCATCCATTAAAGCGGCGACATCCCTTATTATTAACGCGCGCGGCGGCTGATGGGCTTTAATGGTCAGTAAAAGCCATTGAGACACTTAACTAGCGAGAAAACAGCCACATTCCAACTCCCAAGAAGTGAGGGTGGCTTGGGCAAATGAGACGGCGTCGCAAGAGAGGGGCCGCGGCCATCTTCCCATTTAGTACGGATAATTACAGCCGAGGCTATTAAAGCCCAAAGTCAAAGTAAAAAGACTAAAGTAATCCATTGGGTTTTATTTCATCTCGCGCCGAGCAGCGATGATCAATGCTGGCTATTTTCCAGTTTGGAGAGAACATCTCCATGGCGGTGCTTTAAGGTGAAAGTTCTCCTAATACTCACATCGGTTTAGGTGCAGGGCCATCATGCAATTGTGTTGAGGTGGCTTAATAGCTCACAAAAGCACTTAGCAGTCTTGTAGAAAGTACCTGAAAGCGAAACTTGAGGAAAGGTACAAGTATCTTAACAGAAGATAACTTTGGCAGAAGTTCAAGTGACCTTCAGCAAACATTAAATCTATTAGTGTATCTAAGGTTACAGTATTTTCTCACATTAAATGTTCTTAAAGTATTTAAATAAAAGTGAGTGGGCGGAGTTTTCTTTTTTAAAAAAAAAATATTTTAGTGTATTTAGCTTACTTCAGTGGTATAGTTCTACATGTTGGCTAATGAGCAAAGTTAGCACCGCATGGCTCTTACATTAACCATATGCCTGAAAAACCTCATGACAACTAACAGAACACTGACGTCTTGACTTCAATGGATGAATCGAAATTAATTGAACTTAGCAGGTTGGGTAAAATGCCACTATTTTGGTAAATTTAGCATAAGTGGCACTCCATCCACGCGGAGTCTTAAACTCCAATGTACGCAAACAATTCCTGTGCATCTAAGGGTGTGTGTTTTAGTTTTTATTTTGATGTATTTATCTTACTTCAGCGGTGTAGTTCAAGGTCTGCATGTTGTCTAACCTCTCAAGTTAGCTAGCACACGTTAGCATGGCCATCACATTAACCATATGCCTCAAAAAGCTCCTCACTAAAAGAAGATCGACGTGTTGACTTCACTGTCTGAATCTAAATTAATTTAACTTACCGGGTTGGGCAGTGAGTTGTTAAATGCCAATGTTGAAAGTTTAAGCCGGAATTGCCGACGGACGCCCAACTCTGGCCCCAAATACCTCTATATTTAGTATCCAACCACCCTATTTCACGATTCAGGCTTTCCTCACACAGCTTATTCACGGTGACGCTGTTCATTTGCGAATTACAATGCTAGCTCCAGCAGACCGCAATTACACACACAAAACAAGCTTGAGTGTACACGCGCCGGCAACAGGACGCACGCGAGCGTGTCGCAGATTAGATGTGACCTGCTTCTTTGTGTGCTGCCGCCGCTTTATCTCGCAGTGCAAATGGGCGAGCTTCTTCCAAATGAGAAAAATGCACAAAATGGAAAATGCTTTCTTCCGGTTGTCACGCGTAAGGATTTAACAGAACACCATTTAGGGTTTAGGGTGCAAACAAGACCACGTGGCGAGGCTGCAATAGACATGAAAGGAGGCTCAAGGAAGAAGACAATTATGACTCGTACTGTATGTTTTACTTTTGAAAATATGCAAAAGGTCTGAAGGAGAAACCTTTTGTATTTTGCTTAATTTCTATGTGCTTTTCTTAATGCGGTTTCTCATTGCGGTCGCAAGTGAGCTACAGCCTATCACTGACTTTGAACGAAACTCTACTGGCCGCCAGGGCAACTGCGAATTGTGAGCTTAATCGCATAATTGCTTATGCCATTTTTTTTTTTTACATTTTTTCTACATTTTACATACACAAAAAAAACAACAAATTCAACCGAGAAAAATAATCTGGTTGATTACCAAGACTTGGAATGCTGAGAATCTACACAGACAATAAAAAAAAAAAAAAGTTAGCAAGCATATTTTTTATTCAGTAGTTTTCATGACAGTAAGCTAAAAATGACGTGCAATTATCCTATTAGGCTAACAAAATACACAATGAGAACTCTCTCAAGGAGCTGCTCTAGGTCACTCCCCTTAAAGACACACATACAACACACGGATACTACAGTACGTAATCACTTTCATTTTCATCATTTTTCCCCTTAACAGTACATTCTTTGTTTTTATAGACTACAGTGCTTTTTTTCCCCTTTCTTTTCTAAACGGAGTCATTTTATCTCCTCCAATCACACTTAACTCCCTACCTTCCCTTTCAAACATTTAAGATTAAATGTCTGCTTCAATTGAACGTAGGAAGGTATATAAAAAAAAAAAAAAAAGAAACGGCCATGTATCGGTGATATTTCAAAGAAGCCCAGTAATTAAGGATGAAATATCAATGTGAGAAAACCTATTGAAGAGTGATTATGCAGATCTTTTTCTTAGTTCTACAAAGATGAACTAATACCCTCTCGTGGAGATAGCGGCAAGACCGTGAGGCAGGTAATTAGGAATGTAGTGGAGCGGCAAAGGGGTGGCGTCTACGCACCCTCAAAGTCCTTCATTTCCCTCCGATAAAGCTGTAAAGTGTCCTTTTTTTTTTTTTTTTTTTTTTACTGTACCGACGTTTTCAGGTTTCTAGCCTTCCGGGAGTCTTGAACATTGCTAACATGACAGTGACAGGAGGAGACGGTTATTTATTCCCTCCTTGACGGTTCACACACGTCAGAGTCACTGATTAGCACGTAGGACGGGGGTGGCCCCAAGGGATGAATCACCCAAGCCCCCCCGCCCCCACACTTCCAAATACTTCACACTCATGAATGCACCAGCGGTGTGGAAACTCGTATCATTAAGTTGGAAGACGACAGCTATGCTTGAAAGTCGGAACGTTACTAGACGGCATTCAAATGGTCCATGTGATCAGATGATAATGACGTTGGTGAAGCAGCATGTGGTTCATCGACTGTGTATGCAGAGCTGGGCATCGCCCATCACAGAGTTCCTGTTTGCATATTTAAACTCCTGACACGCGGCTGAGTAAGGGGAAAAAAACCAAAACAGTATTGTTTACATTGCGGTCCCACGGATACAATGACACGTGCCCCATATCGGTTTTCTTTCACTGATCACCAAGCTGTGCATGTGTCAGTTGTTTTTGTTTGATATTTTTATTATGTCAAAATTATTTCCCCCATTGAAACGAACGGAAATGCCGCTAATCTGTTCCAGATAAAAAAAAGAACAACAAACATGTTTTTGAATGAGGAAAAATTGCATTTTATATTATTATATTTTACCAAACCATAAAATTAGGTCATAAAGACAATTAAAAACAACCTCATTTTATGTGGCCGCGAAGGCAAATCATGTGCGTCAACTTTATGTTTCTTGCAAATATGTTTCATTTTTATCAACACTGAGATATTAGATACTGGAATGTGTTATTTGTTACCAATCCTCCCTTTTTAAAATAAATTGAACAAATAATTGAACGAACAATTACTTACTGGATTCTAATTTCAAAACTAGCTATTTGTTGTGTATATGTGATCATATAAGGCAATCATACATTTCTACGGGTTCACAGTCCCTCTGAGGGACACCATAACTACAATGTGGCCCCCGAGTTTGACACCCCTGTTTTAGAGGAACGGGCATGTACACAGACAGTACAATGTTGTTTTAATAACCTCAAATGTGTTTTAAGTGTGGGGACAAACTAGAAACGATTTGATCTGGTCTTTATATTGCTGCTTTTCACCTATTGTAGGTGTGCGTATATACAATTATCACCCAAATGGCTGCTTCAAACCAAAATGGCCGACTTCCTGTTCGATTTCAGTCATGGGGCCTAGAGACTTGTCTCCACCCAATTTTGTGACGATCAGTAAAATGAGTTACGAGGGGCCACTGAAATAGATACATTTTGCACTTGCGAAAATAGGCGGGTTTTCGGTCATGTTGAGGGCCCTCCGAAAAGGCGATTGAAAATAAAATACAATACAATAAACCTTTGCACTGCCAGGAACTTGCACTTTTTGAAGAAACAAACAGCAGTCGCGTTGTCAGGGTAGATTTAAGAGCACGAACTAATTGATCTCTGTAACGACGGCTGTTAAAACTGATTGATGTATACAGTTATATATAGTTTGTGGTTCGACTTCAGGAAAGGAAACATTCTGCTGGTGCCACAGCAAGTTGCTGGTTTCGTTCCCCGTTTGCCATTCTCCTCTCTAATTGCTGTTATCATTGTGCTTGCGAATGAGCATTTTCAAGTGCCCTGAGTGCGGTTTTGTCGAACGGCGCAACATAAATGCACCCCATTCACCATTTTTATGTCCCTCCCACCAACGGTTTTACTTTCGCTTTTCCTCACTGCTGTTTACAATGTTCCAAGGTTTAATATCCTGCTAGTTTTGTGGTGTAGGTTTTCACTGTTATTTACTTTCTAGTAGAGAATGAGCTGAGAGGACTCGTCGCGGCTAGGATAGAGGGCGAAGAGGGGACCGTAAACAAAACGCAAGGTGTCTACATCCTGGTAAAATGTTTGGAAACCTGAGCATTTATATCTCTTAACAAAAGCTTTTTGGTGTATTGAAATCAAGACCAAATAAACACCGTATGCACACCCGTCGTTTTAGTCAATCACGAGTCTTTGGGAGAGTCCTTAATTTACCATTCTACGACTATACTACTACTACTACTACTACTAAATGGCTATAAATGTGAGGACTTGTAGCATCAATCCAGATTTAAACCTGGATTTAATGCGCTCCAAATCGAGATACAAGTCTTTTCTCCCTTATCTGGAGTCTATCACACCCTACCAAAGGGCTTTTCAAACTAAAAATTAAGCCATTTAACCATTCCACTTCTAACACCAATTGTCTTTAAAGCTGGGGGATTGTATCCTTACTCCAGAGTCTGCATCCTAAGGTGTATTCACACCCGCACTGTTTGGTCCACTTTAAACGGACCGGTTCATTTCCCACACTGGTCCGGACCTTTTATGCAAGTGTGAATACACACAAACAAATCCAGACGACCATAACAGGACCCATTTTTGATGTAGTCTCGGTCCACTTCCTAAATGGACTCTGCTGCGGTTAGCTTCTGATGTAAATACCACCAAATACAAAGCGACATGCTCCTATTTGGGTTTAGCAAGTCACCATAGCAAGGTATTGTGGGAAAAATTAGCCATTCGCTGCTGCTAATGCCAATACTGATCCTCCTGATCCTCACTCTTCTGTTTAGCCGCGCTGCTGCCAGCATGTTGCGGGGCAGGGCAACGCAGAGCACAACGTCTCCTTCGGGTTGCTACACGCATTCGCCGACGCTGTTCCAAAATTAGAAACGCAGCATCATAAAACCTGCGTGGAATGAGCTGCTTTTGACACTCAAAATTATTTCGCAGCTCTAAGAACAGCACATATAAACAGAGCAGGAATGCAGCGCTTGGGACTTCCGTGTGTTCCTCCATTTCCGGGTCTGTGTTCTGTATACCTTCTTAGTCATTTCTGTCCAATGGGATCAGGAATCATCACACACGTGGGATGTGTTTACAGAATATACGAACTGGAACAAACGAGGGAAAAAAAAAAATGAAGTCCGCTTTTGGACTGGACCAAAGTAATTTTCTGGTGTGAATACATCCTGAGTTTCCCCTTCTCTGTGGTGTCACACAACAGCCTCCTAAAGCTCCTTCAGACTGGGCATGCAACTCACTATCTCACCGTTGATGAGTCCAGGTTTGAACCTGCGTCCGTTGGATTGAAAGTTTGCTTCCCATTGTTCTCTTCTTCATTGTAATCAATAACATAGGAATCTCCCCCTTCCCAAGGGTCCTGTAAAATGGGAATCTATTCATCTAATCCAGGGGTGTCAAACTCCAGCCCTCGGGGGCCGCCCTCCCTGCATGCCTTAGAGGTTTCCTCGTCCAACACACCTGATTCAAACCATCGGGATCAAGATCAGGCTCCTGCAGAACTTGCTGATGAGCTGATCATTTGAAACAGGTGTGTTGCAGCGGGAAGAGATGGAAAAAAGGCATCACAGCGGCCCTCGAGGACCGGAGTTCGACACCCCTGATCTAATCACCTAAGCAGTCCACTTCTCGTACCGATTGTCCGTAAATCCGAGGTCTTCTATCCTCAATTCAGGGTCTGTTTTGGTTGAAAAAATATCCAGATGTAGATTTTGAAACGAAATAGTCAGGCTTGCTATTCTGGTAGCCGGATCATGGATTGTATTCTGCTCACTTGAATCATCCCCATTTCCACTTTCCCTTGAGTCTATCAAAAAGCCTGTCCCAAGAGTCCTTCAAACTGGACACTGACTACCTCACGGTCGGAGGACTGGAAGAGTCGCCTGCATGACCATATTAATGGCAGGAACTCTTTCATCGCCCCCTGGGGAAATACAAACCCAATCCGGCATGGATATGGATTATGGGAGCTTCAGGCTGTACCTGGGGGTCGGTTCCTAGTTAGGCAAGTGCTCCACAACAGGTTTTTCTTCTCGTCTTGAATCATAACCGAACGAGCTGCTGCCTACTGTGCCTACACTACTCCCCCGTTTTCTCCGGTTTTATGTTCACTTCCTCTCTCGGGTTGAACATTTCCACATCTCTGTCCTCCTCTCACTCAGCCCCCCCCTCCCTTCGCTCACGCTTCCTTTTGAAGTGCAAAACAATGAGAGAACTCCCCGTTAAGATGGCAGGGGGAATCCAGCGCAGTGCAGCACAGTTGGAGTCTCGTCCTGAGCAGCGCTGCGGTGACGGTCGTGGGCGCGAGCGTCGTCAACGCCGGCCATATAATAAAACTTTACCCTCCCAAGGCATCTCCCGACTCCGTCAACGGAGCGATGTCAGCAGAAGGCGATGACTCATCTCCCAGCATCACGTCTCTGATTGTTCATCCTTCACAGCAGTCTAATTGGAGACTAGTTGCACAAAGGACTGTCGCGCAATTAATGGGTGCCAGCGAACCTCAATTGAAAGTATTGATTGAGTTAACACTTTGAGCAAATCCAGTACGGCAGTCCGTAGAAAAGAATGGGTCGTAATCCTGTTGTTGTTGTTCCTTTCACGCAGACACGAGCACATGCTGCCAGTGATGAAGACTGTTCATTACTGAAAGATGGAATGGAGATCAAGCAAAATTGGGGTTTAGGACGTAATCTGCAACTCTGGAGTTCATTTGTGCTGAATGAACTGAGTCCTAATCCTCCCCTATGTTCTCCTGGAAGCGATTTCTCCAGTTGTTCACATGACTTTGATCATTATACTGTTTTTGCAGCAAAGTTCTTTTCTTTGGCGTCCCTCTAATCTTGACAGTTTATTGTACTTTTGGGAGTTGTGTAATTTCCTCGGCTTGATGCAGTTTTCCCACAATAGCTTTGTTGTATTTGTGAAAATGAAATCGTGCTATAATAGGGAACAAAAAAAAAAAAAACACTTACCTGAATACACCCGCCGCCCCCCCCAGGCCGATTCCCGTGCACGTGATTATTATTTCATGTTTTGCTTGGCTGCAGCTTTCTACTCTCTGCATCCACTTACTGCAATGGAAGAAAATATATTTTCTTTATGGACTTTCCACACAAATAGATTTTTGGTATTTTCTTGAAACTCAACATTTCATTAGTTGACCAAAAAAAAAATCATCTTATAATGTGCGTTGTTTTCAGCACTGTATGCCTGCGTGGGGGCAAAAAAACATCTTTACTTTTCAACTGGTCTCTCTGCAATTTCTTGATCATGATTATGTTGTTTGATTGCACGGACGATGTTAATATGCCCGCCACTGGATTGGCTCCTAGCGGATTCACCCGTCGGGAAGAAGGGATTGATAATTGCAGAGCCTGGAGCGGATATAATCTTGAGGTGGGTTGAGATTCCAACGGCCTGCAATAATCGTGCGAATGAAATTGAGGATCGGCAAGGTCATTCGAAGATTGCTCCCGTTGTCTCACGCGACGTGATTGTTAGAATTGAAATATTGCCTCAATGGTTATCGGTGATGGAATCGTAACCAGTCAGGAAATGTGATAAGCCTGAAACAACTTTGTCTCTGCTGCTTGCATCCAAGTCGTGCATCCCATTTTTCCGAATTAGTTTCAACTCAAGATATGATTAATGACGATTAAACACAAATCCTTAATGATGTATTAATGTACTAATTAATTGATTTATGTCCATTCCTAGATGGTGTTTTTTATTTAGAAGCTTAACCTCTTAATGTCATTGGATTGTCTTCTCTTTCTGTGACTCTTTTCAGTGAGGAGGACCATGACAAAGTATTGCAATTAGACCGAGAGCGTGCATTTTATTTGTTGGTGGCTGATTGTCGATGTATGGCTCTCCAGATTGTTTTTTTTTTGGGCTGTGAAGGGTCTCAGGCATTCATGCACTTTTGGGATACCGATCCCAGGTCTTTATTTGCGGGTGGAACGACCTGATGTGCAGACTGGACTAGTTTAGTACCAAGTCCTGAAGGAAAATCGTCTGGTACCGATGCAATGACTTTGCGTCAATTGGTTTATCGAAGGGACCCGCTGTCACTTGATGAAAGGAAAGAAAAGGTGGACGTACACTTCACGGGTTATTAGTCTTAAATCCTAACTTGCATTGTGCGTGTAAGTCGCCTGCGACAAAGTTAACACGAACGATTGAAGTGCTTTCACTCTCGGGACATACTGAGTAGCCTTGGCTTGAGTGCTCACACTGTACGCAAACTGTAGCCAACTGTCAAAACAACTCAAGATGACATTTCCATCCACTCCAAAACAATGCTAACAATAAACGACTGTGCTTCTCTTGTGTGTACCTTTTTAGCTATCCCAAAATCTAAAAGAGACACGAACACATTCGGTTGATACAGGTTGAGCCTGATTATCTGCTGTCAGTATCCGTTTTCCTGCTTCCACTTTATTTCGTCTTTTGGCGAAGGAATCGCCTTTCCTGAGGGTCCTTCAAACTGGGCGGAGCACTGACCATTCCACTTTTGACACTGATTTTCCAGACGTCTGAGGACTGGATAATTGTCTTCAATTACAGGGGGTCCTTGTTTTACCATAGAGTTCTGCTGTAACGGCAGCAACACAACCTGAATTTGTACACAAACTCTAACGCACTGTATTCCATCGCAAACAAACGCAAATGAGGTGGTAAATTCATAATGACGGTAAATGTATGAAAAACCACAAGGGAGTGAGGCAAATTTGATCAGCCCTGATTCCAAAGTGAGACTCGGAATCTGCCTTGAAAAAGTGTGATTTCGTCACATTTTGTCAAGTGCTTTGTCACAGCCGTAGCTGCTGTGAAAAAGCGCCATATGATTAAAGTTGTATTGTATTGTGTGAAGCCTCTCTGCTACGCTAGACGGGTGGTCTCGACCGAGAGGGCTCCCACAGAGCACCAGGGCTCCCAAATTTTCTTTGCGACGCTGTAAAAAGGAACTGCGGAGCTGTCAGTCAGCTCTTCTTTTCTTCTCCGCGTCGCACAAATCTATCGCTAAACAGGCCATTGACTATTTAACAAACCTTTTGCAGTGCGTGTCCCTCCATCGATCGCCGCCGTAAATAGTACCGGACGGCATTATGACCCCGACACCATACGCTTTACAATGAGGACAAATTGCTCCAGTGCTTTCTGGTGGTGTGGTGGTGTTTTTTTTTTTTTTTTTTTTTTTTAAAGGAGAACAATAATCCCAAATATTGACGTATTATATTGTTGGGCTGCATGCAGCGATTTTGACTTAACTAGCACTTCTGTCACTCTGGCTTACTCACGCACAAAACACACCAGCTGAGAGAAAGGGAGAGAGAGAGAGAGAGAGAGAGGAAGCATTACAGCACCGTGCGTGCAAAAGGGGCCCCCGTGTGCTGCGAATAAGTGAGACACAGATGGAAATAGATTTTTAGCCCAGATCCAAACATGTCACTTTCGTTCAGCCACATTTGCATTACTTTACAAAGTCACCCCTAACAACTTTCATCAAACTAACAATAGTCATCAAGTGGTTTTGAAATAAATAAAACATTTTTAAAATAAAACGTTTCCCCGCTGGATCGTAGTTTCATCGTTCGCACCCCCTCAATATTGCAAATTTTTGTGTGGTTTTTAAGTTATGCTTTTAATGGGTTTTTTACTATACCTCACTATGAGAGGGGTTGACTGACTGTATTGTCAAAAACACAAAATCACATTTTCTTATTTATAGTTTTACCTCTACCACATGCTACAAACACATTAAAACAAGTTCACTTTACCTTTTAACATGTTTTTTTTATTTTTTATATTATAGTTGCAGTTTAATACAAACAATAGTATAGCAAATCTTGAAGTGGCTGCTGACATGCCTGTGCATATTTTTGTCAAGAATATGTTCTATTCAAGCCCACTAATTGAAACAAGGCATTCTGATAAGTATTGCGTTTGTGGAATAAGAGTTGATCCACTCGGTTTTAGCTATCTCTTAGGGCGGCCATTTTGTCACTTCTGTCGACTGAAAATGACATCACAACTGCTCAGGGATCAGGTAACGGCCAATCACGGCTGACCTGTTTTCTGAAGCTGAGCCGTGATCGCCAAAATCACGCTCTTGCACTTGTATGTTCTATTAATAATTTTAGTAAGCTACTTTTATTTCTTTACTTTGCTTTTAAGTCTAAATCATTTGTATGTAAATGCTTTTGAATGTTGTACTTTTAATTGTGAAGCACATTGAGTTACCTTGAGTATGAAATGTGCTTTATAAATAATGCTGCCTTGCCTAGTATACTATAAATTCCATACATTAAAAAAAAAAAAAAAAAAAAAAAAAAAGTCGTAATTGTGCGGGGAACACTGTACATGAGTTATACATGCTACAATCTTGTCTTAATTTGAATTGGAAAATCCAGACGATGTTTACAAAGATAATACGGCAGTTCTCTTTGACAACGTGCTTCACAACATTCCTGCTTCAAGTGTGTCTGCAGAAATGTTAACAGTTTGCTCCCCCTGCCCCCCCTCCCTCAACTTTATAGGTGTCTGCATTATACTCGAGCCGCAATGTGGTGTCATCAACCCAACTCCAGTCAGGTACTGCTGCTTTTCTAAAGTTTTGTGTGTGTGTGTGTGTGACATAATGTATTTCCAGAAGTGTCCTTGGTGTGCGGACCTGTGGGACATCCCAAAGACATACTGAATCAGACAGGGTAGAGCTTTTTTTTTTTTTTTTATTATTAATTTTTTTATTTTTTTGAAGCATAGCTTGGCCATGATTTATTCATGTGACTTAGATGATTCATCCTGACATTTGCTGACGCTCTCGGTCTTGAGCAAATCTCTTGGCATCATAAAACTGCTCGTCCAGGGTCTACTCTGTAAATATTTAAGGGGGGTGTGTGGGAGGTGCAGGGGGGGGGTCGCCGCCCACATCATTCTTGTCCGTTGCCTCGATAGTCAGTGACCTGCTTGCCTTTAGAGTTTGACTCTGGATTGGGGTCATTGAGACGTTACTGTCGAGATGTAGTATATACGCCATCTTGTTACCAATTGCAAAGATGGACATATTGGGCATATCATAAATACAGGATATATGAAGTCCTATATCCTCCGCTCACCTCAGTGGGTTTCACATCTTTCTTTATAGTCCCAGCCCCACCAACTGTGCTATCCCATTTAAAAAAATATCCAGTGCAACTTGTGTGGGGGGCGGCCCCCCTTTGAGTGGTGTGCGAGATGGATTTGCAACGGAAATGTGGACGGCGCACGCCTCATATCTCAAAAAGCGCACGCACGCACTCATATTTTAGGGCGGTAATAACATCCGCAAGCAGCACAAAAAGTCTGCCAACGGGCCGTAACGCGCAAGACGGCGGCACTGGAGACCCACAACTCTCCGACTATCTATCGTTAGTCGTAAAAAAAAAAAAAAAAAAATGCGTTATGTTGAACAGAAATCAGATTTGTATCTAATGCACCGTCAGCATTTTTATGCTTTAGATCAGCGTTACTCAAAACGCAGTATCCGAGAAACTCCAAGGTTGAATTTTACACTGAAATTCTGAATATAATACAGCTAATGTTTTAAGTCATCTGTTTAAAAAAAACAAAACATTTTTGGGACTTGGCGGCTAGCACTCAAGTTGTAGTCCAAATTCATGGCAACTAATTGTAACCATGTCGGACGTTGTTGATGATATCATGATGTTTGATAATCTCTCCAGACTGCGTCGTTAACATTGCTAGCTGGCACAGCTAGCACTCAAATTGTTGGCAAAATTCTTTGGAATTTCTGACTAAAATAATCACACGGAGTTGATGACGTCCCGTTTTGACTATCTCTCAGGTCAAAGGGACATGCGAGAGTTTTCCTTTTTCACTTTATTTGCAGATTGCTTCTATCAGACACAATGTGCGGTCATCTCGCACTGTGAAAATTAAATACAAATGAACACAATAGCAGTTTAAAGATCAGGGCCGAATCCAGTGAAGCGTACAACTATCTTGGTATAAGTACAAAAACAATTCTTATCTTTCCACTTTCCAAGGGTGCTTGTCAAACACTGAAATATCTCAGTTGTATTTCTTCTCTCTGGAGCCAACGTTGAAATGTTGAAACACGATCAACTGAACAATGAAAATAAATACAACAACATAGGTGAAAGCGAAGAAAAATTACCCTTGGCCTGTCATGGACGTTGTCTTGAGATTAAGGACTTGCATTGCCTTGCTTTATGTCCTGAAGCACCTTTCCTCAAAGTCTAAATAAATAGACGATATTGGATGAATTCTCAAAACAGCTTTCCATAGACAAGCACTACGGAAGATGGATGGATGGCATTTGAACTGTTTTCTCCATCTTAAAAAAAATAATACGACGATAATAATCGGAAAACGGCCCATCTGACGCGAAGACTTTTTGCCATTTTAACAGTTAATCATCACTCTAATGCGCGCCATTCATGCCGTTTTGTTTTACATGCTTTTTATGTGGTACTTAAAATCGAGTGAAACCACAATGCTTTGGATTTATTGGGTCGAGTCACAGGAGCCTCTTATTGCTTCACATGAGTCGGCGTGCTTTGTTTCAAGGCGCGAAGCCTGATGAGCATCACCGGCTTCGGTCCATTCATCTCTTGATTAAAGCACATCTCACCTCGCCAGGAGTTTGGAATCCATAAAAGTATGCCTCCTTTGCATCTTCACTGGAGCACTTTACTTCAATAATTCTCTTTTCAAAGCCTCGTTGCACGTTAATGAAAGGATGTTAGTCCACGCGCCATTCCCTTACATGAGATGAAGTGAAAACGATACTGTGTTTTAGGCACAATTTACTTCATCTCTATTATGACCTGGAAGTCTGGCTTCATGTGATACAGCATGCGCAGAGCAGAGCCGGATTATAAACATCAGAACGCAAATCTGCTGTGTGCTATTTTTTTTTTTGGGGGGGGGGGGGGGGGGGAAGGCATATAATCCCATCTTTTGTTGTCGGAAAATATTTAAAATTCAGGTTGAAGTTAACTGAAGCGGTTTTCCACACAGTTTGAGAGGCAGGGAGGCTAAAACGCAGGTTTAGCGTGTATTTAAAAATCAAGAAAAATGGTGAAAAACAGTTCAGCCATATCTCCACAATTAAGCGCTACTGTACATAGTTTTCGGTCTTAGCATGTTTATGTTCAAATATGAATGGACTACATTTAGAAATGAATCTCTGAATTCACTTTACAGGGTCTTTAATTTTTTTTTCTCCGGGAAAAGTATTTTGATTACAGAAACGTAGTTTCTATTGTGGCAATACTTTTTGTATTACTCTTTTAAACACTAGGGAAGCCCACTAGTTGTTTCGTCCTTGAAAGAAAACTGATCACATGGCAAATTTACATGACATCAATTTGAACCATTTGATGTTTTTTTTTTTTTTTTTTTTTTTGGGGGTCACATTTCTCATACAGTGTTACAACGTAGATGTTAGACAGATCTTTTTGTCGAGTCATCTTTTTGTATAGCTGTTCTGTCCTTATCGTTATCTCAGTCTTATCTCCTTATAGCATCTCCCTTTATGTTCTTTATCCCCTTATCTGTCATGGCAGATGCAATTCATTTCCATCAAAAAGAGATAAGACACGAAGAGTGGGCATCATAGAATTAAGAATGATAAGGTGGGCAAAAAAAGGATCTAATACAAATCCTACAGTTGTACAGCATGTGCATTGATCCCACTTTTTTTTTTTTTTTTTTAACGTCCCTCCACACCATTGCATGTGTGAGAAAAGTCAATGGAAAAAAAATCCATTAATCTTGTGAATTCGAATGTGGTAGCAACCCTCTGAGTGAACTTAAGCAGGGTGCACACATACTAACAATTGCACCGAATTTGAGCATTTCCGCCCGTACAGTCAAAGCCAAGAAAGGCCTGATTTTTTTCCGATGCCTCCGGGGTGTTTCAGGTGATTTTTCATTAATATAAGGCTTGTTGTACGAACAAATTAATACAGTGGAACCTCTAATTTCAATTCTGTTGCAGCTAGGGATGTCACGGTACGATATCACGATATGAACCTCACAATACGATAATTTTCACGACACGGCGATATATAAAAAGCTCACGATACTGTATAAAAGCTCACGATATTGTGGGGAGAAAAAAAAGAGCTCATATAAAAAAAAAATCACAATATTCTGTTTTTGTACATAATAACAGCATGCACAAAGATATAGGCTTGGCCAGTCATGCGCTCCTATTGGCTCAGCAGTGCAAAGGCACTTACTTGCTAATGCACGCACACATTGTGAATCTTAAACTGCACTAATAAACTAACCACCAGAAGGTGCTGGAACTGCACAAATGGAAAACTACTTGGGCTTTTAAACAGATCTGCTGATATTAATATCGTGGCATGACGACGACGACGATATCGTGGCCATCTTGATATCGCGATATCACGATATTACTGATATTGTGACACCCCTAGTTGCAGCCTAATGGACATTGTTGTGAAAAATACAACTCTGAAGTAGCACACAAAAAAAAGCAAAAGCAAATATTTTAAATGGTTTTTACACTCCACAAGAGTACCTGTACTTAAAAGTGACCCAGCTTTTTGAGAAACAAACCGTTGCTCGGGAGACGATTTTTTTTTTCCCCCCTCTTCCGTTGTTACGACCAAAAATTTTAGTCATTGCACGTCGACAGACAACAAAATACTCACAAGCATATATTCTTTATCCTCTGTGAAAAACGACTATGACAGCAGCTTACTGAGCACTTGTGATCGTCTTCGTATATACGTATTTGAGTATTATAATGCCCCCTGGTATCAAAGGTGCACATACCTGAAGAATCAACACAGTGATTATTACGTTACGTTATTACGGTCTGGTTTTGTAAGGTACAGTACTGTAGACTACATAATTTTTGGGGGGGAGGTGCCAACCGATGGCTGCTCAAAATGACCCATTGAATAAGCACCCGATTGTATTCCACTGAATTTAAAATGCAAGGCCCCACAAGGTTGTCCGGCGGGTGTTAATAGACTCCCCGGACTTTCTCAGGGTGTCTTTTGGTCACAAAAGGGAAAACTTGCTGTCAGATGGTGTTGCCGGGGAGCGGAGTGACGAGGGGAAAAGGAAAGCAAGACAAGGTAAAAAGGGAACATTTTCATTACGAGCCTCCGTGTGGGCTTTCATTGCCTGGGGGCCTTTGGAATGACAGATTTGGTGTTTCAGTGTGTGCACTCACTTGCCGCTGATTGCAGGCTACATGGCACGTATTGGTAAACAGCAGCAAGCCTCCCTTTACGAATATTTGTTGACAAGCTCACCCTTTTTGTTTTACAGGTAATCATATTTACCGTGTTATTCACTAAATGCTGCCGAAAGCAGTTATTGCTGTTACTGCTGCGCTGTATTTTCATACAGTTTTCTATGTATACACAAAGAGCTCGAATTTGTTTTATTAAAACTGTAAATTGCCTGTAGGTGTGAATGTGATCTGTCTGGGGTCGAGATAATTGCGCGAAGGATGATAGATGAATGATGTTTTTTGTTTTGATTGGCGAGATTGACCCGGTGTAGCTTTGCAGGACGCCCATGAAATTGCACAGCTCAACCATGTAGCACGCTAAAAGCCTTTTGGCACTTGATAATTTTTCATGCATTAACGTCACACAGCAGGGAAAAGGAGCGCTTGGCATCAGGTACACATTTGTATTTTTCCATCCATCCATCCATCCATCCATTATCTGTACCGCTTCTCCTCACAAGGGTCGCGGGGCGTGCTGGAGCCTATCCCAGCTGTCTTTGGGCAGTAGGCGGGGGACACCCCGAATTGGTTGCCAGCAAACATCCGCACCTACAATCACACCTAAGGGTAATTTAGAGTGCCCAATCAACTTACCATGCATGCTTTTGGAATGTGGGAGGAAACCGGAGTTCCCGGAGAAAATCCACACAGGCACGGGGAGAACATGCAAACTCCACACAGGGAGGCCGGAGCCGGCATCGAACCCACGACCTCTGAACTGTGAGGCGGACGTGCTAATCAGTTCTCCACCGTGCCGCCCTTGTATTTTTCAATTTAACGAATATAATTGTTGATTATGGAATTCTCCTTACTGTTGAACTTTTCCAGTTTTGCTTTTTTTTTTTTTAATTCATAAGCTTTGTGTAGATGAATATGTGCTCCAGTATCTGGCTAGCCCGCCAAGCACTATTCACTGTAACTTTACTAACAATATTCAGTTAAAGAACATTACATTTTTTGACAATTTTAACCAAAGCTAGCTTTAGCCATAGACTAGTGATGTGTCACAAATAAATAAAATAACATTTTATTTGTATTTTTCTTATGGTCGTGACGATAGCCCAATGATGAAATTAGCTTTAGCACTGATTGGTAACAAGCATTAAAAGGTTTTTACCAAATATAACTCCCTCTTTGAATACTTAATGTAAATGTGGACAGTCTTAGATTATGTATTAATCATTTAAGATTAGATTTGACCATGATTTTATAAACATTAGAGAGCAACATATATGTAAGGCTTACTCTTCTTATTCTTTCAGTTGTATGTTAGTTAGCCATGCTATCCCACGCTAGGTTGCTAGCTGAGAAAATTGGACTCACCTGAAAGGCAAATATACTAAAATTGTCAATTTGAGTGATTCAATCTTAGTTCAACATTGTGTTACTGGCAATATTTTTAATTCAGTAGAAAAAAATTTAGAGTGTAATGATGGCGCCAACTTTAGCTACAAAAAATGTTTGTACCAGATCTAACCTCCTCTGTGACTACCAAATTTATTTAGATTTAGATCTTTTCTTCATTTTTTTTGTATGCATAAGACAAGTTTTCAAATGGACTCTTTTTGACTTTTCAGTACATTTCAGTAACGGTAGCTATTTAACACTCACCTAGTTTTAGTATGTTAGGTCGGTTTTCTGGAACACTACTCTGTCCGGAGTGAAAAATGTATTTTTATTCTTTTTAAGTTTAGCTGTATAATATAGTGAAATAATTCAAATGTAGGCAATTTCTTTCATTTAAAAATCTTAGGGCTTTACTTGGTTGTGACTAGCCTTGACTCTTAGCATTAGCTCAAAGCTTAACCTCGCCCAAAGCCCCCCCGCCCCCCATCAGCAAACGTGTAGTTTAATATGACAATTGAAATTCACAAGAAGGCATTGGCAGTCATACTGCAAAGCCAAACTCTGCTTGTCTTGTTGGCTGTTAAAAAAAAAAAAAAAAGAAAAGAAAAACAACAAGCTCCACCACTTTCATTGTCATTTGGATGGCAGAGAAAGATTTGTAGCTATTTTGCAGGCCCCTAATGTCTACTTACTTTGCTATGTGTTTTAGTTGACCTGTTTCCTCTCAGCATTTACTCACTCACGGTCCCTTGTTAATATGTGTTTTGGCTTCCTTCAATCTTCTTTCTCTTCATTTCCCTACCCTTCTGTCTGCCTTACTGACTCATTCGGTGGCCCTGACCTCTAATTATCACACAAGCTGTCAGTGTAAAAAATAAAAAACAAAAAAACAATAAATGTCTCTTGACACTTATCTGACTCAAAAGCCCCTTTGGCATTTTCATTTGCACAAAAGCCAAATTGAATCTGTATTCCGTGTTAAAATGTAGCCTAAGGACGGTACACCACAGAAAGTAGAATCTTTAGCACTATTGTGCTAATACGCTATCGTTCACGTTGTGCCACAAGAGCAAATAGTCAAAAAGCAATTGCGCCTTTTTTAAAAAATTTATTTTTAACATTTTTAAGAGTAATTTCACTATTTGGTATTAATTTGACAATGAGGACTGGAAGCGCAAAACTCAGGGGTGGGCGTTTGCATAGTTTCCAGAGCAGGTTTATCACGGCCGGTAAAAAATACTTTAGCCTGAGTGGGTGGCTGCACGGCTGCCCACATAATGTACTGTAAGCCACCACTCACGCTCATTGTTGTTCGCTTCCGAACTAATGGAGGAATAATAAAATGTGGAGATGAAAGAACTGCCCTTTAAGTGAATGCAGGGATGCTGATCTCTCAAGGACATAGTTATGAAGTCCACTTCAGAGCATTTCAAAATATACTCGAGAGATTAGAATCATTGTGGTTCATTTTCTTTTTCTTTTTCTTAAAATAAGAGGCGTCGCTGGTATGCATTAGGCCAAGCATCCTTTCAATGTGAGATATTTGGCACAATTAGGTATTGGCCTTTAAGGATATTTCCTCCAATAATGATAAAGGAAAAATACAGGAGATTTTCAATGAATTCTCATGTAATGGAAAAATCTATTTATACTGGTAGTCAAAAAAAAAAAAAAAAAAAAAAAAAAAAAAAAAAAAAAAAAAGGACTTAGCACTAGACACAGTGAAATATTACATTTTCGAAAAAAAAAAAAAGAAAAAAAAAAAAAGAAAAAAAAAAAAAAGTATTTTGATTATAGTTTCCAGCTTATTAAAACCCACAATTGACCATCTGAAATTATGTTTTGCATCAGGGTGCCACCACATCCCGTTCTGCAGGTGCGCCATAATAGAGAGGTTAGGGGGGGGGGGGACGCCAATGAAGAGGCGTTGAGACTTGTCTTTTGCATTGGTGAGATCATATGAGTGTGTAAGTCTGTGTCCTTTGCTAGCCAAAGGAACCTCACGCCATCAATTTTGTTTCACGTACTTTATTCATAGTATTGGGATATTTTCCCTTGTTTTCCATGCATCCATTTCCTCAAGTCAAACACCTACCTTTCTGTGTTGTTTTGCCCGTGTTAACGGATACATCAATTCTCACAGCTGCATACATTGCCGTTACATAATTGAAGGGCTCGCCAGCTATTTTGCGTGGCTCCATCCGTACATACATGCATATCTTAGCGCACATCCCCTTGGGATTGCTGAGAGGTAGCTCGCAGGCACCAGGATGCCGGGGTTGACTCGCTTGATGCGCACCCCTGGGAAATGACACTTCCAACAAGAATCACTTTGTCCCGAGCAGAAAATATTGTTGGAGATGACATGCTTTATGAAATTTTCCTCTTCCCTTCTCCTGGGGCTTGTAGCGTCATTGGGACTACTTTAAGGTTGCGGCGAACACACTCTTAAGATTGCATCTTAAAAGGACAGAGCGGAGCGGTATCAAAGGCAGCTGAGGAATTGAGTGCGCTTTCCGCTTATCTGTGGGAGACCGTGCTGCCACAAACTGGTCTGTGAATGGTTTTTTGCGCCGTTGACTCGCAGAGCTCAAATGGAAACGTGATCGCCGCAAAGTGAGTCTCAAGCGAGAGGAAGGCATCAATCCCTACGCAGGAACTTTAGCCCCCTCTGGATCGTTGGAATTGTGCGAAATTGAGTGCTAAGTAACCCAAGAAAAGGTTTATTCACGCTTCATGCATTAAGTTTGACCCCTTCAAGTAGTGGGTCAGAGATGGCAAGTCAAAAATCAATAAAAAAGCGCTAACTCGCCGATCCGATGTTGGGATTTAATTTTGAGAATTATTGTATGTGGAAAGGTTGCTTTGTGGTGCAAATGGTTCACGCACAGCCAATTGTCTAAATGGGCTGCTGTAGGAATCAAATCAGTACAGGCATTTGGCAACATTTCCTTCATTGACTATGAGGAAAACTGGGAATAAAGTTTTTAATATTACTGTATATCCAGAGGGGTGTCAGAATATCTCTCGGGATGAGTGAACTCATACTTCATGATGCTAATAGAAAATCATTTGACTTAGCATTTTTTGGGGGCGAATGTAACCCCCAATTTGCTGCCCTGGACAGCCTCAGCAGTCTGTGCGATATCAGCCCTTAATGATAAGCTCTCATTTGCACTTCTCCGTGTAACTATGATTAAAGCTTCAATATAATTCCACAAGTGGCTCGTGACTAATGACGATTGGGGAAATTCCACGAGAAAATTCAAGTTGCAAACCTTGTTCCCAAACGGCGCTTTGCAAACCATGAAATAACATCCCTCAGATTTAAAAAGTTGACGCACGACAGTAGTTCACTCAATTCGTTTTCTTCAAGCAAATTATTTTCTGACTTTAGGCAATTAACTCTCTTCATGAATACAAGTCGTGGACATTCGTCAAACTGAAGAAAATATAATCAATCTCTACATCGCCAAAGAGACCTCAATAATGTTATTGTTGGCTCCTGGAACGACATTAAAAAGGAACGACGCAAACACGGCCACGTCTTTGCCGCCTCAGATTTTTCACCAAAAGCCTTTTCGATCAGGCGCTCAGACCACACTTTCCATCTCTTTAAACAGTACATCCCTTAATCACGTTGCACCGAGGAGCGTCTTCACTCCTCCCCTGAACTCTTGGCTCTTGTTTTCTCCGCAGTACCGAAGACGCCACGGGGAGAATTAGTACTGTAGCTTAGGCTGATTAATACTGAGCTTTTGCTCCCAAAACCTTGCCGTGCTAAAAACAAAATTGGCCGAGTGGAGTAGTGAGGTTAAAATCAGGAATGGGGCTACATATTCTTAAGATTTTTGGAGGATATCTTGCGCTGAATTAAGCACCGTCATGGTCTGCAGTTTATTTACTCAACTGTGTGGCGGATCAGGCATCCATTATGGGTAAAGAAATCTCTGAATTCACTTTTAAAGGAATTTTCTTGGGAGTCACAGTCCTATGAGAATGGAATACGTTCTTCCCAAGGCAGTCGGCAACTGTCTCATTTATAACCCCGAACATGCATGACATGACGCATCTTCTACTGGGGCTGACTGTAAAGTCATCAATTATGGATGTGAAGAGCAACAGGGCACACTTTAGGCTTCTGTGTGCACTTTTTGAATGTCAAAGGTTAAAAGTGTCTATACTCCATTTCTCATTTGGGTTTTGCCATTGGAATCAGTCTTTTCATGTCAGTTAGAGGTAACCAACATGAATGCCGGAGTGCTAAAAATCAGTCGGAGGCACTGCGCAAACGTCGACCATACAACCATTTGGAATTGATTGCAGAAATAAACCACAACTTCAGGGATATGTTTTTATTTATTTGAAAATGCTTCATTTTCATTTTATTTTCATAATTTTTTCTATTAGTTTTAGTTTTTTTATTTCAGGTTGTGAGATTATAAAAGGTCACAATAAGATGTGTGTAGTAAAAACAACAAAAATAGTAGAAAAAAAAAAACTACCCAAAAAGCTTATATATGAAAATAACTGGCAAAGACGAAAAATGACATTTTTATTATCTTGTTAAACAGACCATGTTGAAACAGTGTTTCAGTCAGTCTTTATTTTATTTTTTTCCCCAGTTTCAAGTTTTCATTATTTTGTTCATTTCCATTAACTTTTAAAACCTTGAACTACACCAAACAATCAGGCACGTGCGGTTTATCTGAAGCTAACGCTTTTAGCCGATGCTAATTTCTCCATCCAAGAAATGTCTGTATAGCAATGAAGATGTAATGAAATGACCATTCCAAATATCGATCACATTTGTACAAAATGAAATGAAATCAATCATGTATGTTACGGTTTAGGTTAAGGTGGGTTAGGCTTGGTGGGATTAATAATAATGCTGCCACACTAAAAAATCACACAGTACAGTCTATGCATGTAAACAGCAGTGAAGCCATCAACATTGAAGCTCATTTTCTTTGTTTGAAACCTCACAGTGCCTAATAATCATTTGATGGCCTTGATAACATACTCTTTTCATAACACATGCATAAACAAAATTAGTCGAACCCATTTAGCTTGTTGAGTGGGCTTTCTCTACAAACGACACTGCGTAAAGTTCATGTCGTTTGCTTTTTTTTTTCCTTTGCTTTTTGCACTTGCAGCGGAGTCTCAAGAGCGCCGAAGTTGTTTTATCGAGCGTAGCAGCCGGCTACTTTTTCCTCTGGATTTATTCAGCACGGCAGGTAATCAGAGGCTATCGATGGGGGCACTTTTTGTTGTTGGTTAAGCTAGGTAGAGGCTGGTGCAAAAAGTGATTGTTGCAAAGTCGCAGGTGAATCACCGCTAACTGCTTCCAGCCATGTTATTTTTTTCCAGTCTCAGACAGATCCGACTAATGGATTGAAACTAAAACAGTGCTGAAGTTCGGACGTCCCAAAAGTAAGGACGATTTAAATTGATAATGCCTACCCATGCGGATAACTGCTAAAATGTTGCTTCAAAGCCAAATTTGAAGCTGTTAGCAGTTTTATTTTTGTAGCTTTCTGTTAATTCCTGTTATTTTTCCGTTCGAGTAGCTTTTTGTCGAAAAAAAAAAGGACTTTGATTTGGCATTTCTGTCATCTGTTTGAGTGAAGACTTCTACGTTAGCTTACCACGTTACCCGTAGCAAGCTAGCCACCGACTGGCTAGCTTGTAACGTTACAGAGGGTACTCGCACAGATTTTCTACGCAAGACTACTAGCATACATTTAAACATTATTTGGATGCTATGTAAGTATAATGTTTACCATGGATACAAATAGTAAATATACACAACAGGGATTCTGAAACGTTTTTGTTACAGGGACCCCTTTCAGGTGAAGCATTTCAAAATCGAAACAGAAATGAAACTACTATACTACTACTACATGTACATAGCAGAGGAATTATTCACTATTTGAAAATCTAAACCTAAAAAGTTGTCATTACCCGTTTAATTGTGAGGAACTTCAATTTAATGGGTGATAGTAAAAATCCAAAGGGGTTGCCTGAATACATTTTACGGACCCCTGAGCTATAGCTTGCCGATGCCAGTGGTTCCAAGACCCCCGGTTTGACAACCAGTTATCTACAACACAAAGTTGCATATCTGGCAGATACGCAGTGAGGGAGGAGGGGCTACAGCGCTTTAGCCCGGCTCACCTTTACTGACCGATGTAATAAGATTACCTGCTTTACACGTCATGACCACAGAGAGGAAGAGAGACAGAGCGATTTGAACAGGACTGCCTGTTGTGGAAGCCTTGAATGGGAAACCTTTCTTTAAAGACACTGGGATATCTGTGAGCTGATGAAGGGACCCCCACTTTGCTCCTTTGTCCTTCTAAACAGGGATTTTCTCTCTGGAAAGCTAAAGCATGGTAAGCGCCGTCTCCTCTTTGGATTGATATCGATCGTCTGTAGTGTGGCATGTAAACAGCCCCTGTTGGCTGTCTTTCCCATGTGTTATACATGACCCCCCCCACCCACACCCCCACTCCCATTTAATAGCATACACTCTCCCCACAGCTTTGCCCTCACTTTTGCCACCAATCTCTTAAAGGCAACACCGTACGAGTGCATGTTGATGCCAGATTACCGGAGGATTATATCCCATTGACGGCACTTCACTCTATATGCTCCTTTTAATACGAGCAAGGTTTGACTGCATTTCTCTCCGGTGCCCCGCGTTTTATTCGCAAGGCAGGAAGCTGATGACGGAACGTCTCTCAGGTCAATTCGTCTCCGGAGGGCGAGCAGCTGCGTTTCTTTATTAGTTTACTCACTTATGTGCTTCATATGCATATCAATAAGAGCTTAGTTTTATCATTGCGCCCTGCGCCGCGGGAGGTAGACAAATACGGGCCTCCTCCAAAACTTAATTACTTCAGTTTCTTTTACAGGCTCGCATAGTAAATTACAAGCAATGTAATGAGATACTCAACTTTAAAAAAAAAAAAAAATCAAAAAAGGTCAAATGGCGGTTGTGGCTTCACTTGCGATATTCCATAACATGAACAAATGCCTCTAAAGAGCAAGTGGTTCTGTCGCATTTGCTGTCAACCTCGCAGCTGTGTGAGATAAATGGAGTGGGAAGTATAAAGTACTTTAAAACCGAAAAGCCCAAACGTACACCTGCTGTATGGTTTGCAAATGAACTGCAGTGGATTCTCAAGGATAAAAGCAAATTGTTTGATTTTACTATGACATTTTCCAATATTAGGGCAGCATGGTGGTATGCGCGCCTGCCTCTCGGGTGGGGGGTTCTGGGTTCGAATTTGGGCTCGGGAGTTCCTGTGTGGCGTTTTCAGGCTCACGCTGTGCTTGCGTGGATTTCTCATGCGAGCACAGTTTGCTCCCACAATCCAACGATACAAATAAAGACAAGCGCCAATGAAAGTTGATGGATGGATTTTCCCACTGGATAAATAAAACTGACAACATAAAGCCTTAAACTGTCTAGTCTGAACCTGGTATATTGTGCTTGATCGTTTAAGTGAATGCTTTTATGTGTTTTTACAGTATACTTACTGTCATGACCTGGCACGTGGGAAAGGAGTCACAGTCGGGCACTTTTGCGGTTTTTTTTTTTAATACGGTCTCCCAACGTTACGAGTCTTACAAGTGTAAAAAAAATGGAATTAAATGAAAAATGATTCACATAGTGACAACAAAGGGAGAATTACTCAAGGTGAGTCACCGACCATGACTTTCACTAAAAGCAGCTCTCTGTTCCGCTTTTATTATTTTAAAAACTGTCGGCTTAGACATATAGTTCTGAGCATCACATGTAGACAGACAATATAACAATACTCAGGCATAGACTCTTTATCCTCTGTGCAAAACAATCCCATCTCATCGTGTCTTCGTCTGCAGTATACTGCCCCCTTGTGGTCAAAGCTCTCACACCGGAAGGAGCAGCACAACGCCCATTGAACTGAAGCACAAACTGTTGAAATCTTTTTCTTTTTAAGGAACAAATTACAACACACATTGCTTTTTGGTCAAACTATTTGGACGGCTTTATTTAGCTTGAGCTAGATATAGTCAGTTCATCAAAGTCCATGTTGTGCTGATTAGCTTCTGTGCCTTGATTTTACAACCCTGGATAAAAAAAATAAAATAAAATAAAAAAAAAACTGTCCCACGTGTCGCTGCTAATTCTTCTAGTACGAAGAGGGATATAAACATGTGTTTTTTGTTTTTAACAAAAAAACAACAACTCCAAACAATGTCTTTTCCTTATGGGCTGCGTTTCGAAGCTGACAAGCTCCTCAAAGCAACTCCGCCCTCTGTTCGAATGTACAAATGTACAAACTTGCTCCACTCTATGTATTTAGTGTGGATGTTTTAGCACAGGCTTCACTTCAGATTACTCCACATCAGCTTGAAGCTCTTAACGTGTCTTTCATGTCCCCCCCATCCTTTTTTATTGCCGTAACCCACAGTAAGCATTGCTGCCTTCTGTGAGTTTTTCCCCTGCATGTGTCAGGGAAACATCTTAGCAGTTTTAGGTCTGACACTTCCTGATAACACTATGAAGTGTGGAAACAGGAAATTCAAGACCTTTGGCGATTGCCTGGAATCCTTTGGGGTGATGTTTTTTTGATGATGACACTCATGGTGCTCTCAAACTGCTGCCTTGTTCTCGCTGCCAAGTTTACTTTGCTGTAAACTTACTTACGTGCTCTCCTTTTGCCTGGAGAGTAAGGCGCGAGGATGATGTAAAAGAAAGGTGACTGCCGTCGCTATCTCGGACGCTACGATGGAGCTAGCCCAATACTCTACATATTGAAGTAGCCAATAAATACGATTGGGGGTTATATTGAACGGTAAAGGCTTTTATATGTCCCTTCCTCTATTATGGCGCACCTGTAGTCTGGGATGTGGTGGCGCCCTGCTGGCTGCGAAGCCTGCCGTCTGCAGGAAAGCTGTAATGTTCCCCCAAATTTGATTGAATCGGTACGTAAGGGCTCACATCTTATATAAACTACCGCATAATTAATATGATTAAAAAAATGAAAGACCTGTTTTAAATTGTGAAACAATCCATGCAGCCCCGTCAACATTCAGGCTCTTATCAAAAGGACCATTTACCTCATCTTTATTCATGCAAACAAGTTCAGACAAAATAAAGCAAATTAGATCGTCGATATTTCATTAAGACGGGCCAACTGACTGTGGAGAAAGTAAAATAAGTTTTTTGAGGGGAGGTGGGGGATGCTTCATGTAACCATTTTGTTAAAAATCACACTGGAGCTGCGTCATTATAATACCAGACCGCCATTACACTTTTAGAACTCTCATCCACTTTGTGGATTCCTCCCATTTCGGATAATCTTACCACTTAACTCAGAAAACTGCTTCTTAAGCTTTCATTTCTGAATATATTTGCATGACTGTGCCTCAGAGTGTGGTTCTCAGAGCTAGCGTTCCCCACAAGAAGCATGCACTCAACAGGGAGTGATGTCTTCATGATCTCCTTTCTCTAATTGGACATCTGCCCTTGCGTGTGTGGCTATCAACTCCCATTGGCTATTCACTGTATGTCCTTATGTTCCCCCCAGTTGCGGATGTATCGCTTTTCCGCACAGATTGGCATTCCCTGTTTCTTTGCCATTTGATTTGATGCGCTGCGCCTCGATAGCACGGTTGGGGCTAGCTTCTAATTAGCGTGCGTTGCGCGTGCGTGTGTCCCACTTCACCGTTAATTTTGTATACCCAGGTAATAATCATTTTCTACTCAGCATATGTTCCCAATGTTTTTGCCAATTAAAATGTTTATTTGAATGCCCATTTCACTACCAATTATATTCAGACGTCTTACGTCTGCTGTAGACGATAGCGCGTCTGCTCCGAGTACTGCACAGGTTGCGGCGTTAAGCTCTCAGGAGTTGGGTGCCTAGGTCGGGATTTCAAACAAGCTTTAGGATTTCAAATGAGGGTTTCAAGCCAACGTTAGGGTTTCAAAATGAGGTTTTACAGCCACCGAATGCCACAGTTAGGAATTCTCTTCAAAGTCAATCATGTTCTACAAAGCATATATGCTGTCGCGGTGGTTGCTAATTAAAATGTTAATTTAAAAAGCCATTACCCTTCCAATTATGTTCCTGCCACGATCCTTTTACGTCTGCTTTACAAAATAGCATGTAGGCTCTCTGACGTGGGTTTCGTACAAAGGTTTTAACAGCACACTTGAAGACATGATGGAAGCATCCTATTTAGTCGGCATTCTTGACGAAGTCAAGTGGCCAATAGACGAGACGGATATTAAAGTTCCTCTTCGTGGTTCGTGGTGGTTTCCTGATGATCGTGGGTGAGGTCTTTTACACGGGTTATGAGTTTCCGGGGTGGTAGATGAAGGTAGCTTGTCCTCTTTATCGCAACGGGAAGATGGGAAGCTCAGGGCGTCTTCAATTTAAGTGTGAACAGGGTGAATTAAAGAGGTGCTTTGGTAACCTAAGTGAACCAGAGGGGATACATTATAGATGTAGCAGTAATGGAGTGGCTTGTTTAGACCAAAAGATGGAGAGAGAGGAGCGCGTGGTAAGTAGTTGAGAAAGATAAAACTAATCACGTCACTTGCCGCTTGCGCTTGTAGGAGAACTAGAC
This sequence comes from Filicampus tigris, assembly GCF_054856515.1. Taxonomy (NCBI): domain Eukaryota; kingdom Metazoa; phylum Chordata; class Actinopteri; order Syngnathiformes; family Syngnathidae; genus Filicampus; species Filicampus tigris. The sequence continues at coordinate 21,218,812 of NC_141227.1, read as the reverse complement.
GGCATCCCGTGCGTTTTCAATAATTTACAATATTGAAATGCAAATGTTCAGCGGTCTGCTTCACATAAACCAGAGGCAGGCAGCGCGTTTGGTACCTGGACCTTCCGAGGGGACTTATCCTACTTACTTACATATTTTTTTTTCAAGAATATGTCCCCAGCGGGCCCACTAGTTGAAACACGGCGTTCTGATTAATTTTGCGTTCGTGGATTATAAATTAAGCAGCAAAATGCACGCGTTTTTAGCCATCTCTGGGGGCGGCCATTTTGTTTTCTGTCGACTGAAAATGACATCACAACTGCTCACAACGACCAATCACGGCTGACCTGTTTTCTGGATCTGATCCGTGATTGGTCGTTGTGAGCAGTTGTGATGTCATTTTCAGTCGACAGAAAACAAACATCTTATCTTAACATATCAAATTAAGGTTTTAGGTAGGTCTGAGTCTCAAATTATGGTGCCAAGGTAGGGTTGATTTTCAAGGGTATGGTTTCAAACAAAAGTTAGTAAATTAGTCTCAAATTAGGGTTTCGAGACAGGTTTAGGCTTTTAAAGTACCTCAATTTAGGATTTCAAAGTAGGGTTTTCCTTTAGGGCTTTAAACAAGGATTAAGGTCTAAAATTTTGTTTTCAACCCAAAGGTTTTATGGTTTTAAACTTTAATCCGAGAGACAAATTGAAGTGAAGTGAATTGAAACATAAATCATGATGCGCCAACATGTGAATTCTTTACATTCTTTTTTTTCTTTACATTCTATTTCATTGTAGTTCCTTTGTTCATATTAAATACAGAGGGCTATTTTCCTTATTGCATAAGAAACAACAATTTTGCGAGTTTTTTTTTTTATTTTTTTTTAGGGAGGCCAGAATGGATTGATGGCACTTCCATTCACTTGAAAGGGGAAGATTGCAGCCCAATTTCAATGCGTCCTACTGAGTGCCTCCTTCCAAAGGGAGAAGGGCAGGTCTGTCAGATCAGCAGCTCAGTGTCACATATCAGACATTGTAAGTCTGCACCGCCTAATGGAATTAAATGTGCAAATAGGATGCATTAGTAGCGGGCCGGTGTAACAGCTGCAAGCCAGCATGGGAACGAGTCAAAGACAGTGGTGCAGTGGGAGAAGACAGTTGGCAGCGGATTGCTTGTTTTGTTCAATGACACCTTTTTAATACAGTCCTTCTAATGTGGAGCTTTTTTTTTTTTTTTTTTTGCCAGGCTCTCTCTTTTGTCAGTCTGTTAATGAATACAAGTGTCATTGTGGTGTGGCTTCTCTTAAGAGAAGCGATCAGAATAATGTGTTTGGGGGGAAAAAAAAAACATGATTAATTAGCTTGGAGGAGATTCCACTCTGCAGTAAAACCAATCAAGTTTTAAGTTAGGGTTTGGAGACAGGTCCAGCTTAAAAAGCCCCCAAGTTACGTACAATTACACGAGGGCAATAGATTGCAGCGTGCGCAGACTTAAGATGAGCTGTGCATTTTCTTGATACTCTGCGATCCTTCCTAATATTAGTGCTGCACTGATGAGCTGAGAGTTAAGATGACTCAATGAACAGTACATTAGTCTCTTTTTGGGGTGTTTTAACAAAATTATTGTTTCAATGTATGGTTTTGAGCCAGGGTACAGGTTCACACCTAGGGCTAGGATTTGGGATTTTTCTCTTTTTTTTCTGTGATTTCTCCCTATTTATCCCCGTTTATTGTGGGAAATGCATATTGAATGTCAAGTGTTTTTTTTTTGTTTTTTTTTGGGCTGCTATTAATATCCTGACATGACGATGACGATATATTGTGGCAATTTTAATATCGCGATATCACGATATTGCCAATATTATGACATCCCTAGAGGCCTGGTTATGGCATCAATCAAGGGGTATGGTTTCAAGACAGATTAAGTTAAATTCAACAAAACTGATGCCATGGCAACATCAATAAAATCACCTTAATACTTAGCCACATGTTGTGGATAACAGACCTCATTATTGTGCTTAAAATAAGTCTTTGGGATTTTGGATCGAAATCCTCAAGTCATGAGAGCAACCTCCTGACCCTCCACTCTCCGATTAACGGCGCTAAAGTCAACCTGTGGCTTTGAAAAAGAGTCAGCGCTGCTTTCGTCTGCTCACAGCGGGCACGCGGGCGAGCACGCCGGAGATCGGTCGCAGAGGCCCCTGGAGTCGGCTGGGCTTAGCCGGCGTTTAGGGGGGTTTAGGCCGCCGTCGGAGATGACTGAGATGTGGGGATTAGAGCCTCCGAGGTCCCCCAAGTTGTTCGCGGCGAATTAGAGAAAATGAAAGGTTTAGTGGAACGCCGGGCCTTGTTGACATTACACGCGGTGGAATATATTGCCACCTGGCAGGAGTTAAGGTATCAAATTAGGACCTCAGGCCATGGTCATGGTTAGGGTTTTAAATGAGGGATAAAGTTTCAAACAAGGGCTCACGTTTCTTAAGGTTATTGTTTTGAAAAAAAAAAAAAAAAGAAAAAAAGTGTGACGTGTGCAAGACAACAATAGGGTCTATAGGGAAATTATGATTCAAGTTCCAAATTAGGGCTTCACGATTAGTGGGTTAGTGGATAAAAATGATTAGATTAGTATTTCAAAGTAGGGTTCCAAGGTGTGGTTCGAGTTTCAAGTCAAAGTAAGGTTTTAGGACAAGATGAGTTTCAAATTAGGGTCAGGTTTTTAAATTCAGGCTTCAAGCAGGGGTTATGATTTCAAATGAGGATTTAGGTTTTAAATAAAGGCTGTGGTATTTGGGGGTCAAGTTCAAATCTTGAGGGTTTCAAGGGTTAGGGCTTAAAAGAAGAGTTTCAAGTTAAGGTCTAGGACTTGAAGCCTGGATCATGGTTCCAAGCCATGGCAAGGGTTTCAAAATAGGGCGTCAAGCCTGGGGGTTTTGAACCAGAGTTCAGAGTAACGTTTTAAGACGAGGTTAAAGTTCCAAATGAAGGTTTCAAGGCTTTGAATTTTGAGTAAGAGCCAGGGTTGCAAATGAGGTCCTGGGGGCAAAGGTTATGGTTTCAATTCCAAAGAATTCACTAACAAACAAAGCATTGAAAGAAGATCCAGTAAGTCTGCTTTGAGGAAGAGCACGTTGACTGGTGACGTGTGCAAATGCCATGGACAGGAAAATGCAATATATTTGACTGACTACAAATAAGATGCAGTTGGGGGAGGGAGGGGGGCGCGGTGGGCGTTATAGGCTTTCCGCCATCGATTGAGTGACGGTCCCATCCAAAAGTTGCATTAGTTAATGCTGAGCGCTTGTCTGACACGGCCTCCTGCTTCGGGGAAATCTCATTGTAGTCATAACGGTGCCAAATCGTGGCAGCATAATTCATCTCTCGTGGGAGTTCTGATGAAGAGCATGTGGGGGCGCTATTAAATGTTCGCGGAGAGCACGTGCGGATCGGGATCGGAAAATATGCAAAAATCGGCAAGAATATTCCCCGTCTGGGATGGAAAAGAAATACCGGTAATTACACATCACTAACTAATCAACTAAAATGGACTCATTCACTTTTCAGAAAAAGCCTACTTGAACAGCTGAACTTTATACGGGGTTAATCAGAGGCACTTCAAATGGTGGCAGGTGTGTGCTGACTCCCATTTAACATGTCTTTGGATGTGATTGGTTCATTCTGAAAGCAGCCACGCCCGGGTTGTGACTATTTCGGTCATTGTAACTGTCTATGTAACTAAAGCCAAGTGAGCAGAACATGTCAGGAAAAGCCTACTAGAACACCTGCGATTTATTTAGGTTTATTTATTTATTTATTCAGGGATACTAAACACGAGTTTGAATGTGATTGGTTCATTCTGAACACACCCCAGGAGGGTGTGCACACTTATGCAACTGCATAATCACCATTTTTTTTTTTTGAAATTTCACTTTCATTTTTTCATAGAGTTGTACGGCTTATGTGTAAAAATAAATAAATAAATAAATAAATGAGGCAACCTCTTCTGCACGTGCGAAATTAAAAAGACATTTCATCGCCTGCAAGACGTCATTGCAATAAAATTGTCATCTTTCCTCCTCTTCTGCACAGAACTGAAGTCGTCTCTGCAAAGAGCCGAGCCCTTGTTTCATGTCTCCTCCTCTTCTGTTGTTCTACTTCAAACCATGGAAGAAAAAAAAAAAAAAAAAAAAAAAGAAATCTATTTACGTCTGCAGATACATTACATAAACAGGTGTGAAGTATTTGCCGCCTTCACAGCCCAACACGAGAAATTGAGGAGCTCGCATTCCACTTGATGCTTCGGGAGGATAAAAGGCAGGAGGGCGCTAGCTGCGTCACTTACGTAAATAGCGTGATGTCATACTGCCAATCACCAAACACAAACTTGAAGTTCAGGCTTGTAGTATTGTGACTATAAAAAAAAGGATTTTGGACAATAGGTCGGAGAATGGATGAAAAGACGTGTAGTATGGTCTGAATCAAGACAAACCATCAATTCCTATTGCTCCAGATGAATCCTTATTTGATGAGAATAAAGTCATACGTTTCACGTTAATACTTTTCAACTTTATGAGAACGCATTTTACAACTCGAGCATAGTTGTACTTTTTATGAGAATCCGTCTGCAATATTCACTCCGATTTGATTTGACCACAATGCAGCCTGGAAGAGAGAGATAAAAAGTGGGGCTGTTCTATCGGGATCGCACAGGGCCGTATAAACAAATGTGCTGGATGGCACAATTAATCGCGCCTGACTAGATGCAATATTTACACTGATCAATCACTGCTATGTGGTTGAAAAACGATACATTAAAAAAAAATGAGCCGTTTGTTATATGATGTCAACATTTCCTTGTCGTTTCGAAGGAATATCTGTCATTCTGATTGAACGCTGGTAGGCATTTTTCAAAGGGAAGTCAACTCAGTGGTGTGCGAAGAATGGCAGGGGTGGGTGGCCTCCCAACTCTGAAATTGAAAATGAAAATGATTTTGATGGCCAGCGAATGTACATTGACCGATCAACACACTTGACGCGTGTACCGTCAATATTTTTTTTTTTTCCGTTAGTCTGCTTTCGTAAACGCATAATGGGAAACACCATGGACAGGCTAACGAATAGCATGATTAGCGTCTATGTGGGGATGCACAATAAATACAATGAATTCTATTGGAGCACAAACGATACATAAACAACACATGTAGAGAGTACAACACTCACAGGTACACATTCTTTATCCTCCGCGAAGAACGACTAACTGCAGTTTCTGCGTCAACCACATTAATTACTGTACAGTAGTACCACCGGAAGGAGCCTATGCACCACATAAAAAGTACCACTAGTGAGAATTATTGCGCGTGAGGTTATATATATTCCATTTAAAAATTTCCCTGATAGATTCCATATTTTTGAGATTGACTCTGATGTAGTGCGACTGTATGTTCCACTTGTGACCGAAAGCGCTTGCGTGTGCCTAAATGCGGTTCTTAAACTACCGTATGTGCCCAAAGAGGGGTATTAAACGTAGCGGGGGAGCACGTATCCCAAAATATCAATTGTGTTATACATTGTGTTAATGCCTTGTATAGCTGATCAGATTATGAGGGAGATATCAACTTTTAGTGGCCGTCGTCTGATTGGATGTTTACCCCGATGGGAACTTTGTCTTTATCTCGAAGGCGAGCCGCAAATGTTGTCATTAAAGCGCCGCCCTTGTTACCGCTGATTATATCTCACAGTAGGTAATGAATTGCAAATAGGTTGGATGTCCTAACGTTTGATCTTGCTCGCAGGTTGATTGTAAAAGCGCGCAGGGGTGCGCGCATGTGTGTGGCGGCAGGTCGGGTTTCAGCCTTCGGTTTTGCCTTGCACGAAATGGTGTTGCGTTGCTACAGCGGGTGCTTAATTTGGCCACGTCCGCAAAGGACGATCAGCTTTCGGTATGCGTTGGGACATTACACGTCCCTTTAATGTAATCCCGTTAAGACTTCATTATTGTATTGTGAGCCATTTGGTTTAAATTGTGTGATTATTGAGGTTTAAGAATGATGATTGTTTTTAATGCTATTAATACTCGGCTCTGTTGGAAATTGGATTCACTTGTCCGTAAAGCTGGTCTTGACTCCGAAAATGGTTTTAAATGGGGTGTATATTAATGCAATGATTAATCAACAGTGAATCGAGTGTTAAATCGATTTAAAATTTAAAACCCTTGTTTAATTTAATTCTTCAAATACTCTGAATGTACGCATTCTCAACAGAAAATATTTGTTTTCTGTAGAAAGCACACCGATTATCTTTGATCAAGATTCCTGCCGATTTTCTGACAAACCAGGAACTGAATCATGATCAATTTGTTTGATGACCTGTCCAAAAATTTTACTGTTTTCGAAAAAACGTCATGGAAACTAAAATTGAAATAAACTAAAATTAGTTGCAGTCCTAATTATGGATTTACTTATTGGATTTCACACCAATTATTCCTCAAAATAAATACTATTAATGCTAATAATAATAACACGATGCGGTTGACTGACTTAAACAAACTGTTGCCATCACAATGCCTGGTATAATCGGTACAAGCATTTGTTTTTTTTTTTTTTACATTTCCATATCTGCTATTACCAAGGTGACAAATGCCCACCATATATGGGGAATTATAAATAAAAAAACATGAAATGAAACCACTTCAAATGCTGCTAAAATGCGAAAATTAATTCATGCGGAAAAACAAAGTACATGCCAAGCCAAAGAAAAAGCAAAGCACACGGGAGCTGGAATCCTTCCCAATTTTTGGATGCATTGTGAAATTTTCTGAGCTTTGGCCTCACTTGTGTGACGTGTATTTATAATTATTCATTATATTCACTTGTATTAGATTTTTTTGGTCTGGAACATTTTTTTTTGCCAATTTCCGCATTTTTACTACGCCAGGGTCGTTGGGGGTGTATACAGTCGATTCTTGTGTATCAAATCCTTGATATCACATGCCTCAGTGCACTCGGCCATTTGTTACATGCCGGCTTTGATAGCCTGACACAAACACTCGAACGGCAAAGGGGTGTTGATGCAGCTTCTATATTCTATTACCTGCGTTAAGGAGGCGGTGGGGTGTTGGTTGGGAGACTGATGAGGACGTCGGGCCACTCGAAAATGGCGATTTTTCTCCTCCGACTTAAATGAGACGCTTTACTGCTGCGCCTGCCGCTTACACAGCTGGGGGTTGTTTACCCCGCAAAAAAAAAAGTCCCTGACACTTTGATTTTTATTTCCATGCAGCAAAGGTTTCATTATCGTTAGTGTTTGAAAACAGCGGTCTGTGATTCAGTATGAATGCTTATCACAGTTTTGCAAGCAATTATCAAAAGCCTTGTAATTATCAACACTTTTTTTTTTTTTTTTTTTTCTTCTTTTTTAATCCCAGGGTACTTATCAGACCAGACTGAAACAAGTGGATGAAGTGTTTCTCAAGTTTCTCCGCAAAGTGATCCATCCAATTCTCCGGTTGAATGCTCGTGGTCGTGGATAGCACAATTTGAAATGGCCTCTTTAATTTGGAGCTTTAGCATTGGCTATACGTAGGTCTATAAAGACTGTGGACAGATTCACATTTGACGTGATCATCAGCACTTGCGCATTTCATTTGTCTTGATGAATCACAGGCAGACCATTTAGCATCTGAAATTTGAAGCCTGTGCTCTTTGGAGGCCATCCTCTTTAGCATGCAGTCTTGCGAATCGGATAATTAAATCTGTCACGTTGTAAGGGATGTTTTGTTTATATAATCAATTATTTGTTAAAGAACAGAGACTTATGGGTCATGCTTTAAACATCGGGAATGATTTTTCTATAGGCTCTAGCTCACGTGAAACGCTAACGAGCACAAGCGCTTCGGGCTAGCCAGAAGCTAAAGCCCCACACATCTCAACAACGGACTCCACTGCACGTTGTTCACATAAAGTTGGTTGGTTTGCAGTCATATCAAGTCAGTGGGAATGAGGGAACAAAAGCAGGAAGTAGAAACGATGGCAGGCAGCATTGCTTAGCAAAAGCCCATGTCATGCTAAAATAAAAAGACGCGAACCACCTATGTACGTAAATCAAAAATGTAAAAACAAGAAAACACAACTTCAACTTTGATAACAAGTGCCACTCGATGGCTAGCTACCAAACAGCTAACATTAGCAACTGACTCCAGGACCAGGATTATTTCCCCAAGAATGTTACTTAAAGCGGAAGTCAACGCAAACCTATTTTTTTCGAGAGTATGTTCCGAGCAGGCCCACTAGTTGAAACACGGCATTCTGATTAATTTTGCGTTTGTGGAATATAAATCAAGCAGCAAAATGCACTCGTTTTTAGCCATCGCCGGGGGCGGCCATTTTGTCACGGCTGACCTGTTTTCTGAATGTGAGCCGTGATTGGTCGTTGTGAGCAGTTGTGATGTCATTTTCAGTCGACAGAAGACAAAATGGCCGCCCCCCGAGATGGCTAAAAGAAAACCTCCAGCGATTCTCCTCAGATTGCATTCTGATAACCCTGGTTAGATGATTTCAGGATGTGGCCCCTCCCTACAAGCGTTTCAAACAGAAGGTATGAATGGAGTTTCATCATAACTTCACAGTGAAAATAATGCCCCAAACCCACCCCTTTTTTTTTTTTTCTTTTTTACGCTGCGACTCATGGATCACTTAAAATAATTTTCCTTCAGTGCTCAGTAAGAAATGTCTCCAGTTCTAGTTTCATTAAGTTTGAGGGGCCGACACTGTGCCACGATATGGGAACGTGACACAGCGTGGAGGAGGGGAGACATGGAAGAAGCTGTGGAATGAAATGACTTCTCTCTCTCTCTCTCTCTCTCTCTGGGGTTTGCAACTTGTGCAGGACTGCAGTTTTTGATATGACAAGAGGAAAGATTCATGTAGAAATGAGAGGAATCGATGTTGCAGTTGTAACAATAACCAAAGGGACACTTAAGCAATATCTTTGGGAAATGACGTGCTTGACAGCCTTAAACGTGCGTTCATCGTGCTAGCGAGAGGAGCTGGGCGCACTTGTGGTTGCATTTTTTTAAGAAAATTCTTTACTTTACTGCACCTAAAGGACTGAGCTTCACACACTGCAGTCTTTTAATTGCTAAACAACCAACTTTACTGTCGTTCGGCAGCCCTTAACAGAAAATGTAACGATCGGGTAATCGATTCATCATAATTGGGAAGCCCTCATTTTGGAAGCATCGTGGCTTTTACGGCGCCCAAAGGACGTAGTTAGACACGCTGCAGTCTTTTGATTGGGCAACAGAAAAGTCATTGATTAACTGATTCATCAGGAGTTGGCGGCTGTCTGTTTTGTAACCATCCAAGGGTTTTCTAGTATCTCATGCAGTGCGTTAATTGGTCGACCGAAAATGTAACGATTAATGGATTCGTCACGATTGGGCAGTCATTGTTTTTGAGCCATCTGTGGGTTTTGTGGTACCTTAAGGCCGGAGCTGGATAGACCGCAGTGTTCGCAGCAGGTTTATCAACAGAAAATGCAACAGCCGGTTCATCAATTCATCATGATCGGGCGACCGCTATCTGGGCTTCACAGTACCTAAAAGGTGGAACACTGCAGCCTTTTCATCGGTCAACAGACAAGGTGACAATCAGCTAATCGATTCATTGTGATTGGGCATCCACGGGTTTCATGGTACCTAAAGGGCAGCACTAAATACACCACAGACATTTGATTGGTCGAACAAAGTGTGAAGATCAGTTACTTGATTCATCAAGATTGGGAAACCCTCGCTTTGGAACCATTGTGGGTTTTACGGTACCCAAATAGTCGGACACACTGCAGTCTTTTGATTGGGCAACGGGAAGCCTAATGGGTTTCTTGGATGGAAAAGAAAACTTAAGAAAGGGGGGGGGGGGGGGGGGGGGCACAGTATGGGTCTGGAAAAAAAATCTCGGCAAACAGCCACATGAATAGAAGACACAACAAACAATGGCAGCCTCTGTTTTGGAGCCATCTGCAGGTTTGTACTTAAAGGGCGGAGTTAGACACACTAGAGTCTTTTGATTGGTCAACTGAAAACATACCGTTTAGCTAATCAGTTGCTGAAGATTGGGCAGCCCTCACTTTCACGGGGTTTTAGTTGGACACACTGCATTGTTTTGATTGATCGGCAGGAAATTGTCGCTCCGGACACTAAAGGCACCTTTCGTCAAAACGACACGCCTCCTTTTATGAACATCACATGACGGACGTCCTCCATTGTTGCCACGGAAGAGCGGGATTAGAGGAGCCACTTTGAATGTTGGTGTTGTCGTTCCCCGTCGTCCTGGGCCGAGCATATGCTATGAAGGTTTTTTTTCACAGCTTATCGCCTGCTCTGCGGAGACAAAAAAAAAAAAAAAAAAAAAAAAGCCTTGTGGAAGTGAGGTGTGCCATCAAAAAAAGCACCATGATGAGACGCTGTTCTTTTCCGTATGACACTTCTGCGCTCTCCGGATGGCCGCGGCGCCGTTGATCTGCGAGCGCTACGCTCGACACGTCGTACATCCCACCCGCTCGTCAGCTTCAGTCACCGTCAGTTTTATTGCGTCGACCTGAGTTTTTTTTTTTCTTTCTATTCTTTTTATTTATTTTTTTTATTACTTCACATCTCGGCCCCCAGCGAGACCCTTTTCAAGATTAGGGTCAGCTTCATTTGATCACTCCAAATGAATTCTGTTTCGTCGATGTAGGTCAGGGTGCGACCTCTCATACGTTGCTTGTTAATCAATTAGAGTGTATCGAGTAGAGTGGGTCGGCGGGGGGGGTCAGTGTCATGACTGATCCACGTAGATCGTAAAGGACGGGCGGGCGAAATTAAAGCTGATAAACAGTCAGTCACTGTGTGGCGTCCACTTTCTGGTCAATTTTATTGTATCTGATTTATTTGCCCGGCGCTTGAAGCAGGACATTGGTGTTTGTGAAGTGTGTGATCGCACAGCACGGCGTATTTCCATAATTAGCCGCACTGCCAGTGCAACGGCAGCAATTGCTTTTAGCACATAAGGAGCTAGGCGGGGAGTATCAGGTGTTTGTCTTTGCACGTCTCTTACTACCCGATGGCGTTCCACCCCTCGGTACGACTTGTTGTACCCTGCTTTGGAAATTGACGAATTCAAGACTTGACTTTGCCCAGCCAAGCGTATCGTATCACGGATGTGTGAAACTCGGTGTGCGGCGAGGTTAGTATAGTTGACAAAAACTATTAAAAAAAAAAAAAAAAGACTAAAACTTGATTTTTTTTTTTTTTTTCATGAACTAAATGAAATGAAAATGGGAGGGCTATAAACAAACTAAAACTATCTGAAACTACTTTTTCTGTTTATGAAATAATTATAGCAAATGTGTTTTCTGTTTCCATCTTTGTCAATTAATTTTATCATACGCATGAGCTTTTGGGGGTATTTTAGAAGTTTTTATTTCAGTATTACTGTACAACTATACAGAAGAAACGAAGGTTGAACTGGAATTTCACTGAATTGGGGAATTGCAGTTGACTATTACGCAATACTTTGTTAATCCGGCATTCATAAATACCCCATATTAAAAAAAACTAAAACTAATAAAATATTTAAACGCAATGATTGATCCTTGGCAACAATGGAGGACATCCGTCATGTGATGTCCAAGAATTTTACGCAATTCTTTGTTAATCCGGCACTTCATAAATACCGCATATAAAAAAAAAACTAAAACTAATAAAATATTTTAAAAAACTAAGCATTTCTGAGAAAAATACAAATGAATAAAAACTCACAAGGCCGCTCCAAAAACTAATTAAAATAAACAGAATTAAAAAACAAAAACTATAACGAAAAATCCCAAACTATTACAACCCTGGTGGACAGTGTAATTATTCGGTATATATTCGCCCCACTCTTACATCACAATGGAGAGACTTTTACGGCTGGTTTACAGCTCACTCACATTTCAGAAGTAGTCAGATAACAAAAAAATTATAATCTCGGCGCATACTGCTTGAAGCGGAAGTCAACCCAAACATATTTTTTTCAAGAATATGTTCTATGCAGGCCCACTAGTTGAAACAATGCATTCCGATTCATATTGCGTTTGTGGAGTATGAGAAATCCACCCATTTTTGGCCATCTCATCGGGCGGCCATTTTGTCACTTCTGTCAACTAAAAACGACATCACGGTTGCTCAGGGCTCAGACAACGACCAATCATGGCTCAGCTTCAGAAAACAGGTGAGCTGTGATTGGTCGTCACCTGGGCCCTGAGCAACTGTGATGTCATTTTCAGTCGACTAAATTGACAAAATGGCCGCCCCCTGAGATGGCTAAAAGCGGGTTTATTTTGCTGCTTAACTCATATTCCGCAAACACAATATTAATCCGAATGCCTCGTCTCAACTAGTGGGCCAGCCTGGAACATACTCTGGAAAAAAAACATGTTTTGGTTGGCCTCCACTCTAACCACTCCTTAACGCCACATTATCCAGCCAGTTAGAAGCCTGTTACAATTTGCACGTTCCAAGCCTGGCCCTGTCGACGCACTTCTGACGGGGGTAACGAGGTGGATTCATCGGGCGAAGTGGTGCACCGTGTTCCCCCGAGTGCTGCGGCACTTAAGGTCGATCACGCTGTCATCACGGGCACGGCGTTTCACGCTCCGTCAGTTTCCGACGGGAGAATTAGATCTACCTGCTGTGGATTCGCCAGCGAAAAGTTGGGGCGAAGGCTTAGCAGACAGTAAGGTTTCAACAAAATGGAAACACTGGCAGCCTTTAAACATCGTGATTGTGCGGGATCGCGGTGGCAGGAATTTCCCGCCAATTCATTCAGATGGGAAGTTTTGAGCGAGGTCATATTCTCACTTGCAGCTCATCTGAAAGCTTTTCAATGGGGTTGTTCTTTTTTTTTTTTTTTTTTTTTCCCCCAATTGTTCAAGCAAAATTGGAGGCATAGAATTTCATAACTTGGGCTTGTGTTGCTTCTTCTGGGATGTGCCTCGCTAATCTAATTGATGATTTTTCGCATGGCGGCAGCAGCAAAATCAACTTAGAAGTCGACAGAAACAGCCTATTTAAAGAAAGATGCGGCCAACTGAAATAACGGATTGGGAGCAAGATAATGACCCAAAAACACCCAGTCTGTAAAGTTGGTATTGACTCATTAAAACTGTTTTTTAAATGGCGTGTAGGATGAATAGTATGTAAATAACTGCAGTGGAACCTCATAAGGTTGGCCAGTCTGTTCCAGGATGCATTGGTTTGGATTTCACAACATTTTTTCTCATAAGGCCCCTTAATAACTTCACATGCATATTTTGTTTTAGGGTGTTCGATTCCATTTTATTTTTTACGTTTTGATTGAGTTAGACTTCGGAAGTATTTGATTCAATGACTATTGATGTTTGATCTTTTTTTTTTTTCTGTGCATTTCCTTTTCCTTTTGCATCATGTGATGTGCTTCAGGGACTTAAACATTGTGCTAGTGGGAGGGGCTACGACCGGGATCTGCAAGCGCAGAATTATTGGAATTTACTGGAATTAGTTTTGTCAAATTTACTGGAATTTGTTTTGTGCATCATAATTCCCTGGCGTATCCAAAGTGTGAATTTGGTTGTTTTAGTCAGAATAATATTAAAATAAATGTTCCCCATCTATAGTTAAGTTCCCTATTAAGGGCCTCCCTTCAATTTAGTACATTGTTAGTTTATTCCAGGTAATATGAATTAAAAGTCCCATAATTTTGCAGCTCAAGTCCCGGCGAGATAATCACCCAAAACACTGCCAAAAAAACGACAAAAAAAGATTCAGTGGAAGCTTTTTGACTGGCCGTGTCACCCTCCAGACTTGAACCCGATCGAGCATGCTTCTCACCCCAATGGAGTCAAACCCTGCAAAACAAACAACAACTGAAAGCTGCTGCGGTGAAAGCGGCACAAGAGAAGAATGCTCCAGAAGTATTAAGATGGAGGCGGAACTAATACTGTAGGTTTATCCCAAACTGCCAGCGTCTTCTCTCTCTGTTCGGTGTGCGTCAAACCCAAAGTGACAGCCTACTGAAGGAGGAGAGGTGTTTGTGTGCGTTTCCCAAGCATATATGTGATGAGTCTCAAATGAAAAAAAAAAACAAAACAAAAAAAACCCCAACAACAACCCAAAACAACAACTCTCTTTTCTCTCCTCCAGGTTGGCAGGCAATAAGGCTTGACAGAAGATGCGACGGGGCCGGTGGTTTATCAGATGGCTGGCGACAGGAATGGTCATCCTGTCTTCACTAAACGCCGTCTGGGGCCAGGACACCGACGGTAGGGGCAGACTATCTTGTCAAAGAGCGGCCACGCTGTTTTGCCAGAATGGAAAGATGATTACTGCTATGTGACATCCTTTGACATTATATTGTATGAGCAAGTATTGGGGCCGCACTGAAAAAAGCGAAAATAGTCATCCTCTCGAGACCCGCCGTTAATATTCGTTGAGTGTTGTCATTAAATATTTGGTCACGACACCGCTCCAACAACAACAGAGGAAACCTGAGCGCGCGCATTAAACTCTTCAGGCGTTGAATGCGACGATCATATTTTTGGCGAAAGCCAAACTAACTAGTCACGCATCCCACAATGTAGAGCGGCTAATTGTCACGTTTACCAGGCGGACGTTCAATAAATGTTCGCACAAAATAAGGAGATGAAGACACGCGCTTTGAATTTTAGGCTTGCAAGGAGAACGGAGAAGAACGGTACAATACAATTCTTACAGGCGTTCGAAAAAAAGTCTCTCCGTTCCTTTTCTTTTTATTGATTCACATCCCTAGATACATGGGCATTCGGGACTCTAAAGGATGGCGTGAGGAAAAGGGCAGTCGGGACGTCTTGTACGTGTATGCATGTAGCTGGAAAATTGCTTAGTACATGTGTGGTAAGAAATGTTGACATCTTTAGTAGAGAAATTCAATGTAGCAAGATATTTCAGCAATCACCTTCATATTAGCAATCGTTAGCGTGGCATCCACCTGACCTCCTTGCGGTTAGTTTTTGAAAGCATCATGAGCAGCAAATGAATGATTAACAAATGATTATTGTATTAATAATTGTTCCCACACTAATGTTAGCTTATTCACAATCTGGTAAAGTGGTCGCTCACGCCATGCTAGCAACAAACAAAAAGCAAATTTACGCCGGACCTAAGAGAGGAGCTAGCTTAGTGCTATGCTAGATTGAGGCTAATACGACACAATGTAAATGGATTCAAAATGGGACCGTGCGCTGAGTTTTTGTTCCGGATTGAACTGGTTTTGTTGCAGTGTTTAGTCCTTGTTGAATGAAACTGCCGTGACCCAAAGCAGACATGGTGGCTGGCAATCGGGAATCTAAACAGGCTGCTGTCGTAAGAGGTTTGGTTGAGCGGAAATTAGCAAAAAGACAACTAGTTTGATGTTGTTTTTGGCCTGTTCCTCGATTCAATTACAGCGACCCAACAATGCAGAAAATGGTGGTATACGTCGTCGACGGTATGTTGCCTAACAATGGAGGCCGACAGACTTTTCGTTGCAACATGACTCAAGGGGGATAGGTTCAAATCAAAATCTGCGAATAGGCGAAATCGCAAATGCCAAAGTATCAAATAAAATGTATCATAATTTCAATTCAATAGTATTTCATGTGCGAGACTATAATTGTGAAAGTATGATTGTTTTGCCATATTACAACTTCATTCTATTGAAATGAAACATTTATGAGACATTATTTCTCATACCGCTACTTTTTCCAGTTAAATTATGCCTTTATTGTCTCATTGTAACAACTTCATTGTCATGCAATTAACTTTTTTTTCTCATTTTGAGAACTGTGCCTTTTTTTTTTTGGTTCTTGTAGCATTGACTTTTTTTCCCCCTTAAAATTCTGATTTTACCCATGCACTTTTCTCTGGGACTTTTTTGTAAGATAACATTTTTCTCATACTATTATAACTTTTGATTATGACATTTACTCTAATTGCATCTTTTTTCCTTAACTTTACTCTCGCTCTATTACCTTTTTCACTACCGCAACAGGTTTTTTTTTTTTCCTTCTCTTTTTTCTCTACAATGGCTTCATTCTTGTAATTGTGTGTAGTGCAAGTGCAGCAGCAGCACACGTGGGTGTTTAATTGTGTTTCAGCAGCTATTTCATGCTTTTCTTGTTGCCTGACAGGAAACTCGAGAACATATGCAAATGACGAAATCTTTATTGGTAATTTGGCTTCACTGTCAGACTATTATTACGCGAGGGAAGCAACTCGACGCATACGTGCCAAAATGGCCCACACCATCCGACGGCATGCAAAGTGCAAAGATGACGTAACGGTGTCACAAATGCGCACGTCTGTTGCGGTGTGTGTGATGTCATTTGCTGACATTTAGCCACCTTTTGAGCACGCCACTTTCAACTGAACCCATTCATAGCGCGCCCTGCTATGAATTGATGCGAATGTGTCCTCTTTCTGGTATTTATTAGTTCAGAGCCAATGAGGCAGCTATTGCCCGTAGAAATCTTTAGTTCCACCCAGGGATGGGAGAGGTTTAAGTAGGGGAGGATTTTATTTTCACCTCGCCTCAATAAGATGACTTCTCACTCATAAATCTCCCTCCTTGGCCCACCTTTGGGCACCTTTAGCCTTTAGCTCATGCCAGCATGATTGGAATTGAATATAAGCTGCTGGCGTGTTGCAACATGGTTGAATCACTGAATTTGATATCAATTGAATCCGATTTTTTTTTTTTTTTACTTCTGCTTCTGTTCATTGCCGTAACTGAAACAAAACAAAATTTGTGTTTTTAGACAATAGGCAAGGCAGCTTTATTTATATAATAGGTTTTTTAACACAAGGCAACGCAATGTGCTTCATACACCAAAAGTACACCATTCACATGAACTCCTTCACTGCCAGACATTTTCAGAGCCTCTTTTACCCTAACGTTTGAGAAAATATTTGAAAAAAATATATAAATAACTTCCTGGGATTGAATGGCTGGACCGCGAAAAGACAGATAAATACGTCAATGGCAGTGAATGAGTTATGAGATTGATTACACTTCATCGAATAACTTCATGCAGGTAGATCGCGGTTTATCTTCACTTGACTTCAGTACAAGTCACGTTGTGTTACGTGTGGTTTTGTCAACTAACTAAATTAATGTAATAAATAAAGATAGCAAAATCTGTTTTTATAATCTCGTAAATTATGTTTGAGTGGCGAACCGGTGCGGGATTTCCTGGTCGGAGGTCGGAAAAACGCAACCGCATCAGTGACCTTCTTTTATCTTGCACTCGACAAATACTCCATATATTTAAAAAAAATGTACATTAAACGTTTTCAAACTATATTCCCTAAAACTAGCACTAATAAAAACTGAACCAAAACAAAATCAAATTTGCTCTAAAAAAATTAAGGAAAACTAACCGAATTTGAAAAACACAAGTTAAAACTAACGATAAAGAAAAAAATCCCAAACTATTACAACCTCAGTTCCCAATATTGGTCCATTTCTCTACAATCTCCACTTTGTGCCTTGAGACTGACTGGAAACGAATCCAGGGTGTAATCCAGTCTGTTCTGTGACTGACCATGCACTACAATACTTGTTTCAACAGAAAAATCCTTCCCAATGATTCATCCATGTTAATCTAAAAGACCAAAGGAACTGCTCTTTTACTCGCTCTCTTCGTCACTACCTCGTTTCATGTTTCATTAGTAATCCTTTCTCCCTTCATGTTCTCCATTTGACTTTGTTGCTGTAATCTCATTCCGGGAGTATTCCTGACATGCTAAAACCCTGCCTTGCGCCTCGTGTACGCCCATTGATGCTAACACGAGCGCAGATGACCGCGCCCGGTAGTTCAACGAAGGTCGAACATCAATCCGCAGCGCGGTGGCCAGATGTAAAGCGCCCATACATCGCCCCTTAATCCCTCCTGTCGCTTAATCCGCATGCAAACCCACACTGGATTTACGTGTTTATGAGTGTGTAGGGTGTGGATTAGTCCATATTCCTATGGACACTCCTTCCTGCCAATGCGAGCGCCACACCGCCGTCCTCTCTCTGCACATTTATTCGGGCCCACAATGATTGTCTATTTTTGGGATTTTCTGATTAGAGGCCAGATGTGTCGCCTGGTTCTGGCTATAGCAGCCTTTGGGGGGGGAAAAAAAAGGGGGGAGCGTTGGATTGACAGCGGATGGGGTTTAATCTGTCGCCAGTAGGTTGTAATCAGGCTCCGGGGCAGTACAGGACGGAAGACGAGGGGAGGGGCGCTCGTCGTTAGACGGGGCTCTGTGCTTGCGGGGCTTTTTCGACCAATTGGCCCTGCCGGGAGCTTCTTGGTGTGTGATCGTGTGTGGGCGAGGGATGGGGGACTCTGATTGCAACGCTTAATCTCCAAGAGAGGCAAAGACTGTGTCTGAAGTTGAAGACAAACAATCCCCTCGTTTTCCTTTACGACAGAAATGGGCAATTTAAATGCCGGAGGGGGACGCAATTTTTCATCGGTGCTACGGGGGGGGGGGGGGGGGGAGGGGCAGATCGGACGATGCAGTTCCTAACCAGGTGTATGACGAAAATGCAATTTGTTTTCACATCCGTGCAAAATATGTGCTCTTAATGAATGTCATTTTTGATAATACATTTTTCAATGCACGTATAAAAGATCCACTATCCCGATGCAATCACAAACGAACGATACGCAGGGGTCGACTGCAGTTTTAAATTGCAATTTCACCATTTACCACCAGATGGCAGACACGTCTTAGTTGCACTTACACCGGGTCTTATATTGCCCTATACTACACCGTGAGTAGAAGAACTACTGTCTTTTTTGTCAATTTGTAATGATAAGCAGGACAAATAGTATATATAGTGTAAAAATATATATGTATATATCCATCCATCCATTATCTGTACCGCTTCTCCTCACAAGGGTCGCGGGGCGTGCTGGAGCCTATCCCAGCTGTCTTTGGGCAGTAGGCGGGGGACACCCTGAACTGGTTGCCAGCCAATCGCAGGGCACACAGAGACAAACATCCGCACTCACAATCACACCTAGGGGCAATTTAGACAGTCCAATCAACTTACCATGCATGTTTTTGGAATGTGGGAGGAAACCGGAGTGCCCGGAGAAAACCCACGCAGGCACGGGGAGAACATGCAAACTCCACACAGGGAGGCCGGAGCCGGGATCGAACCCACGACCTCTGAACTGTGAGGCGGACGTGCTAACCAGTAGACCACCGTGCCGCCTATATGTATATATATATATATATATATATATATATATATATATATATATATATATATATATATATATATATATATATATATATATATATATAATAAACTCAATAATAGAACATTTTGAGTGAGGTGATTTTCATGAAAAAAAAAATGCACAAAATGACTTCTTGCACTTAATGTTGGTTTGCTGTTCAGCAGTTTTGTGCCGTCCTTGAATGGTAATTTTTTTTTTTTATGCAAGAGAATCCTTTGCACTGGGGAAAAAATGACTGTGAGGCTATTTTGTTGTTTGGTTTCAAGCCTTTTGTTGTGTTAGGATAATGGATTTTTTTCTACATGCATTGAGAAATGCATTATGAAAAATGGAATATATTAAGAGCACTTATTTCACACATTTTCCCATGAATAACATTTTTGTCATACACCTGGTTTGGAAGTGTGTGGTCTGGTCAGTCCTACATGGACTGATGAAAAATTGTGGACCCCCTCCAGCATTTAAGTTGCCCATTCCTGATCTATTATGAAACATCAGGAATGAACGTGCACCTCTATCTGTCTGGTGTTGAAATCAATAGTTTCACACGCCCTCTTCCTCCTCTTCCTCCTCTTTCCTGTCGCTTCTGACACATTCTCCTTATTTCACCCTTTAGAATAAGCACCTACGGGCAATTATGGCTAGAAGTCCCCCCCCCCCCCCCCCCCACGGGAAAGACTTGTCGGGTAATGCTCGGCGAGCAGCGAGACAGAGCGCCTTCTTTGTGCCGGTGGAGACACCATGCAAAAAGAAACCACGCGGCGCCGTCTGCCTGCGCATCGATCTGTGCAATTTTGCTCCGGTGTGAGGAGCCGGCGAATGATTTGATACCTCCGCCGCGTACGGGTTCTTCGCTTCGAGAGCTGTCGTTGCACACAAACAAAAAGAGAGGAGTCGAACAGAACCGATACAAGAGCCGCATCGTGCTAATAGTGCTAACAATTCTTTACATATCATGGCCATCATCCATAGGTATTTTTTTTTTTTTCTATGAGTGCATAAGTGCACAATGAGGGCGTACCGTATTCGCGAATGTGATATTGAGCGCAGCACCTCTACTTTTTGTTCCCCTCAGCTTGTGAAAGTAAAATGGCATGTTTACATGAAGCTCGCGATGCCCTTATGCGCTCTGTATTATATGCTCTGTATTATAAATTTTGACTCCCAGTGTACAATGTTATTGTGGAGCAATTCGAGGTTTTGAAGGACATCGCCGGTGGCTAATAGACCTACCTGAAATCGTTGCTTTCCAACAGGGTTCCATTCTACTCGTCTTAAGTAGTTTGAATATGATTGGTTCGAGGGCTTGGCCGTACGGTCCCAGTAAACCTTGAGGAAAGTTTTACTTCAGAGTACGGGCAAGTATGTAATTCAGGAGCCTTTCTGGTTGTGTTTTTGTGCGCCACACACGGGGAATAAAAAACGAGACCTACTGAGAACCTCTGGCCTCGGGGCCGCCTATATACTAAGTGTGGAGTACTCGCTCATGACTCCTGAGGCACGCCACTCGTACTCGTGCTTGTCTTACTGTTACCTGCCCAATAGAAGCACATATGGTGAGTTTTGTTTGAGGATCGAGTCTATCGCTTATGCGTTCGAAAAGTCCGAATTAAAGTATATATTCACATACGTAACACTTCTTAGGCATGCACACAATTCAATCAAATGGAAACCACTATGCATGGCAACAAAACTGTATAAGAAACTCTGGACAGCAACATGAGCGTGTGCTACATTTTTATCCAGCTTGACTGAAATTAAAAAGTGCAGTACGAGTAGGACTGCCAACACAACAAACCATTTTGCCCAAAATCTATTTACAAAAAAAGGCCAAAACCTGACCAAGGCTGCAGCAGGGCTTATAAACACGGCGGAAATGAAGACGCTGAGTAAAAACAAGGCCTCCATAAATCATGTGTTGTGGATTTAACCAAATACGTCATAACATCATGAAGTGGATTTACAATGCTTTCATCCGTATATTGACAGGTGCAGTCGCTCTATAGTTTACATAAATTACAAGTTACATCTAAAGATAATCCCATAATTCTGCAGCACGGAATAAAAGCAAAACAAACAATGTTTAATTTGTCCTAATGGGCGGCCATTAGCGATGATTGGTCGTCGGAGCGACTGCCAGCCTTCTCCTGACCCCGTCGACCGCTTTAATGCAGGCGCCAAGTGATTTAACCTGGCAAATAGAGGGCAGCCACGCCGAACACAAATCTCCACCTGGCTTGATTAAGGAAAATGTCATAAAGAACTACATTAATCCACCAAATTGCCTAGTGTGGAGAGGAAGGAGCTCAAGTGGCGCGCTCGGATTCTTGGCCTTCCGCAAATACACAGACGAGAGTACCAAGATAATGAATCGCCTTTCAAAGACTTGATCTTGCCAAACAATATCGACTAACATTCTGTTATCATTACGCGCCTTCATACGGGACGGGAAACAATGTCTGCTGCGATCAAATTTTGTGTCTGTCTTTAAAAGATCATCTATCTATCTATTTATTTATTTTTTTTTTTTTATAGGCGTTTCATAGGCGTCATTAGACGCCTATGATGAAGAAAAACAGTCCATGCACTTGGACACTTTGTCCTCACTAGTAAGGACAGCTACATGCTACTAGTGATGCAAAACTGGACACTAGTTGACAACTGCACGCTACTAGTCCTACTTATGAATTTTGAAATTCTGGCGCTTCAGTAGTGGCCTCTCTATAATAACATGTAGTTGTTTTATTAGAATGGGTCTTCCTACTAGTGTGCAGAAATGTGATACTGTAGTGAAGGGCAATACTTAAAACGTTACTAGCAAGACACAGCGAGAGTATTCTACGAGTGTTCCACTTCTGTGCTGAATTGCCTTTGTGAGGACAATACGTGCACTAGTGCAATTGTTTGTGAAGTTTGTGAAATGTAAAATTGTCACAATGGCGATCATTTGTAGCCACATTGTTCTGCTGTCAAAAGCACATTCTCATGGTTGCTTTTGGTATTTTACAGAAGAACGGGGCTGTTCGAGGTGTCACTCGAGCCAAAGTTTTGAGCACAAGAGCTACTTGTGGATATTTCTCTTCGCAAAAAGCTATGTAGTCATAAAACGCAATATTCTGTAAGCCTCGAAAGATCAGTCTGAATGCTCTGAATTGGCTTGGCACTCAATAGGTTCTCTCTCTCTTTTTTTTTTTTTTTTTTTTTTAAATGGCTGTTAATGAAAGATTTAAAAAGTTCCCTTTATGGTGCTTTATTATGATTTCAATTCAGTCCTAGAAGCACAATCAAAAAAGACGAATGGAGTATACCTCGAACTTCATGAGTACGCTGCAGAATGATGCGATGATCACCCAGCGACCTCCCCCCGCCCCCGCCGTCGATACAACACACATTGCTTGTTTGCTCTGAGCCGCCATCTGCCCACGAGCAGCCAGTGCCTGGCATACAGCGTGTACCACTGGAACCCGTCTGACTCTGCTCTGCCAGACCTCGTCTGTCTGGACTCTTCCCACTTCCACCCGTGCAAATTTCCCTCATAGTCCAACAGGGAAATTAAAATTAAAATGAAATTTGAAAAAAAAAATTTCCCACCTGCTACTCTAAGGATTAGTACTGTCGTTAACCTCCACCCTTGACGTCTTATCAACCGGATCGTGTCGATAGAGCATCATCTGAAACGCTTTCCGGGATGAAATATATTTGCAGGACGCGCTGCCGTATTTATATGGGAGGGCAGAGATGTTTACGGCCGCATGTGGACATTTACGGCTGTTTGGCACTTGGCCATCTGCGTTCTTTTCTCTGTCAACAATTCGCCACAATCGCAACAATAGTTTTTTAAAACACTATATTACTGATATCTTTACAGAGTTGAAGACGGACATGACAAAATCAGACAAACACCCCCACCTTCAGGAAGTTTCATTACACTTGCAGCCACTCAGGTGAATTTCTTTAAAAAATAATAAAGGAAGCGAGGAGGTCACAAAGCGTAAAGGTTAATGAACTAAAGATATTTGTGATCTTTTTATTTTTGCTTTTTGCATGGCTGTGCGTGATTGATTGAAACGGTGTCCATCCTGGACCGCACCGCTTGTTAACTTTGCTGTCCTTTAATTCTGCACCCCGATGGAGGAAGGGATTTGATTTATCGGTTGTTTAAAAGGTTATTTCTTTCCAGTTGAAGCCACAGCAAAGAACAAGCAATTGGAGGAAGAGTAAAGTTTTACTTTAGAATAAAAAAAAAAAAACACTAACTAAATGTCACTGAGTAGAAGTCATCTTTTGGTCTGCCTTGTAAGGGCTTCACTAGTTTCCTGTATTAATGGTTTAACTTGGTGACGATTATTAAATGATCAGATGTGTTCGGCTAGTCCATGTTGGCCGTAACGGTTTTATTCTAACCAACCAATCAGAGGACGGAGAGACGCTGATGTCATGTCAGGTGAATTTAAAATGTGATTGCAAACATGGTTGAAGTTGAATGGGCCAGCGCTACTGATTTTGAAGGCCCTGGGCAGATTAGGTTGACATGGCAACACAAAGGCCGGGACCGAATTGGACGAAAAAAATCCAACATTCCCATAGTAGAAACAGTGCAACCAATTAAGTTATTTAATACAAGCAAATCAAATCACTGATTGTTACACCCATCCTCACAACCCAACAATATTCTAACCCAAATGCTTCAATTGATTGATACCCAGCTTTTTTTAATGGCTTTATCAATCATCCACTATTCTTTCATCGAATGTCATGGTTTTGTGCTCTGCTGAATGACATTCGCGTTCATTTTAAGCCACGGTGGCGAATACAAATAAACACAGAGGCATATTGTAGCATCACATAGGTAGATGGATCCTATCTTATTTTATCCAGTTAGCTAGGTATCAGATTGACAGATACATACATTGCTTGCTAGCTAGTTAGCTACATGAATTGCCAGTTCGATTCAAGTTAGCTCAGCTAATAGATAACTCCCTTTGTCTTTGCCTCAATATTTCTTCCCTTCCTACAAACATAGTCAGTGTCTTGAGATAAGATCATTTAGATGCCTGTTTAGAGGAATGTTAGCCCTCATGCTAACGTTGGTCGTCAAGCTCCGCTAACATCCCGTCATTTGCCATCGGTCATGCCGTGTGCGTGTGTCATTGTTGGCTGTAAAAGTCGGTTTGGGCGGAAAAGGTTTCTTTAGTCTTCTGAAAATCATTACAAACCAGTGATTTGACGCCCACCCCTAATAAAAGCGATCGAAGAAGAAAACTACCAGTACGGTCCGCCACATGGGGTTGTGGAATATATTACTATTTTTAGCCCAATGTTCGTAGCACTCTATACAGAGCCACTATTCATGCATTCTAGTAAACATCATCAACCCAGTTTCGAAACTGTTATTTTTAGATGGAATAATTACTTATTTTACTTTGAGACAGCTGAATTGATGGTGGGGTGAATGTTTATGTGATTTGCGATTGTTGTTGGTCGTCTGTAATGTTTGTTCACAGCTTATCATCGAGAGAGGTTTTAGATACCGTCCACATTACATAGAATAGCCCGTGTTTGAATCATAGAATTGCTTTGCATCAGTATTTCTTACCTACAAAATACCCTGACACGCAAAGTAATTCTTCCTTCCCTCCTCACATTTACGCTCTCTTACTTTTTTCGTCTGCTTCACAGAGACTATTCTCAGGACACATTTGCATACTTAAGTTTTGATGCAGCCTCTTGTTTATTCCTCAGCCCGCACCGACCGTTATCTACTTAGTGGGTTCAATTTGCACCCATTACCGCAGACTCTCGCTTCCGCTTTCATTTCCGCAGATGGGAGCAGGTTGCCTAATTATTTTTGGGAAACCGGGTTGGGGAGCGCTGAGCGCACTTGAGGAATTAGCCGCGTGGATTTTAAACCGAGATAGCGGCGCCCGTACGCTAAAATGGAATTTGGATTCACTTAATCAATCATGCATGAACAATAACATATTAGACTGGGTTTTATTGGTATTTGGTGGCTAAGTGCCGCGCGCGTCTGCCCGCCTACAGCGCCGGCCTAGCTCTTGATTAAAATGCGCTCAACATGCATATTTCATGTGACAGCGCCGCACGCTCTTGCACCTGCGACAGGTGCGCGCGGGGTGGTTGCGCGGCTGCGGCTCGGCGCGAAACCTTAGACTGTGACTCGTAAGCCGGTGTCGCTGACTGACGGCCTCTCTGATGACACACCGTCATGTGAGAGGAGAAGGTCTGATGACGTGCTGCGAGGGATTCGATACCTTAAAATAGCTGCTCAACAAATTTGCAAACATCTGCTGGCAATGTGGTGAACTTTGTGGTCGGCACATCTGCCTGGCGTTCGAGAGACTCTGAGTTAGAATCTCAGCCCCGCCCCCCCCCCCCCCCCCCCTTCTGAAAAGCTTTATAATTGCCGATAGATGCCACAAGGTTGCGGGAAAGCACTATTTTTTTTTCTTCGTGAAGCTCCGCAACTCATTTCGGCATGCGAGTTCCTTGACACCAAGATGCAACAAGATGACTGCGAAGTACAATTGTTGTCTACATGAAATGGCTCAAATCACCCCAATATAGTTCCTTGACACTAAGATGCCACAAGGTGGTGCAGAAACACACATTTTTTTTGTTTCTAAATGAAGCTCCTCAACTCACTTCAACATAGTCTCTTGGAACCAAGATGCAATAAAATGGCAGCAAAGCACTACTTTTGTAGGAGCTGCTGTCGGTCACAGCTCACGCCAGACTCGCACGCCAGCGTTTTTCTATACATTTTATGCCTGTCTTCAAATTCATTAAAATGGGTGGGAAAAAAAATGTGTTAAGCTTAAATGTTTTTAAAGCGTGGTCGAGGAGTAACACTGTAAAAATAACAGTTTTTTTTAATTAATTTATTTTTTTTAAATGTGGCCTTAAATGTGGATTTCCCACAACTACTTTTGGTGACTCTTTTACATTATCCTCCACGATCAACGGGCGTTCACTGTATACAGTATGTGCCCTGTTATTGGCTGTTGACCAGTTACGGTCGTACCCGGCCTTGAATTTCTTTCCTGAGATGAAAAAGTTTCCCTGCAAAAGAAACCGCTAACTCTCTCTTTCCCTTTACCCGCTTCCAACGGCAACGTAAATTACTGAGAGAGCTTCGGTGTTTGAATTGATTCGCGTTGATAAAGCGGCCTCCATCTCACGCGGTGTAATATCAGCCTGGCAGCAGGAGTAAATGTGGCGCCGTAATGCATTTCTCCAATGTCTTTTTTCTGGGTTTTAATAACTGCTCATCTTTATAATGATCTTTTTTGTTTTGGCCCAACTGTTTCACGCTATTTTTATTTCATGCTTCTTGCTCTGCTTCTCTTCGGCTCCACTAACCTCTTCAGACTGGCAATACGAGGGTAAGAGGGCTGTTGTTTTAGTTTCCTCCCCGTGTATACATCCGACCCCCAATCACACCCCCCCTGCCCCCCTTTCATCGGCTTACCTCCCCGCCACCCCATCTGGCGGCCTCTCTCATTACCTGCGCCCCGTGAGCTCGTCGCATCTCGCCCGGCGTGACCTCCATCTGCGTTTTTTTTTTTTTGCCGCCGCTCCGACCGCCCTGCTTGTCTGCTGTCACTGTCACGCTGTCCACCATGCCACCTGCTGTATAAAAAAAAAAAAAAAAAAAAAAAAAGATCCGTCACCTGTTTTGTTCCCGCCTTACTCCAATTAGTATGTCTGTTGGTCTCTTTTTTTTTTTTTTTTTTTGGGATATACAGTTGAACCTCCCAAGTTGAATACAATCCATCGCAAGGTGTTGAATGACAAATTTTCCTTATAATAAGCAGTGAACCCATGTTTACCGCAGCGGATATGTTCGAGACCTACGCACGATAGGTGAAAGTCCACAAAATAGAGGGACCGTTCGGGGACCCCAAACAAGCTTTAAAGACATTTAAACTTATTACAATACAAAACACACACTTATTAAAAGTATTCTTTACTGCCTCATTCATCACTTTGAGGAAAAGAAAAGATGCTCTGGCTGCTACCCTTGATGAGGCTGCGCCATCTTTTGAAATAAACTTGAAGGATAAATAAATAAAAAATAAAAATGCCAAATGTGCAGAATGAATTGATGTCTGCATTAGCTGAATGCTATTTTTTTGTGAAAACGTTTTGATTTAATTCCAACTTGCCCGACTTACTGCGGAGGTTCTACTGTATCAACACCATATTATGCATACCGTCTGTTCAACACAGCGCACTAGAAGCTATTGTCGTAGCAATTTAGTCGAATTTACAAAAGCTAATGCACTGTGATTATGTGGAAAAACAACATTGTTGCCCCGTTGTGTGTGTTTGAAAATGACTAGTTATTATTATTATTTTTTTTTGCAGTGCTATTCTAGTGGGACATGTCCATTTTCAAACTCTTAAGAACTGCAATCAGTAAATCCGACTTCCTCCTGTCTTGACAGAGTGCAAGCTGTCCCGGCCCGGCCCGCCCGCTACTATAGTGACCATCGACGAGGAGAGCCCCAACGGTACGTAACAAACAGTCACAACTCCACCAGGCGATACTGTTGGGTTCATCCGGGTACGGTTTGGAATAGCTAATCCTGATTGCTGGCTTGCATGTCCACCGCGGATAGCTGCGTTTTTCGTAAAAAAAGTTCAACAGCATAGCAGCAGGACAAAAGAGCGATGTCTGTTTCCGTGATACAAAAGTGTATCAAACTTGACCTCAATGGAAGGGTACCGAATCATGTGATGTGCAGGTATTATATTTTTGAGTAGCTGTGTTCGCGTTCTTCATTGTAGTATCTATGACTTTGAGTGTTTTGGGCTTTAAAAGGCTTGACCTGGTGAGCGATGTGTGCGTCAGTGAATGTGAGTGTAGCTGGCCATTAATTGGCTGTCTGTGTGTTGAGCGATTGGTTGTCAATTGTGGGCCACAGAACCTCGTTTATTAACGTGCTCATTATAAAATTTGCTAGTAAATTTGCGAACAATTTCTACACGTCGGCGAAGTGATGTTGTGTACCGAGCCCCTTCGTGGAAGTGACTCGGTCGCTCCCTGTTTGTGTGGTTCTCTTCCGGCGCTGGCTACACATTAGCCAAATTGGCACGTCGGAGATGTTACAGTTGAGCCAGCGCTAATTCCGCAAGCACAATCATTGCGGCTTTGCTAATTTGGATAATTAGACGCCCGGGACAGCAAATCTGAGGTGCGACTTTGCTATCTGACACACAAGCCAGCGAGCATGTGTACAAGCTGTTTTTTTTTTTATACGGCGTCATATGTGTGCAACACAAGAGTCATCGATGCTCGGGGGCAGACATGACACACTGGAGTTGGTCCTCTATCACATCTGTCATCAGCCATAACCTATTCTTTGGATAGCGAGCTGTCTGCGTGCAGCTGATGAGTGTGTCGCCGTGTGATGGATGGCCGATGCGTGCTCTTGGGAGGAGGAGATCCGTGTTCATGGCGAATGCTGATGTCTAAATGGCACAGGTGTGTGTGTCCCCTGGAGCTATTTGCATTCACGGCGCTTAATGAGGGTGGTGGTTTGAGTCAGTGAAGCTTGTTAATGAAAAGGAAAACGACAAGAAGATAAGCATTGATTGGTTGGGTCAAATTTCTGACTTACCCTACCAAAAATACCCTAAATGTCATTCATTCACTGCGAAATGTGGCCCAAATGTGTATTTTTACGAGACAGCGGTGATGGTGTTGATGAGGCAGTTTGAAAACACTCCCGAGAACTGTCTGTGTATCCACCACATTTGCTGCTGTTTCTCTCCAAAAACGAGCGATGTCAACCATAAAACTACACTTTCCCTTTTTTTTTTATGTAACTTTGAGTAAGGATTAATCATCCATTAAATTTTGGGGAAAAGATCTGTAACTCATAATTTCACACAGACAAATTACCTTAAAGCGGAAGCCAACCCAAGCATTTTTTTTTCCAAGAATATGTTCCCAGCCGGCCCACTAGTTAAAACACGGCATTCTGATGAATTTTGCGTTTGTGGAATATAAGTTAAGCAGCAAAATGCACTCGTTTTTAGCCATCTCTGGGGGCGGCCATTTTGTCTTCTGTCGACTGAAAATGACATCAAAACTGCTTACAATCAGCAATCACGGCTGACCTGTTTTCTGAATCTGAGCTGTGATTGGTCGTTGTGAGCAGTTGTGATGTCATTTTCAGTCGACAGAAGACAAAATGGCCGCCCCCGGAGATGGCTAAAAACAAATGGATTAACACTTATTCCACAAACGCAATATTTATCAGAATGCCCTATTTCAACTAGTGGGCTTGCATAAAACATATTCTTGAAAAAAAATATGTTTGCGTTGACTTCCGTTTTAAGGTTATTCTTGGCCCAAATCAAAGCTGACCTGCAACATTCTATTTAGGCGTGGAAAATTAACAGTCTGTAAGGGTCAAGCATGGTGGCAATATATGTTTACGATCGCAGGCGTGTACGGCTGTAATTTGGAGTTTGGCTCAGGGCTTGGAGGCCAGATGAGCCCACGCCCAAAAGCCCTGCTGACGCAACGTACGTGTGTGGGCTTTTGCGCTAATCCCCCGCTCATAAAGTACTCATTTACCTGGGAGAGGACTCCCTTCAGGCCGCGGCGTCCCTTTATATTCATCTCCGACCGTGATGAAACGACCCGCCGTTCGTCCTCGCCGTAATGGAATGTAAAACAGAGCAAGCTGGCGCTATTGACCAAAGTCATTATCCGTCTAAATGTCTTTCACCTCGTCATTGCCGTCGCACCGGTTGCGGAGAAGTGGCGCGCGATAAGAGTGCGTCCTTGTCCGGGCAGGCCTTTCCTAATCACTGATTTTAATACGTCCATAAAAAGGCACGCAAACACAATCACCGGAGTGTAATTATTGTAATCCCACTGGAGCGTTACGTTGCTTTGAATTTGCTCACCCGGATCGTTTTCACTTTTCCGTCGGTGCAAAATTCAAGACGCGATTTGGTTGAATTGTGTGGGAGTGATTGTTGCTAGCTCTTGAATCATCTGCCTCAAAATGGAGAGCACTGCTTAGTTGCAACCGGAGGATTCAATTTCAAGTCATTTGCTGTCTGAAAACGTCAAACATGATGCCATTTGACTCATTCACTGCCGGACATTTTTAGGCCCTCTTTTCCCCTAACGTTTGAAAAAATGTGAAAAAAAAAAAATACAAATAAATTCCTGGGATTGAACGGCTGGACTGTGAAAACAAATAAATTGGTCAATGGCAGTGAATGAGTTAGTAGAAGTTGCACTAAAATTTACCGTCAAACTAAACGTAAAACAAAGAGTACTGTACTTGTTCTATATTTGAAATAACCAAATAGCTTTGGCTTTACGTTCTCTTGCTCGATGCTTACGTGTGATAAAAAACACAATAGAAAGGCTAACAAATAGCATCTAGAAGTATATGTAGACAGACACAATACTCGCAGGCATACAGTATATTCTTTCTCCTCTGTGCAAAACAAATATTACAACAGATTACTAACTCTCTTACGGTAGTCGAAAGTCTTTGTCTAAATAACTGTATTATTATTATTATTATTTTTTTTTTTAATATGGCAGCTTTGAAAGTGGTGGATCTTCACCCAGCCAAGCTGCAAAGTTATGTGATGAAGCTGTGTCGGATGGTATTATGAAAATTTGCCCCACTGTTACATCACAATCCGACCACACCAAAAAGAACCAAACTATTTGCATATCAGTAATTAAAAATTGGATTTTGAATAATAAGTACCATTTTTTTATTTAAAAAAAAAAAAAAACCTGAGCAACCAGTTTTACTATTGCCATGCATTTTTCATTTTCTGCTTTCTGGCTCCATCCTTAAAATAAATAAACATGCACTCTGACTCTCCTGGGCTCTTCACAGAATACATTTAACTCAACTCCGAGAAACATGGCGGGAGAAGTTTGTTGCTCACTTCCACCTGTCAAAGCACTTTCAGTTTTTTTTTTTTATCAACAGTTGTCTGTGATGAAATCTGTTTGATTCTTTTAAAACACGGCAACAAAGTTTGACACGCGCTTTGAGAAGTAAGACCTTTTCTTGTTCTTTTTTCACCCCTCCTGCTTTTTTTTTTTTTTTTTTTTTGGGTTTTGTTTTATTGCTTGTTTTGATTCGGAATGTTCCCCCCCCCCCACACACACTTCAGAGAAATTCTGAGTAGTCCCAAGGGAATATCGCTGTCGAGGAGTTCAAATGAAGCATGCTATGTTTAATTTATCGAAGCCGCCGCTTCAGGTGCACATAAGCACATCAAGCCCGGCTGTCTTCTATAGGCTCCCTTTGTTTATTCAGCCTACCAGATAAATTTAAAGCGGTTAATTAGATTGGAGATTTAATGGATAAGAGCTGTGGATGTCAGCAGGGGGAGTGTCTGAAATGTATCATCCGGTTGATGCAAAGCACTAGTTAGTGTCTTCATAAATAAGGGCACTTTCTCCCGGCTTTTATCTTGTCCCTGCAAATTTGTGATTTGTACCAACTGTTGCCCCGAGTGTACACGCTCACATATAGGAAAGGAATAATCATCGCTGCCAAGGGCCTTTGTTCAAGGCAAGTCAATTCAGTGCTCTTTTTATATGCTGTATGTGCCAGGATGTATTCACTGTGCTGATAAATGACTGCGTCG
Organism: Filicampus tigris; assembly: GCF_054856515.1. Taxonomy (NCBI): domain Eukaryota; kingdom Metazoa; phylum Chordata; class Actinopteri; order Syngnathiformes; family Syngnathidae; genus Filicampus; species Filicampus tigris. The sequence continues at coordinate 21,186,868 of NC_141227.1, read as the reverse complement.
TCAAAGGGAACGCCCACTAGAACAAAACACTTAAGTCCTGGGCAAGTTGATTGTTGCGAGTTGTCCAAAGCAGTGCTTCCAAACATTTGTCGAGCCGAGGCTCCTGTTTTACAACGACGACTACTGCCAAACACAAAAATATAAATATACATAGACAATAATGATCATGTTGTCTCAGTTTACTCACACATGGACTTCTGACATATGCCCCCCTAGCGGTTAGTTAGCGGTTTGTTATTTCAAAGCATTTTTATTCGCCTGCAGTTAAAGAAAAACAATTTTGGAAGTCAACCGGTGTGAAGAAACATATTGCGTTTGATTTCGGAGGTTCCAGTGTGTTTTTAATTAAAAAGAAAGGATGATGATGATGATGATGCAAACATATTACTGCGTTTCTGTTTTCACAATGCGAACAAAAACACTTTTCGCTAGCACTTATCACCGTTACTGTTCGATATGTTGGACCACAGTCTTCTCTTGTATCATTTGCAGCAAACTTTTTGTGTTAGCCGTGGTTGCTCTGAGTCCCGCTCTGCTCCACTGTCGTGTGGTGTTCCACAGGGTTCTATTTGGGGGCCCCAGCAGTTTTCATTGTATTTGCTGAAGAACAGATCCTGTTTCGGAAACGTATCGGAGCAGCGTGACAGCCGTAAAAGCTTCTAAACCGGCGCTGAGCTGCAGTCAGGGACAGAAAAAAATTCTCGATAGCGTGTTACAACGCTGTTCCATTGTCGACTGGTCAACCATATAAATGCTTTCAAAAATTGCAAAAGCCTAAACTGTCAAATGCTGACAATCAAACGTCTGCCTGAATGATATCAGAAATGAAATAGAGAAAGAAGTGTATAGTGAATTTTGAGAAACCCTGTGTATGTTTTTACTTATATTCCACTAGCATTAGTACCTTTCATTTACGCTCACTCTGCACTTTCTGCTCTTTGCACTTTTGGTTAAAAGCGAAACTGCACTTTGTTGTCTAGGTACTCGGACTCTAATCTCATGAATTGATTAAAAGGAGACCTTTGATCCACCTTTTGAGGCAGCAGGACTTCTTCATTACTTGAGGCACTTGACGACATTCTTGTCTGTTATTTTTATTTTTATTTTTTTTTCAGCTCATCTCCGAACTTGACCCAAAAGTCAGTCTCGCAAAGCTCGTCAGGTAGAACGAGAGCGACCATCCTCGCCGTCACCTCGGCGAGGATGAATGAGCGAGACACTCCAAACTTCTCTCGACTATTTTCCTGGGCTTAAAGGTCCATTCCGAGCTCTCCCGCCATCACTCTGGACGGCTTCACTTCGCAGAGCCCGGACTTAAGAGCAGCCTTGTGTCATTAAAACGCCGCACTGAGCTGAAAGGCAGATCGTTATTACCTAGCAACCTGTATTAAAAGGGCCGTATTTCCTCCATAGCAAAAATAGCAGGTGGCCGCCGGTTTGCCTTGAGGATTCAAAGGTCTCAAGGCGGCTCTGAAATCTGACCGGTTTAAACAATTAATGAGATGAGCTAGCCCGAGTGAGTGCAGATCTCCGTCGCTATGGGCTCATTATCCTCTCTTCAATTTAATTCAGTCACCTACACTATTAGGCTTCATCTCGCTGGTTATTGCTGTGGCCATACTTGATCTTTTCCATTACAAGACTGTTTACCATAGCTGCTGACATAATACCGGCGTTCTGTTCCCTCGTGATTCGTAATGAAATGTCACAAGGGCGGCAGCGCAACCGTCTATAATGCCGTTTCATCGCAATGGACACTGACCTTAGCTTAGCCTTTTGATTGGTGAGAATGGATTCTGCGTTTCTGACACTCATGGAAAAAAAAAAATGGGGCTAATAAATTAGATTAGATCATTTGTAACATTATTTTATCTTAATAACAAAATGATTAAAAAAAAAAAAGGGAAAAAAACAAAAATTCAACCAACAAAGTTAAAATGGATGAAACTAAAACTACACTATAAGGTTCAAATGACAGTATTCCAAATGTATCCCATGTGGCCAAATCTGGATCCGACTGAAAAAAAAAAAAAAAAAAAGGATCGATTGCTATTTGTCTATGTGACTGCAACGTAAACAGATCTATTTGATCTATTAAGCTTTTCGGTACACATGCACCTGTCGCAGTGCTTCTCAGTTATTTTCTGCTACGACCCCCGCCGATGAAGAAGAAAATATTCTGCACACCCCAACACTCTGCCACAACTATAGATAGCATCATTTGTCTATAAAATTGTTACAAGTACACCTCTGAATAACATTGCATCCTTCTTAACACCAAAGAACATAAAAAAGGAAATAGAATTCTGCTGAGTAACTTTATTAAGATTGTTTTGTTTATAGTCCCTGTGCACTACCACCTACTGTAGTGGATGTGCAATTGCACTCCACGCCCACGCCCACTATTTTCGTAAGGTCGGGCCTAGTCAAACAACACTGCATCAGATAGACTATTAAATTTCAATATGCACATTTTGGGAAATGAGCAGCTAACAAAAGATTTACTTAGTTGTGTAATTTCACACTTGAGGGGCGGGCAGGCACTCTAGAGACACAGCTATTTGCATTCAAGCAATTAAAAAGTCAATTTTCCATAATATATCCCCTTTAATTATGGTCTAAATATGGTACATTAGAGGTGCGCAGACCATTAAATAAGGAAAACAATTGTCACTGCAGCCATTGGAGCAATGTTGATGTTATCTCTATTTAAACCAACGGGAGCCAATCCAGGCAAACCAAATGCGATGGTATTTTTTTTTCCGGGTGTTCGGTTGCGGGTCTTGAACTTACATAGCAGCAAATCGTAATTGGCCGCTTTGACATGGAATTTGTCGTCAATCTACTGCAACTACTGTCTGGCAAATGTTTACTAGAACAGCGTTGCCTTGGTATAGTTGGCTTAGCGTAATGCTAACAAATAATGCAAAATGGCATAGCTAACAAATAGCATCCGTGTCGCAGTGTCGTAACCCTTTCAGCAACAGATATTTGAACACAAATAGTGGAGCGGCCATGTAGACAGACAATTTCAAAATACTCACAGGCATATTGTCTTTATCCCCTGCGGCGATGTAGTAATATTACGGCAGCTCGTGATCTTAGTTGTGACCGTCTCCATGGACATTTGTATCTGTATCATACTGCCCCCCGGTGGTTACGGTGTGCACACCAGAAGTAGCTGCAATGAACTCACAATGAATTAGGATGCACTTTTATAAAGTACAATTATATTGAGTGCTAATTTGTTATTAAAAACTATTTACACAAATTCTTACTGCAACAGATTAATGGTGATTCCCGTTGTTATATTTTAACACCATTTCCTTCATGGAAATTGGTCTCTATATTCCTCGGCATGAGTCTTGTCAGTAAAATGTAAGAATGACGAAAAAGAATGAGGCTGCCCAAAAAAAAAACAAAAAAAAAGAAAAAAAAGAAAAAAGCAGACTCTGTGTTCATCCACCCTGTTCATTTTAGGATAGATACTCATAAGCTCCTAGTGGCATATTTTCTGCCACTTTTCTGGATTCATTATAAAAAACGACCTTGTACCAACTCAGAAAGTCTGCAAGACATGAGTACATATTTTCTTCAATTCCATTGCTGTCACTCAGAGTCGTTGTTAGCACGGAAGCATCGAATAGTTCGACACAGCTTTGCATAAACAAGCATAATTTGTAACGCCACTAAGTGGGGGTGGAAAAAGTCAAAAGGCAACAATGCATAGTTAAGTTTAATTACTTTGAGTTGACCATGTGTAAAGGTACTGTAAAAAAAAAAAAAAAAAAAAAAAACACCAGTGATGTTTTATAACCCTCAAAATAATCCTTTATTAGGGGCATGCCCGTGTTTATTGGTAGACTGTAAAATAAAACCCACGCCATTTAATCACACTAACCACCCTGAAGCATGTGGAAACTTTTTTGTCTCTCTCTTACAGAAGGTGATCAAATTTGTTTTATTGATTTATTTGGGGGGGAAATATGGTGGAAAAGTCAGGCTTGTAAAAAAAAAAAAAAAAAAAAGCAAATTTCACCAAATCAAATTATTTCCATTTAAATGCAATTTATTTAGAGTCTGTCCTCCCACCCTTATGAAAATGAGAAGCCAAAGCTACTGTAGTGTTTTACTCTTTTAATTGCGTGCATGTTCTGCGTGGCCGATCAGAGTACGCCACACCAGTCTTGACTCTCACTCACAAAATACAGTGTTGCTTCGAGATGCGAATCAAAACAACCGAAACGTTTGTACGGTGTTTTTAGCGAGGAAAGTAGCACTGTGTAACGTTGCGCTTTATGAAAACAACGTACTGACATCATTAAATAGAAGTTGTGAAATGTACCGCCGCCATCTAGCGGTGGGGGTCTGAAGCACACTTGTATCTCAAATTTTGCTTGTATCCCAAGACAAAAAATTTGACGATTTGCACCCCCAAAAAAATTCACATCACGTATGTATGGGCCTGTGAATTTTGTTATATGATTTGTCCATATGTGTTGCTCCACCGTTTGGTTCAAATATCCGTTGTTAAAGGGGTTGCTATGCCGATGCTATTTGCGTTAAAATAGCAGACATTAATGGAAAGTTCTTTTTTTTTTTTTTTTTTTTTTGGTAAAATACACAGCATGTTATTTGTTTATTTTTTAATTTGACAGTAAATTTGAACTGGGTGAGAAACAAGGTGAACCCTGTTTTTTGAAGAATTGTGGAGTGGGTTGAGTTCACTGCCACCAATCGTCCGGACGACGGCTTGTATCTCAAGGCAGCACTGTACAAGCAATTCATGTCAATTTCCCAAGCTTTTTGTATATTTCAACTTCCTCAACAGTTCCTCTCATTCCATTCCAGTGCATTTCTAAAACTTGGGGCTGTTCCTATTTTTCTGAAGTGTGTTGCAAAAACAAGGTGGAGAGCAACCATCTGGATGCTGCAGTCACCCAAGTGGCCAATTTGCTTATGCGCAGCAAAACAAGCTCGTGTGCGTTTCATTTGCAAAATGTATGGAGAGAAATGTTTGCAGGGAGGGGAAAAAACGAAAATGACAATGCGTGTGAGTGCGCGTAAGTGAGCATGACGCGCTGTTTATCGCGTTTCCTATCATTTCACGCAGATGTCTCATTAAATGTTGAACAGGTTCCCCGTGTCGCGCGCGGTGCGTGTTAAACTGTACGATCGCGTCCTGATATGATGATTGCTAGGTCATCAATATGTAATTAGAGGGGATCAAAAAAAAAAAAAAAAACGGATTAGCGCACAACACCTGCTCCTCATGGATTAGAGAGCAAAAGAAAGGCGGGGGTCTTTCCTGTGAAGCTCCCCGACATGCACATTGTGGCTTTATGTTTTGTTTGCTTTTTATGTTACTAAAAAGCCAAGCAGCTTTGAGTAACTTGATCTACGTTAGTCCGGATGGCGTTTACTTCCCTGCCTAAACTCAAAGGTAGGGGTGAACGCTTTTGAAAAATAATCTGGTTGCAATTGTTTTTTTTCCCCTCAATATTGCAACTGCGATTTAATATGCAATTATTTTTTCAATTTTATTTATTTATTTATTTATTTTTTTTGCAAACACAGCCAATATTTTTTTTTTTTTATTACATTAAACAATATCAAACATACAAATGCTTTGAATGAATGCTGACTTTCTAAACCTTTCTGGCATCTTGCCGACATGTTATTTTCGTCATCCTGTGATTTCAGTGTACGATAACATGAAGAATGACTTACGACTGACAAAACCCGCCTGTTCCGATACTTTGGATGCCTTTCGGGACAACTCGGGACGAACTCACAAACTCTGCCTGACATTTATTATCAATCGAGCTGCCCCAGGCTGTAAATCACAATGACATCTTGGAATTGGAAGCTCCAGTGGACTCGGATACAACCGGCGCTCGGGTCTGACCTTTTCTGGGTTATGCCGTAGCATTTAATTACGTTTTCAAGACTCATGTCCCATTTTTATGATTTTATACAGCGAGATTAAAGCCTCCCGCCTAATGCATACTCTTCTCGTCAAGAATTATTGCTTGAAGCCTGCTCCGCTCACGTTGAGGTAATAACTTTGCAACAAGTCCTCGTTTGGACAATGTTTTTTTTTTTTCACAACTCAGTGAGAGGCCTCTCCTCATTTTTCGATAAGGACTTGGACTTGACATGCCTCTTAACAGTTTAGTACTTAAAACATGGAAAAACACACGTTAGGCAATCACAGTGCCTAAAATGACTATAATGAAGAAATGTAGCAAAGCGGCAAGAACCAAAGCACACCGCACTGGTCAAATTAGTACGCGTGCACACGCACGACAATGCGGAGTGATTGTCTGTCAGATATATCAATTATTAAATATACAGTTTCTTTATCACAGAATATGAACTCGGATACTACGTACGTAGACAACTTTTTAACCCCACTCCAAAAACAGTTGGGTTGAAAATAACACAATTTGGGGTCAAAAATGGACCAATCCACTACTTTCCACAACTTTCTGGGTCGTTTTGTACAAATTGACCCAATTAGTGGCTCGGTCCATTTTTAACCCAAAATTAAGTTCTTTTTAACCCAACTATTTTTAGAGTGTGGGTGAGGTACGGAAAAGAAATCCATCCCGCTAATAAATTTTAGTTGCGCCAGCAACTGCATAAATGTCTTGTTTTGTTTCATCTAACTCACCCCAAGTGTCCGTCCTGGGTACCATTGCGTTTCAAATTTGCCGACAGGACACCCCCAAAAACTTATCAATACTCGTTAAGTATTGTGACCAGAATTATAAGGTACACCGATGAGGAGTAAGGACATGACTTGCAGGTACGGGACGCACCGTGGTGTAAAATATGTGAAATTGGGACTGCCTGTCAAAGCTCCAATTAGCGACGCACTGACGGGATCAATGAAAACATATAAAAAGTCTACACACCCCTCTTCAGATGCAAGGTTTTGTGGTATGAAAAATGAGATCAAGATAAATCATTCAAAAACATTTTCCACCATTAATGGGACAATAACGGTATAAATTGGGGGGAAAAAAAGATACTTTTTAGTCCGAAAGTAAAAAAACAACAACTGATAATTTAGTTGCACAAGTGTACACACTGTAGCTGTGTTCAAGAATTATCATATTCAAAGTTATGTTACCTGCCATTTAAAGTGCCTCTGGGTAGCCTCGAATAAAGTTCAGATGTTCTAGTAGGCTTTTCCCTTCATATTTAATATCACAAACCTGGAATTCAGTATACAGGGGTGTGTAGACTTTTTACATCCACCGCAACGATTGATAATCCAGTTTTGTGTCAAAGTATTTTACAGTCACCATGCAAACAAGTGCGAGTCTGCTCCCTTCAGTCCACCAGAATTGTCTTATGGGCTCCTGTTATATCGGACTTTGGAATCGGGACGGGACCTTTGCGATCTGGCCATTATGGACAATTCCCCAAACCGAATTAGCCGGCTGCTAGTCTGATGCCGAAAAGCTGATGGTGTCGCCCAGGCTGAAATGAACCCAGTTTTGGAGAATGGCACTTTTCATTTTCGAGCCCTGCCCCGCATTGACAAAATGTCCGCTCGGTGCATACTCATGACGACCATATAAATGGAAAGCAACGTGATAAAAGAGGTGTCGTGCGTAATTGCATCATTTAAAAGCTTTCATGGAGAGCTTTGCACTAAATGAAACAGATGATGTTTGCTGGCGCGTGGACACAACGCACATATGTCGCTTCTTGTCAAAATATATCAAACGCAATTGCATCCAATTAAGCATTTGGAAAGCTTAGATGGCTTTAAGACAACACATCTTCATTTGGCCGTGGGTGTAATACGCAATGAGATTTTAGCAATGTTGCACGTTGCGGCCCCCTGACAGCTGGTACGCATGTTTTTTCTGCGCGAGGTCATTTGTGCATGAAGGTTGGATAAAGAAATCATATGTTTCATCAGGCGGCTTAATTGAGGTTAACAAAGCATTACAAAGAAAATGAAAGCAATGGTGAACAGGCTCTCTAGCTCGTTTAAAAAAAAAAAAAAAATAATAATAATTCACGGCGATTCCTCAAAATGATCTACAAACTGACGCCGTGCTACCTCCACTTTAAATGGAAATAAAGCTTGACAATTTAGTGGCAACCATCTGTCAAAAAGACCCGCTTCCGAGCGGGGCTGATTATGGATGAATTCCCAAGTAGGAATGCAGTAAAATTTGCGAAAAATGGCTGCTTCAACCCTCTTTGTATTCAATTTCTAGCCGAAATCCTGAAATTTTTTTTTTTTTTTTTTTTTTTAAGCTGGTGGCTAATTTTTCTTTAAACTTTCAACGGCGGCGCTACTGAGTGAGTTATGAGTAATCGTGTTGGGGATCCGTTAAAATACATTTTTATGCAGTATGCATGATCTGGTGTGTTTTCCTGCCATGTTGCAGACCCCAAAAGGGATTTTGTTGCCGAGCAAAAAAATAGCAATCATTTCAAGAAGGCCTTCCACGGTCCCTCCACGATATTGTGTGCTGATATTGATGATTTCCCAGCCAGCTGTAATGGAGCATAAATGACAGAAATATTTTCATTTATGAATCTAATAAGATCTATGGCCTACATGATTTACATTTTCTTTTAATGAATGGCTAATACTATAATTCTCCCACCATCAAATCTGCTGGCCTTGGATATTCATGCATGCTTCGTAATCCAATCTCATTCATTATCTAAAGAGGTTCTAATACGATCATTAGGTGTCGATAGCGAGGACACTCCATAAATTTAATCCTTCATTGCATGGTACAAATGATTTATTTTTTTTTTTTTTGTAACAGAATGAGTCAAACCTGCTATTTGAGGGGGAATAAAAAAAACAAAAACAATTTGGGATATGTCAGAGTAATCTCATCATGACTTAAATGTGTTATTCTGTGCAAAAACGCCAATTGTGATAACGGAACGGCAAACGGGAGCTGTTATGACTCCCAAATTAAATCCTACAAGGAAGCATTTTTCAAAGATGCGTGCCCAAGTGCGACGGTTGATTCGACCGCTGCTTCCCATGATGGCATCAGGCAAAGCAAACAGGGAGCAGTCATTACCAGGAGCATGCAAATGCAGGGGGGCCTGATGATTCTTATGCCAAGGCTGTGCTCCTACTTGAGAGTCTTGGTGACTCTGCAAAAATACATAAAGCGCCACTTGAAAGCAGACGCTTTTGTGTTTGGAACTAAAGAAAAATCAAATGAAAAAGTTTCCTCACCTCATGGAAATTTGGCACCGTGCCAAGATACAACAGTAGAAGGCTTATTATTAGCCCAAATCATTCCATTTTCTATTCCCTGGTTAGTCCTCATGAGAACTTTAGAGGCAGGGTACACCTTGGACTAGTCGCCAGCCAGTGGCAGTAATTTGCCAAGATTTCCAGTAAACGTGTCCCTGTAATGTGTTCAAATCTTCTGGAGTTTGAACTGACGTCAAGCACACAGTCAAATTCAGATCAGCAAGCATTGATTGATTATTCTGGTTGTGTTGTAGCCATTTTTGCGAGCATTTAAAGTAGAAGTCTACCCAAACACATTTTTTTTCAAGAATATGTTCTATGCGTGACCGCTAGTTGAAACATGGCATTCTGATTCATATTGCGTTTGCGGAATATGAGCTAAGCAGCAAAATCCACCCCTTTTTAGCCATCTCAGGGAGCGGCCATTTTGTCTTTTTTGTCGACCGAAAATGACATCTCAGGACTTAGGTAATGACCAATCGGGGCTGAGCTTCAGAAAATATGAGAGCCGCAATTGGTCATTACCTAAGCCCTGGGTAGTTGTGATGTCATTTTCAGTCGACAGAAGTAACAAAATGGCCGCCCCCAGAGATGGCTAAAAACGGGTGGATTAACTCTCCACAAACGCAATATTTATCAGAATTCCTTGATCAACTAGTGGGCTTGCATAGAATATATTCTTGAAAAAAATCTATGTTTGGGTCGACTTCCTCTTAAACTCATTCACTGCCATTGACGAATTTACTTGTCTTTTCACAGTCCAGCCGTTCAAGCCCAGGAACTTATTGATATTTTTTTCCACATTTTTTCAAAACGTTAGGGTAAAAGAGGGTCTGAAAATGTCTGGCAGTGAATGAGTTAACTATTTTTTTTTTTTTTTTGACATTCATATATGAACAGTTGCCACATTAAATGCGATACATTTTTCTTACATAGAATACAGCACACATGTCATGTGATTAATTCAATCAGCCACTACTTCCAAAAGAGAAGCACTTGACTCCCTCAGAGGAACTAAACCCAGCAACTGGTTCAGGTACGACCCGTGGGTGAAGATCAAAGCTTGCAAAATAAATGTGTTTACTGAACACAGCAACTCTGTGGACAGGAACATCCCTTTCACTTGGGGGAGACATCAAAGAGAACATGTTTTTTGGACCGCGTAGCGTGAGCATGGAAGAACGTAAGCCTCGATATTGAGGTCTCGAGAAAACCTACCCACTCTGACCAGTACTGGAACAGAAGATGGAGCTTATCAGAACCTTCAAGGATCAGAAGTCACAAAGAGCAGACACACATCAGGCAGTCTCTTACTAACTGCGATTATCCGAACCGGGCCTTTTGTCAAATCGGCAGATAGCAACGAGAGGCGTAATACGGTGACCCCTTACGTGGCTTGTGTGGCGGAGAAACGGAAGAATTTTCTGTAAACGTAACATACTTACGCATTTCAAACCCTTTAACGCCCGCAGACAAAATCTGGTTCATCCCAAAGACAAATTCCCCAGAAGCAAACTCTGCAAATCGTTTCTGCAGTGCGGTGTAGTGAGAAGTGCAAAGAGCTCCACATTGGAAGGACCAAGCAGCCTCGCCACCAGGGGCGGAGCCAGAACGCGGCTATTGGGTGGGCCTGGAAAAATCAGGGTGGGCATGAATATTTCTCTCACTGAGTACAATCCTCCTGTCCCGACACTTTGTATAGTCAAATAAAATGACAAACTGAATAATATGACGTTCAGATCTTCCTTAGACAACCGCAATTATGCCATTCTTAATAAAAGTCAATAAAAAAAAAAAAAAAAAAAAAAAAAATACACATTCCAAAATAATTTAATAACTTACAAAAAATTGTAAAGTATATATTTTTTCATGAGTCTCACTGGGTGGGCAGTCTGTCAATCTGGGTGGGCCTGTGCACACGCAGGCCCACCCATGGCTCCGCCCCTGCTCTCCACAAGCGCACGGTACAACATCGCAGAGCAACTTTTTCACGTCCAGAACTGGCGGATGAGTTGAATCACACAAGTGGTAGTGCCTTCCTTTGATGACAACAATATTGAAATTCAACAACCACCCTGCTAAAGAAAAAAATATTGAGGTCTAGAGAAGACCTGGATGGCTGATAATCTACACACAGACACATGGATGATGATGATGATGATGATGAGGGCAAATTTCCACAAGTGGTGGTAATTCCTATGGGAAAATTGTATCTAAATTTGAAAAAAAGAAAGGATTTATTATACTGCACAGCTGTCGCTACTATAACATAATTATCATCTCTGTTCCTTTTATTTTGATAAATTCACTCGGTAGGAATACGCAGTAGACGACTGGCGAGTTACCTTCGAGTGATTCAAGGATAGTTGCTTGACTGCTCACTCCGAGTGTCCTGTCGAAGGGTGTGCGAGTATTGCAGGATCGCATCACGACTCTTTACATGGCAAGGTCAGGCAAAGTGCAATCTTCGGAAATGCTTCCAAAGAACAGTACATTTTCAGACAATTTCCGCCTTTAGTGTGAGTTTTCACCATCGAGCTGAGGGACGCTCCCTGCCCGAAGCTTTCTTGTTCTTCAGTCAAGCCACAGTTATTTAATTAATGTACTAATCTAGCAATTTAAAAGTCAAGTGACTTAGCCGCTCTTTGAAAAACAGCCTTCAGCGGATGGGGGTGGGGGTGGGGGTGGGGCGGGGGGCGGGGTTGTCCGAGGAGGTGGCGGTCCCGCGGTCAAGTTCAATCGATAGCAATTACAAGGCTTGCCATTGACGCCAATGTGCTAGCCGCCTTCGGGCTAATCATTACCGGTCTGCAGAAACGCTACTTTATTTGGACACGGCTCAAACCGGACACGTTCACATAAACAACGATGTAATCATCCCAAAATGAAAATCGACTTGCTGTTTCAAAACAATAGTGACACAAAAATGGTACATTTGAGTATCACTACGGCAGCTGTTTTTTTTTTTTTTTTTTTAACGGATGGACAACATTGCTAATGACAGTTTTCTCAAAGAAATAAATACCTCGATCAAATAGAAGCTTCCACTTTCCCACCAGGAAGAAATGAAAGGGATATTAACTCCCTGCATACTCACGTTTCGACATTTGCAAATCGATTGGGAAATACTTTTTTCTTTGGTGCAACTTTGTGGCATCTTGGTGCCAAAGGACTATGGTTAAGTAAGTTGAGGAGCTTCGATTAGATGAAAGTTGTGTTTCGCTGCCATCTTGCGCCAAGGAACTGTGTTGAAGTGGATTGCGGAGCTTCATGTCAACCGATTTAGTGCTTTACTACCGTCTATCTCGTGACGTCTTGCTGCCGAGGAACTATGTTGACGTGACTTGAGGAGCTTCATTTGGACAAAGGTAGTGCTTTGCTGCCATCTTGTGGCATCTGGTGTCAAGGTACTCTGTTGAAGCTAGTTGAGGTGCTTCATTTGGACAAAAATAGCGCTTTTCCGCCATGAGAAATCATCTTGGTGCCAACGAACGATGTGTCCATTTATTTTTAATAAATTTATTCACTAGTTGAAACAGGGCGTTCTGATGAATACTGCGTTTGTGGAATAAGTGTTAATCCACTTGTTTTTAGCCATCCCTGGGGGCGGCCATTTTGTCTTCTGTCGACTGAAAATGGCATCACAACTGCTCCAATCACGGCTCAGATTCAGAAAAGCCGTGATTGGTCGTTGTGAGCGGTTGTGATGTCATTTTCAGTCGACAGAAGACAAAATGGCCGCCCCCGGAGATGGCTAAAAACGAGTGGATTAACACTTATTCCACAAACGCAGTATTTATCAGAATGCCTTGTTTCAACTAGTGGATTTGCATAGAACCTATTCTTGAAAAAAATATGTTTGGGTTGACTTCGTTTAAGGATACTGTGGTAAGATGAATTTGAAATATTAAAGTGTTTAGGTATGATAGTTTGAACTTTTTAAAAGACAATTCTAAGCATTTGTAGTTGGGGCATCATTTACCTGCTCGCAAATACTGTATACTGGTAACTTTGTTTCATTTTATGCAAAATTTGCTCACAAATAAAGCCCTGCCCGGAGTAAATAAATGCCCCAGGCCGCGCCATAAAGTGAATTTAAACCAATCTTGGTTTCAGGCACGGTTCTGGTGGAAAACATGCAGATCAATGGCCGTGCGCAGGACCCAGGCAGAACCATCTCGCTGACTTTACCTGACAACTACGACTACTGGGTGATATTGGAACCGACACGACAGAGGCTCTACCTAAACAGCACCGGCCGCGTTCTGGACAGAGATGTAAGTAGGCACACGGTCAAGAAATTCAAAATGTATCCCAGGCCACCCCTTTTTTTTTTTTTTTCTTTTGTTGCATAAATACGTATGTAAATAAGAAGCGTTTCTCGTTTGGGTTAATTTGCATTCTAGAAGCATTGGTCTCCTTGTGGCCCGGGGTTAGCGCTCTTATGGTTGGTGATTAAAGGTTTATAAACACACATTTATTTTTATATTCATAGAAACTCTTGCCCGTTCTTTATTGAGGTCATTAATTCTTAAACCCTGAGAATAGAGGGGAGCGACGAAAATTAAGAATAGATTAAATTAAAATTAATAGCCGAACAGGCTCGTCGCATTAAATTGGCTTGCGTGTTTTTTATTTATTTTATTTTTTTATGTTTTGGCCATGCTTAAGAGGAACAACCCGAAGAATACATTGGATTCATAGTCTTTTTTTTTTTTTGGGCACAGAACATAGGTCATAGGTCATCTCAAATTGGAATAAAAGGCATTTAAATTTCCTTTTCGCTGGTGTGTGTGATAATGTGATAATTGGAGCCGGATGGATTTGTTTACGTTTTTTTTTTTTTTTTAATTCTTATTTTTTTATGGTATACAAGATGAGGAAGAAAGGTTCCAGGACTGGTGTCACGAAAAATTGTGCATGTGTCACGATTTTCTTTTTATGTTCCTACTAAACAGCCCAAACAGATTGACTCAAATTCGCAACATCTGTCACAGAAGAGAAAAAGTTGGACAACACAGATTCCGCTTTATGTTAGTCTAGCCCAAAGGCATGGGAACAAAAACAGGAAATAGAAGCCTACCAAAATAAAAGCATTGGTGATCATCCCCATTTCTATTTGCTTATAGTACTTGGACTTGCAGCTCTTCCTGCTCTTCTTCTCTTACCATTGTTTTTCGAATTTTTGTCAATTTTACAAAACTTTAGCAAACTTTTGCGCTGTTCTACATTCCATGTATTTGCAAATAGGACTAATTGCAACGTGAGCGCCTCATTTCCCTTTTCTGTTTTTGAGTCATTTTGTCATCATTTTCGCACACTTTCACATCCATCTATCCTGCTTATCGTTAAGAGAGGTCATAAATCAAACTTGACATGCCTGATAGGCTCAATTAGCGATCTGCAATTGTGGACTTATTAAAGCCTTTATACCTAGATGGCCAACAGGGGCGGGGGGGGAAGCAATTATCTGTGACAGGGAGTGTGTAACATTGTCAATCACTAGATTAAAAAAAATGTTCGGGAAACACTCCTGGCTTCCTCCCATTACTGGATTTGTGATGGACAGTCAATGTAAATATTAAAGTTTATGACCACCTTCCTTGTTGCTAATTTCAGATGATGCAGGATTGTAAAAAATATTGAATACAGGAGTACCTTAATTTAAGTGACTTTAGAATTTTTTTAATTCCAGACTGCTATTGTCTTTTTTTTTTTTTTTTTTTAATGAGTGAACATGAGACAATCCACTACTAAATGGCATCAGCAAATTTAACATCTGGCCACCATCAGTTCTTTTGGTTTCCTCACAGTCAGAGGCATCTGTTGTTTTTTTGTTTTGTGCAGTTATTTTCCCAAATGTCTATTTTCCTAACTTGAGAGTGAGTGCTGAGAAGGAGAATCAAATCATATTTATTGAAATGAAGCTTGATCCTAGAAAAACACGAGTGACTCACGCGCTTGTGGTCAACAGTACGAGTAGTCTACGTCTGCACTCCGCACTATACCGAAGCAGAAAGAGTTGATAAAAGCTATAGAGAATTAAACTTGTAGCCAAGGTGCTGCTGTATTTAAAAAAAATAAATAAATAAATAAGTCTGCTCAGGCTTACTGAAAATCCAAAACAAACAAGAAAAATAATCATTTGTTTGCCGTAGATGACGATTTAATAAACGGCTGCCTCACTGAAATGTCACAATTGGAGTTGTTGACGCAGATAGCAGGCAATTTTGATGAAATGGGTGCTAATGAGGAAATGGATGCAGACATTTGACAACAAGAGCATATGAAAAAATGCCAACTGCGGAGCTCAGATAGGAAGGCTGCACTTAGGAAAATGTCTGCTTTAAAAACAAAAGGAAGTTCCGCATTTGCTTATGAGAGCACCACTCGTCGGGCATAAACAAATAACAACACACAACACTGGCCTAAATTCTGTCTCACCCCCCCCCCCCACCACCAAAACCCTCTTTCAGCCTCCCAACTACATTACCACCATTGTGGTTCAAGTCCAGTGCACAAACGAGCTGGTGGGAACCGTTATTCTGCACGAGGTCCGGATCGTGGTGAGGGACCGCAACGACAACACGCCGCGTTTTCAGCATCCACGCTACTATGTGGCCGTCAACGAGGTAAGGACATCTTGGTACAATAAACCTTCAACAGAATAAAAAAAAAAAACAAAAAAAAAAAAACTTAAACTCATTCACTGCCATTGACGTATTTATTTGTCTTTTTTTTTTATAGTCCAGCCATTCAATCCCAGGAATTTATTTATATTTTTTTCTATTTTTTTTTCAAATGTTACGGTTAAAAAAAAAGGTCTGAAAATGTCTGGCAGTGAATGAGTTAAGTACATCTGCATAAAGTCATCTAATAAAACAAGCCATGAAATCATTGTCTGTGGATGGATGTAACTCAACATGTTGAGCTTTTTCAGACAGGAAAATATTTGCGAGTCAAACAACAGCCTACGTTTTTGCTCCACTTGTTCCGAGCCACAGTTAATCACTCTCCAATATCACATAATTGACGCAATACTTTACAATCAACTCATTCAACTAAATGATAGTCCTCTGCAATCACATCTCATTGTGAACATGGACCTAATGTTGGGGCCGTGTCGCTTTCCCAAAGCGCTAAAGTCCTAAACTCTCAAACGTCTTCATATTGCTCTTTCACTTTTGCGCCCCTGCAGTGCAAAGAGGCTTTATAATTGCTTTTTAGAAGTCCAATTAAAATGAGGAACAGCCTGCAACTGTTATTAGTGTAAATGCAAATACAGTAAAAAAAATAAAATAAAATAAAAAAAAGCCGCAAGCAACAATTGCTCATTCAATCTTTGAAATGGTCATCAAACTTTGATGCCATGCGCAACCCACATTAGCGTTGGTTAAAAAAAAAAAAAAAAAAAAAGTCAAATTAGCCCTGCCCATCCGTCTCGGTTACCTGCGTCCGATTGGGGATTTCCCCAGTAGGACTTCATCATACTGTGAGCCCCGGAATTTGCCCAACGTGGCTGGTTCAAACCAAAATGAGCTCCTTGAAACTATTTCTTGCATCCTGTTCTGATAGATATGTGCAAACGTCAAAACAAAATAAAAAGTAAGTATGATGAAAAATCTATCCCAAACTATTGCCACACATTGGTGCTCATTTGGGCAAATCCCGTCGTAGGATTTTCTAAAAGCACCAACTCTGGCATACGCCTAAAATAGCTGCTTCATACCAAAATGGCTGACTTCCTGTTCAACTCGCAAACCTGTTTTCGAGGGTGAATTTCGGAAAACTTCCCAGAGGTTGTGCTACCGAATACATTTTTGTTTTGGGCTGCCAAAATACATCAATTTTCACCAGGTTATACACACTTTGATTCTTTGGGCAAGTTCACCCCCTCTCCAAAAGCAATTCTTTCTTTTTTAAAAAGCAATTCCTGGAGGGCCCATTAATCCTGATTTTATTCTCACAGATCAAAGTGCGCCTCACTTGATATGTCCATATTTGCTCCCTCTGTTCAAACTCATGCATGTGTTTCATGTGCCACGAGTACGTTCGAGCTGCGAGGGTTCAGCAGGCCATTGCGCGAGTCCGCTCCAGCTGCACCTACGCGTCTCCCGCCGACCCCCCCCCCACCCGACCCCCCCGCCCCCGCGACCGCAGCGTTGGATGCTAATTCCCCCGCAGTGTTGTGATCAATCTCCGCTTTCGACTCTCGCGTTGCGCGCGTACGCTCAAGGTCCAGTGTGTTACCGTAGCGTGAGTCACGGCGCGCAAAAACGCTCTCCTCCGGCCCGGCGCTGAGGGCTCAGGGGAACCACGGCGATTCTCATACTTACTTTTATTATTCCGTCAGCAGTGTGCATAAGCCCTCGGCCGCCGGCCCCGCTGCTGACGGCGACGTTTTCCCTTTTTGATTTGCTCGGGCCGTGGCCGTAATGGCGCGGAGTGGACGCCGGTAATGGCTGTGACCGTGCATAGGCGCTCTCTTAACAACAAGAAAAACAAACAGGAGGCTGTAAGAGCTGCTGACGTGACTTTACCTCCCGGCTCTTATTTTATTTGATTTTTATTTCCCTCCTACAGCTCACCCCGGTGGGAACGACCATATTTACCGGCTTCTCGGGAAGAAATGGAGCCGCCGACATCGATGATGGGCCAAATGGACATATAGAATACAGCATCCTTTACAACGCCAATGACCCGGTATGTATTGCCCTTTTTTTCCGCTGCACTGTACCTGCTGTACAGTACGCGCGCTGGTAGAAATGGCCGTTTGCGCTGTTGTGGGGGTGAACACAGCTGATTCGATTCCTGGCCGATTCAAGTGGCGCCTCTCATTCCTTTTAAATTCCGCGTGGGAGAGGCACACGCTATTCACAGTGGAGGCATAACGGATTCACTGGAGTCCATGCAGGAGATCCCACGCATGGAAACTACGTTTATAAGGAACTGGAAGAAGATCTGCCCATAAGGATGATGTCTGTCTATGAATATAGAGCCCTTAGTCAAGACATAATGAAAATAAACACATAACTGAGCTGCGGATACTGCATGGACACTGCACTTGGTTTTCGTGGCGCACAACTCAGAGTAGGATGCGGGACGGCGCAGACGACAGCGACACGGTGCAAGTGTGCCCTTATTTGGCCCTGGTTGCTAAGCTACCGAACCGGTAGTGGCCTGGTACCCTTTCCTGCTTGTTCTAACGTAAGAGCAAATAGTTACAATGTATAAAGCCCTGATTTTGCTTACGAGGAGGAGTAGACATTATCAAGCATGTCTGGCTATGCTATATTTCACGTTAAGCTAACATTTCTTTGTTAAAAAGGCCAAAATCACGTTTCTACTACTTTGTACTGTATATTCAACGCAGAGGAGATCTCTCTTGACTCCCTCACGGCGCTTGATTCATCTTGTCTCAAAGCCCGGGACGCCACGTTCGTAACTTTTAGCAACGCACAACCGCAAAATCTCTCGAAATCACTCGAGCACAACTTGAGAGCTCTCAACGCAGTTTACGTTCACTGCCGCCATCAAATGGCGGCGTATCTGACGCTCGCGTAAACTCACCGCGGCTCATGTTTTCATAGTTTTTCCTCCGTACCATTTTGAAACGGGCAAGCGACCTTACGGGACTTCCTCGGCCATCACTAACTCATTAGACACGCCTACATCATTTCTTGTCTTTTATGGCTGCTTGCAGGAATCCAACAGCACAGTGAGCGTGGCAAATACCCTCTCGGGACACATTGTTCTAGCTGACAGGCTCAACTACGAGGAGAGAACACGCTACCTGGTTTTGATCCAAGCCAACGTAAGTGGAAACGCCGTATAAGTGCTCCGTCTCCACCCGTTCCGAAAAAGGGAATTTGATGCAAATGTTCGCACGTGACGCTCCTCCGACTAAAAGGTCAACTTAAAATAACATTTTCTCACGGCATTATTAATGGCGAACATGAGGGAAAAATAGCCGTCCACGCTTGGAAGGGTATTTGATGGTGATGATGAAGTCGAGAATTTAATTTAGCGCACCTTTAACATTAGAGTAGGTGTCAGATAGGAGGAAATGAAATGATCACATTTCCACCTCAGAAGGTCAACGACGTGGGAGGGAGGCCGCCACGAGCTCATCGATTTGACTGATATTGACCTTCAAGTGATTGACACGCACCGTGTGACCACAAGGTCCAAACCTTCCCTGAGCCCCGATGTAATATTTGCGACAGCCGTGATGAAAATATGCCGAAAACATAACGAATCTCCTTCCAGTCTGCACCATGGCTCAGACTGCACTAAGGCGGCAAAAACACTCATTTGTTGCCGCACCGTTGTATGTTCATTACATATTTGCATTAAATACGTGTCAAATTTGCCGATTTCGTTTGATAGAAATCTCAATGTAACGCTTTAGTTTTGGATCACGTCGGTCAAGAGATGAACTGCGAGGTCTACGTTTTAAGACTTTTTTATTTATACACACAAAGTTGAATATTACTCACAAAACTGTCGAAATCATTGTTAGTGAGCACCTCTCCTTTGCCGAGTTGGAGATCGAGATTTTGTGTGACACATTTACTGTGTGGAAAAAAAAAAAGTTGTTCTTTTTCAGAGTATCGAGATTAATTAAACAAATCATTTGGATTACTGATTGCATGTTGTTCTAACTTCTTGAGATGGCACACAGGATTTTTTTTGTTAGCTGTGAGGTAAAATAATCAAAACTATAAAAGCTAAATCACCAAAAAATGTCACTCTGTACGTAGATAGATATCTAAGCTTTATTTTTACATTATTATTAGCCATATACTGTAATTATTATTTCGTTATATATTATTTTATTTGTGTTTTTGATTTTATTCTGCCATTATTTAATTTGTTCTAAAAGTCGTTGATGCATCTTTTTTAAACAAATATCACAGGAAATGTACTTCAATAATTTTATCTCAAATGCCGTTATTTCCCATATTTTAAGCAATATTTGATTGCATATTTTGCTCATTTCCATCAACCCCTTCTATTTGTATGCCATCCATTGAGAAAAGTAGACGAAATGACAGCTTGTCAGCCAATCTCATGAGACGTACCGCCATAGCTTCAGTTATTCCCGCAGGTAGTTTGTGGTCAACTTTGCATGATAGATTTGAGATGGAAGTGCTACTTAAAGAGGTGTAACGTCCATCTCTGTGTGGAGAACATGTAAAAACAAGTCATCCTAATGATGCTATTAAGGCAACCCAAATCATTGATGATGGCATTTGTACACACTTGCCCTTGGCTTCCAGATGGTAAAATAAATGACTCCGGCCGGGCTCGGTTCCAGTAAATATTTCACAGCCGGGGGGGTCTGAATTCATTATAACATACTGATAAGTCACCCTAAGAAGTCAACTTATGAGATGAAACACATCAGGAGAGAAGATTTAGGCTACAGCTGCTAATGGTCATTGTGGAGCTGAACCTATTTCTTTTCTTGCTGCCTGGATGATCACATGAGTCAGCTTTTTAAAAAGCTCCACGGGCCCTGAGAGGCTTTCCAGAAAAAGAAATGGAAGCAAAGCGTACTATTTACAAGAACTCTCTCGCTGTGTGTCAAAAGTGTAATTGTGCTTGGACTCTGTGAACTTCCTTTTCAAGCGCTCGCCTCAGTTCTCAGGGTTAGCCATTGTGGGAGGAACCGCTTGTCGGTTAGGAATATTGGAGCGGGAGTAAAACAGAAAGCCCTCATTTCATTGTATTTTATTCAAGGATGAATATTTGAAACAATCGTATTGATTTCTTTGTCCAACAGCCGAAGCAACGACATGGCTGAGCAACGCGCTCTCGCTTTCGTCATACCGACTGCGACGACTCCCTCGATGGCTCTTACTCACTCAACCCTGAAGGGGTTTTCACACTGCACTTAGTATTCTTGGCTAGCAGCGCAAGGCAAGCAGCGTCCCGCTGCAGGTTTGCCCACATTTTGAAGTAATTGCGTAGCGGAGTCACCCGGAAGTAACAGGAAGGCTTTTTTCCCGCTGGTAGCTCTATTGCCTTTTCGCACTCTGAAATCACTCGGCCTGTCGCCCTCCTGTTGGATGCGCCATCTGACATCGCAGTGACTCTACGTTTTTCAACTTGAGGCAGCATCGCGGCGTGCGCTCACGTTGCATGTCTCTAAGGGCACTTAAAAAATGTCTTGTTTTAACTTTTGAATGCACATTTTTTGCTGTAGTTAATTTAAATTAAATTTAATTAAACATATACATAAATATGGCACATAATTAAAATATATGTAAATATCTTCTTTTTTGGGGCGGATGGTGTGTGCATCTCTCTAAGACTATTTTGTTAATTGTCAATTGATGGAGTGCGATACGATTCAAGGATGGTTCGATTTGAAAGTGGAAGGATTCGATGCGGTCCGATTCAACGGGGTTATGATTCAATTCGATACGGTCTGGCTCAGTTCGAGAGGGTATGATGCAATCAGCTTCTCGTTGTCATTTTACATAAATATGAATGCATTGGTCAGTGTTGTAAATGTTGCATTTCCTTCAAAGTATTACTTAACTTATTGTTTCAATAAGGGATGATTCAATATGTATTTCGATGCATTTTAAAGTCAATAATTGTGGTTCCTAATACGTATACAGTATATATATGTAATATACATCATATTTTAATGCGTCCAAATTACTGTTGCATATAGCATAGTTGCCTAAGTCATATTTGACTATTTTGCAAAAAACAAGAATAAACACGCACATAAAAACAACAACATTTTAGTAAATTGAAAATGACTTAGGCTAGTATGCTAATGTTTTCATTCCTAGTTGTTATAATGTTCTTCTGTGACGATGCGGTAGTATAGTCCAAGATTACAACTGATTGCTATCAACCAGCTGCACACAATATGATATATGACACCGATTCTATTGGGAGTATGTGCACCGGCAGCTCACAAATCAACGCCTCTGCGGGGAGCTTTAAATGTTGACACCCGAAATCGATTGTTCCGCTTCCAGGACCGGGCGCCGTACCCTCCCAACAGACGCACGGCCACCACCACGCTGACGGTGGACGTCCTGGACGGCGACGACCTTGGGCCCATGTTCCTGCCGTGCGTTTTGGTCAACAACACGCACGACTGCAACCCCCTCACCTACCGCGCCGCCATCCCCGAATTCACCGAACCGGTAAGAGCTGACGGACGGACGCTGGCCAAGACACAAAGTCGTTTGAACAGATTACCCACTTTTTTTTTTTTTTTTTTTTACATAGCGGTAACCTTGTGTTTGGATAATCTCATAGCATTTCTTGTTTTCTCCTTTCGGTATGGAGGGAGAGCGCCGTTGTGGCTGCGAGGCGTCACTATGGTAATTCCCGGGGCAATTTTCCAGGGTGTTGGACCAGCAATTAGAGCTGCAGGCTGTGTCGGATGACAGTAAGACACCCGCAGAATTCATAGAAGCGAGACCATTTTCAGAAGGACGACAAAGTGGCTTAAAAATATGAAGTTAAGACTGAGAGGGAAGGGTTACGTGAAGGGTCCACGATGGCTTATTTGTTGAATCAAACTGTTTTGATCCTTGTGTTTTTTTTTTTTTTTGGGAACCCTAAAAACATACATACAAGTGATTATAGAAAGTCTACACGCGCATACTATAATGCCACTTGTTAGTTTCAAACTGGGGATCAGACATTCCAACTCATGCTAAATTGGGAGTCAGCATCCCACTGCTAGCAGTTAAAGTGCCTCTTATTAGACCCAAATAAAGTTCAGCTGTTCTAGTAGTCTTTTATTGACATTTTTGCCAACTTGCTTCAGCTACTTAGTTACAGTTGCTGAGTTACAGCTTCTTAGTTACGGTTCTTTACTTGAAGTTACTCTCTTAGTTACATTTACTGGCTTATTCGCAAACTGGGGATGTGCTTTGTGTTCAGGATCACATTCGACTCGCGTTCACTGTTTTACTGTCCAAAATGAAATCACACAGTATACTGTGTATCTTTTTTTGTACATGGAAATGGCACCATTTGCACATATATGTTTTCTATGTGGTTTTTAGTAAACAGAAGAGGAATTGGAAATTCAAGTTTATCTTCTCACCGGATGGCTGAATGGCTGCCCTCAAAATATTCTCATTGGTCCGTGAGTCAAGTTTGACTCTGTTTGACTCCAAAACATGACGTACGAGCGAGGCACAGTTGTTTATTCAGAACTCTTCCCTTCAGCTGAGCCTCGTGTGCGATGTACTGCATAATTCATCATAAAAGCTTTGCGCGCTGCCAAGCGGCGGCCTTAGAAGCAGAGGCTAATTCTTCACTGGAAGAAAAGGTTGGCCTTCTTCTCCCCCGGCCGTCTCGCCGCCCGTTCCCGCCTCAGCGCTGCATGTGACAGACTCCCTTTGCTGACAATTATGACTGATGTTGCAGTCGTGCTGAGTGAGCTATTTCTTCCTGCATAGTCAAGGCGGGAAGGGATCAAGTCACTCATGTGCAAGTCTCAAGTGCGTCTCGAGTGGTAACCTTCAAGTCGCAGGCGATTCCCAAGTTATTTTGTCTTGCGCTGGTCATGTCAAGCCCCAAGTCAAGTCAATTTATTCATGCGAATCTCACCTGCAGTATTGGGTTTTCCTAAAGTCAAATCATGCCATTATTATTGTCCAAGCAAAATCGTAGTCGGGGAAAGCCTACTAGAACATCTGAACTTTATTTGGGGTTGCTCAGAGGCACGTTCATTGGTGGCAGGTGTGTGCTGACTCATTTAACATACGTTTGAAATGTCATTGGTTCATTTGGAACACATTTGGAACACGACCACATCCCCAGTTCGTAAGTAATTAATTAACTGTAACTGCAACCAATTCATGAAAGGAGTCGGCAAAAATGGTAGGTAAAGCCTACTAGAACATCTGAACTTCATTCGGGCTTAATAAGAGGCATTTTAAATAGTGGCAGGTGCAGGTGCAGACTCCCGTTTGACATGACCTGAAAATGCATTGGCTTAATTCCGACACAACCGCGCCCCAACTTTGTAACTAAATAAAGTAACCAAAAGTGACTGCAAAAGCCTACTTGAATAGCGGAACTTTATTTGAGGTTAATCTTAGGCACTTAAAATCGTGGCAGTTTGAGTTTGACTGGTCTATTCAGGACATAGCCAGAGCCTCAGATAGGTAGGTTATCTTTTTTTGTTACATTTTTTTCAATTGAGTGCATTTTCCACAAATCGTCAAACTAATGGTGGAAAAAGTTTTGAACTGATTTATCTTGTTCTCATTTTTCACATCGCACAAAAACAGGCATTTGAACAAGGGGGTATGTTGACTTTTTATATCCACTCATACAGTACCCGGCAGTATGCAAATCCAATCCTGTCATATTACTATTAACAGCATCAGAATATATCGCTGTATTCGTATTATATTTCAAGAACAATGAAAGTGACCAATTTCACACCTGGAAATGATCACATTGTGCCTTTTCAATGCACTTTTTTTCCCCACCCCCACCCACTCCATTTTTTTCCTTTTCTCTTCCCAACGTCACGATGGCGTCTCACCCCACCGGGAGCTTTGTCTCCCCGTAATTGATGATTGCATTGTAATTAATCACAATGGCTAGACGGCTGTTATTAAGTTGATGTGAAATAACGCCGGGCTCCCGAGTCCCGTGTATAATGACCACTGGAGGAGGGTATTAAAGCTAATCATCATTGTGCCGAGCTAGGGGGATTGGATTTAGCACACCTCCCGACATTGTAAAAGCGAGAGGGCTTCTTAGGGAGGGATGTGAGGATTACCCCGGAGCTGTGAGATATAAATATACACCCTGGGGGGAGAGATTTTTTTTTTTTTTCCCCCCAGCCAGACGTTTGTGGAGAGGCATGTGTCTGACTAAGCCAAGCTCTTCCCCACCCCCACTACTCACCTGCAAAGAAAGCACTGCTCTTAAAATATGACACGCTAAACGTATCCCCCTTCGGCTATATGTTAAGATATGGCGTCGTAAGGATGCGTAATTGCTGCAGAAGTTGTCAGATTGTACCCGACAGCGCCGTTGCAAATACATTAACCTCGATACGCAACGCTGTTATCGTGAAGCGTTGCGAGGCATGCTAATTGGGAAGCTCGATTGGCGGTGCTTCATTAAGTGGTCGACAAGTTGCGCGCCCGCTTCGTTTACGTGGACATCGATATTTCCCGTATGAAATCAGGCAATGCATGTAAATGGAATTTTCTCCTTCCCTAAACACGAATTGGTTGACATTTGGAGAAATCAATTACTAGATCAACTAGAAAATAAACCGATCAGGATATTGCATTTTCTGGTCTTTTGGTTGCTCTATTGTGGACGGAAACAATAGAGAAGTATGATGAATATGCGACTATGATGTCCATGGACGTGACAGGGAGACACATTTAGCATACTTATATTCAATAAATTAGTTGAATATAAGCATTTTATATATATATATATATATATATATATATATATATATATATATATATATATATATGTGTACATGTTTTTAAATAGGTATACTGTATATTTATACATTTACAGTATGTATTTATGTACATATAAGTATGTACGTACTGTATCTATATATCGTATCTATATATCGTGTATATGTGTGTATGTATAAGTAAAAGTGTATGTGTGTATAAGTGTATATATGTGTGTGTATACTATAACGTCGCTGTCCTGTGGAAAACAGTTATCTCCATTGTTTTCATTTTTCTTATCTTTACATGAATGGTGTTTCCACATTACAGACATCACATTAATGAATTAATAAATATGAAAAAAAAAAACTTTTCCAAAATTGGAGATACGTGTTTTTCATAGGAGAGTGACGATATGTGTTTATAAGTGTTGTGTATTCAAAACTATTTGATGATTGAATGATCATTATTCCTACCCAACAGTACACTGTGCATTTGGGATAAAATGCATACTGTAATTTTCCAATCTCTTTATTTTTTGATTTATTTTTTTTACTGCAAAAAAAAAAAACAATCACTTAAAAATAGTATTGATATCAGTGTCGTCTATACTATCGCTGTATTTACTTAATAATGGAGTGACAGCAAATCTTGCAGTATGGCGCCGTACTACTCGAGTTGTAACAGCTTTTGGTCCCAGTACCTCAGTCACCTGGAATGGTCTATCCAGTTTTTATGGATTTTAGCAACAGCATTTCTAATACAACGACAAAGAGGAAGATGAACTATATATGCTTGCGGTGTTGGCGACCGAAGGCACAAGCATAATCCTTTCCCAGCGCAGACGGAAGAGGGATAACATTATGAGAAGAATATCAACGGGCGGAGCTTCGGGCTCATTTCGTTAAACAAGGAGACTTTCTTTGTTGATTTTTGCTTTTCACAGGAGCTGAAATCTGATACAGAGACTTAAAAAAAAAAGAAAAAAAAAAAGAAATCAACACGACCGGAATAAATAATCTTGTGGCATTATCATACCAAACAACAGACACGGTCTTGCTTTTTCGGGGGGCAGATTTTGTGCGACTAAAGTTGGATTCGCCGGATAATGATGCGCTCGGTTATTTTAGGAGACGTCTGTGAGCCGCAACGTTCTACATCACGGATGGGGAACCTTTTTCACTCATCAGGGCCCATCTCATTCCACGGGCCATCCTAAGAGTATGATGAAACGGGCAAACCATTGGTTGTTATTAGGGCTGCTCGATTTTGCCTAACGAGAAAATCCCGATTATTTTCTCTCAAACCCGATTTTACGATTACGATTTCTTTGTAAAATAAAAAAATAATGAAAAATGAAGTATTTTCATTGTCTTTTATTTCAATTACATTTTTCTTTCTTTGAACTCAAAATGCCAGTCAATTTAACGTAATACACACAGAGCAATCCATTGGGATTAACAGCATTTTACTTACACAATAGATTTCAGATCTGTGCTTAATTAAACCAAGAATGAAAGAAGAAAGCGCATATACCATCTGAAACAAAATCAACATGAGAGAAGGTAGACAGTCAATTCTGTAAACCAAACAGTCCGTTGTAGAGGAGACGTTGTAGAGTAACTCAGACGTTGAGTTACTTGCTCGCGGGTTGTATTGCACATGAATATCACACACAACACTACAGATCTATATTTGCCCGATTTATTAACTAAACGCTCACTTGCCTGAGCAAATGGCAGAATCGCCGGTAGCCTTGCATGGTGTTGCAATTTTTCCGGTATGCGCGCTCGTGGGAGGAAGCGGAAATGCAGAGGGAACTACGGTTACGTAGTTACACCAAAAAAAAAAAAAAAATCGAATGTGCCGATTTGAACGTTTTTAACATCGTTTTTCATCCAGAAAATTCGGTTTCGGTTCAAAATCGCTTAATCGAGCAGCCCTAGTTGTTATTATACAGTGAGATTGGGCCAAAGTGCAAATGCACCAAAAATTCTCTTTGCCATTTCAACTACACTTTTGACTCAACAATACAAAGATACTCTTCTTTTTTTTTTTTTTTTTTTTAAACTACTCACAAAAAGTTAGGGACGTAAAACTTTCTTGAACTTCAACTTTGACCTTTTTTTGTTTTTGGCATGCTGGTCATGTGTCGCCAACTGATCGACCTTCCAGTCGAACTTTATATCCACTTCATACCATGATCGTTGGTAGATTTTCCGCATCAGTTCCTCCGAGGTTTTGCCCACGATTTGACCTGCACAATCTGCCTGTTCGGTCTTCTCCCTGCAGAGCAAATTGAACCCCCTCAATGTGACCCCAACAATCCGGGCGGTGGACATGGACAGAAACATACAACCGCCGTCGGACAGGCCCGGCGTTCTTTACTTCATCCTGGTTGGTAAGTCCATCACGTCCTCTCGACATTGATTTTTACTCATTTAATCTTCCTCACCTCTGCTGCGACGACATGCTTTGACTTTTGAATGATCACTCTTGCTGCTCTTTGCCGTGCCGTAAAATATATATGTGTGCGTGTGTGTGTGTGGTTTTTTTTGTTTTGTTTTTTTGTAATTCTTGATCGCAGGCCATCCGGTCACATATCGTCAGTACTTCTCCCTGAACAAAACCACGGCGGAGCTGCGCGTCCTGCAGCCCATCAGCAGGGACTTGTATCAAAGGTTCACGCTTGTTATCAAGGTAAAGGAGGAATTTTAATGCGCTCATTAATGTTGCATCAGCCAAGCTTGCGCAACTTTTTCTTTTACTCCAATTTCCACGGCTGCTAGGAAGCTTGACTGTGTCGCCTTTGTTTGAAAGAATAAAAAAAAAAAAAAAATGCAACGCTTGCTTTGGGCTTTATTGTCCGTGCTGCGCTGTTCGGTTTGAATTCCAGTTTTAGAGTTAGTGATTATTCTGGTCCCGATCAAGTTTCTGCCACAGTTTTAGGGTTAGTTTTGATCCTGATGATGATCCAGTTCGTATCACAGTGTTAGTGTTTATTCCGGTTCTGGTCAAGTTTCTGTCCCAGTGGAAATGGGCTGCGCCGGTCCAGTTAGTATGCCAGTTTTAGGCAAAGTGTTGATTTTGGTGCTGATCCAGTTTGTAACCCAGTGTAAAGGTTTATTCTGGTCCTGGTCCAGTTTCTATCCCAGTGTTTCGGTTTATAATTTATATACATGTGCTGGTCCTGTTTGTATGCCAGTTTTAGGGTGAGTGTCGAATTTGGTGTTGATCCAGTTTGTAACCAGTGTAAAGGTTTGTGTTTTATTCAGGTCCCGGACCAGTTTCTATCCAAATATTGGCTTAGTGCATATGATGGTGCTCGTCCAGGTTAAACTCCAGTGTTAGTGTTGATTCTGGTTCTGGTCCAGTTGGTATCACAGTGGTAGTGTTTGTCTATTTTCTGGTGCTGGTGCAGTTTGAACCCCAGTGTAGGGTTAGTGTATTTATTTATTCTGGTGTTGGTCATCTTTTAACCTCAGTTTATTCTCCTACTGTTCCAGTTTCTAGCTACTCTAAGTGTTAGGGTTAGTTTTTATCCTGGTGGTCATCCATGTTCAGTATTTCGGTACTGATCCAGTTTGGAGTCTAATGATGGATCGGTGAATACCCTCAGCGCTAGCCCAGTTCATATTGAAGCGTTTAGGATTAGACTTTATTGAGGCGCTGGTCCAGTTTGTAACCTGGGTTAACCTTTCTTCACTCTAAATTTATAAGTGTGTATGATTTAATTTTTTTTTTCAGAAAATGAGTTCACTTTGAGTCGGCTAGTAGTCCACCTGTTCCACGTAGATAGCCTCAGCCGCTGAAGGCTGTCTTACCTTATCTCGGAGCCGCTTTGGTGATCGAGCCTAAGTCGATGTGACCACCCGTGAGGGGAAAAAGTTAGCATCTCTCGCGTGACATCTAATTTGAACCGATGGAACCGTAAGCCTTATTCCCCACCCCACCACCACCACCGAAAGGATCATCGGCCTGTAGACCCCTCTGGGTGCTGTGTTTAACTCGCTGTTTACTGTGAAGGATGGGATGAGAGGAATATGAGCTCAAAGGAGAAGCGCAAACAACACCGCGGATGCATGCGGAGGACGCTCGCAGCGTTGATTGACAGAGATGGGGAAGCGGGGAGTACGATCGAGAACGGTTACCGATGAATCGGAGTGAGCGTTTAGACATCGGTGTCTTGAGAATGCGCCACATCAAGCACAACGTATTGCGTCGCACCTCTGAAACAGGAACAAATGGAGCTGCGCGCCAAGAGAAGTTGTCTTATCATACACCGGGGGCGGGGTGGGGTGGGGGGAGGAAAACGAAACGATCTACGGTGACACTTTAAGGGATGATGGGATTGGGAGACACGCGAGCGAGCGATAAGCAGTGAATCTCCCGGTTGGCGGCAGCGGGGCGGAGGTCATTTAGCGCCGCTTCGGCTCGAAACGGGAACCCGGCTGAAGAGGAGACTCTCAAGAGAACACGGCAACCCTGCACCGCCTGTCTGTCTTGTACCAGACTCAAATGCGATATCATGTTGAGATGGCGCGTAGACTTTATCTGTCAATGACAGCCATTTTCCCCGGGGTGTTTTTTTTTTTTTTTTTTTTTTTTCTTTCTCTGTGTTCCAGTTGGATCTTCGTGTAAGGAGAGTGTGGGTGTACGCGGACGGTCCTGCGTGACATTGCGGTGGCAATGAAACCAGGTCGTAATGTCATCAGCTAGCTTGAAGGCGGAATAACCGGCAATATGGAATCATCACGCGCACTTTTTTTTCAACAATTAGCAGCATCCCGAGCAGCATTGTCGCTCTGCTCGGCAAGATTCAGCCCATGTGCGGAATTGGTCTCGGGTCATGGTTTAAGATGTTGCCTCACCGCAGCTCACCCACGGTCTCTCATCTGTTTTTTTTTTTCCTGAAATCGTAATGTTTCTTTGTGGGTGGCATGGCGGGCGCTTATAAGGATAGAGCAGAACCACAGCACATTGCTTCAGTTTGATCCGGTTGGGCTTCTCTCAAGTCAACATTTCGGGGACACACGGATCAGATGACGCACGTTCATGTGTGGTAACGCGCCGCGTTATAAAAATTGATCGCACCGCGAATAGAAGGGGAATGAACGATGCTCCAGCACATACAGTACGATACTTTGAAGTTATGAACTGCGTACGTGGTTTAAGAATCCCAATCGAATTTGATTATTCATGGATTAGAAGTATTTCTCATACGAATATCTGCGCAAATTGTGACTTTGCTCCTGCGTTAAAAATAGTCAATGCCGTGTGCATGCAACTAGGAACGGAACTCTGGATAGTTGGCGGTTTTACTTTAAAGAACTGGAGGATTTTTCCAAAAACAGACAATTTTCCTTATAAACGTATTTCGGTTATATTTTTTTTATGTTTTCAAGAGAAACGGCTAATAAACCACCGTATCCTTAACTCATTCACTGCCATTATTCTTCTTTTCACAATCCAGCCATTCAATCCCAGGAATGTATTTATTTTACTTTTTTCAATATTCTTCAAATGTTTGGGCAAAGGACAAGCCGAAAATCTTTGGCAGTGAATGAGTTAATTTACTAATTGATCGGCTGTACAAGGTCAACAAAAAAAGTAGGAATGAAGGGAAACAAAATTAGATAGGACAGTTGGAATTGAACTACAGCAGAGGTGCCCAAATCCGGTCCTCGAGAGCCACTATCCAGCCTGTTTTCAATGCCCCCCCCCTCCTCCGACACACCCGATTCATACGATCAGCTCATCAACAAGCTTTTCAGAAGCCCGATAACCATCACGCAAAAGTCAGCTGGGATAGGCTCCAGCTCACCCACAACCCAGATGAGCTCAAAAATAGCGCTACAGAAAATGGACTCATGGATCCTCAAAGTTGACCGAGTGGAGTGACACGGTTTGCTTTTGCATGCCTCGTCTTGCCAAAATCAACAAAATAGGAAGTGGAATCGAACGATTAAGTTTCCCGCAGCCTTTTCAGACTCACCACTTGTTTACGTTTGGAACTCAGCCTGTTGCCCAACGCCTGGGAACCTCTTTGCCTTTTGCAGTCGGAGCCTCTAATTACGATGGCGTCGGTGCCAATTATTAAGGCCCCGTTTCTCAATGAGCCGCTGATTAAATTTGCTCGACTTTTTTGTGTCATTTAAATTACGTTCTGAGGAACGATTGCGCGATTACGGCGTCCCCGCCCCGCCTGCGTTTCGCAATGTCAAGCTATCACTGCATACATTTGAAACTCAGCTCGCTGTTTTGTATTCAAGACACCCCAAAAAATCGTGACATAGAAAAAGCATCCCTCCCATTTCGTTTTCCACACATTTAAAATGTATTACAAAACACATTTAAGACACGTTGTGAATGGATTCGAACACCACAAGCATAACGTACATAACATACTGTACGTTATCGATAAGTGGCACCAAACCACTACTTTTCTTTTAGATGAGGTTATGGCCTGTCTAAATGAAGCTTCTCCCCTCATTTTATGATATAGTTTCTGCACCAAGATGCCACCAGATGGTGCCAAAGCGCAACATTTCTTTTCCACAGAGCCATGACTTGAGTAAATGAAGCTCCTCTGCGAACTTCAACATAGTTTATTTGCATCAAGATGCCACTACGGTGCCAAAGTCCCATTTTTCTTTTAGACAGGGTTGTGGTCTATTTAAATGAAGCTCCTCCAGTAACTTCAACATAGTTCATTTGCACAAAGATGTCACTAAATGGTGCCACAGCATTACTTTTCGACAGGGTTGTGGCCTGCGTAAGTGAAGCTCCTCCCCTCATTTTAACATAGTTCCTTTACAACAAGATGCTACTTGGTGGTGCCAAAGCACTACGTTTTTTTCAGACCGTGCTGCGGCCTGCGTATATGAAGCTCCTCCCCTCGCTCGGACATTTTTTTTTTTTTTTTTTTTTACAGAAAGATGCCATTCGATGTCCTTATATTAGACAGGGAATAGGTCAGCTTTTCGGCAAAAATAAATGATAGGAAAGAAGATTCAACTTCTGCATTTCACTTTACGTTGCGCTCTCAGGCCGAACAGGACAACGGCCACCCGCTGCCGGCCTACGCCGACCTCATCATAGAAATCCTCGACGAGAACAACCAGGCGCCATACTTCCAGTTCGTCACATACCAGGGCTACGTGAGCGAGTCGTCCCCGGTGGGCGCCACCATCTCGGCCGGTCTCAACCTCACCGCGCCGCTGGAGATCGTGGCGCTGGATAACGACGTGGAGGAGGTAAAGCCCGTCCGACCTGTAGCGCCGGCCAACCACAGCCATTGTCCTTTCACACATGCGTCCGAGAATAACCGTCCATGTTTACCAGTCATTTCCCGTGTTTGTCATCATTGTAGCTGGCTCCTGGTGATACACCTGTAGGTAAACGGGGAGGCTTTCCAAAGCTCTGACGCACAAACAGACTTGAGCGTGTCATGGGGATGTCCTGAGTTTTTTCCAAGTATCAAACATACGGTGGAGATAATGACTTCCCTGTACAAAACGGCTTCCTGATGGTGCCGCATTAAACCCGCATTTCAGTTCAATTTGGTTGAGGGTGCCGCCGAACGGACGCTGCACCACGTTGGCGCTCGTCGGAAGAATACGCGCGCATTTAGCGCAGACTGCAAATAGGTTGCGATTCATTTGCTGGCTAATGAAGCCAAGATTGGCGCTCGGCCCTGCAGTCCCACTCGGGACATCCCTCCGTCACGTGCACGGTCAAAGCGCTCAGGACTCTTGGAGACGATAAAGATGACAGAGATGCTCGATTGGCACTTGATTACGTACACCTGCGCAATCCAATGACAGAATAATGCGCAGTTTTGAGTCACTTGCTCGAGGTACTACAAGTGCTACTTTCTTCCACTACTACTACAAAAATTACGATCACTAATACCAGTACTTGTACCACTGTGAGTAGTACTCCTATGACTACCGTATTGCTGCTACTACTGCTATTATTATTAACACATGAACTACTTTTATTTCTATTAGATCAACTTGTATTAGTGCTTTCTTTTACTACTACTATTACCACGACTACTGCTACTACTACTGATATTGCTACTACTACACCACCTGCTATCGCAGCAACCTCTATTACTATTTTCTTTTACTACTAGCCCACTACTACTAACACCACACCTAATACTACTGCTACTATTATTGAACTGCTATTACTCTTTACTACTTCTATTATGACAACTACTATTACGACTACTATTACTACTGCTAGCAACTAATAATAATACTAATGACTACTACAACACCAAAGGTACTACTACTACTACTAAAGCTAATATTACTACTATTTGTAATATTGTCATTGTAATATGTGCTAGGTATAGCATATCATATTTAGCAATTGTGAATAAATAAAATGGTCTTGATGAATAATTATGTGTTAATATATACAATTGTTTCATAAATAATCGCATTAAGAGAGTACTCTTTAAAATATATTAGAGGAAAAAAAAATTGTGATACCATTAACTTATTCACTGCCAGAGATTTTCAGACCCTCTTTTACCCTAACGTTTGAAAAAAAAAAAAAAAAAATGAAAAAAAATATGAATACATTCTTGGGATTGAATGGCTGGACTCTGAAAAGACAAATAGATACGTCAATGGCAGTGAATGAGTTAAATATATTATAGTATATTCCACTCATTCATCCACCCTGAACTGCTCGCCGGCCAATCACAGGGCATTATAATGTTGCTATAAGACAAAAAGGAAAAGCACAACTAGTAATGATTAAGAACACTGAATCGGTTTTAACAAAAGTATCCCAAGAGGCGTGAATTTAGCAGTGTGTTTATTATTGTGGTTGGTTTAGAATTGCATCGCGTTATATTATGAAGAAGTTTTTCTCACATTAAGATACAAAGGACAAATTTGTCATATCATTAAATCATCCCTCTGGAAACTGAGCATTATTATCTTTGTAAAAGGCAACATTATGGACAGCGCTCTCATTAGTTTGTGAAGGTGTACCAAGTGAGTGTAGGTCGTGGTGATTCGGTGAAAATGTCAATCTGTTATTGAGTTGTGTGAAAGCGTGTCTTTTATTGGAGTGTGTTGCTGTGCCGCCATATACTTTGCTTGCATTTCGAATCCTGCTGTGTCTTGTTATTGTTGGAAAAGGGGACTTCTCTGGCATGCATTTGATGACATAATGCTGTGTTTGTGAGACCTTTACGATTATACAATTCTATATATCTTCCTCAAACAGACATTTTACCATTCTCAACTCACCTTTCAAAACATCATCCCCCCCCCCCCCCTGTGCATTTCAGGAGAAATTGCGAAGGGTAGACACGCGGAACGTAATCGATAATCCCCTCTGTTGTGATGTTTACCAAAGCAGGCTGGCAGACGCTAATCGAACGCGCCGATGACCACGGCCGACGCGCAGACAAATAAGTTGTCCGCTTGTGCGAAAGCTATTGTTCGTCAATAGCGCGCATCTTATTTTTATTTGTCTTTGTGGAAAACTGAGACTGGAGGTGGCTGTTTGAGTAGAAATGATTCTTTTACTGATATTGTCACGTTAAAAAAAAAAAAAAAAAAAAAAAAAAAAAAAAAGAAATAAACACTGATCGAGCCTTCCTCCGACTCCTCGCTATGGGGATCACACATCTGCCTCCCTCAGCCTTAGAAGGGACGCGGAGCGTTCACGTCGTCATGGTAACGCGTTTGGTGTTGTGCTTCCATGTCCCCGCTGTCGCAAGACTCGAGACCCCATGTTGAAGATAACCCTAGACGACTACACGGCCTTCTTCAGCCTGACCTCCGCTGGCATAATCCGCTACCTGAGGCTGCTGAAACCCGTCGACCGGGAGAAGCAGATGACCTACACGTTCACGGTACGCCCCGCTCCTACTTGCCGCGGTAAATTATCGCCGACCTTTGACCCGCGTCTCCTTTTGTTTTGTTTGTCTGGGACAAAGGTCAGAGAAGACACAAAGTTAGGGCCAGGCACTTCCCGCACGATGTGACCTTTAGCAGGCATTCGGCGGCACCGTATGTTCCTGCGAATGTACGTGCTTGTGCCAAGGCAAGGCAAGGCGGCTTTATTTAAGCAGCACATTTCATACGCAAGGCAACTCAATGTGCGTCACACAAGCAAAGGTAACAAACAAACACCGACAAGCATTTACAAACTCAACAGTTAACGGCATTCGAGAGCTAAGCAGAGAAAACAAAAGTTACGGAAATTACCAGATGGTATTACGCTCGGGGGCGGACCTCACTTCTGTTGGCAGCTTGTCAGGAATGTTCCAGGACTGCTGCCGCAAATAATATACAGTAAGTCCAACGACCCTTCCGCCGTCACAGTCTGTAGGCGTAAAAAGCAGGATTGAAGACGATTTCAAATTAGGATGAGCTTCACTCTCTTCTCAAAATGTACAAAAATGTCCCAAAAAGTAGTGGGTTGCCATCTAGTGGCCGACAGTGCAATTACACGAAAATGAACATGTCTCAGAACTAAATACGTGATGTATAAATTGTACCAAGAACATATATCATTTAGAAAATATCAACCCCACATTGAGTTTCTCCGCCGTTGACTTTTTAGAGCAACTCGACAAGCGAATTGCAAATTCAATGTTCTATCATGTTCAACCTTGAAGCCACACACTCATTTTAACACGCAGTAGCATTTTCATCTTCTTGGACTCGGCTTTAAAGCGTCATGGTGCCAAGTTCAATTCTTCAGTTAAAAAGAAGCTGATTTTTACAAGGCTTTAAATGAGAAAGACTGGCACTTGGTGCAATGGGTCCGTTTAATATGAAGTGCCGCTTAATCAGCAAAAGGTAAAATCGGGTGTAGAAGGCTTCTTTCAGAATGGATTCTCCCATTTTATTTTATCGCTCTACCCACTACATTTTCTAATCTGGCTGCCAAATCTTGATAATCAATATGGGAGGGAGAAAAAAAAAGCCCCTAAAAAAACCTTCTTTGATCCATTTACAGGTTGTCCTGCAGGTGAAGCTTTATACAAGCGCCCTCAATATCGCTCCTACGCACGCTGCTTGTAAAGTTTTCGATTTAATAAACACATCCTTCTCCTGACAGATTAACCTTGCGTCAAACGCGAATGTGTTGCAATAAAACCTCACCCACTTGTTTTATTTCACCTTCAGCATCCATCTGGCAAAGGGCAGATGCAAAAGTCCTTAAAATATTTTGATTATGTTATCATTACTCATAGTTCACATAGGGGCCAATCTGATTCACAAATTGAATAAATTACGCAGGGCGAGTTTGACAAGAAATTTGTTTGTTCTTCTTTTAATGATGTATGGCTAGTTCGGATCAAACGGCGACTGTGATCAACAGAAATACCATTTCAAACTTTTTTTTAAAAATATGTATGGAAAACGGCATATAACCGTCTGGAATAATGAGCTGATAAAAAGCAGACATCTTAAACAAAAATAATAATTAAAAAAAAAAGATTAAATATAACAATAAATGCATTCATATAGATACAAATAAATAATAGCAAAAGGGTATGAGCAGGTCCTCATCTCATTTCATAACTTTGGAAAAATAAAAAATAAAATTAAAAATGGTACGGTAATTAAAAAATTTACATTGTCATATTAAATACACAGTAGTACATACTATATAGATTTATGTGTTGAATATGAATAAATACATACTGTATGAATTGATATAAGTGTAAATAATATAATTGTGAACAGACCCTCAACACATTTTCTTACTGGGGGAAAATACTTTGGAAATACTGTAATATAAAATATAATCAGAAATATTATAAAGTTACATCAACAATATGAAATACACAAGAGTATGTATGGACTCAATTATAAATATGCATGAATATATTATATACAAACTGAAACTTGTTTAAATTATATACAAGTAAACAATATTACCAAATATATTATATTGTATTATCATAACCATAAAATAAATAACATGATATTATAATTTGGGATGTTCAGTACAACTTTTTTCAGAGTATTGAGTACCGACACCTCTAGTACTTTTGCTATATACAATTTCATTTCACAGAATGACAAATGTGTCAAACGGCCGCAGTACAGCACCAACTACAAGCTTGGAGGACTTACTCGACGTTACATATATATATATATTTTTCCGCCTTAGGTCTCGCTGGCTGGTATCGGCAGCCAACATGATTATCCGATACCTTAAAAAAAAGACCGATATCACCCCGGATACTAATCCTGGCATCGGTACTCATCCATCCCTAATTATAATACTACATAAAATCTTAAAATCTTGGTTGTATATTTTCAACTATATCAGTCGTCCTCATACCGTTGAGGCCCTATAAACAACAAACATATAACAATATAGTGGCTCTAATTCTTGAATGTTAAATGTCATATTTTTCTACAACCTCTTAAAGGTGAACTTACGCATCTTGATTGTGTTATTCCAAATCGTGCAATCTTGGTCATGCTTTCAGACATCGTAAACAAGCAGATAGCGCTCAGCGGTGGCCTTGTCCTGCCTTCACCTCCTTTAAGGACAATTCCGTAACACTTGCTTGTGACGCTCTCGTCGAATCTGTACTTTTTCTGTCTCGCGCGGCCGCAGCAAATCCACCCTGCGCAATATGTTTATCGTTCGCGCAGATGGTGGCGTCGGACGGCGTCCAGCGGAGCGGCCCCGTCGCCGTCAACATCTTAGTCATGGACGCCAACGACAACACGCCCACGTTTGCGCAGGTGTCTTACAGCGTGGACTTATTCACAGACATGCAACCCGGGGAGACGGTGCTGCAGGTAATCAGTCCGCACAATAACATTTCTGCCCGCTTGTTCCGTTCTCTCAGAAACCCACAATCTTATCTGTAGTCTCGACACGCAGTCATCCGCGCCGCCGCCACATGGGAAGCATTTTCGTTGTCAAAGGTGTGCTTCATATACAAGTTGCCTTAATATAACCACTTCAAAGTAATTTGGATTGTATCCTGAGCCATAATGATGATAACATAACCTGTCTCTGGCTGATTTATTTATTTATTTATTTTTTCTTTGACTAGCGAGCAATATGATGGCAATGAAATCAACTCACTTCGCAGCAAGCAGGATTTTGGCAGATAGTGAACGCTTCTTGCAACGGAGGCTTAAAGCTGTTTAATGACACCTCCAGTTGAAGTTTAAACTTAAAACAAAGAAAATTGCACATTGTGTATTCAAAACAACCGAGCAACATTGCCTTACGAATGGCTCGCTAGCTTACTGTTAGCATAAAGTATGTAATGGAAAATGTTATTCACTCGCGCCGATAGTTACGGTTTTAAAACCCATGAAGAAAAGGATATTTAAACACAAAATGGTGGAGCAATACATGTAGATTGACAATATAACAATATTCAAAGGCACGTTTTCGTGATCCTTGACGAAGAATTACAAAAATTACCAGGGCCCGTTTGATATGGATTTTTTTTTCATGCTGATTCCAAATTAAAATTCTGATAACCGACCAATCGGCTGTTTGATTAAGAAAAAAAAAAAAAAGTATATAATAAGTCAAATAACTTTTTTTTCGTCACTTAATGCTCACAACAATAAAGGTGAATCAAAGGCAGACTGTTTTTACAATATTTTACGTTAATATTTGTTTAACTTTACAACGGAGAGAAAAATCTTTTTTTTGCGGGGGGGGTATTTGAAGTCAATACCACTGTATAATGTGTAAAAAAAAAGCAAACAAAACAATAAAATCGTTAAAAAAAAACTGCTGATTTTTGAAGATGTTAAAAGAGGTAATATAACTCATTTAAATCAACTCGCTGATTAATCGGTCGGGCCCCCAAATTTCACATTGTCTTACTTGAGTCCCTTACAGTAGTACTAAAAGAAATGCTATTCTTCTACGTTTGTGTCTGCATGCCTGTATTATACTGCCTACTAGCGACCAAGGCGGGAACGGCAGCAGGAGCAGCGCAATGAATTGAATTGCAGCATTACACCGTGTCATTCTTTCCATTACATTCTGTTTAATTATGTTAAATATTTTTTATGTTGCTCTAAAGTACAAAATTACAGAGTACTGTTTTTCTAAAAGTTTTTTTTTTGTTGGAGCGCGTTGAGTTGTTTCTGAGCATGGTCACGTAACCCGTTTCTTCGTATCCATTTTATCAGCATGAGCATTACTGAGATTGGAACATAGACGTTTTTATATGAATTGCTTGCAGCAAAAAGCAATATACATTTTCATCATTTCAGTCATTTTGTTACTACGACACTCCAAACACTGAAGTTATCATTAGCAGTGGTGCGACTAAGTAAATGATCATACCCCACCGCGGGGACCTTTTACAGCGCATCGTACACTTGTTGCAGTCTTTTCGGTATCATAAACAACTGAAGGGTGCCCCCTCCGGGATTCAAACGCGGCTGTTTAGGCATCCGCGCTGGATGACTAATATCGTCTCTACACACGCCGGTAAAAAAAAATAAAAATAAATAGAGCAATCAATAGGTCGTGAGGCTTGTTTTCTTAGTCATATGTATGAGATTACTATAGGTCGACAAATGTTTAGCACTGCCGCCGATGCGTGCAAGTGCATTATATTCACAGCTGTGGGGGGGGGGGGCAAGGAGTGAAATGGAGCCAATTATTTATTCCACATTGTACAAAAGGGCTTGGTGGTGGAAAATAGGCCAGTTGCACAAAAGCCACACTGACTCGTTAAATGTCATTTTCACTTGGCCTTCAGTGGCTGATTTACTCCGCCACTATCTGGTCACAACCGTTAATACTACGGCCAATGTGGATTTGGGCAAACGAGAGCTCTGGTCGCCGATTAATCGGCCGGTAATTTAGAAAAATATATAATGGATAAAATGACTCCTTTTTGGTCACTAAATGTTTACAGGCGGAACATTTGAATGTTTTGCAGGACTTTGTCCTTTTGTATTGGTTGAACTCTACGACAGAGAGAAAAATTGGCAAAAATTGGCTGATATTTTTTGGGGGGGGGGGGTAATGTCATTATATTTGCCTTCTGTTCTAATATGTTAATCTGTAAAAATAAAAAATGCAATCTGCAAAACACAACTTTTTTTTTATTTTATTTTTTTAAATATTTTAAATAATTAAATTGGCTTAGCGATTAATTGGGCCCCAATAAACACTATACAATGTCCCAATATAACAGCACACAAGTGTGCCACACACAGTTCGTCACCTGTAGCAGTTGGGAATGAATATTCTTTTAATATGACAAAACTCATCTAAATACAATATATAACATTCACCAGAGATGCTGAGCATTAAATATTGGAATGTATGCAAACTGCTACTGA
This sequence comes from Filicampus tigris, assembly GCF_054856515.1. Classification (NCBI taxonomy): domain Eukaryota; kingdom Metazoa; phylum Chordata; class Actinopteri; order Syngnathiformes; family Syngnathidae; genus Filicampus; species Filicampus tigris. Next base: position 21,145,844 of record NC_141227.1, on the reverse strand, counting down.
CAAACCGAGCTACTTAGCACTGTGAAGCAAATTTGAAATGCGATTGGTAAGGAAACATTATCATTGGTAAAATATCTATAACATATATATATGTATATATATAAGTTCTATAGGCCAGCATGACTTATTCTTAAGGCCCAGGGCAGGTCAGATTGTCATGGTAACACACAGAAGATGAAATCTGATTCGAGGAAAAAAAAAAAAAAAACGAATATACTGTACATGGACGTGTACTGGAAACAGCGCAGCTAAAAAAAATGCTATGAAATGAGTAAAATGTTCAAATGTATTTTGGAAACGTAGGTTAGTGTTTCATATATTTTGGAGAGATGCCACTCGATGAAAAACACAATGACACAGCAACACGAAATGCATTTAAAAAAAAAAAAAAAAGCTTTACCTCCAGCATCAGCACAATAGGATTTTTTTTTTTTTTTCTTTTTTTAACGTTCCACCTACTCTGATTATGTTAATAGTTTAGGGACATTATCCCACCCCCCCACAGATTCCATTATTGCGCTGTCTTAAAATATCATTGCTTTATTGCAGCTGTGCACAAACATGCCGTTGCCAATTATTAGCGTGCGCGCACGTGCGCGTCCTAAAAACGTAAATCCATAACCCCATTCGGCTAAATCCACTCATGCAGGGACTTCCATCGTTTTCATTTCCTTTCCATTCGAAGTTCGACTCCGCTCATTTGTCTTTCTGTCCCGCTCGGAAAGGTCGACTTTAATCTGTTTTAAAAAAATGTCCGTTTGGCCTCCGTGAAATGAGGCCGGCGGTCGTGCGGCGTTCGGCGTAACCGGTATTTATAAGCCCTTTATGAAAGAGGGTAAGCAAGGGAGGTTCCCTCAGGCTGCTGCTGTTTTGTGTTCGGTGCACCTACTTGTACACGAGAACAAGGTGCGGTTAGTTTAGGATGAAAGTTCCCGGGGCCTGAATGACGTACGGAAAGCCCGGCGAGGCTCGCAATTACTCGCGACGGGCCGCCGCTGCCGAATAATTGCCTGAAATCAAAGCGATATCCCAAGCCTTATACTTTCATTTTCAAAGCGTAGACTCCATTCGATGCAATCCAAAGTTGTATTGATCTCTATTGTCAACAAGTTGCGACCGCCCTCGGCGAGGATTTCTCTTCAATGCAGCGCGCGCACCTTTAATGTTCCAGAACAAAGCCGTGCGTTTCGGTTTGCCGGTAGCCAGGCGTCAAAATCGGTTCAAGTCGTTTTTCGCGCTCGAGCGGTGTAAAAGTGCCGAGCTGATGCGCCTCTGTCTTTCTGTCTTCCTGTGTTCAAAGCTAACGGCGGAGGATGCTGACGAGGGGCTAAACGGGCTGGTGACCTACGAGATCCTGGCCGGGGCTCAGGGACACTTTGTCGTAAATAATCGCACGGGCCGCATCACGGTGGCGCCGGGCGTCAGCCTCGCCGTCGGACGATCGTTCGCGCTCACCGTCAAGGCGTCTGACAATGCGCCCGAGTCCCTCAGAAGGTACGGTGGCCTGCGCACACGTTCATTTGTGGGATGGGCAACAAAGCACTCGCAAAAACGGGAAATAAACTGGAAAAAAAGTAAGCACCAGTCGGATGGACAGATGGATCGATGGGTGGGTGGCACGGTTATAAAAGTTTGGGAATTCAGTTCCTTTTTATTTAGCTTTGACTTTTGTTTTTTAAATTCGGTTAGTTTTAATGTGTTTTTAGAGCAACTTTGACCTTCTTAGTTGAGTTTTTGTTAGTTTTACTTTTATCAATAATATATGGAATATTTGTTGAGAGCAAAAGGTCCAAAAGTATTGCGTCATAAAATAAGGTAAACAACAGTTTAACAATTGGCCTTCCTTCTTCTGTACCAATGTAAAGCAATACCAAAATAAAACCTTTTTTTTTTTTTTTAAATCCTCATGCCAGGAGCTCCATCACCACCGTCTATATCGAAGTGTTGCCACCCAACAATCAGAGCCCGCCGCGCTTCCCTCTGCTCACTTACAACCTGGAGGTGAGCGAGGCCACGAGGATTGGCGCAATCCTGCTCAATCTGCAGGTGAGTTGTTGATTTCGGGCTGAAAAATCAGTGTGGATCATTGAGACCTTCGCCCATTTGTTATTATTCCATTTTCCAGCGCTATGTCCAACCCTGACCTCAACAATGTTCCTATCGCTATTCATTGTCCTCTCAGCCCTAACCAGAACCCTGACCCTAGTTTAAAAGCACCCCGCTTATAGACAGGTGCCGCATTGCCTCTCTGACCACTCACTCTACTGGGAAATGTTCGCCTAATACAAGCCGCAATCTCTGTTTCTTAACCACTTTGGGGCTAACCCCATTAACCCTAACCCTGACATCCCCTGACCCATCCCCCCCCCACAGCGCTAATTTCTCTCCGTAACCTGTCAAGTGGAAAAATTGAAAAAAAAGTCTCATCTTTGGTAGGCAGTCTAAACAATAAATAACTAAAAGACTTTTGGGGCCTTCTCCAATACGTGACAAAACTTAGTACAGAAAAACAATGACTTTGATTGATATGACACTATACTGTTGTTTCCCTCCAGAATTATCATTGAGGTTTTTCTTATTGATTTCTGTGTGTAGCTTTATTAACTTTGGAATCGAGTGTCGTATCGGGAGTAAATGACAAACTTCAAACCTTCGCAGATGATTTTGACTATCCTCAGTTTGCCCTTGTTTTGTGTCTTTTGGGATTGGCTGAAATGAAATGAATGTTTTTGTCGGACGTAATAGTTGGACATTTAATGATTTCTACATATATATATATATATATATATATGTTATACATATATAGATTTCTACGTATATATATATATATATATATATATATATATATATATATATATAATGCTTTGTCACACTGCACATATCGTACTTGCGTGTGCCTTTACTTATCATCAACCATATGTTCTTACTCAATTCGGTTGCTCAGCCTTTCCCTCTTTAATGGCATTTTAAAGGCTCTGCATTCTCTTCTGCCCCCAGGCCACAGACAGAGAAAATGACCCCATTGCATATCACATTCTGAGCGGAGATTCCCAGAATGTGTTCAACCTCTCCGAAACGTAAGTCCGCGGCTTTGTCCCCGTGTGTATTGGCTGCTGAAACAAATGTATATTTTCACATGAGATGCTATTATGGGGAATTATCTTTGCCGAATCTTGACACTTGATGTGTTGGTTCAAGCGTGGTGATACCGGTTACCTGCTTTGACGCCGCAAAGTATCCTAACGAACCGGCTCGCGGGAACATTTGAAGCCGAGGAGAATTGCAGCGAACGAGCGGTGCGCGGCGCGCACGGCTACTTTATCTCCTGTCTGAAACCGCCCTCTTTTCAAGCCCCTCTGCTGTCTCCGAGACGACAGCGCATGAAACGCCACGTGTCACGATTCTCAGGAAAGGGAAGCCTCAAGAGGCTGATATGAAAGCAAAAGAAAAAATCTTAGCTGTAAAAGCTACAAAAACGTCTATGTGGAGAATGGGGATCAAGGTTCAGGCTAACAAAAACGGGGCGATAATGAGTAGCCTTGCTAAGCTTATGCGTGGACTGATAATGAAGGTCATGGAAGGGTAAGGAAAGGTTTGCAGAAATAACTCAACTGCATACATAAAACCCGAGAATGGACCAACTCTCCCCCAAAAAAATGATGCCACCATTTTTATTTTTTTTAAATTTTTTTTTACCTCTAGGGAGGACATGAAACACAAACAGTTTCCCACCCGCCTTGCTCTCATATTCAAAATCAATATCGGCATATAAAAAATCCCACCCCGCTCTGCCGCCTATCGCGTGGCGAGGAAACGCCATGAAATATTAAGGTGCCTTTTTACCGACTCGTAAATGAGGAAGTCAATTTGGAGTGCCAAGACGCGAGGAGATTCAAGACGCACGCACACGCACGTGAACACGCACACGCCTTGCCTGCCTGTTTTGTCTCTTACACACTTTGCGCTGTGGTGCTTGATTTAAAGACAATGCTGTACTTCCCCATGGATGGCGCTATATGTCAAGTTAATTTTATTTAAATGGTGCCAATATACAACAGAAGTTATCTCGAGGCGCTTTAAATACGTAGCCGGTCTCACACTTACGTTACTGACATCGCATTAATGTGATAATAATAATAAATAATATTCAAGTGTTTTTCACAGGACTACGACGTTATAGAAAGCGGTTTGAGCATTTCATTGATATTCTACTAATTTAAAGTAAAGCTGCGCAAGCCTGTTAAAGCAACACCGTGTCATATGTCAGTTTTTGTTGATTATACAATACAGTACAATACAATATAATTTTATTTATGTAGCGCATTTCACAACAGCTACAGGGTTGATCCCATCCTCCTCAAAGTTGCTTAGTGCCAGTAAAAACGATACGGACCACGACCCCCCCCAGGGCATGACAAAAGTCCCATTCAACTACTTGTACGTCAGTGTTTCATCAAAAGGGTTGTGAAATTGTTTTTATTAGGGTCGAATTCTTGCCCAGTGCTGCTTTAATAGTGACTTGAACTCATTGAAATTTGTAACGTTTTGCTACAAACGGTGGATTAATGACTTTGACAGCAAATCAAGATTCTCATCATTGAATGGGTCTTACGAGCGGGCTGCTGACGCCGACTCCGGAGCTTCTTCACAAGCTTCGTTGGACTCTTCTGTGGTACCAAACGCGCTCCACCACTGCCCGGCTTCCGCGTTTCAAGAGACACAATTTCAACCGAAAATCGGGAAGAAGTGTGTACAACATTATTAGATTTCATTAACTGTGATAGCGCTACGGTGATTAGCAGTGTCAATGGTATTAATGCTGGGGAATTGATGTAAAAGTCTTCCCAGAAACAGGCAGCTACTAATTAAGATTATTATACAGCAATTGTATTGGAACTCATTAGCTTGTACTGTTTTCCCATCTCGGTCATTGTGATTCCCACAGTAGTGCTGGCAAGCAGCTAGCAGCTGGCGGCAACTTGCATGCTAACAACAACAAGCTGTTGATTCAGGCTACCCATGTCCCTGAAAGTTAGAAAGTCACTATCGCGAAATAGTAGTAACTGTAAACTCATATGTCTTTTGGATTATTTTGATTCCCACCTATCATATTGAAGCTACAACGTTGGACATGTCGAGAATAGTGTGCCTACTTAGAGCCTCTTTTGTTAAACTGCAGAGCTTGTTGACCAGAGTGGCTCTCCATTGAAAATCACTACTGATATCTCCTGCCTCATTCTTGTACGAAATCGAATTAGTGACACCAGGGTGGCCGTCGGGAATTTCGGGAAAATATGTTCAATTACCCGAACGGCCGCTATATTTCCGGGTTAAACAATACAAAACATGCATGTGAGCTGCGACGCTGTGGAATCTCAGATTTTGAATGTCTGTGTCTTTAAAAGGCCGGGCCTTGCCTGGCGAGTGACGTGGGGGTCAGCAAATGCTAGCGTAAATTTGTCTGTTGTAAACTGGCATCGGTTGCTGTGCAGCTAGCGTACGAATTTGCTTCACATGTGTTTATTATGTTTGTGTGCATTCAATAAAGGGATTTAAAGTGCAGCGCTGGCTGCGACTATCCCTGGCACGTCTGATGATCTCTTATAGCATACAATTACACCACAAAATTCACTCCCTTACATACGGCACAGTGGGTCGGTCTACATTTAAAAACGCTTCAAAAAGGCCCAAGCAGATGCCGATGTGGCACACTCTGAATTAAGACTGATTAGCTGCTACTCTTGTCTAGTTGTACATACAATCCACCCACCGAGACATTTTTCAAGCCTTAAACTCCTTCCCGCGCTGAAATTCTCGCACTGCTGCTTTTCCAGACGACACTCGGCGTATGCCGCCGCTTGTGTTCAGCTATTATGAAAAATGGGCGCTCCGGTCCATCGCTTCTTACAAACGGGGGCAGGTCCCCCCTGAGACGGGATGCTGGAGACGGTCGCCATAGCAGCAGAAGCTATACAGCCGAGTCTGCGATGGCAAACAAAGTAGACGCGTTAGATCATATTCTTGTGCTTGTAAGGTACCAGAGCAGTGGTTCTAAGTGTGCCAGGTCAACGGTCTTCGTTGCAAAGAGGCCCATAGCGAGTCAGCAATGGATGGCAAAGCGCCGGCATGAGCGCCAACTGAGCGTAATTCACAAGACTCACCCTGCCTGGTACGGTTGCTGACCTCGTCATCCCTTATACGATCACATCGTCCCATCTTGTGAAGTCTACTTCCAGCCGGATAACCGTAAATGATCCGTTTCCACGTACTGTATAGAGAAATCAACTGTTCCGTTCATAAAATAGACTTAAGGCTGTAGCTCCGAGGTTTGATTGATGCCGTCTGTGTCGAGCTATCATATCATGCCGTCCACCTCTATGCCGTATATATCGATCCACGTTCTTTCACTACATCATTTATCCCCGTAAACCTGAACAATGGTCAATGTATCATTCCGAAATGTGGAACTCAAGTCGATTTACAGCCATTAATCCTGTCTGGAGTGAATCATTAGCGTGACAGCTGTACATTTATCACGCCAGAGGTCTTTTTCTTAGCCGAAACCTCCTTTTTTTTCTTTTTTTTTTTCCTTCTCTCTTTTGCATCTCATCTACCAACAATAGCGCTTAATCAAACGAATTACGATTTCTGCATATTAATGCCTCAGCTTCCAAGTAGTTGTCTCCCTTTTACAGTACAACTGTCGAGTATATCGGTATTCAGATTTAGGCTGTCGGGTGTGAAACACAAAAATAAAATCAAAGGTACTCATTTGTCAGAAAAAGGAGCCGCTACTTGAAACTTGAAAGTTATGTTAGCCATGCTACTTAGCTAGTTATCTGAGTCTTTAATTTAATTTCATTTGCTGGTTCATCCTGGTTTTATGTTTTCTTCTTCTGTTTATTAAATCATATTCTTAGCTGCTCTTTGCAGTTTCACATTTTGTCGATTGTTTATGAGAGTTCAAAGTGTCATTAAATCCCCCTGACTCAGTTGGGCTAGCTGTTCATCTCTTCAACACTTCTGGGAAGTGATACACAATGAGGGTTCAGAACAAATGTTTTTATGTTTGGTTTCTATTTTTTTAAACATATTTAAAGACCTTAAAGCATTTTCAGTGCAATAAATGCTATAAAAGCGTGCCAGGATTATACTGTATTAAAATAGGGTATTTCTATATTGCAGACTTTACTTCTTATTACTTTATTCGTTTCAAAGGCCATCATACGAACGTGAAAATCCGTGCCACGCATTTACCATTACCAGGAGCGCAAGCGAGGAATAAACTGAACAAATGCTATTCATGAATGAAAAGGTCATCCAGTTAGTCACGTGTGGTCCACAGCAGCCTTCAATTAGAACGGTAAAGGAAAGAACAGGACGACGGGGAGTTGTGGCAGTCATTATTCTATTATCCGCGTGTTCCGACGCATTTTGTTTGCGGTCCTGGCAGATTCTCTCCTGGGTTCCATTGTTTTGTGTGTGCTGTGCGCCCGTGAGTCTTTGTATTAATGCACTTGCTCCCGCTGCCATGTCATAGGCCGGCATGTGTGTTTGTGTGCAAACAAAGATAATTCCGCGTGCTGCTCTCGGGAAAATGCGGACGGCTTCCCTGCCAGCAAATTGTCGCCTGCGCGCAACGGTGACTGGAACCGCAACTCGGATTCTTGCTGTTTGTTGTGCGTCTGAGTGGGAAGCATGGGAAAGTCTCAAAGCCCACCTGCCCCTTTGCCCGGTGGCCGGAATTCATGAATGTGCCTGAATTATAAGTAAATACGTTCTGGTAGAAGCACGCATATGACATATTCAAGTGCTTATAAGGGACAAATAACGCGGGAACGTTGTTGTTTGTGAAGATGAGTATGAATCTGATGAATTTAACGCAGACATTTCCTCCACAGGATCGGTCTTCTCATTTTGGATAAACCCCTCGACAGAGAAACCAACGACCGCTACCGTCTGGTCGTCACAGCCTCGGATGGCAACCCTGGAGGGGTAAGACACAAGCCGCTTTATTACCGCCGTCAGCGTATGTCTGCCCTTCTGTTGTCGAAAGCGGGCTGATATTATTGACTTGTGCAGGTACTTAACGTATATTAAACATTCCATGTGGGAAAGTTAGTTCTACCGACATCTGCTTGTAAGAGCAAAACTGCATTCCCACCATTTAGGTGAAGACAATATTATTTTCTGTTTTATTCTTCCTTCTCCTCACAGTGTTACTTTTGTACAAAATACTGCAAAGTTCTGTTTGATTTGCACCCGATGATACCATCGTTTAAAAACCGTTGAATTATGACGCTCTTTTTTTCTAATGAATAGCTTTTTTTAATCAACAAAAATGTAGATTTTCTACGTATAGTTTGATTTCCACTTTATTAAATTCTGATTCTTAAAATTTTAACCAACTTCAGTTATGAGAATATTACATTAAAATGATTATTGTTGAATTTTTGACTAACTAGTCACATTTTTGAAAAGACAATATTATTTTCAATGTTTCTTTTGTCATCACAGTGTTACTTTTGTGGAAAATCCTATTAAATTCTGCTTTACACACTCTTGATGCCATCAAATTTAACCCAGTTAGGGCAAAACATTATTTTTAAATGATCCTTTTGTTTGTTTTTTTTTTTTTTTTTTAGTTATGAACCCAATTACAGTGCATTTTGAGGCCAAAAACCGAAATTTGATGATAAAATAATTTCAAAGTAGTTAGGTTACAGTATTGTTGTAAATTATGATTTAAAAAAAAAAATTATTGAAAAATCTAAGTTTTGTAGTTTGTTAAAACTACTGTCTGGTTTATTGACACCTGATGGACTGCAGGTATTGTTTTTTTTTTTTTTTTTTCCCGTCCTCGGAGTGTCTGTAATCCCTCAACCGTCAGATAAGAGTTAGGGGACCCTCGAACACCCATTTCTCTGCTCCCCACTGATAGTCGTATAAACCATCTTAATTTAATTAGATGTCACCTCAGTTGGCCGGGTTGGTTCAGCTGTCTCCGTTCGAGGCCGAGGTGAAATGCGGCCCCCTCCTTTGTTGATAGTCTGATCGGAAGCCTCTCTTCATTCTCTGGCAGAGTGATGATGAATACATCTTTTTTTTTTGGAAAGAAGCGTGTAGGGAGTGGTAGGGTGGCAATGGGGCTATTCATCTCACTTGAGATGAACAGATTGTACGAGCCAATAACCTTTACCTGTGTTGTGCGAGTTTTAGATCGAGGCGCAGCAGAGGGAAACGTCTCAGGCACAAAATAAATTGCCGCGTGACTCGGGTGTGCCAAATGTCAGCGGCGGGATGAAAAGCTGTCACAACAGGAGGGGAGTTAAAGGAGCAAGGGAGTGAAGGAAGAACTCCTTTTGCCAGATAAAGTGCTGCGAAAAAGGTCGGAAACCAAAAAAAAAAAAAAAGATCAAAAATATGCGCCAAGGAGGGGAAAGGATCGAAACTCTGGACTTGGGAGGTGTACTTAGAATTGGATTGGGGTAACCATGGCAATTCATAGTGACGTGAACGCAGACTGTCGTCGAGATCAGTAAAATGGTCATGAGATAGTGACCGAAAGGACAAGCTCTTGGATACAAGGGCAGGAAATGAGTTTGCTTTTCAATTCGCCTTCAGATGTAGGGTGAAGAGCTTGGTCACTTGAATATCAGCTGGGTTGGCTTCGGTTTTGACCGCGGACGAGTAGACTTATTACACATTATGGGTCTTCCAGTTGACTTGGCAATGCCTCAGAGTCATTCAGGTGGAACTGGAGGAGCCGGCCAGAGACAGGGAAGTCTGGACTTCCGAAGCTAAAAGGAGAAAAATGTACTTTGGAGGATTCCGAATTCTTGTTTCTGAACCATCTCTTTTAGTGATGGTTCTCATTGAGAAGACGCTGAATTTTCAAACGCCCAACAAGGCGTTGAATCCTTGAAAGTCCAACAATTTGCCGGTTGAACAATTGCAAATTTAGCCAATGTTTTCAAGAAAAATCATTCTTAATTCATTCACTGCCCATTATGTATTTATTTGTCTTTTCACAGTCCAGCCATTCAATCCCAGGAATTTATTTAAATATTTTTTCGAAATTTGTCAAACGTTAGGGTAAAAGAAGGTCTGAAAATGTCTGAAGGTGAATGAGTTAAATTGTACAAAATAGCCAGCATGCGTCTCCAATCTAAATGTAGAACTGAAGACGCCTTTTGGAATAAATCTTCAACAACCAAGAAGAATCCAGTTGCCTGGATTCCATTGCGGACTACCATGACCTAGTTAACTTAGAATCTATGCGGACCTATTGACTTTTGAGTAGTTTTGCTGTAATTCTTCCACCTAAACTTTGCGCTGTCCCTCAGCTCATTGAACCGGAGAGACGTTTTCGGGTGCGTTTCACTTCATTTGCAGATTGGTGCCATCAGACACATTCATAAAACACCGTGAAAACTCTTATTAAGTAAAAAGAAAATGTCCTCATTTCACTTGCCAAGGGAGCTAATCAAAGATCTCACCACTGTTACTTTCTTCTTTACCTTAACACACAAAGATTCAAATGTGAACCGTAGAAGGATGAACATGAATCCAATTACCTTTAGTGCAGTGCGTATGCGCAAATTTGTGCTTAAATTGTACGTACGAACATTAGACGCACAAATCTGCGATACATCAACTGGGTTCCATTCTGCCGACGGAGTTTCTTTGCGTCCTAAAGCTCTTTCCTCCAAACTCTGAGGACCTCTTAATTTGATTCGAGATCGCCTCAAGAGGTTTGCATTTAAAGCTCAATTACATGCAGATGATTAAGAGTGCATGTCATTTCAAGGATTTATGACATGGAGATGATGAACTAAGAATACATTTTACAAACTTTATTTGCCGGTCGAAATCTGACATCGTCCATACCTCCAGCACAACTTGCTCCAGCTCCGTGCGACCAATTCCAAAATCAGTATTCCCAGGTGTGAAGTCTGTAATCCCGACTACCTCCTGGGCTCAAACATCAGCCGGGATAACATTTTTTTTTTTTGTTCCGTTGCTCTCGGCTGACGCGCGACGTGAGTCCTAACAGCATACTCTTATCCACGGCTTCCGGTCAGGCTTGCCGCTTGAAAAGCCGACGCGCGGAAGGGCCCATCTCTGCGTCCTTTCGGACACCACGGCGCACGGGCGTTTGACTTTAAATAAATAATAGCCGCTCGTTAATCAGGCTCTTGGCTCTTGCGGCTTTGATGAGAAAATCCACACCAGGATGGTGACACTAATTGGCTCCAGGTCTTCTGCAAAGTGAAGAATAAATAGAGCCTGTCACCACCACGCCGATGTTAATGATACCCCGCTAGTGCATCCCATCGTGGCGGTGGATCAAGCGGGCCTCATGTGTGACGGTTTCCAGCGTGTCAGCTCCCACGTGAATGTCTGCAATTACGCCCGAACAAAGCAAACAACAATTGCGGATGACGCCCCGTGAGGACGGCGAGGTGGAAGAACTAGATCGTTTCCTCTGGGATGGACGCTGCTCAAGTTGCCAGGGCAAACTTCAAACGTACGTCTGGAGGGAACTGTTGCGAAGGCCGACCACTCCCACTTTGCAACCATCCCCTTCAAGACGGACCGTTTATTCCGTGATTAGCATACGGCTGCGTTCCCTGTCAGTCGTCTTTGCCAAAGACCGCCACGGATTCTGCGGCGATGCAATTGCGGTGGCAATCACTTACAGATGGTGAGTGTTTGAGTCTTTTCAAATCCATTCAGTTTCTTTTGCCCTTGCAAAGTAGAGAAATGAAAAGTCGTTTAGTCAAATAACTAAAAGAACGTACAGCGTCAGGGCATGATTTTGGAAAAATGGATTATAGAAATGCTCTCAAAGACCTTCATCAAAGACATGGGGAAAAGCATTTCACCTCGATTTAAAAGCGTTTACATGGGTCTAACTTCAGTTTGGCATCTTATTCCATGCGCGCGCAGCATAACAGCTAAATACCGATCCACCGTGTTTGCTGACCCGAGTCTGCTGACCTCAGAACCTTACCGGGTTTATATTCCATGAGCGTTTCTTTAAGGTATTCAGGACCGAAGGACCATTCATACCTATGAACAATTTAGAGTCGTCAATGACTCTAACATACATGTTTTAGGAATGTGGTAGGAAGCCCGGGGAAAAACAAAACAAAAACTCAAGCACAGAGAGAACATGCAAACTCCACAAAGCGTAGAGTTAAGGCTCACTAAAGCTTTATAACCGTAAAAGAAATCCACTCAAACCAGTTCCTTTTGGAATGGAACGCTGGTGGGAGTACAACAGCGAGCAATCCATCGTAGCACGACCAAATCTAAATAAAACACTGCCCCAAGCTCAAACTTCAACAGGAAAGACTCTAAATAGAGCATGGACAAAGGTTGGGAAAACCAAGGACGATCTCCACAATTTCTGTGGAGAAACACAAACGATGAACCTCATCCTTCAAGACTGCCTCTTCGTTTTGATTCGATTTGCTTTGGTTTCATGTTCGTTCCCTTTCGTTGGGACGTGTGTTGTTTCTTTCTTCTTTTCAAACGAATGCAAATGTCCCTCCCCAGACATCCACGACAACAGTCGACATAGTTGTGACGGACGTCAACGACAATGACCCCGAGTTTGACCCCGCCTCCCCGACCAACTTCACTGTCCAAGAAGAGGAGGCCAATCTGTTTGTGGGACAAGTCAAGGTAAGATGAACGCACGAGGCCGCCATGCAGTTTGGTTGCCGTTTTGTTCTTTTTGTGCTGCTCCTGGCGCCATCGGGATGACCCAGCATGTCATTTTCACTGCCCGAACTTGGACTTTAACAGCGTAATTGATCATCAAACTGACTTTGTTATTAGTGGTTTAAATGAATCATCCCGGATTTAATGATGAAACCATGAATGGGTACATGAGAATTAACGGCTATAGCCACTAAATTGTCGATAGAGCAATAAAATCAATTGGTCTTGGTTTTATTGCCCTTCTTCCCCGACAGAGTCACTGCCCCATTTTGCATATAAATAGGGAATTCATCTGAAAATGATGATGAAGAGTGAAACGGAACATCTCATCTGATAGGGGCTAGTCTCTTTGATGTTCGAAATGTTGCAGTCGTCATTACGTTCAAGCGATTTTATTCAGGAAAATCCTGTATTGATTTTGAAGTTAATGCATGTACAGTATTACGTATGATACAAATAAACAGTTGTTGCGCTTTCCTAAAAAGATTATAAAACCGATGTCGTTATTCAAAATTGTTCATTTCGATTGTATCGGTCGCAACATTTTTTTTCAATTTGAGCAAATGTCATTTATTGGGGAATATTTTTAGGTTTCACTTTAAATACAATACAATACTTTTTTGTTGTTGTTAATATCAGGATTTGCCCTTTACTTGGAGCACATGCTTGGATAAATCAATAAAAAGAAGAGCTCTTACAGTTAGTTCAGTCGCTTGTGGGCCACAGCAGCCTTAAATTAGAATAGCGGTGAATGGCGCAGTCATTATTCTAGCCGGGTCTTGCCATCCTTTTTGTCTGTGGTCCTGGTGGATTCTCTCCTGGGTGCAATTGTTTCACGCGTGCAACAATGCAACCCTCATAAAAAAAAAAAGAGTCACTAAAGTGGGGTGCACAAATACTGACAATTAGGCCAAATTTGAGCAATTTTCCTCCCCTTGTGTCGGAAAAGGCCCGATTGTCGGATGGCTCTGAAAGATCATCCTGAGTGATTATCCTCTGGTGTGGGTTGAGTTAAGAGTGATTTTTCCTACCGGACCTACAAAGTATTTGGATTGAACTGCTTGCGCTATTTCCAATTGTAGTTTTTGGTCTCCAAACATGAAATAAGCCAAGGTGCACTTAAACGACTGGATGAACAGTACTTGAAATTAATAATAATAACAAAGGGAAGTATACACTTTTTGTGTATTTCTAGTGTGCAAAAAAAAAAAAAAAAGTTACTGGGATTAATGGTGGGACTGTGAAAAGACAAATAAATACGTCAATGGCAGTGAATGAGTTGAGGAATGAAGTCCTCCTCGTTTTTGGATGAATGTTTATGACAAGGCCTTATGCTACTATATTTTAATGACTTAAGAACAAAGCATTTTTAAAGACATTTTACAAAAACAGGGCACACTCAATTGAGGAATTACAACAGTTTGTGCCTCCATTTTCGGGGGCTCAAAAGTTTTGGGGTCAAAAAGAAACCATTTTAATTAATAGTTATTCTTTAATACCGAGATGAAAGAATGAACGACTTTTTGAAGGCAAAGCAAGGGAGTATTCTTTCATGGCCGAGTCGGTCGCTTGATGTCCCGCCAATAGCGAAGGCGTCTTACTTACTGAAGACAAAGAGTGAAGTCGGCAAGACCCGCGGTAAAAGCCATTATTTCGCGAAACCTCTTTGAAATTAAACTTGAAACGAGAGGAGACTCCGTCTTTTTCCCGGCGGAGATAGAATTATATGTGCATTTCTCATTTCAAAACACGCCGGTCTACCGGCAAATGTTAGTTTATGACGTGCGAAATAGACGCTCAAGAAGCCGAGTTGCCTTTTGACTCTGGTCCAAAGCGCGCCTTCACAAACGCAGCCAGCGGCCGCGTTGCCGCCTGCTTGCCCGGATCCTCTCGTCTCTTTGGCCCCTCCGTCCCAGTCGGTAAACTTCGCCGTGCTCAGCCTTTTCAGGACTGCAGCGCAAAGTACATTAAAGCTGAGGACATGCCTCCCCATCCTCGTATGCGCGCGCCAACGCCGAGGCTGGAGATGAGCTTGATCAAGAGGGCTTTTTATATTCTCCGCACGGCGCTCCACTATAGTAGTTTTGCTGGCGTAAAGACACGACAATGAGGTCCGCCATTGGAGAAATCACTTCAAAGCAGTCACTCAATCTACTTCTGGATAAAAAGTCAAGAATGGAGGCTTTGTGTGCCCTCCATGCAGCCATTCACCAAGGGCACTTTCCATAAGAAGACATATAAAGAAAGTACAGTTCAAATAAAATGCTGATGCTAAAATCTCAAGGAGAACATTAAACGCCATGTCCTCAAACTTTACAATGCGTCAAGGTGGTCATACACTCCGTTTTTAACTACTGGGCTCGTTCTTTTTTTTTTTTTTTCCCAAAGTACTTAATTGCTTTGCACATAAAAACAAGCCTGATTAAGAATTTTAAAGCACTTTGTCCCAGAGATGGAGACAAAGGTGTCATCTAACACAACCCATTTAGTTTTCAGAAAAATGTAAGAAAACAGAATTGTATTTTATTCACAGTGTACTGCGGTAACGTTAACAATACGAATGGAAGTGAAACAGGTGCAATTAGAGGAAACGAGTCTCGTTACCAACTGTAGTTTAAGTAGAAAAAAGGTCCCAGTCACATTTAAGTAAAATAATCCGATGAATGTCAAAGGATCTTTCCAAGAATATATTTTATTTTCACGGACCCCTTGCAATTACACCACGGACCAGTAGGGGTCCGATGAGCCCCGGTTGAGAAACACTGATTGGATGAGGTGGCAACTGCAATCTTGTTTGATGATTTTATTTATTTATTTATTTATTTATTTATTTATTTATTTAGTTCTATGAAAACGTTTTTAAAAAATGACAGTTATGCTATCTGGCTAAAATCAAATCAATTTTCCCCACTGAAATGAAATGCCATCAATCCATTCAAGACCCCCGCAAAAAATGACAAGAAAAACTGCTCTCACACTATTGAACTGTAGTTAGAAAAATAAATTCATTTAAAAAAAAAAAAAAAGATGAGAAATGCGACAAAATACCTGTAAGCGCAAAACACACTTGACCGCAAGGTCACCAACGTGAATTGATGGTGGCCGGATGTTGTGAAGTTTGCCAACATCTAGCAGTAAAGTGTCTGAAGTTCAGTCGCAAGTTAAATGTTGCCACATCACACACACAAAAAAATGCCCTCGTAGGTTAAGGCACCCCCGTGTTAAATATTTAGTATCATTTTATCACTATGAAATATCTGCACCATTGGCATTTTCTGTTTGTTTATTCATGAGCAGGAATAAGCAGAACATCCTCAGTCATATTCCATAAAACGTGGTGCACAGGCCAAGAAAAATCCTATTAAATGTTGGTGCTGTTCCAAGATGTTCTTTTTTTTTTCTTTTTTTTTTTTTTTTTATCATTGCAAAACATGTTTTTGGCATTTAATTTTTCAGTCAACAATGTTTGAATATTAATGACTACATCCAGGCATGAACACCCAGGACAGTTGGTGTCCAATTTGCTGCCCTCAAGCAGGCAGGACGATAGATTAAGCAACTGCCTGCACACTTTTCCTTTTTTATTTTTAAAATTAATTAATTTATTTTTTAAAAATCTTTGCCACATACAGTATATGCTCCAAGCAGAGTTGCACTTAAAGGATTACATGGAATAAACAGTGCTTCAATTGCACCAACAATAACACATTGAAGTGTAGACTTTGAGCTTTGATTGAAAACGCTTCACAAAAGGAAGATATTTACGTTTGAGGGATTTCAGGCATTTTAATGCAGAGTGCCTCCATTTTCAGGGGATTGTGATCATGTAAAATATTGGACAAATCAACCCTGCAAAGGAGCATGATTCGCACAAAATTTCAAAAGTAAAGACTATGTCATTTTCCAAATACTCGTTTCCAAAAAGAGACTACGGACCAAATTGCAGCTTTGCTCATTGTGCTAATGTGCTAATACGAGTGCAGCCGGTGTGATGCGTCCTCCATTATGCATTCATGCTGTTGGCTGCGCATTGACAGCTGATCCCAGCTCTGGGATCACCAGAAGACAATTCCATTAATAGAATTCCGACCTACTGTTCGCTAACAGCATGCTTGTTGTTAAAACCGTTTGGGCTCAATTTCATGCTGCAAAATCCTGTGCTCTATATTTTTTGCCATTTGTCATATTATTGTAATTCGTACCACTCACCTTAAACAGAAACTCAAGGCAAAAATGTTCTTTGCAATAATATGTTCTATGGTATTCCGATTGATATTGTTTTAGTGGAATAAAAATCAAGGAAATGAAACCATCCATTTTCATCAATCTCAGGATACTAGGTGCAATTTTGTCCTGTACCGCCCTCCGCTACCCACTGAAATTGAGTTCAAAGTGCCTTCGGGCTCGCATTGTGAACGTCACGGCTCACCTGTTTCTTGGGCGTGGTTCCATGAGCTTCGCAATGCGAACCCGAGGGCACTTTCAGTACAGTTTAACTGTAAGTTTCAGTCAACAGCAACTTTTTTGTGTTCCTAATTTTTTGGGGTGTGGCAAAAACAGCTGATAAGTGACATGGTTGGGCAATGGGAAGAAAATATTGCCATTCTACTGCAGACTGAGATGACCAAGGTCAATTCACAGGTATCCTGTGGTATTGAATTGGATTCTAGCTCTGGTGGCACAAACAGGATTTGGGATTTGTTGGGATAGGAAATTTGCTAGATGGCGCAGAATCCAATTTTCAGGTCATAATAGCGGTACGGTATTTGATTGAGCTGAGCGGAACGTCGTTGTCACGCATCCCACAGCATTTGAGAGCGGGTACTCTAGTTTGAGTTTGCATGATTTTGAAAACTCATTTTATATACTGTGCAGTTTTTTCATCAATAAAATTTGTCAGGTTGTTAAAACGTTTCTCAGTGGTGTGTCAAGTTTAGAGGACATTTATATTTGGCTTGCAGGG